>NC_134950.1:114397763-115022763 GCF_965638725.1 Aptenodytes patagonicus | reverse complement strand
ATCCTAGTTCCCATTTTATACAATATCTTTAAACAAGTTTACAATAAGTTATGAAGTATTGGTCTGAAAAAAATCTTAGTAAGAAAAAAAAAACCCTTCATATTTAGCTGTGTAATATTATAACTGTTGAGATTCAAAAGTTGGTATAGACACCAGGGATATGTCTTGAATAAAATTCTCTATACAGTAAGAATCCCAGGAAAGAAGTGGCTAGTCCAAGCACCAAAAGCCCCTGTGGACTGAAGCTGGCTTTCCTGGAGTTAGATCCAGTCCTTAATTCATCCTTAATTGAAAGTAATTTGTGACATAATTAGATGATGGTAAAAAGAAAGCTGGGAATGCACTTGCATGTTAAGGTAATTTTACTGTATTATAAAAAGTTGCTCTTTGAGATCGAGCGTGTAGTTCCGTGCATCAAACTTACTGAAATAAATAAAGCTGTAAGTATATAGTGAGTGCAAGACCAAGCCTATAATTGTGGAGCACAAGTGTTTCCTATTTAATAATTGCAGGACAGCAAAAAATTGACTGCAAACGGTTTTTTTGCTGGCAAGGTTTTGTTCCAGTGAAATTAAATCTTGGGTTTCCTGTGCTGGATCCGAAGACTGTGGTTTCATTTGGTTCGTGACCAGTTTTTTGCTTTTTTCATGATGCTGTGTATGCTTGAAATACAGAGTGGGGATATGCAAGTTAAATGAATCTGCACACATTTCCATAAACAAGGGTTTATTTTCAAACCCCTGCATTGGCTTTGGGATTTTGTTTTCCTTTCCCATATTGTTGCCCATGTTTCAGAACTGCATGCATCTTTCTATATAAGCATACACGTATATGCTGTAGCGGAACAGGACAGAAGTTGTTTCTAGCTGATTGTGTTTTGCTAGTAGATCCCTTGTATTGCTCTTTAAGGAAACATACATTATCCAATTTTTTTATTGTTATTTTTTTCTTTTTTTTAAATCGGAGTTGCCTTGATTAGAATTTATGGCACTCGAGTCATTTCAGTTACAAAGGATAAAGGACTAAATTGTCTTTCACCTCTTGAGACAGTGGTCTCTGCAGGTCAGAGCAGAGGTCATTGCCAGGTTGCTGTGAGGAAGCTCACATTATCGTCATTAACAGCGTATCTAGCCTGTGGGGGGAAAAAAGGCCTTCAGACTAAGAGCTTTCCTTTCATCAGTGTATTTAAGGATGATTCTCAGTGTTTTGGTTATAGCCTCAAATTTTAAAGGCCTATAAGATCTCTGCCCGTCAGGAACACTTTGATAAGGTTTGGTAATTTCAGTGAAAGAAAGCGATGTGTGTTTGTCGCTTGTACTGCATTTTAAAGCTCTAGTGAATGTTTCAGTTCTGATAGGGAAGTTCGTGGCCCAAATGGTCTCAATATTAAAATCAGAGCCTTCTTTTAGATGCAGCAAACATCTGAAATATGTTTAATCTGCATATAAAGATTCCTGTCTCTTCACGTAATTTTATTCAGTAATTTCCACATTGTGGATGCTTTGTTCTGAGACACTATCGGTTATCCATGCCATCCGTAAGGGCCATAGGACCGATCCTGCTAGTGCTTGAATGTGTGATACTTTTATTAAAGCAAGTAATCTGTGGATTAGGAGCACTATTTCATTACAGAGACTGTGTCAATGAGGAACGTTAATGGGTGGTGTGTTTACAGAACCAGGTCATTATACAGGCTTGTAAATCCATTTTCTAAAATGTAGTGGTGTCTTGCTCAATTAACGAATAAGTTTTCAAAGAAGCTGAAGATCTGGCTATGTGATTGATTGTTATTTCTGAAGGATATATTTGCCATGAGCATTTTAAAATAGGTGTTTGCAAACAGTTAGGGACTTGAATAACTACTCTGAATAATGTTATTGTCTGATTCCTTGGCAGAGTTCTTACTGAAGTCAGTGGGGGATGCACTTGTGAATGGGGAGTAAATGCCCATTAAAGCCTAAAAAGATGTTATGACTATTTAAACAAAAGCGCGATGCAATGGTAAGATAGAAAATCCATCCTTAGCTCAGCGTTCCTGCTGTGCTTAGGTATTGCAGGTAGCTCAGGCAGTGGTGGTACTGATGCTAGCACGTATATTCCAACTCTGAGGAGACTGGAGTCTTACTCCTTTAACCTTCGATGAAAGCAATATTGGGCTGATGAAGGGCAAATATTGCAGCCCTGCTTATAAATTCCCCTGCTTGTATGGAAATAAATCAGTCTCTTATTGCTGTGCCTCAATTGTGACAAAGACAGCTTATTTAAAAAAAGCAAACAAACAACAAAAGCTGTTTTGAGTACGGAGAAAGTTAATTGTGTTTTTTTTAAAGACCATTCTGTTTGTTCTCATGAATTACTAATTACTTCTTTGCTAAATTTTTTTGAGATAAGTGTATGTTATCTGTTTCTTAAATGAGGCTTGAAGTCTGATTTTCTGTATTTATATACAGAATAACTAACATTAGGGAGGGAAGGAAAAAAAGAATGAAATCCTAGTATGTAATTGGTATGACTGAATGACAAATAGTTTATTTTTAATTAGTTAATCTTTCTTCTCCCTGTCTTTGAAGTTATAAAAATAACAACAAACTTACTTGTTTAAAAACAACATAAATGGCTGGCTGTTTCAAAGGAGACTTGCTGGCTACTAGACAGTAAACAGGTAATTTGTGAAAGAACCGTTACTTTCTTTGATTGAGATCCTTGCCGGTTTGTGTTTTGAGATTAATAATAGATCAGACACTTGCACATTAAAAACGAAGCAAACGCAGAAAAGAGAAGGAAGGCGAATTGGATGTTTCTATTTGACTTCACATGGTTAAGCAAGTTCTCCGTGGAAATGTGCGGGTGAGGCAGACGGAGGCAAAGTTAGATTTTCCCAAATGTGCACATGGCACCACTTAACACCTCTCTTGATTTCCTTATGCTAAACAAAGAGATAGCAAGTGCTTATACCAAGCTGGCACCCTGTCAGGGGGCAATCTGTATAAAGTTTCCTGCTGTCAGGTTAATAAATTTTTAAAAAATATCCAAAGGAAGAGGTATCTGTAGGAAGCTCATAGTAACAGTTGCCATTCTCCTGTGGATCATTTTTCTCTTTAATATCCTATGTAGCACTTGGTTTTCCTTGTTGTGTTGTCTTCCTAGGTTTTGTTCTCTCTGACATTTGTGGGTTCTTCTTTGTTTTAATTCTTTTTCCTTGCTGTTTCTTCTGTTGCGTCCATCACCTGTGGCCCTTTTTTTGGGGGAGAGATGGTTAGAGGATGGGAAGATCAGCTTTATGGCTTTTTATACTTTGATTTAATTGTGTATTCAGTATATTAATGTTTCTTCCATTAATGGTTTATTTTCTGACTTTTTATATGACTTCCACTACTACTACCATTAGTACTACCAAAATAACATTATTTTGCTGGTTACAAAATCATTTCTGATGAGCTCAGTGGTACAAGTTACATTAAAATGACAAGTAAATGGTAAAATTAATGCTGAACAGGGGCAAAAGCAGAATGAAATTAAATGTGTCATAATTTGTGGGTTTCAACAGGAATATTATTTTGTCATGGAAATGGTTTGATATTTGTTAGCGTAAAGTCTCATTTTTATCTTTTTCCACCGTATAAAAATAAAAATCAATACCAGTGTGAAACAAAGGAAGATTTGTATTGTGACATGTCCTGCTTTATGTTGTGATACTGCTTTGATGCTCTCGGAAGCAGGACTAAGCCCTTTTACTTTGAAAGCAGAGGTCATCTAGAGAAGAACAGTACCGCATCCCGTCTGGCTAAATAAAACCTGCTGTTTTCAGAGGGACTGAAAATTGGGTTTGTTCTCTAGATATTCCATGGATATCTACATATACTAAATCAATGCATAACCCTGCCACTCTAAAACATGTTTTTTTAACACTAAACTCCTGCTTGTCTATTCCTAAAAGTAGTTTGGATTTCTGTTTTTATTTTAGACTATACAAGAAGAGTTGTTGGGAGAGTGGGAGTTTTGTTTTTCTTATCAGATGTCCTTTCTTTTCAGAAAGGTAAACCATCATTTTAATTCCTGAACAGTTTGAAGTTGTCTTAAGGAAAATGTTACGTTTCAGAAAACAGAGCAATCACACCACTTGAAAGTGATTACAAAAGTTAAAAAAATACATATATAAAAAAAAGTTATCAACCAGTGTGACTGGAATATGTTGTGAATTATTTTAATGCAATTAAAAAAAAAAAATCAGAGTCCTAAAACAATTCCATGTTACTCTGAAGATTTGAATGTTACACCAATAAGAAATAAAGATTTTCCTATATTAAGAACAGTATTTGCTACAGCAATCTATCATGAGATTACTTCTTTCAAAAGTAGCATGGAGTTTATAGAAGCGCATTAATACTAGCTTTTAAAAACATCTTTGTGCTTTTCAGTTCAGATGGTGGTTGTACGGTTTGACCATTAGAGATTCTATTAAGTCATTTTCATTTTCAAGCTCAGTCTCCTATCTGACATAGTCCCGCTTTTTTAAATCTTGTTTTTAAGTTGTTGAATAAAGAATTATTAGCAGTCAATTGCCTTCCAGCAGAAGATAAAGGAAGTCCTCTCCCAGACCACACCGGACACACAGCCTAGCCTGTTATTCTCATCACAAACACCAAGGCTTGTAAAGCAGAGGGTCAGTAAAAGCAACAGTGCCACCTTCCCTTTCTGCCCCTCTCCTTCCTTACAGCCAGGTTTGGAGCCGTTCCCCTCACCTGCCCTTTGGTGTGTGCGCACAGCTGGAAGCGTATACAGCTGTGCATGGGCAGTTGTTGCTTAGGTCTACTCAAGTGCATTTTGCCTCCGTGCTGTCGAGGTCTGCTTTAGGTTTCCATGCTTTGTTTGAAGCTTAGCGTTTGGAGGGGTTTGTTCCTTGAAGAGGATGATCTAAAACCTGTGTTTAATCAAGAAGCCAGAATTGCTTTTCAGTAAATATACCTTAAGGCATATTTTAATATATTGTACTATTAAGTATGTGTAATTATTACTTGAGATAGCACAGTATTAACTGGAAAGGAAGAAAGATCATTTGAATTCAGTGTAATCTCTTGAGCAAATACAGTATGGGACAGTTTTTGTATTTTCTTTTGCATACAATTAGGATTTATTCACATGGTGTAGAGATGTCATGTTTGCTCAGTGATTTGAATAAACATGAGGCCAGATTCTGACAGGTCTTAGCTGACCGTCCATCACGTACGCAGGAAGACCATAGATTTCAACGGGGTATTTGTCCTATCAGTACAGTCCGTGGCCTCCACCTCTCTAATGTGGTCACTGCTTTACAGCTTCCCATGTTCTGGAGCTACAACCAGCTAAGCAAACACGCTGACAGGAAGGAGCAACCACTCTATAATTATGCTGCCTTCATACTTAACAAAAGATGACTTATTGAACCAGTCCCAGGGTTACTGTGGGTTTCTGTTAGACCGTGCAGGTATGCGTACGTATTGCAAAGGCTCTGTGACTCCACCTCTGCTGTTTTGCCGTGAGGAAACAGGCAGTAGCTGTGGCAGGAACAGCATCTGACCTGCTGCAGGGCAGAGACGGTGTGTCGGTGTCGGAATCTATGTAAAGCTTCCATAAAGGTGGAGAAGTTTTTAGGGGATGTTGGGATGTTTATGGGACAGGTTGAACGGATTATCATAATTTGGCATTCAAAAATAATTAAGGACCATAAATGGTAGTTATTACTGAAACAAACACTTGACTAGAAAAACCAGCAGTGATTAAGATGGGGAGGGAAATTGGACAGATATATATGAGCTCAAAGGTGATTGTAAATGTACAGGCTTGATATTTCTCCTCCTTTCTTGTGCTTCCTTGCCTGAAATCATAAATATCTGGGACTGCAAGTCACAAATCTCTCCAAAGGAAAAACGAAATTTACAACTGGAAGAAAGCAGAAAATGAAAATATTTTAAAAATATTTTTTCTACTAATTGAATATACTTTACTGTCATAAGCACAGTAAATTTAATGATAATATCCAGCAAGAAAAGCATCTGCATAAGTCATTTGAGTTGCTGTGGTTTTTTTCCCTGGTATGAAGAGTGTGAAGGAAACTCTTGTGTGGCTCTGTTGCTGGGATTTGATGCATTGCTTTCAGAGTCTCCTTATTTTAACTGCATGGAATACAGCACAGTGAACCTTCTCATAACAGTTGCTGACAAAAAAAAAAAAATCTTTCAATCAGCTGGTGCTGCTCACTCTCCCCCAGCCCCCACATCTCTTTGCTTTTATGAGGCAATGAATAAAAGAGGGACCAGATGATGCAAAGGTTTACTCAGATGAGATGTCCTAGTCAATGAGCAACTTTGGATTTGCGGGACTCCAGCTTGTGACCCTGGACCTCAAAGGGATTGAGTTTGGGGGCTGAGCCTTTCTCACGTCGCCGTTATCTCATTTGTGTAAAATGATGGCTGATGTATTTTGAAAAGCACTTTACGTATTTCAAGCTTGCATGTGGCGGCAGACCCCTGTCTGGTGTAAAGGCTGGTGTGCTTTTGGTGTGTTACAGCACGCGGCGTGTCCTCCTAGCAGCAGCAGTGGGGCTGTCTGGGGCTGTACTGGAAGGGAGATGGAGGGGTGGAGGGAGGGTTTTGTTTTATGCTCGCTCTGAAAACTCAGGAGCAAAACATTCATGCTTATCAAAAGGAGCAGAATCAGGCCCTTTCTTGCAACGGTTAAAAAAAAATCTTTAGGCTATGGTCAGGTTTTTGGTTATTTATTTTTAATAACCCATTCTTCTGGTTTATTCTCTTTTCTGTGGGTTCATATAAATGCTGTGTTTCAAACCAGGTTAAAACAGTTTAAAAAAAAAAAATGGGTTCCCTAAAAGACAGCTTACTGCTGACTGTTTTATTTTGTTTATATCTGATATTTCTTATGGTATTCAGATGGTTGTAATAGACTAGCACAAGAGCAGCATGTCTTGTCATCTGTACTGTATCAATACGTTTTTATAATGATACAATAACCTGAACCCTGTAACAGTTTATGATCCATTTGAGAATTCTTATGGATTCTCAGAGTGACGGAGACCTGAAAAAAGAACTTGACTGCTTTCGCAAAACTGGTGCTGTGACAGGAAAAACTAGTGTGCCTGTGATTTAGTTGCTAAGGAATCATATTGATCTGATTCGTCATTAAACTTTTAAGTTTTGGGGAAAAAAAAAAGTCAAGATGGTTGAAGGTGGAAAAAACAGTGATGTGATTGTGAGGGTCTGCAATACAGGTAAACTGTGCCATACCACTACTGATATTGATTTTTTATGATTAATAAATATGATTTTATGCATTACCCACGTACTGTATCTATAATAGTGCTTTTTTTAGAGCAGAAGAAAATTGCTTCTTGCTCTTTATTTTTCATTGACTATTTTTAGTCAATGATAAATAAAGAACTTTAACAGCAGTCTGAATACAGGAAAGACAGGACTTTAAAACAGAAACATAGCAGTAATGAATAACCACACAGTAAACTACACACACGCAGCCATCTTAACATTTGTAATGGTGCTAATTTCCTACTGCTTTTTAAAATATGCTTCCACATGAGCTCTCAAAAACCATAAAAGCTTGGCATGTAAAGTAAATTGTTTGTCACTTGCTGACGACCTGCCATATTTATTGTCAGGAGAAATGGACATTAGTTGGAAAAGCAGTTGTTAAAGGCCAAACAATTTTTAAAGATGGCAAAGATGTGCAAGGGCTTTCCTTTTTCTAACAATGAGCCACCCCTTCAGACATCAAAAGACAAGATAATAAGACACTTCAAGCACAATTCAAGATTATATTCAACATCTAAAGGCTCATCTCTTGTCAGTTTGCATTTACTCTCCCAGGGATGTGGTGCTTCTATCATCATTCTGTCAAGAGGAGTCTGGCAGAAGCGATGAGGGCCCCTCATTTCACACACTTAGTGTTTTTTATCAAATAGCCCACGCTCATTCCGATTCAGCCAAAATGGAGGGATAATTTGAAGAAGGTCATGCACAAGTACAAAAATCTTGTGCTGATTTGTGTGATTAGAAGGCATTAAAATTGCACGTTTATGTTAGTTCTGAGATGTTTTGTCAGTTTATTTAGTAATACACTGTTGAAGCATTAAAAATGTTTCTTAAAGAAAAAAGGAAGTTTGCTTAAAACAACACACACTCTATTATTTAGCAAATATTTTGAACAGTGAGCTATTCTAAATGGCATTGTTTTAATATAAGCTTAAAATGTATTCACCTCCCCTTCCCCCTTTGGGAGTGGGATGTTCAAGAGCTCCAGGGGTGAAATCCTGGTCCACTCTGACTCGTTAGGATTTCACTCACTGGTGATTTCATCCTTAGAAGTTTTGTTTGGATAAGGATTTAGGAGGCTGAATTCAGCATAATATCAATATAAAGGGAATCATTTTACCAGCTTATGTAGGCATACCTTAGTACAGACTAAAATAGTACAACACCAGTAGGGTTACCTGGAGATGATATTTAAATTATATCACATGAGATCTTTCATTTGGCATGTGAGTGTTTTGTTGCCCTATTTGTATCCCGTTCAATTTGTGTGGGCAGCTGTTGTGGACCATGTTCTTCTGGAAACCAGAGTTTTGATAATGTGTGCTGCCTGAGGGCATGTTTCCACTCTCTTCCTTCCCCTTTTCGTTCTGCAAACTTATAATATGGCATTATGTGTGCTATCCATGATAACTTTTTCTGTGAATTAAGGGGCGGTTGTTCTGTGTTTTGGAGATTCATAAAGGAAGGAAGGGGACATGTCCACAGAAGCAGTCTTTTGGTTGTTGTTTTCATAAGGCTTAGGTTAACGATGAAAGTACTAATTACTAGAGATGGCATTTGAAAAGCAATTTTATTAATCCTAGCAAAATAATTTGGTGTGACAGTGTTCTCAAGTAAACCGTAATAACACCTGTAAAGCAGTGGCCACCAAACTTTTTTGATTGTAAACCCCTATCAGTAACAAGTTTTGAGCATGCACCTGCAATATATGTATATTTATTTATAAATTATATGTATATACTACTGTAGTAATATGTACATCATAAAGCATACTCAAAAATAGATATTAAAAAGGATGAGAGAAAGATGAAATAAACATGATTTAAAAAAATCTTTAAATTTTGAGGTTAAAAAAAAAAAAAATTCTTCCTGCACCTCAATGGATTGTGCACACCCCACGTTGGCGAACACTGCTGTAGAGGCCCAGGAACTGAAATGAAAATAAGTAAACTGCCTGTCTGTCTAGGCATGCTGTGCCTAAAATCCTCACTGAAATGGGTGGGCCAAAAGCTGTATTTATTGTCATATCTGCTGTCTTACCAAATTCAATGTGGGTCCCCCAAAGATGAGCGAGGGCAGAATTTAGCGCTCTGCAATTTCAACTGCCTAAGTAAAGTGGAGTCCTGAGAAGGATATTGAACCTGTTTAAAATGTGCAATCACTTTGCTTGTACAGGCTCCTAGCTTTTCAAGGAAGAAAATAAGACTGGTGCTTTAGCAAGCTTTTTTTGGCGTCTCTATTGGATGTCATGAATGAAACTTTTCTGAGGGTTTCTTTTATGGTACGTATTATTTTCATGTCATCTGGATCTTGCCACCTCTTGTCTTGGCATTACACAGCTCTTTTTGCTAACAAGGGATATGTTGAAGCTGACAGGGAGAGGCACAGAAGGGTGGGATGGAGTAAAACTGTTTTCCTCATTTCTGACTTCTGTGATTTAAGCAACAAAAATAAAAAGACTGGACTGTGCTATCAGTATATCTTGTGCCTGAAACAGGCTCCAGTATACAAACCATACATGGACCATGTAACACAGGGGGGCCAGGCGTCTTCATCTCCCATTGAAACAAATGAGATGTGAGGCTGTTTAACCCCTCTTAAAAAGGAGCCACTGCTGAGGGACTCGGCTGGAGCTGCTCTGAATTTTGAATCAGGAATTTATCAGCTCTGATAGGAAGAAACTGTGAAGGAACATGTGTTTGGCCTCGTGGAAAAAAACCCTCTGCTCTATGGCTTGCCTTTGCACAACACTGAAGAAAAGGTAACCTGCAATCATGGTGCGTTCCAAGTATTTTCACCGGACAAGAAACCACAAGGGAATTGGGAAGCTGTGAACAAATTGTCAAAAAGACAGACGGAATTGCTGACTGACCTACTGGTAAGATACGCAAACAACTTCCACCTCAGTGGTACGGTATTTATGCTGCAGTGCAGAGTGACTTCTCAAAGGAATTTGCTCTCCTACACATGTAAATGCCTTTGTATATATAATACATCAATGTAGTGTGCAGTATTTCTAGAGAACTTATAGGGAGAAGTGAGTGTGCATTTAAACAGCTGCAGATGTTTAAACTGCCGGACTGTTATGTCCAGAATAAACAGCATTTTTTGCTCTCACTAAAAAGGCTTTCCTGCTTTATTCATAAGGCCTATCTATATTCAGAAATTTGGCTCCTTTCTGCAGAATTATTCTGGAGGAGAACTTACGTCTGTTTCCACATCAGTGTGATTCTCTGTGCATCCACTTCTGCTCTGCTCCACACTGTCCGCTGGAAAACCAGCATCCTCTGAGACTGAGTGGGGAGACAGGGAGATGCTTCCTTTGCAGGATGCTCGTTGTCAAAACATTAAGGAGTGGCAAAGATTGAAGGGCAAATATGACCAAAAGGCAGCATGAATGTAGTTGTGCAAGATCCATAGTAGCACTGGAGAGTGCAAGTGGTCTCTCTAAAAGGCTTGTATTCTGAACAGAATTTGGTTTCTAATAGGACAGGATTTACTTGCTAAGTTTTTACCAGGTCTGTGGGGCCAGCTCAGGCCTGTTTCATTATCATCTCTTTCAGTAGAAGCATATGGGCTCATATTGACTATGGTTGCTATGTGTGTATCACTATCTTGGTGAAGTTGCTCCCTGGTGTTTATATTCATTAAAGATCAGATCCTGAAATGCTGTAGTGCATGGGGAGGGGAGAGAAGAGCGACTGCAAAGTTACAGGACCCTCAGTATAAATTCAGCTATGCTTGAATCTGTCCTAGCTTGCTTGTTTATCTTCCTTACTCAGTCCCTTCCTTGGTGCTCTAGGAGGCTTCTTCCCCTGTGCCTGGGGATGTTGTCCTGGCAGCCCTCTTCTCAAGCATGAATGTGCAGAAAACAAACACTAGTAACAAGTACTGTTAAAGGTCTGTAAATTGTTTTCCATCTGCTCTCAGACCCCAAACTGTGGAAGTTGTAGGGATACACGCAGGGAAGCTAATGCAGATGCTCAGTGCCAGCAAACAAACCAAGCATCCCCACACTGAGCAACAAGTCTCTGTTTAAAAAGTATTTAAACTGTAGCTATTGTGCAGTCCATTGGAAGCATTCACAGTAGGATCCAGGAAATGAAAATTATTTCCCATAAATTAAGATAGAGAAGCCAGTACGTTTAAGGCATTGTGGATGTGTTTTATTTTTCTACCTATCCTCCTACAAGTAACAGGGATAGGTAGTAGCTTTTGCTAAAGTAATTATATTGATTTGCTCTGTGCTGTGCACCCAGCTGCTTTCTAAACCACTCTCTAAGCTGTTCTGGCAAGAATTACCTGGTGCTTTAGAGAGAGCATCATGTGATAGACAGTTGATATGTAAAGTTGTGAGAAGGAGGACTGCAGTTGGTGTGCATGAGTATAGTGTTTCTAAAGCATAAATATTAAAAACTAAGCAGTTTTGTTAATTTAAAAATCATCCTGAAAAAGCTGGAGTGGCAAATTTGACATTAGTTGTGCATTTTCAATGTACATGAAGGCATCTTTTCCCCAAAGCCTGCACTAATATGCAAAGAGGCTGGGAGGAGCATGCACTTATGTAAAGTAAGTGCCTATTGAAGCTCTTGCACAATGACACTTTGAGTAATTCTGTATGCTTCTGGGTTAGTGTTTACATGAGTTGACTGTGCATTGTTTTCATGGGTAAGTGGAAGTGAATAAGCATGCATAAATGTGTTTCTGAAGATACAATTCAACGTTTTTGTGTTACCATTCAACTGTTTTTCTTTCTAAACTGTGTCTCTGACTGTGGCATCTCCTCTTAGAAAATTCTTGCCCAACAAACAGCTCATTAAATCATTGATAAGATTCTGCTAAACACTGGATAACACAAGATATCAGCCCCTGACAAGCACATGCACATGCACAAAAAGTTGCACTTCCCCAGTTTGTGAATGCTTTTGCGGGTTTTCTTTTGAAGTGGAGCTGTTGTTCAGGCCTAGTAGAATTATTGAACTAGCTACTAAATAAATAATGAAACCCGTGGCTATGAAATAAAATTTTTGCATTTTTTAAATCATTACCATATTTCTTAAGTATATCTCACTCTCTCCCCTGAAAAGATTTTCACCAGCTCTTTCCTCAGAGGCGGGAAGAACACACAGTAGCAAACTGTAAAAAAGCAACAGGAGCTAGTTTTTCAAATCCCTCTGTCATTGCCTACCTTGGTGCCTAAAAGCCAGGCTCTAACACCAGAATTTAAGCCATACATCCCTGAAAAACACAGGTACAGAACTGTTCAGTTTTGCTGAGGAAGCTTAACAGCTCTGAACATAGGAAAAAACATCTGCTGATATTAGTCAGGTACAATAGCAGGCACTGAAGGTTGTTCTGTCACTTGCACTTTGCAAATTGTGAATAATTTCAGTGAATGTTGGAATTACTTGGCAGTATTACATTTCTGCTATACTTTTTTTTTTGGGGGGGGAAGGCATACCACAATTTCTAGAAGATGGGAAAGGTGCTTTTTTGGAGGTGGCCAGCCCATGTTGAATGTGTTTGATGTGATAAGAGTCCGCAGGTTTCTAGTGTGTAATCCAACACAGGAGTGACTTCAGAAACCTCCCCCCTCAAATGATTCAGATTATGTTACAATAAAGTCAGTTAAAATTCAGTAAAAGCAAGTGACACTGGGTACAGCTTTAAAAAGCCAGTCTGTAGGAAGTAAAGGCTTAAGAGGTAGCAGCTAGAATTGGTCAGACAAAACGAAGCCTCTGTAATATAGTTACAACTATTTCTTTGATTGTTTTTTGATTAGAGGGTCTTTTTGGTTCCAGTATGAATTAGAGCGAGACACATGAAGGCCTAGAGACTGGCTGTCTCTCACCTGCAGTGAAGCTCAGGTGCTGGTATAAAATAATGGGATAATAATAATTTTGAATTGCTAATTTCAAATATTTCTCAAGTCAGCTGTAGGGAGGAGGGGTTTTAGTACTGTTCTGTTTTATTCCTTTAATTGCAAAGGACTGTGAATAGAGGCAGAAGCAGCAAAGACTGGCTATTTGTCAGTCTTCCAGAAAGACAATTTGGTCTAACTACTTCGCATGTCATAAAATACATAGAATGTATGAGGAGATCTATTACAACACTGGGAACATGCTCAGCGGCCTTTCTTACTCATGTGCTGTGATATTGGTTCTGAAATAACTCTCCAATCTTTCCAGTCCAACCTGCCTTTTCTTAGGGAGAATTGTCAGGTAAGTTCAGATAAGAGCCAAATCTGCTTGTTTAATGAGGGGTGACAAATGACAGTGGATTCAGATAGAACGTATATAAATGTATCTTCCTGCTGGAAAATACAACTTATAAATGTAGTGCTTCTAAAACAATCAATAGTCATTTAGGAACGATTTTTTGTAGGTCATTTTGCTGGACTGCTACTATCCAAAGAGGGGACTTCTGTGATGCACATTAGCTGCTGCCAATGTTGCATATTTTAGCTGCAAGAAGCGTGGTGGTTTACATGAACTGTGCTTGTTTACTATGCTTTATTTTTCTAGAATGTAATTTTAGTTGAAATAATATTAATGCATTTTAGACAAAGCAGAGACCAAAAACCACCATCAAAATATTTCATCTTAATTGTCATAGCAATACCATGCTGCATTGCTTAAAATTTTAAAATAGAATCTTAAGCAATAAAATCAAACTCAGTAACATGAAATGCTAAAACACTCGCCTCTCAATTTGCTTAGTTGCAGTTCATGGAAACTCCTACTCCAGGCTGTGTGATGGATATGATGAACTGTAAAGGGAAGTCAAGGGAGGCTTGCCTAGGATGGTGGCAATAAGTAATAACTCCAGGAGAAGTGTTGTGATCATCCTACCAGGCCCTGATCTGGGCACCAAGCAGCACCTTCAGATGCTGGGATGAGAGAGCAAGAGGTGCAAGGTAGCTGAATGAAACCCACACAAGGATTTGGCATATCTGGAGACTGTGTGTCTAGTAAAGCACAATGGCTGTACAGCTGAAGAAGTATTTACAACCTTTAAAGCCATCCTGTTCTTTGGGATGTGATCCTTCTCTCCTTGGGGAGGATTGGGACTGTGGAGGATTCCAGTGAAAACCTGTGGGGTGATATTCCTCTCCCCTGTTCACTCATCTACCTATATAGGATAGAATTAGCTCCTATTGCTAGAAGGAATACTTATTTATATTAATTTGATAAAGATCATGTGTATCTGGCCTGTATTCCTATGACAGAAGACCTAATTTCTACCTAACCTCATTAAGGTCATTTACACCCAAACTCAGTGTGTGTAAAATGCTATCTCGGCAGGACAGGAATGTGTTATGCCTACTTAATACAGATCTACCCATGGTGCAATGCAGGAAAGACTTTTCTACTTTGGGATTATGTTTTTATCTCAAATGCAGCACAGCAATATAAAACCCATAAACCCATTTATTTTTTATAATCATGTATTGCTGTAAGTCACAGTTTTAGCTGACATTCCCCTCTCTTTATTGACCTGTTTTGTGAGATTTTGTAAACTAACTAATAAACCTTTGCTCTTGCTACTGTTAAGTTTAATACAGTACATTACATTCACAGCTGAAATAAAAACTATGGTTTGGATAATTAAAAATTGTTCAAAATGTCTTAACAATAAACACTGATATTTGTTCACAGATATACTTTTATGTTACATCCTACTCAACACAGGACATTTTCTCTGATTCATCTTCAATGTCCCCTTTTAAAGCACGTATTTCTGAGTTTGGATTTAACTTGTATGCCTCAGGCAGTGCCAATTGCACTTTCCTGTAACTAAGAGGTAAAAAGCATATGTTGCAACAGTAGCTTGGTCTTTAGGAGCTGCGTTGGAGTCTAGGGTGGTGGAGGCTGCTTGGGGAAGTAGAACGCAGTAGATGCAGTTATCCTACTGTTTGTTGTCTTTGGAGAGTAAGGTGGCAATTTAGACTCTAGATGTTGGACTTTGCGGGCATTGTCTCTTTGTTAGCCCAGACAACGGTGTGACTCTGCTGGTGATGGTCAATCCAGTGCAGATATCAATGAAAGATTCTCTCCACCAACTTGTTGGGTGTCTGTTGGATGAGAAGAGCCTCTACTGTGGATGAACGGTCTTGTGCTTGGAACCACATTGAAGGGAAGCGTTTGTAAAGGAGTAATGGCATGTGATGGCTATGATGGTGGGAAGGTGGGTTGGAGTACAACAGTGGGGTACAGCTCTTAATACAGTATTGAGATGAGTTTTAGGCTTCCTGCTGGAGTCGTCTGCTGCAGGCAGGGTAGTAATAATGATTTGGGAGGACTAGAGATCTTTCTCAGGACTGTCCTCAGTGTCTGTCCTGTCAGGGAGCAGTGATGCTGGCTGTTCCCTAAGAGAAGTTGAGCCAAAAGTGGACAGTGACCCCCACTGATGGGGGGGTCCAATGGGGTCTGAAACCAGGTCCAAGGCCTACTCAGGGAGCTCAGGCAGAAACAAATGGAAATGGGGCCAAAGACAAGACTAGAGACAAGCTACAACATATGTACAAGAGCGTGGCTTAGGAGACAAGCCACCTACAGTGTAGAGCCAAGGCTCATCCAGGAGGCAGGGCCAGAGACAGGGCTAGAGGCTGGTACGACTAAAATGCAACTTAAGCAAGGGTTGAATGCTCAGGAGTCCACAACCCATGGGCAGGGCATGTAGGGGGAGGTCCCAGGTCATGGTGGTTGGGGACATTAAGGCCTGTTGATGCACACATAGCCCTGACACCATTGTTTTCTCACTGGCATCTAGAGCTGAATTTTGAAGTGTCTTTGTAACTCTGCAAGAAGCAACTTAACAGGAGCCCTATAATGAAACGTATCTGGTACAGGCAGGTAAGACACTAGTGGGGCAGGTTTTGTTGCTCTACTCAAACCAGTGGTGCTCAGCAGTGGTGTACGTGAAGGTTATTCCAGCCAGGGGATGATGCTACTTTCACAACCTGTGTGGCCCAGATTTAAGGGAAGATGCTCTGTGAACTTCTCCATACTGGTTGATTCTATGAAGTTTGATGTGTGGAAGGGCTTTTTTCCCCACAACCTCAAGCAGTGGGGAAAGCTGCCTTCTCAGATCCTCCTTCCTTAGCCTTATGAGCCTGTGAAGACTCATTGCGCTGTGTTAGGACCTTGTATAACAAATGGGTCTTACAGGTGTAAGTGAAGACTTCCTAGCTTCTGTAACTAACAGTTTTTCACCCTGGCAAAACTTTCTATTGCTTATTTTCAGTTAAAATAAGAATGAACTGTGGATAGTGTTGTGGTTTAACTCTAGCCAGCAACTAAGCACCACACAGCCGCTCGCTCACTCCCCCCCCCCCGGTGGGATGGGGGAGAGAATTGGAAGAGCACAAGTGAGAAAACTCGTGGGTTGAGATAAAGACAGTTTAATAGGTAAAGCAAAAGCCACGCACGCAACCAAAGCAAAACAAGGAATTCATTCACTACTTCTCATCGGCAGGCAGGTGTTCAGCCATCTCCAGGAAAGCAGGGCTCCATCACGCGTAACCGTTACTTGGGAAGACAAACGCCATAACTCCAAACGTCCTCCCCCTTCCTCCTTCTTCCCCCAGCTTTGTATGCTGAGCGTGATGTCATATGGTGTGGAATATCCCTTTGGTCAGTTGGGGTCAGCTGTCCTGGCTGTGTCCCCTCCCAACTTCTTGTGCACCCCCAGCCTACTTGCTGGTGGGGTGGTGTGAGTAACAGAAAAGGCCTTGACTGTATGTAAGCGCTGCTCAGCAATAATGAAAACATCCCTGTGTTATCAACACTGTTTCCAGCACAAATCCAGAACACAGCCCCATACCAGCTACTGTGAAGAAAATTAACTCTATCCCAGCCAAAACCAGCAGAGATAGGAAAAACACTGTCACTTCTAAAATTTAATTATGATCTTTATATTCTTTGAGTTCTCCTGGTCTTTGGAGGTTTTGTGGAAAGCCCTTCAAGCTTACCTCAGAAGAAAATTTTCAATATATAGCTTTCAAATGCAGGACAAACTCTCCAAGGATCTCTGCTGGTGGTGGCTGTGGAACACCTCACTGCTACTTCTGATTATTTCTTCTGTGCGTTAAGCCTGGGTTGTCTTTTACAGCTATTGTCCTTTTAACTAAAGTAGTTAGGAAAACATGTTCCATTTATAGCACATGCGGGTTGATACCACTCTGGTGATAACTGGCTATGGCGAGTTAGTGGTGACTGTCAAAGGAATGAATTTTATGCCTGAGGAATATTAATGTGAGGTGCTCATGCATAGAAGAAGAAGTTAGTTGAAATTTACATAACACTTCCTGCACCTGCTTGAATGAACTGTTAGATTATTGTACCGGGCTGCCTCAGTTCAAACACTTCAGCTTCTGCTATTCTCAATGGATTAGTAAAAATAATTGTGTGGTTTGACAGAGGAATTTATATTGTGTTTGAGAGTCTTTGAGCAAACACTAGAGAGTGAAAAATACATTATAGACCTGGTGAGCCATGCTGTGGGAAATGTAAACTAAAGCAGTGATATATCTTTAGGAGTTGTTTCCCTTTTACTACTTGTGAAACACCTCCCATTTTAATAAATTGTGAATAAATAAGATCTGTGGTATAAACTGATAAATGAAATTTATTAAACTGTAATTATCATGCAATGTTTACAGAAGAATAAGGGAAATGATTACATTTTCTAGGGGTGAAGTTAAATTTGATCTCTGAGGACGTGCCCAAAAGCCAGCTTCAAACTCAAATGCTTATGTTTTAAAGAAGAGTGCACTGTTTTCCTTGTGCATGTGTTTACATGGCTCCTCAGACTTTGTGATGAGAGAGAAAAGTTGCCTTTATTTGTTAAGATGGAGACAGTTAAGTCTTCTAATCTCTTCAACTACTTATCTCCTTTGGCTTGTTCCTCCCGATTAAGAATGCAGTAGTTATTGATATCGTAGATGTTGACTGTTAGATTCTCACAGCTGCACTAACTGTAATAGGAGGTGAAACAGACTTGTTTTAACCTATACACCCAAGGGTCATATGGAAGAGAGAACAAAATGAGATGGTAAGGGTAAAGCATTTAGTGTACTCTAGGTTTCCTATGTTCAAAAAAAAAAAAAAAAAAAAAAGGTGTTACACAGCTTGGAGGTCAAATTCAGGTACTCAGAATATGATAACAGGGAAAGCAGACTTGTGGTTGAAAGTGCAACTGTAAACTTACTAGCTGAGGTTATGCTATGAAATACAAGTATTTACAATTTTAAAACAATTTATTCTTCTTGAATTTTGTTTGTATTTACTTGGTACTACGCTCATTTCAAGTCACTCTGGACTTAAACCAGTATTTTAGATTTTAATAATGTGATCCTTTTCCCATTTATAGCACATTCTATTTCTAAATTTTGAAGCTTTCTTAAAAAAATTAAGCTTCAGAACATCATTGAGCATCACTTTATAAAGTTAGACACGTAGGCCTTGAAGACCAAGAAAATTAGGAAGAAGTTTTCACCTGTTATGTATGTTAAATTAACATCAGATTTAATTACTCTTATTATCTGTATCATACTTTACAAACAATTCCCCTAGTATTACATGAGGGCTCTCTAATTAAACTAGAGTTAAACCACTTTGGGTGACTCTGGGAGATATTGCAAGCATCCCGGAGAGCAGGCAGGACTTGAGAAGTGATGTGTCTGGGAGTTGTCTGCTCTGACTCAGTAGATTATGATTACTTATTTCTTTATGCTGTTAATGAACTTGGTGCTTTGGGGATATGTACCAGGAGCAGTCATGGTTTTATCAAACAGTAATGGTCTTCATTCTCATTCTAGCACTTATGACCACATAACACCGCTCATCATTTAAAGGCAATTCTCTATCATTAATGTAGTTCATAGTTTTTTGTGTACTGCAGTAGAAACATGACTTGGCCTATATTTCTAATAAGGTATCAACTTGTAATTCTGAGGCTTAAGTACTGTAGTTGTATGGTTTCAATCTGTCTCAAAACCTTAAAAAACAGAACAAAAAAACCCAAAACAAAATAAAAACCACACACACACACACCCCTCCAAACCAAAACCAGCATTTTTTCAGGTTTTTTGGTATGCAAGACACCTCACTAGGCAAATGTGGTCAACGGCATCAGGACAGCCTGTTGAAGCAGTGGTAACAGGAGTTAGAAATTTGGGGTTGTTAACCTCTGAAAGCCACCTAGTCGTCAAGGCAGCAAGAGGGGGAGAGTTGTATGTATAGTGCACCCCCCAGTACCAATCCTACTGAAATGACAGACCAGCTTCAGGACTGAGAGTAGGTTTTGCTTTGATGTGCTTTGTGTGGGCTACTTCTCCCATGTCTGAGGAAGATCCTTTGTACCTAGTGTTGTTGTTGGTCTGGGGAGCATCTGTAGTTCTCAGCCTCGAAGACTGGATACAGTGACAGGCCAGACCAGCACAGTTTATGAGCTGTAACCCACAAACTTGGTAAAAATCCATCAAGTAGATTCTGAGCTTCTTACAAGGCAATGGCAGTGGTGTGTTTCTTTGTATTTTTTCAGAGTAGGGGAGACCATGCTGACATAGGGTTCTTGGTTCCAGCCAAATTCAGTGGCAGCATCTGGCCTCTGTCTAGACCTCAGATGGTAGAGCAAGCCAGAGGCTAACACTTAATTTTGCCCAAGATCTTATGCCTCTGAAAGGTAGTAGCTTTTTGGCTCCCAGCTCCCCACTCAACATGAATGCAGCAGAACTGGACCCTGTAGTTTCCTGTTCTGGTGGGTTTTGTACCCTATACACTGATGACCCCTATGGCAAAGTTACAGTACACTAAGGGTTAATCTCTGAGCTCCTTCAGGTTCAAGTGAAGCTCGCAGTGTTTTGAGGACTCTCAGTTTATGGAGTTCAAGTCCCTGGGCTGGATTCTGAGACCAAAATTCCTACCGATCTTCCCTGATACCTACAGGTATTCAGCCACGTGCTGCTGGGGCCAAGCCCTGACACCATATGCTACAGAACTGTTGTCACTGGCTCAGCTTAAGGAAACTCACTGTGTTTAGCCTTCAGCGGGTCTTCAAAAAGCCTCGTGCTGCAAAGCATGCATGGTTACTGGTTTAATAAATTCTTTCCTGATTTAAGATTAAAGGTTTGGCAGTTTGTAAATTAATTATTAGCTTATGTTGCTTTATAAAAAAACAGATGGTTTAATAAAAGTCTACTCTCTAGCTGCCTTTGCAACATCTGAAATTTACCTTCTCATGAGAGCGGTGTTATAAATACGTACAGTGAGAGAGAGAGTGAGAGACTATAGCAGTTTTATGGCTGTGTAAACAAACCTCCTTTGTCAGAATTCAGTACTCTTTAACAGCTGGGAGATGATGCTTCTAGTGATGGTGATCACCTTCCAGATGATAGTACCTACTTATCCATCTCACAGTAATTTAAAGAGGAGCCACAGCTCGTCCATCTTTTTCAAAGAGTTACAATGAATATTTGACGGTAAGAATTTAGCATTTACCCTTCATGGGTCAGTGGATGGGTTAGTCTTAAAGCATCTTTAGGGAGAGATTATTCTAATAAAACCTCTTTACACACAACATATACTGTACTAGTATTTCATGTTTCTTTTAAAAAAAAATAAACAGAGAAGCAGGCTACGTTTCCTAATAAGCCGTGTTTCAGACATCCCCACAAGTTGGGGATGATGTGGACTTTCGTAGAGAGTAGATTAACGGAAATATTTCATTTAAACCCTTTTTTGGGAAGTAGATATCCATAACAGGCTAACAGGAAGGCACTTTGATTATTGTTTTGAGCCAGTGTTCTAGTAGTGTTCATCTTAAAGGCAACCATTTTTATATTCCTTTTGTTGTTGCCTCCTCATTTAATCCCCATTTTCATTAATTCATGATTTGTGTACAGAATGGTTTACCTTGAAATTTGCAAGCTGTGCAAGCATAAAGCGAGATCTTAATTTAGCATTTCTTAAGGAAAATGTGTCAGTCATATTTTACAGACATTGAATTTTTTTTACCACAAAGTACCATTGTTATAAATTTTCATGTAGGCTGCACACTTGTCTTGCCTGATTTGCATCTGCAACACTCACTATGCTTAGTAGCTCACAATTTTAGAAAGTAGTTCAGGACAGGGACTGAAGAACATCATTTTTAGTTCAAAGTGGAAGGGGATTTTAGTTGGTGGTGTAAATAGGGGAGCAACATTTGCTTATCACATTTCCTTGCTCTGTCATTAGAAAGAAAAGTATCTTTTCTTCCCTATGTTAAGAAACTAATGGAAATGCTACGTGGTAAAATTCTGTGCTTTTACATTTGAAAATACTGTGGTAAGCACTGAGGAAGAGCTTAGGGGTTTTTGTTGCCTGTTAACACTTACTACTAAAACTGCCATGTCTTTAGGAGGGTTTGGCCTCCTGTTAGTGTTTTTCTCATAGTGAATACTAGGCCTGAGCTTCTATAAAATACTAAAAAGTGAAAGATCTTAACCTCTTCTAGCCATAAAGCAAACCTCTAATCTGAACAGAGTGTAAAGCAATGCACTGACATCTGCCTGAGGTCTGTGAATCTGCTTAGCCTCAGCTATGGGATGTGGAATTGGCTCACTTTGAGATGAATCTTTGAATCTTGATGATGATACTGGAAATGACCTTTTTTTTTTTTTTATTTTGCTATTACAATCATTTCAACAGAAGTAGCAAGTGTATTTTTTGGTTTTTTGTCACACTCCAAAGGCACCACCTTCTTGCTCACCAAATGTGTTCCCCTTGTTCTGTGCCCTGTAGTTAAAACCTCAGCATTGCTCTTGTCAAAACTTGTGGCACTGATCCACGTCAGGTGAAAAAAAAATCTGTAGTACGCTGCTAAAAATTTAGAGGAAACCTAAAATTAATTAAATGAGGAGGGGAAAAAAAAAGGATTTATTGTTTATGTTCATATTTCATTCAGCTGTTTTTAAAATTGAGCTGAACTGCCTGAAGATTTCTGGCACTTCCTTGGGAGTACAACAGAGTTCAGACTCCTGCTACAGAGCTTGGACCCGGCAGGCTCAGCCGGGGAGGAAGCTGTGTTATCTAAGGTAAAACTGGATGCTCTTTATATAGACAAGATATAAGCTGGTATTTAGCATGCGTACTCTAATTTTTAATGTGTAAAATGACATTATTTCACTTGAACGTGAAGTAAAGTTTCAGAGACAGTCAGTATCAGTCGGCTAGCCAGAAATTAGTATAAAGAGGGACTTTGGTAGAGCAATGAATGAGTGAGCTCCCAGATTTGGGCAGTTGCATTGGTGAACAGGATTATTTTGTGACAGATAACAGAGAGAAAAGATGGTGCCTCAAAGAAGGTTTTCCTGAAGGATTCAAGAATCCAGGGTTCAAGTCGCAGCTTCTTCACACTTTTCACACTTCTTATGACTCTGGTGGGCATAGCCCAAATTTTACAGGTATTAAAACATTGCCCTTGTAGGCATGGCAAGATCTCAGCTTTTTTCGGGAGTGACTTAGGTCCAGGTTATTCAAGAGTGAGAGCTAGGTATTTAAACACCTTTAAAAATTTGATCCATGAGATTTTAAGAGGTTAACTTGCACGCCACTGAGTTTTAGGCACTGTCTGTGGTAGTCACTTTTGAAAACGGCTATGGAACAGGGGACCCTCAAAATAGTTGAGGAGGATCAAATAAAAGAAGGAAGTGAAGGTACCTAAATTAAGGCAGTTTGATGTGTCTACATGGACTTTCTCCTAAGAGTTTCCAAGCACTTTAGCTTAATGCTAGAGTCTAAGCACTTTAAAAATGTGCCTTATCCTTGCTTTACCTAGGTTCCCTCTGTATAAAGTGGGGATAATAGCTTGTCCCTGTCTCACAGTGATAAAAACATTAAAAGATTGTGAGATTTTTTCCAGTACTACACTAATGGGGGCTATATAAACACCTTAGATAGTGGAAAGGTAAGTTGAACTGGTAAAGCAGAGGTCATGAGCAACTGGAGATGAGATGTAGAAAGGGGCAAAGTTGTGCAAGGCCTGGAAGGCCTGGTAATAACTTTATATACTGTATTATGTCTAGGAGGGAGAATTTCAGCTTTCACTGACCTTTATTTTGAGCTTTTTTTCTTCTCTATTTTATTTACAGTTACACGTACTGACATTTGTACAATTTCACATTTGTCAAAGACAGAAATCTGGCAATTTTCTCTTTCAGACTTTGTTTTAAATTGTGTGTATGTGTGCATGTATGAGATTAGCCTTCTGTTAACTGCTATGGGTAGTTAGGGTACAAGACTCACTCTTGTAATAGTAATGGGTGTACACGTACACCTGTGTTTGATCTGAGTAGAAAATTTAGCTAAGAATGGTTCTGAAACTTTTTTATGTCATAAGAACTGGAAGAAACTCATATAGCAAGGCTTGCCTAGTATTTTCCACTATAAGAGCATGTTTTCAGAAATGTATGACTATATTAAGCTCCAGTCTTAAGTTTTTAAACTTCAAACTAAAATTTTCCATGTCATATGATTGCCTGAGGGTAACTTTTGCCTGCGACAATGATGATTCAACCATTTCCTGAACTAACAGCAGGGAAATATGTATTGCCCAGTATTGTTAATTTATTTATGGTTCGTCTCTCATATACTGGAACAAAATCTGGCAGGGTGATGTCCTCCTAACGCCCCTTTTAGAATCTGCCCAAATTTGGCTCTTCTATCATTATTGAGAAATCACCTTTTTCACACTCAGTCTTGTTAGTCACTGGCAGCTAAATTACTGGAGGAGTCTAGCTTGCATCCACCAGTATGATTCACCGCAGGTGTACAGAAACTGAGCAGGACTTCTGCCACCATTGCTCGTCCGTGATTCTGTGGCTGCTCTGGCACAAAGCGCTGTGTCCAGAGAGCAGGTTTGGTGAGGGATAGGTTGGGGGAGATAAAACCAGAGAAAATGGGTACAGAGGCTGGCCAATAGCAACTGAAGAAAATTACTTCTTCCTACAGTTCAGAAACTACTCTGGAGAATAAATAATTTCAAAATCCCCTAGAAAAATGCATCTTGCCCACATGGTAGTGACTGGGCTGCCCAGAGGATCCCTGCTGCCTTCTCACTTGACCTGCATGTGGAACCAAGAAGTCCCAGTCCCACTGTGGGCCTTTTTGGAGCCAGGGCTGTGCTGTGTGATCCCATCCCCACTGCCTCAGTTTGCTTTTTTGTGTTAGGACATTAAAATCCCACTGTTGATCACTTCAGGGTTATGAGATGGCACCCCTAAGGCCCAGATAAACTTAATATTAGTACTTCCCCATTTTTGCATGCTTGATTACAATCTCATTCTTCTTTTGACCTAGTGATCTGAGTGAGGATGTGGCTCTTCACTTTGCGTGAGCACATGAAACACTAAGCATATTTTCATGAGATGTATGAAGGAGGAAAATCGCCTTAGCCCCAGGGTTGTCTGTAAATTTCATCTCCTGTAGTCAGTGGTCGTCTTTAGGAAAGCTTATACTTTGGGTAAACAGATGGCCTGATCCTGCTCCTGCTGGAATAGTGGGATTTTCCATTACAGCAATAGATACAGGGGTCAGGCCTAGAAGCTTCTGAACCAAGAGGCTGGAGAAAATTATCTTTCAGACCCTTTCATAATTTTAAAGGTGCTCACTGAGTGATTCTCTTCTTTCTTGCCTCATTTTGTCGCTGAATTACCTGGCTAAAAACCAATCTTGCAAAAGACCCTTTTGAAGCTGATCCTGCCAGAGGGCGACTGCTTCTTTAGCAGCACAGAGAGCCCTCTCACCACAAGGGAGAAAGGTTGTGTATTGAAGATATTTGCCTCTCAGCACCTTGCAGCATTTCACCTAATATGCCTCGTTTTGCAGGTATGTCAGATCTGTAACTGTCATACGACAGGTTTGCAGGATTAGTCCCACCTATTGCCCTTTAGAAACAGTTCTCTAACAATGACCAAAAAAATGTGCGCGTATGTGTAGGTGTGTATATGTAATATGTGCATATATACATACATACACACACACCAGGTATGTATAGACTGACTGTCATCTATTGTACATTAGATAGCAAGACAATTTACTGTTTTCTGCACAGCATGGAACTTTTAAAGAATATATGTGGACTATAAATATATATATGTATACACATATACATACGTACACATACACACACACAAATATTCCTGTCATCTACCGTGCATTAAAAAGCAAGACATTTTAGTTTGTTCTCCTTATGGAACTTGTGAAAAATGTGTGTTAGTGTATCAGTTCCTATGTTTCAGAAGAGAGCAGCACAGAGACATGCAATCCAAAGTTGCTTGGTATTTTTAAGCTGAAATTAGATTCGTTGCTTTGATTATTCCATTGTGGGCCCCAAGTTATATTTTAGTGTCCTTCACCCTTTTCTCCTTTATTATTTATAACCCACACTCTTTGAGCAATGACCAGGACTAATCTGTAACCTTCTGTCCTTCTGCCTGATTCGTTCTCTTTTGAAACACAAAGATTGAAGCAAATATTCTCAGACTCTCTGTTAAAATATAGATAGATAGATATTTCTCCCATATGTCTCATACTGAAATAAGACTTAATGGAGGTTTTGCTTTTCTAATTCCGTCTCAGTGGACCTACTTCAAAGGAAAATAGCAAAGGACTGGGAAGTATATATTTGGTATTCATTGTATTATAATGTATCTACCTCACACATACACCTAGGTATTTTATAGGCATTCACCAAACGGCTTGTGTGGCCATCTTGATTATTAGATTAATGCATCTGTGTTTTTGGGGATTTCCCCCCCCCAATGTTTTTTTGTTTCCCCTGCAATGTTAGCTGCACCTAAATAAATAAATTAAATAGCAATTCATTTGTGCTCACTCTGCATCACAAAGAAGTGGGGCATAAAACAGCATTAGCAGTGAATCCCCTGAGGACCAAAGAACCTCACAGGGGGCTGGTCCTCTGAATGGTCTCTGTCACTCCCTAGCAGCTAATGACTGAAACAGGATCCATTGCCACTGGGAGCTTTTAATTTCCTTACATTGTACAGATTGCTCTGATCCAATGCAAAGTGACAGCTACCATTTCAGTACAGCTCATTAACAGCTTTTGCAAAAGCCAGCATGCACCATGTCTTCACGTATGCTCTTGTTCCCGTGATCTGTGTTCGTGCAAGCTAGAATTCAGCCTTTGGATAAGTTATAAAATAACATAGTTGCAGGCATAATAAATGCAGTGTCTTAGATACCTGGGGAAAACAGACAGTATATTTAAACTTATCTTGGGGCAGAATGATTCGTGTCAGTACTTCAGAATAACTTGAGAAAACTCAGGGATTTATTTGCTTGGTGAAAGACCAGTGATAATGTATTGAAGAGCAGGGAGCGCATAACAAAGAAAGCTTTCCAGGAAATTTAGGAAATGTCAGGATAGTTGACAGGGGAAGAGGAAAAAGGAAACAATTCAAGAAAATAATTGGAAAATTAAGGGAAAGTTCTCAAATTCTCTAAGGCACATGGAATAACAGGACATAGTTTGTCTGTCAAGCCTGGGCAACAAAACTAGAATAAGTTTTGTTGTGTTAGGTTGGGTTTGTGTTTGTGTATTTTTGTAAGCACTAGGAAATTGTAGCCAGTTGTGGTATCTTCAAAATCAGTGGAAAAGTCTTGCTTTAATTTATACAGGAGTGTTTATTTTTCCAGCATATGTGTATATAGGGAAAATTGTATTGGCTGAGTTAACAGTCCTGAAAGCAACTTCCTTTTGTTTATTTTTTAAAATAATTTTTGTTAGAAAAACAAATCCACTAAAAGCAAGGAAAGAAAAGCCTGGATTTTCCATTTCCAGAAGGACCATTTGTGTTGAATAGGAGAATGGTAGAATAGATCCAGAGCATCCTTGTGTTCCTCATCTTTCAACCCTTTGAGAGGGGCAAGAACTGTCCAGTTGTGGTCTGGTAATCCTAATATAATTGATGAACCCTGGAAGGGTGTCCCAAATCGAAGCAATGTTGATATTTGCCCAATGATGAGATTGTGGGAATCTGTGGTGCTTCCATATCAGCATCTTGGATCTGAGCATATCAGAGTAGGTTCAAAGTCTACAGTTATAGTAGACTCAGAGGACATTGCTGAGTAGTTTTTAATAGTATGGGTTTTATCAACCCTTCTTCAGCTCAGTGAAACTGAAGGTATTAAACATCTTCAATGGTTATAACGAAGAGGCAGTCTCAGAACTGAGAGTATAAAATACTCTGTGGGCACTTGCTGAAGGTGGCATTTACAGTCGCAGAATGAGAAGTTTGGAAAGTCCGATGGGAAACAGTTCACCCTGAAGTGTGAAGTCCTGATTCTGAAAGATGCAAAACCTGAGAGATGAAGCTTGGGGTGTGCCTTGCTGAGTAAAAACAGCCAAGTTGCAAGTAGTTGTCATTTAAGTTCTTTCCCTAGTCTTGTTTCTGACTGTGAGACTGATTGGAGTCTAATTGCCATGAGAAGTTTAGATTAGTGCATGAAATAAATAGCATCAGACATGGGTAACATCATGAGAAAAACTGTGATGTAGTTACATTTAGAGTTTGCAGTCTACATGCATGAGTTAATGAAAAGCTGTAAGATGTGGCACAATTATTTTAAGGCGGAAGCTTCCATTTTGAAGAATTTTTTTATTCTTTTTTATCTTTTTAATGTGGAAGATGAGAAAAGTGCAAATCCTGGGCCTGTAAAGTAGATGAGTTGAAACAATGCCATTGACAAGTTAGCAGCATAGAGCAAGGTGACTTGTAGTGACAAGAAGTAGTGATGCTCTCTAATATCCTACAGGACTTGAAGCAGACAGAGACAAACCCAGAATCTCGTGTTTTTAGGGCAGTACAGAATGGTATCACCGAAGAAGTACTGCGGTGTGGGGAGTCACCTATTCAGGATGGCAAATGTACATTTTAGTGTCCAATAAAAAGAGCAGATATATTGTCAATATCAACAATGTATTTTTACAAGTAAAACTACATTTAAAAATATGTAAAACATTATGTAAAACACCTTGCTACAGCTCATAACCTGTTGTTTCTATCTGCAGTGTTCCTTTGACACTTCTTGCTCCTCAGTCATTTTTCTATCAGTATGAAACATGTCAACATGTAAATGAATACACACGTATACATTTAAAAATAATGGAAGCACAGCTCAGTTTCTGAAACAAAATTAGATATAGGTCCATGATAATATGCTTAGGGAAACAAATAAGATTATGTGTAATTATAAATATGTTCACACAATGCACACAGAAAAGATGTTTGTTGGCTATATATAAACTAGATCATCAGTAACAGTGAGTGCTTAAAAAAAATTGCATCAAATGTGTGTATCATATTGCATTAAATGCGTGTATCAGAAATATGTTGTGTTAAGATGGAAAAGTAGTAAGTAAATATGATCCATCCAATGGACAGAACGTATGGTGGATCCTCATTAATCCAAACACTTTGAGGGGCTGTAAAGCTTAGTAAAAGCTTGTGCTCCTAAAGGTGGCAAGCTGCTAGTGCAAGTACCTAACCTGCATTAAGTTTTGACACAAAGAATTAATATTTTGGGCTTACAAAAATGATTGTACTAAACATAAAGATCTCTCCGAGAACAGCGACAAGAGAAGTAGGAGAGTGGCTCAGCATTAGCAGAGGCAGCTGATTTAGGGAGCTCCGGAGTAGCCAGCATCTTCTCTAGATAACAGCTTGACACCGATGGCTTGACGGGACTCCCTGCTTTGAGGAGGTGTCCTTATTGCAGGCTCTAACCTCTTGCCAGGGAGTTGCTGCCTCCTAATCGCAGGGTGCCTCCGGGCTTGTCTGAGTGTGGGATTGTGCGTGTCCCACTTCTAGCGCAGCTTTGAAAAGTCTCTGTAGCTAAACTAGTGCAAAGGCCCAAATTAACCCTTTGTGTGGCAATTAATCATCCTTATTTGGCTGTATTCACCTATCAGCAAAGGAGAAATTTTTAAAATAAATTTAAATACGCCAGTTTAGTGAGTTATAATTAAAGAAGTTGTAATTACATTTGTAAGCAGACAGCCTTTTTAAATACAGTTAGTATCACATATACTCCCAAACCATCACATGTTGATTCAATGAGGCACATCTCTAGTAGTAGAAGACCAGCACTGTGCCTGGTGATATACCTCAAATTGTACTTTTTCTCTGTTTGGTTGGAAAAATTCAGTTTTACACAACTGCATGGTGTTTTTACAATACGTTGTGCTCTAGAGTAAGGCAAGAAAGCACCCAGCTACGTGTCTTACATCTCTGGCTGAATGCATAAGCAGCCTGAGTACTGAAGCTCTAAACAGCATGTTATGTTGTCTGTGATACTCAGAAGAAGTCTACAAAGCAGATGTCTCAAAATTAATTAAAATTATGGATTAGTAGTACTTAATGGTGCTTAGAAAATTTTATTTTCACCTCTGACTTCTCTGTAAGGTGGAAAAATTAGCTAACTACTAAGGACCTATTGAAGACCCTGTCCTGTGGCCTTTTTTGCACGTTGTTCCCTCAAAGTGCAATGGTAGTTTTTCAAGTGGAAAGGTTACATGTGTGAGTTAAATTGCAGGGTCAGATGCCGCTCTTGGATGTGCATGAAGAATCCAGTTGATGATGATAGATGAATCAGGCCTTAGGTGGTGAAATTGGGGTATTTTACTCTTTAAGTTGAAGGAGAACATGTGTGGCCATGTTTTCAGAAATATATAGTGGCTGTGTACCCTTAGGAAAATGTTCCTAAAATAAATACTCTGTATTATTTGTGTTAACGCAGGATGTGTTAACAGCAGAATAACTTTGGGAACATCAGCTCCTAAAATCATGAATATAAAAATCGTAAGTTTGGGGGTTTTTTAAAGAGTAATTTATCGCTTCTTGAGTTTTGAGGCTCTGTGGTTCTTGTATTCGCATTTCTAGTCTCTGAAACCATGAAAAGCTGAGATTTTTTCTTTTTTTGGTGGGGGGAGGGAGGGGGAAGAGAGAAAACTCATCTTCTGTATTCACTTGACTCCCACAACAGGACCTTTAGAAAAGCAGCAAATACTGTAAGTCTCAGTGAAGCAAGGTGACTGTCAAGGCTACATGTGGTCACTAGACTGAGGACCCTGTGAAAAATTAGCAGATGTGTTGATTCTTTTTTTGTTATTGCGGCTATAGCTTCTAGGATTAATAAAGAAGCAAGCAGGCTTTGTGACTCTTCAAAAAGTGTAAGTCTTGTGATGGAAGATGTATCCTGGGATGGGACACAGTGATGTATTTCCATTTAGAGTTCAGTTCTCTGCTGGTCCATGTCAAGAGACAGCCACTAGATGCAAAATGAGCTTTGGGGAGCTACTTAGCCTGGCGCCAGGAACTGCAGGAGGATGGCTGTGGTGAGCCTGTGCAGTGCCTGCACTTCTGCTGGGCTGAACTCCCAGAAAATAGTGGGTGGTGATGATTTTTCCCTCTGCAGAGAAAGGAGGTGCTGTTGCATGGGGTCATCCCACTTGCTTTCTCCTTTCAAACAGAACACGGGGGCGAGGGGGCGGAAATGGGGGCGAATAACCTTTTTGACAAGGAGGAAGTGAAACAGGGAAACTTTTAACTCTGCAAAAAGATAATTCCTTTATTAGGGTGCAGGACTAATGTTTAGTCTCTTTTTATGTGTGTGTTTTTCACAGGGCTAACTTAGTTGGTCTTACAGGTCTAAATGTTTATCTTAGCTGGTTTCCCCCTCCCACCCCATTTGAAGGACTTCGGGGAGGCAAAGGAGTGTGTCTGGGACTGGGTTATTCTAGCTGCAAGAAAGAAGAAATGGTATTTAAAAAAACCATTTAATTAAATGACAACACTTGGGATTTCATTTAGTTCACATTACAGGAGGAATTTAGACTTCCACTGCTACCACCTGCTGCCAGGCTGAGCTGCGAGCGTTGTTCCCGCGTCTCACCGATGCAGGTGAACTTACTGCCGAACCACTTTCACAGTCCAGAAAGCATGACATTCCTTGTTACCAGTGGGAGGAAAGGCTAATTGAGAAGTGTGTATAAAAGCTGTAATGAGTAGCATTTACATGTATTGATTAGAAGCAGGGCCACCGTCTCTCATTTATCACCACCAGCAGCTGTGAAATTTTCCCCACGTCAATTGGCACGGCTCATATTCCCGCTCCTCTGGTTCTTTATTGCTTTTTCTTCCCCCCACCCGCCCTGAACCAGAGTGCTGATCCACCAGCTGGAATGGGCTGGTAATTACTCCAGCTTCTCCACCAGCTGCCACAATTGCCAAACCGCTGGAGTGAAAAATTCCATCCCGCATTTCCGATTTTTTACATTACCACTGCATAATCATATTTGACGAATAATTAACCTGGGTTAATACTTCAGGGAGCCATTTGCAAGTAAATTGATAAGCTGAGTGCTGTAAAGGCGCACAAGGGCTAAAGGTTTTAGGAAGCTGCACACAACAGCCCACTGACTGTGCTGTTTTAATACGTGCACACCTCCTGACCACCTTAATTAAGAGTGGCCTGTGGGTGCTGTCCTCCAGCCTCCTTAAACAGAGCACAGCTCAGGAGGAGGGAGAGGATGGGAAATACACTCAAATTAAACTCTCCGCTGCATCTCTCTCACGGCAGTGGTGCAACGGACGTGAATAAGTGCACTTTTCCTCCCTTTTATATTTAGAAATGAACACTGTTAGATCGGAAACTTGTTAGACAGAGCTGAAATCAATGGAGATTTCCCCCACCAACTCAGTGGAGCTGGATGCAGGTCAGGTTGGAGAGCTCTTTTCCCCACCTTTAATAATGGTATGCAGGTCAATGAGAGAGCAGAGCTGAGTCCTTTTGGGAATGTATATATTTGTATATTTTTTTCAATTAAGGTGGCTGCACTGTGTTTCAAATGCATGCCTTTGCTTTGGGGTTGATCCTGGACTTCTGAGATAAGTGGAAAACCTCCCTATGAGACTTCTGTGGTTTATAAATCCGCTCTTTCTTCAACTTCAGCTTTTAGAGTGTTAGGCATGTATCTTATTTGGAGCAGGATTGCACCAAATAGTTATTTGTAGCTTTCAGCAGGGTTCCTTTGGGGGGGGTGGGGGGTGGGGAGTGTTGGAAAAAATATTTTCAGTTTGTTCTTCACTTTTAAATCAGCTAGTAGTACACGTTTATTGTCCTCTTTTTTTGTTCTTTTTTTGGTGAATATTTTGCAGCTAAATAATTTAAAGCATAAGCTTATCACAAGTGAATCAACAGAAGTTTTATAATGTGCTGGTAGGGATCCTGTAAAAAGTAAATGAAAATAACTTATTTGCCAAAAGACAAGACTGTTCAAGTAACAGGTCCCACCGAGGCTTTCCCTGCTGCAAAGCCTTCTACTTAGCTTCATCCAACGTGGCTCTTTGACAGATCCTTGCTTGACAATTCAGCAAGAGAGAATAAACAAGCCTCCTTCCTTTAGGAAGACAGGTAAAATTCATTCTATTTCATCATCTTAGTTGATTTCTGTAATGTCTTTCTGACTCAAAAAGTCAGATATTGATTGAGGCCGTATAAAGGGTGTGGAGGAGGACTCCAGAGAATTTCTGTCATGTTTGTTTTTCTGGCCCAATGTTACTGTTATCCAGGCAAATACTTCTTCCTCAAGGTGGCCAGTAAATGCCATAGAAATCTTCTGAAGCATAGTTTTGGGCAGAGCAAGAGGCAAGAATTAGAGTTAAACAAGAGTCATATTATTGCAAATCTTATCTGGGTTTTGCTTTGGTTTGGTTTTTGCTATGTAGCAACATTCCTTAGATTCACAGAGAAATCTCATAAGGAATATTAAAATATATTTCTATTTCTGGGGAGAAATGCCAGAAGACAGTGTCTAAATGATCTGAAAAAGAAAAGAATTGGTCACTTAGTATTTCCATAGAAACTGTGTGATTGGTTATCTCCTCAAGACTTCCAGTCTAACTCCTGATTTTTGGGAACATCTGGTTTGACAGTCTTGGTGGCAGCCCTGATGTGCCATAAAACAGCAAAGCTGTAAATTGGGAGAACAATTGGTGGAGTTGTGTATCGTGTACTTGCACTTGCCAGCATGCCCCAAGCTGGTGGCATGTAGAACACCATCAAGACAGTGTTAGCAGTGGAGTTATGTAGCAGCTGCACAGCTAGCCAGGGGGAAGCGATCCCCAGCCCAGGACACTGCCTGGCTGAATTCCCTGTGCAAAACCCTGTGAGCTCCCCATGGGGCCTCAGCACATCCCATCACTTGTGCCCCAGGAACACTTCTGGAGATGGTGAAGGGGCACGTGGAAGCTACAAGAGCCATTTAAGTTATTTCACCTCTACATGAAAAAGAAAAACTATCAGAAGACAGTTCAATAAAAATGTATGCATTAGGGTTTACGAGATGAAGGCAGTTTTATTATTCACTAAGACAACTCAGGAGAGAGATGCAGATGGGATTATTTAAAATTAGACATTGTCACTGAGGTGCTATGAAGAGCCAGGCTTTCTGTAACATGGCGCTCTCTTACAGGTATGCTGACTGTGGGAGCAGATTTGGGTAGATTGCTGTGAAATTATAAGCCTGGTACCTGGAGGCAACATCATTTTTCTTGAAAGGCGCAATATTTCTTTAAGAAGCATAAACCCTAATCATGTGGAATATTATCTTTCTATTATGTCATTTGCTTTAAATAATAGGGGTTTATCAAAAGTAGCTTAAGTTAAAATTTGCCTTATCTTATATGTAGTGATTTACCCTGTTGCTAGTGAGAACCTAAGGATTTCTGGGCTATTTTGTGTCATTTGAAATCTCTGTAGTTTCAGAGAATTCCAGGAGGAAGAATATTGCTTAGAAATTTGGTATTTACATGATTTTCAGTGGTTTTGCTATTTTTTGCAAATAAACTCAGTTTAATAAGTGTTTTATAAAAAACTTCTTCATTGTACAGGAGAAAGAGTAGCCAAACACTGAATTTCTTCTTTAAGCCTCAGGCTGAGAGCTGTATGTATTGTGGCAGATGTACAAGCCCTGTATAAATCCCTACTAGGAATTTGGTGCAGGCAGTTTCCATGGCAAATACGATACACCAAAGACCACCGTCGTTAAGTCATTGCTGTTCAAAACTCTCATGCACAAGGTGAGTTTGCCTTAGTAAGTGGTGCTAGAAACTGAGGCGGGCACTTCAGGATGTGGCCCATTCACAGTAAATATGAAAGGAATTAGCCTTTTCAGTTTTGTTTTCCTCTGCCATGCAGCTTCCCAGGTCTGTCCTACCATTTTCATGCGGCCAAACTGTCGTCTGTCTTTCTGTCTACTCAGCTGTTTCTGTGAACATCCTCTTTCAAACCTAAATAGAACTGCACGGGATGGCCTGGTGATTCAGAAAATAAAGAAAGAATAACACAAATATGACTATCATGCTGTATTCCCCTGGCATGCAAGCAGTCTGGCTTTTTTTTAAAGTAGAGCTGCTGTGCATGCCGGACCAAAAGTCAGCGCTGGGCATTTGTCACCGCGTGTGGTAATGCAGGGGAAAGCAGTTCCTTTCAGAGCTCAACTGTAGCACTAAGTGAAATCAATGGCCAAACAATCTAACACAATTGGTCACATATTGATAGAATTAAACACCGCTGTTAACGTGACTTGTCATTGATCTGACAAAAACAGAGTCCAGGGTAAAAGTCGCCCGAAGCCTTTAGACTCTGTGTTTATGTAGCAAAGGTTGGGAAATTATTCGCTCCATCTGCTTCTAACATAATTTTTTTTATTTTTGCTGACAATACTCCTCACTCTAGAAAACACTTGCAGAACTTTAACCTCTTCGTTGTCAGAAACCTGCGCGCGCGCAGCAACCCCCCCGCTGTGCAAATTCTCTCTTGGTTCAGGGTGTCGGGTCTCTCTCCCCGTGTGTGCACAGGGGAATGCTTACGAAAGTTACTCCAAGTACTGGGAAGCTTCCCTGGGCCAGGAGCGGAGGGAGACTGGTCAGCACAGGGAGATGGTCATCTGGATCAGGGGCAGGCGGTTTTGCCAGCACGCAAACCCAAATGGTGGAGTACAGGGCATTACTGACTTTGAAACAGGGAATGTATCAGGAAAGCAGAATTAGGCCCATGCCTTCTGGTGCACAACATATCTGGCTCATGTGGGGTATATCCTGTTGTCAGGTAGTAGCTGCAGTTCAGAGGGTAAAAATACCGATAAAGACAGCAATTAAGAGGTTCTCTGCTAATATCACTTGAAAATAGTCTGCATTTCAGGAATCATTTTTATTGAGCTCCAGCTTTGCATCTGTAGTTTAGCTGATGGCCTTTTGTTGGTGTGTCAGAATCCAAAAGATTTTACATTATGAAATCTTCAGCTAGCTGGAATAATTGCCATACATGCTGGAAACAAACGCCTAATGAGCACCTGAAATATCTGAGCAAATTGCTTCAGAATATTTGCAGGGGAGACTTGTTCTTAATGCTGCCGAGTTCTCCAATCTGACCTGTGAGTATGCTTTGCTTATAGGCTGATTGCAAACCTGATAATGTTTTTTAAAGTACCATAGGAGGAAGGAGCCTGGATTAGTAAAAAGCATATCTTACTGGTAACTCGTAGTCACAACATGTCAGCCCTGCATTTCTGCACCATTCACAGTGTCAGCAAAGGCATTCTCACCTGCTCTCCGCTCACAATCACTTCTCTCTTCCGCTCCTACAGCTCTTTGCCTCTTAGACGTCTATTTTGTTTGCTGTAATCTTTATGTTGTGTTAGTTATAGATATTTGACACTTTGGTAGTGGAGATTGCTTCTTTGTTTATCTGCTGGCTACCGAGCATGGGCATCGCTGGAGATGGTGCTGGCAGGCTGTGCTCCTGCACGTGCCGACACGGCATGTGGTGCTCCTGGGCAGCCCAAGCACCCCAGGGTGATCAGCAGCAAAAGGCTGCCGCACGCCTCGGTGTTGGGGGAGAGCAAGGAGGAGCTGTGTTTGCGGGTTTTTTGTTTACTTTTTTCCAATGTTACAGTTGTATAATAAAAGCTTTCCACCCAAGTTCGGTGTAGATATTGCTGGTGGATTGTTGTTGCCTGTGGCAGCCGCAATGGCAAGATTTGCTGTGCTGTATGCAGCCTAGGGACTCTGAGGCAAGTTATCACACCTCCACGGCTCCTTCCTTTAATTCACAAGCCTTGAGAAGATGTAGGGAGGGAGAGAGGGAGAAAAAACTTCAACGTACACAGTAACCTAGTCACAGGGGGGAGAGAGTCAGAAAAGACTTATGCTGCTTACTTGCACTTCTGGCAACATTACAGAAGCAAACAGGTTTCTTCTGAGCAGAATATGAGTTTTTCCAAGATTATTAGCAGAAAGACATTCCCCCAGTAGGAAAGGAACAAAGATACCTGTGCACAGTAATTGCATTCTCGCAGTCTGAAGCTCTGTGGGGCACGGTGATGATGCTAATCCACCTTCTTCACATCCTTGTCATGAAACACCAGTTCATCAATGGTATATGCATCTGAACTGGAAATGTGAAATGCTTGGAAAATATTACCGTATGCTGAAGTCGAAAGCTAATTGCCCATCATGACAATTCCCGGTAGACTCATACGTCTGAAGTCTCAGTGTGAACACTAAAAGCTCATTCCAGGGGTTAAAGAACCCTACTGACAGATGGGATGTCAGGAGAGAGACGTAATTGCACAACAGAAGTGGTAACCTGTACGGCTTGGGAAAAAGAATAGGACACGGCTCCTGCATCTTCAAAGAAATAGCTGTGGCCAGGCCTTTGAACTCTATCAGGAAAGATCATCCCACCAAGAAGACAGCAATGTGATGTGGCCTTCCTTCATACAAACGCTGTCTTCACCTCTCCTCTCTCAGTTGTACCCCTTCTCTCTTCCTAAAGTGATCTGAAAGTCCTACAACTTGGTGATGGTTTCATGAAATGCCCTGATGAAGAATGTAAACAGCGTGTGAATACCAAACATCATACTGCACTATGATGGCAACAGAAAGAGAGTGCGCACACAAAGGCTTTCTCTCATCTTTCTTTCTACACAGTGGTTGGAGTAACTTTCATAAAAGTTCTTCAGCAATTGCAGTTGGGTGGTTTGGATGCTTATAGCACCTGCAAAATCTGTTGAAGCAAGAATAAATGATGTGAAATGAATTTCAGATGTTTCAAACTGGATCCACATCTGAATAGTGCCTGTACTTTTAGAGTCCACTTTCACTTGCAGTAGGGAATTCAAGGTGGCTTTGTAAGATAAAAGATAGCTTTTTTTCCAGTAAGAGGCCTTACCTGTAATGGCATTTTCTCACCAAAAGAAATTAAAAGACAGATCAATTTAAGGTGAGTAGACTACACAGATATTTCTCAGTATCATTTTCATGCTGCATTATTAGCATGAAATATCAGAAATGCTCATCTTATTTCATCAGTCGTTGCAAATAAAATGGATTAAAAAAATAAAAAGCTCTTTATGTTTATTTGACACACCTTTTCCTTTACCTTTTAGAAGGTAAAGGTTAAGGACTTCAGTTACCTTTTAGCTTCTAAGTTCCAAAGCACCAGAGATTTTTTGACAAAATCCCCAAATATAGTCCTTAGAACTACAAGCCTATGTTTGCAGTGTTTCTCTTTGAATTTTTTAATGATCGCTAAATGGCAGTTCTGTTCAAAAGCTGCTCAAAATTTGTGTCAATTAACTTTTTCTAGACTTCATAGGATGCAGGAGTAATGGCAAACTCTGCCCTGAATTTGTTCCTATTCTCTAGAGTAACGGTACTTAATTTTAAATGAGGAGCTAGTTAAATAACTACATGTAACCTTCACATTAACATTATTTCATCACTTTCATTATTGTGTAACACTCTAACAGAGAATTAAAACTAAATATCTTGGATGGATTTGCAGTGATGTATCATGGTCGCTGGAGACATTTTAAACAGTGCAGCCAGCTGAGTGAGGTTTCCGTGCTGTCTTTATCTCTTTGTGTCCATGAAGTGTTTAGTTCTTATTACAGCTTACTTATGCAGCCTAGGATTGAATTTTTTTTCCCTTAACTTAGACAATTGGCTGATCAAGGACAGCTCTTTAAGCAGGGTTGAGAGATCTGTAATAAATTATCAAAGACCTGTGAAGCCAGCTTCATAATAAATTATCACAAGTCCCATGCAATCCCTAGCATTGCAATTGGAATTCATGGGAGCCTGGCCTGACATGTCTCAGGAGAAAGTCTTAATCCTTCAAGTGAAAGCCTGAAAAACTTGGCATGACAGAGTGTATAAGATAAAGCCATGACGATCTGCCAAGACTATTTTAGAAATTTTGTGCTTAATGGCCTCAGCTATATTTCTAACTCACATTGTTCCTCCTCCAATGGATCTTTAAGTCTATTGACGTGGTGAAATATGGATGGGCCAATAGGATGGGTGAACTTTTAATTATCTGTGTGCCACGCTTCTCTTGCAGTGAATACCATGGGTCCTTGGTTTCACAAATATTTCCATGTGTCCATAACCTTACTGACATGAATAATTCCACCGACGGGAGCAGAACCCACCCTGCCCTGGTTCATGGCAGCGCAGGTGCAGAGGGGGCAGGGAAGAGGATTTGCTGCCACTTGCATCACATGAGGTGGGAGCAATACTTAATGGGGGCTGCCGCCCCCTTAGCACCCCACAATGTCTCTATCCACTGTATCAGTTCCAGGGTAAAAGAAACCACATGCAAACATGCCTGCAGAATCAGAGCTGGTAGCTACTCGGCGTTCGTTTTACTGCAGTTGTTTTTTTGATTCTCAGGTGTATTTGGATCGAGCTGAACTGAACAGGGCTCAGAGGGATCCATAAAATCTTCTGGAAAAAAAAAATCTTAAAATATCTTTACATAAAATTGTAATGATGTTGAAGTGTTTTCAGTGGAGACTTTCTAGTGTAGAAAATTTGTTGCTTTGGGCAGCCAAGACTCTCCCTTTTAGGGTTACGTTCTTAATTTTTTCTATGAGTGTGTTGTAAAAGGGTTCTACCTTAAACCTACCATTAGAGCAAGATACTCTATTCCCATATCCTGAGCTAATTTAACTTTTGATAGAAGTTTCATGTTTTTGGAGAGTGACAAAGGAGAACATGTTGCTGTGGCAGAGAGACTGGAATCAAATAATTACCCATTGAATCAGTCAGCTAATCAGGGGGTTAAAGGTTAAAAAAAATCCATGTGAGATGCATTAATGAAATGTTTGTATGTGACACGGCAAGATCTGAATGACAGATGTATGTCATGCCTTGCAATATCATATGGATAAAGCATCCACCTATATTATTTGTATTGCAGTGTTTTCTAAAAACCCAAGAAGGATTGCGTATTATTTTACAGTGTGTTTATAAGCATTGGAAAAAGCTGGGCAGGAAAGTGAAGAAAACATGTATCGTGATGACTGTAATAAATCCAAGGAAAGAGCAATGGAAGCAAACATAGAGAAACATCTGTTGGCAGATGATATGTTGTGTATTGTATGATGTATCCGTGGGACACATATGGCACTTCATATAGGAATGGCAGCAGCTATGTCTGCACATGTGGCATTAAAGAGAGAATTCATGTCCTGCGTAAAGATATTTTGGTGTATGCCCAGGAGCCAGTCTGCCCGGTGATTAATATTAGTGCTATTCTTCCCTTTTGATTGAAACCCCTCTGGAGGGGAAGGCAACCAGTAGCTTCAGCATCAGATTAATGTTGCTGACATACAGAGGAACTGTTGGTAAAGTTGCAAAGTTTAACCAAATGAGTAACCACAGTATGCTGTTCCTCCAGAAAGATGTTCACAGCCCCGCACAATACAGTGTCCCCTGGCTGTGACCCAGCCAAGGCACTTACATCCAGTTTTAAGAACAGGGACAATGCACTGGGTCAGCCCAAGAGGGCCTCCAGCATCCTGCATGATCAGTTGTCCCTGCAGGGACCCTGCGCAGTCGTCTCTGCAGAGCTTGGGAAGCAGTGGAGGAAAAATTTGGTTTCCTTCTGCTGAAGGTGTGGGAAAGATCTCGTTGTTGGAATAAACATTTCACAGGAATAGGTAACCGATGATGAAAGAAATTTCATTATGTAAAATTAATATTTCTTAAAAATACATATATACCTACTCATATTTATTTTTATGCATGGTGTGAGATTGGTAGTTTTTGAAGGACTAGCATGTAGTTGTTTGACAGTATTACTAGCGCTGAAAACTTACACACTTCTCACAGTTCTTGCAATTCTGAGTAAAATTAACACCAGCTAATTTTCACAATTAAATGCTAGTTTTTGATTGACTTGGGTGGGTGGTTTTTTTGATAGAAGCAGTATGGGAGGGTGATCCTGGTCCTCCTGTTTCATCTGCATGTGAACCACATCTAGCCTTGCGTGAGACCAGGACTATTGCAAGCAGCTTCTTTCCACTGTAGCTGGTAGCTGGGCCTGGATTTCTGAGTTCTGCGCTGCGTGAGTTGCGCGCTGATTCCGCGTTCAAGATGCCGAAGCACACATAGGGTAATTTTGTATGTGCAGGTGCTGGGATCTGGAAGGGCTGAAGGCTGCTGGGGCTGACCCAGACACACGAGTCCCACTTCACTAAAACACCATGGGTTTGTGCCTGGCTTTCTTCCCATTCTGGAAAAGAAATGGAGCTATTTCAGTAAAAGAAGATGGAGAGGAACGTGCACCTTAGAGAACGTGAGGGTATGGTGTCATAGGGCGTTAGCTTGGGAAATGAGAGACTTGGTTTTGTGTCCTGAATCAGATCTTCGTGCTCCCAGACTCAGTCAAGTGCGGAAGCCGCGGGGGCGCTGGCTGTTCTTAGGAAGCCTAGTCTGTTTCTTTCCCCCTCCAGTTCTGGTTTTGGTGTGAAATTTCGTTCTGGATGTTAGAAATGAGTGTTCTGCTATACATTGAGTGTACCGTTCTTCTGAAAATGCAGTTTTGGTGAAATTCAGTTAACTGGTTTTAGCTACTTTGGCATTTTCCAATAAAAATAAAATAGCATTGAATCAGAAAATTTCTGCCTGGGTCTCCAGGTCAAGTTAATCCCATGTCAGAGACATGGAATGCAGGCTTTATAGCAGTCCTTATCGCCAAGCAGGGAAAATTAAATTTGCAAAATTATGATGTCTTAAAAAAAAAATTTGGAAATGTATTTTTAATTGGTTTATAGAGTATTGGGAATTAAATGACATAAGAGAATGACACTTTTTTTTTTTAAACAGGAAAATAGTTGCATATTTTTAGCCCGCTCCTTTTGGTCAAATTCAGGAAGGTTGACTATTGTATTAGCTCTTTGTAATCCCACTCTTTGTACAAGGAATTTCATGGCACTAGGTGCTGTATAAATACAGGACAAAAAGATGGAGCTATCCCCAGAAGTTACAGCATTTTTGAAAAATAAGAAAAACTTAACGGTGCTGGGAATATTAAATTAGATAGTGGAAATGAAAGGTAAAGACTTTTGGGTGCTGTTCCTATTAGGCACTAATTAATTCCAAGATGTGCCAAAACGTTCCCAATTTTCATAAACCACAGTATGGCTCAGTGTCTGGCGGGACTGAACCCTACAATGCTGAAGCAGCCATGATACTCATGAGCAGGAGTTTTGTTAAAGCCTTTTCTTCATTTTATTTGTTCTTACAGGATGGAAAAGAGCAGAGTATACAACTAGAAACGCAGCATGTATTTTGCATACATAGAAAAGCAAACAAAATAGAAATAGCAAGGCATTGATACACATGAGAAAAATTGCATCAATCTATTAGTCATACATCAGCTTATGAATACTGTATTGATCTGTTTTTCTCCCAGCATCAAGATAAGATTAGCGTTACATGCATGGAGCTTCCTTAGCTATTGGATGCAAGGATTAGTGATTGGAGCATGGGGACTTCTAGTCAAGAAATCCCAAATTATAAGTCGGACAAAACACTCCTGATTTTCTTTTCTTTCTTTCCCTACCTGTTATTGTGACCAGAGAGATACTTCATACTTGCCTGTCTTACAGGTCTGATGTCAAGTATCTTCTGGACAATTTAAGCCATTTTAAAATGTCGTATGTGCAGAAAAGCTGCTGCCTGTTATTCTGGTCCATGAGTATCCCTTTCACGCTATTGCATCTTTTTGCTTTGTAGTATTTGTATCATTGTGGCAGCCAGAGGCCCAAGCTAAGTGTTGTGTCAGACACTGCATAAGCATGTCTCAGGAGATAGTGCCTGTGTTTCGGGAGCCAGCGTCTGCTCTGCAGACTGGGGCTAGGTGCCACTGCTTGCAGGAGGCTCCCTCCAGCATTCCTGGAGGCCTTGTGCCTCCTCCTGGCAGAGGCAGCCTTGTGTCCTCCGTCTCTCTGCTAAGTAATGTGCCTTCCTCTCCAGAGCTTGCTGTGTGTGCCTGCATCTCAGGTACGTGAGGGAGTCCTCTGGTGTTGTATCTTACTGAAGACAGTAATGGAAATAATAATAAAAGGAATCAGTTCCTTAAGAACATGGTGTTTTCCCAGGTATCAATTCCTGGTCCAAGTTTCCTCCCTCCTCCCCTGTGTTTTTGTAGGAGAGAGGGGAAGTAGGAAAAACAAGTCACGTAGCTGCACATCATGACAATAGATAATAGTAAGCAGCTTTAGCGGCCTTTCCTGTCGAAGTCCTGCCACTCTCCTTGACAATTTGGGCATGCTGACTAAGAAGGATAGAAAGCTGGTACAAAGGAAATACAGAGTGTACCGTACTTAAAGAAATTTAGATCACTGTCTTCCCAAGGAAAACATTTTTATTAACCATCTTTGCGTTACAGCTTTAAAAAGGCATAGTTTTCCTTGTCATCTCCTGACTACATTTGTATCAGGAAAGTGCTTCTGAAGTAGAGTATGCTTCCCAGCTTATAAGAAGTGGTGTTTGATACAGTTCCTGTTGACGTCTGTTGGAGCTCCTCTCACTGGCCTTATTGGAAACGAGTTCAAGCATGGGAGTAATGGGAAGGACCTGTTTGCTTTTACATTCTCACTTAAAATCTTCTTAGGGTCTTATGAATATTCTAATAATAATCTGCTTTCCTCCCTAGTTACCATTTTCAGGTACAAATCTGTCACTAAAGACCCAGTTCTGTGTTAGCATGTGGCTTGGCCAAGCCCTGTTAGAAAGTTACCATACTGCAGTCCAAAGAAGTAGCCATTGAACTCTTGTATGTTTTATGAGCTTTTGGAGTCTGGCAGAACCTCAGGTTTGCCTTCCACCTTCAAATCTACTTTTTTTATTTGGGGGGCGAGGGTGGAAGTGAGAGAGAAAGAAACATGAAGAAATCAGACAGGTAAACAGGCTTTGCACAGGCATTTTTAACACACCACTGCTTTTATTTAAAGCATGCTGTTGTTTCTGTTTAGCAGCTCTGCTGCCAAGCTCCAAACCCAATCTAGTTCAAGCTTCCCTTGGGAGTCCCCTTTACTGAATTTGTGGTGAGTCAGGAAGTATTCCCCTCCTGGGGCAAGAGGAGCCAAAGAGCAGAAGCGCTTTTGCCTTTCTGTATCAGGTACTGATCTGATTTGCTCCCATCAGGTGATCAGATACTCCTTCAGGGGTGACTTACCCCTGTGGCTGCCTCTGTGACAAGCTGGCACTCCTCAACAGGAGTTATCTTACAGTCTGGGCCAGTGGCCTGTTGGTTTCATAGCAAATAGGTCAAAGACCTTCCTTTTCAGTCTCAGGTTTGTGCACTTCCAGTCTGCAGCTGAATACACAATTCATCATGCCCGTAATCCAGGGCTAGCTGTCCCCTTGCTGGCCCCTTCTCCCAGCTCGGTGAGCCCATGTTCACTAGCAGGGTGTATTGCTTACGTGCAGAAAGACATTGCAGATGCTCTCCCTAAAGCTGCGTGTAATACTAAATGCTAATTTTTCAATGACAAAAGTTCAGTGGAGAATGCAGTGCTCTTTGATAGAAATTCCGTTTCTTTACAGGCTTTCCATGCCATGGCAAGATTAACCCACGTGCATTTCAACTCTTTATGCCAGTGATAGACATGATCCTCCTGATCCTAAATATTCTTTCTCTGCATCTTATCCATCCAGAACACATATATTGAAAATGCATTAATTTGTGGTGCAATTCTGAAAATCTTGTCTTTCCATCCCATCTACAGATATATTTTAGCATTATATTTTGAGAGATTGGGTGGAAAATGCTGGATATACCAAAATAAAAGGAGAGAGAGTTGCAACAAAGGCCTTTTTCTAATTTCTCAGATGGTGGAAAAAAATTCAAGTCATAAAACTGCAAGTCCCCCTTCAATTAATTTCTTGAATCTGCTTTGACCCTGCAAATGCTTCAGGTTCTTGAGGTGAATGATTTACAGCATGTAAATAGGTGTTTAAAAACTAACTATTGATGTAGTTTGAGCAGTTTAACTCACCTTTACAACTAGCTACACATAACTACTGCAAACTGCAGATGCAAAATTTTGCTTAAAGATGAGACAGTGGAGGGGCCTGACTTTTAGAGGAATATTTCTATTGTAATTCTTTATCCTTCAGAATGATGCTGAAGCATAAACTAACACTAAGGGAGGAAGGGGGGAAATTGTATTTCTACTTGTGTAGGAGTCAGCCTGCTTGCATTGCTGTGTACGAGGTGATCTGAGGATAGTTTTACTCAAAAAGGAGGGTGGGGGGGAGATATATATACACACATGTATTATGATAAACAGGTTATTTCCAAAACTTATTGAATAAATAAAATCTTTATTGAATAAAATAAAACTTGTTGAAATCACCCAGCCTACTTCCAATGGTTTGTGCCATATTCAGAAAAGCCAGTATGAGCAACAAAATAAATGGCATCCCTTTTGCATTAAGCTTGCATTAATGTTGTTGTTTTGCTTGTGATATTTTGATTGTCACACCCATTTTGGTTTGCTTATTTCTTAGATTGTTTTCAGTAGGCTTTTAGCTGGTGCAAATGTACAGTGCTTCCCCACTGTTTGATGTTTTAACTGAGGATGGACCCATTGAGGAGGAAGCATAGTTAGATTCGGTTGACTGCAATTTCCCCTTCTCTTTCTGTTTCTAATTCTTTTTTAGCACGCTAATGTTTTAAAGGCAGCAGGCAAATCTTTCTGTTATAAACCGGTACTTCATATATAGCCAAACGGTCCTTGTCCAACAATCATCTTTCAAATCAATGGCAGTCTTTCCGCTGGCCTTGCCAAGCCCTTCTGTCATTTGGAGGCTTATGTGTTTCAAGTGCTTTGCCAGACTGAGGTTTAAGTAATCAAAGTAGCACGCTATGGGCAAGGCGTTGTGTTGTCTCATGCTCTTTGCAGTCATTTGCACTCTTGTCAAGTCTGTGGAAGAATGTTTCCTCCCAAAATGACAGTGCTATGTCTCCCGGCTTGTGCTGGCACCAGAAAGTACTGAGCGATATTGGTTTGGACCCTCTATGTTTAAAATTATCTTCAATTTATATTGTCATTGCAGTTCTTAGGACACTAACCAGCTATCTCCTTTGCCTGTGATGTGATGTCCAGCCCTGTGGTAGGAGCAAGTCTGTTGTGAGGCTTTGCTCGAGCATGGAGCTGGCTCCAAATGCTCTGTTTGGTAACTTGCACAGCCTTGCAAATCTGTTTGTTATGTTCTTAAAAAGTATAAAATAATGTTGCAAAATGCTGTGCTCAACTCTGGAGTCTCCTGTCTAGAAGCAGAGCTGGTACTTCTGCTGGCTGGCTCTGGTCGTGAAGTCCCATAGTGGTTGTGATGCCACATTATTATGCACCATCAGTTGAATCTAGGGGAAGGCTACAGGAGAACTGGACAGTCCCAAGATCTAATAGCCCTAATCTTAATTATCTTTTCAGTGTCTTATAAAACTTTATGAAGATGAGGTGACTGAGACTGACATTTTAAGAGGTTGTCCTGGTTTCGGCAGGGATAGAGTTAATTTCCTTCCTAGTAGCTGGTACAGTGCTGTGTTTTGGATTTAGGATGAGAACAAAGTTGATAAAACACCGATGTTTTAGTTGTTGCTAGGTAATGCTTACACTAGCCAAGGACTTTTCAGTTTCCCATGCTCTACCGACTGAGAAGGCTGGAGGTGCACAAGAAGCTGGGAGGGGGCACAGCCAAACTGGCCAAAGGGACATTCCATACCATGTGACGTCATGCTCAGTACATAAACTGGGGAAAGCTGGCCGGGGGGGCCGCTGCTCGGGGACTGTCTGGGCATCGGTCGGCGGGTGATGAGCAATTGCATTGTGCATCACTTGCTTTGTGTATTATTATTATTACATTATTATTATTATTTTATTATTTTATTTCAATTATTAAACTGTTTTTATCTTAACCCACGAGTTTCTCTCACTTCTACTCTTCCAATTCTCTCCCCCATCCCACCGGGGGGGCGGGAGGGGGAGTGAGTGAGCGGCTGTGTGGTACTCAGTTGCCGACTGAGGTTAAACCACGACAGAGGTGCACATGCCATTGCTGGTACATGATAACAGAGCTATAGAGAAGAAGGAACAACTTTCTCCATTCATTTTATGATGTTAGAAGTTATTTTAGGACTTTTTTCTGTTTCTACTTTTTTTTAATTTTTGGAAATATTAGTGGAACCAGCTAGTCCTCTTTAATTGAAGTATTGAACTCTTACTTGGTAAAGACTTTTCTAAATATGCTGTTTGAAGCACCTGAAAAAAAAAGTTATCAAAACCCATCAATCAGAGTTTTTCCCAAAAAAACCCCTTTTCCTGATCTTTAAAAAGGACAGAAACCTTTGCAATAGTAATAGTAGTAATAATAAAATAATAATAAAATCTCAGCTTTTCTTTATTTGCTGTTGCAAATGAAAACAGATAGAAGTACAACATTTTTCTTGGTTTTGAGTTGTGTTGACCTAATGTTGACTTGAGAATGTGCAGGTGAATGTTTCTTAGTCTCATCGTTACTTGCTACCATGTTAAATTCTGCAAACTAAAATATGAACCTCATTCTTTAGAGAGCAATCCTATTGATATCTGGGTATACACTTGAGTAAAAATACTTTTGCTTGTATGAACGGAGCTACACACAAGAGTAAAGTCCCCTTGCTAAGTAGAAGTAAGTTGCATCCGGACTTTGTAGTACCAGCCTAGTTATTTGCAGGGGCACTGTGGGAAGCAGAAGCAATTTCTTTCATATTGTGCATTAAAATCCATTCAGATTTCCTAGAAGAGTCTGCTTTATTTCCACTTTATTAAATGTAGTCTTGCTTATCCTCATACCGATTGTGTGTGTGTGTTTTCTGAATGTATCTTCCTTTATTTATTGTAATATGGGAATATTGTATTTTGCAGTCTGTAAATTAGATATTTGATTCAATGCAGTGGCAGAACACAAGAGTGTTAAAAATGTCCAATTCCAGCAGGTGAAGCCAAGGGATGTTTAAAGCTTGGTGCATATAATGTTTATATTACATTAAGTACTGTGTTATTGCACAGGATGCTTATTGTTAATGTCTGTAGGGAGAATCAGTTCCAAAGATTTCAATTTCAATAAACTGATTATGCAGTTCCACCACATACAATTAGGGAGGTAGTAATGAAATGGTTATGAAGTCCCTTGGCATTCTGTAGGGTTTTTTTTTAATTTTGTAAATAACATCAGGAGCATTCTGGAGGGAAGTGTTTATGTATTTATTTATTATTGATTTTAAAAAAATACATTTAACATTACTAGTTATTACAAATCCAGTCTCAGCAACAGGAAGGAGAGAAACTGTTTCCACATTATTAAATGTAGGATGCCTAGGGAGTTGAGGAGATTTATCCTTTATATAAATATATTAAATATTAATGAGTAGTTACTACAGAAATTAATTTATAGCTGCATTTAATTTTCTAATAACCTTTCATAGCTTTATTCCTTTGTTGCAAACAATGCATATTTAAATACAGACCCTTGACAAATACCCTGGATGACTACAGAGTGATCTTGTCCACTGATCAGTGCGCTGCATGCACTTCGCTGGATAAGAGAGAGAGGATGAAGTGGAAAGAGTTTGAATCCAACCAATGCTCTATGGCTCAAGAAGAGAGGCATCTCACATCTTCTGAGGGGAAAAACAGGGGCAACACAAGGAGGATTCAGAAACTTCAACCAGAAACTTCAATTCAGAAACTTCAGCCAGAAAAGGTTGCTGTATCTTACTACAGGCTACACTTGGCCCTTTTGGGAGACAGCATCTATTATCACCTATTTTAAAAAACATAAAAATATCTGGTTTGCTGTTTCTCATCAATTTGTGTAGAATTGTTTTGAGTTTCTGAGGCTCGATTTTCTTCAGGCTTCTTGGGAAGAATGCTTGCATTTATCTCATGTGCAACTTTTTGTCCCCATGAGTTGGTTTTCTACTTTTCCAGCTGCCAATAACATTTATCGTTGTTTTGTGGTTTATTTTTGCTTTCATTTGAGTTCAGGTCTAGGCACAAAACAGCTCTAGAGGAAAGGTCAGTTCCAATTCTGACATGGATTTGTTGCATCATCTTGGACAGGTCAATCTTGGGCAAGATCATGGGCAATCTACTCCCTGTGCCTAAGTTTCCCTATCAATGAAATACGTGGGGGGCATCTTATTTCTCCTCCTTTTTTACTCATCTAAACAAATAGATGCAGGAGAGAGCTGAACTTTTCTATTGTTTTAGGTTGCTAGAGCTAAGCCCTCAGACAGTAGGTTGGATATGAGCCATATCTTTACTGTGGCTGACTGCAGAGCTTCTAGACTTCCAAAATTTTGATTAACTCCTTTTTTTTTTTCTTTTTGTTATTTTGGGGTTTTTTTTCTATGTAGATTACAGGTGGGCGAAACATAGTAAAGCAAGAAAATAGTTCTGCCATGCGTGCTTATTTTTTTCTTGTTCAAGCTTTGCCTGGCTTCTCTTGGGAATAGGACAAATGGATGAGTCTTAATCTGAGGGCCACTGGGGATCTATGGGGAATTTCCACAGATCTTGAACAGCCAAAGCGAAATAAGCTTTTGTGTCCTTTTCTTTCCCTGAGCATGGTTAGAATTGGGCCATTACTGTCCAACAGGAGGACTTCTGACATTCAGGAAATGGGTTTTCAGTGAGTAACTAGATTTACGTGATTAAGTGTCCCTGAAAACTTTACAAACAATAAATTCATCCTCCTGTTAGCAAGACAGGGAGATAGTTGAGGGAAACTTGGGGAAAAAGGCAGCATGGATTGTTGCCTGCAGAGGACATGGGGACCAATTCCCACCAGCTCAGCCATGGTACAGAAATAACAACAAAATTTCCAAACAGAATGACACACATACAACAGGGTGGCAAAGGGATCTGTACACAGTTTGGTAATGCCAGTCACATGAGTTGCTTTGCTGAGTAATTCTCACTGTGGCTAACAGTGAGGGGGAAGTACATTAGCTTCTTCATGTTAGGCTCATTTTAAACATTGGTAGTTTCTCTGTCTCATTTGAATTGTCTGCTAGTGCCTGCTACAGATCTGACAACCAAGGCACTTTTAAATACATGATAAATTTATGATAAGAGGGAATTGCCAGATTCCAGGGATGATGAGAACATGTCTAAAGAGATGTTTAAGACAGAAGTGGGTGGAATGCAGATCCCTCCTGTGGGGCACAAAAGGAGTGGTTCAGCACTTGCTGGGACCTTGGCAAACAGCACTGTTTGCATGTGCTCCTCCTGGTCTTTATTAGAAGATGGCTTGATGTTGACGTGCTGAGTCAAACCTATGGAAGTCAATGAATGTCTTTTGTATTGAAATCAGTTAAGTTTGTGTCATGCCCTGCAAAAGTAAGTTCACTGCCCATGTAGAGCATCCCTGGCCACCAGGATGCAGCAAATCTCTTAGAGAGCACAAGTTCCCTTTGCAGAGCAGATGTATCTAATTCAGGATCAAAACTGCAATTTGACCAAACAGGCATGTGTTAGATCATCTAGATCCTCTTGTATTTTATTTTTTTTTAAATCAGCAGAGGAGAGCTTGAAAAGTCTAAAAACTGTTGAGCACTCAGAACCAGGAAAAGGTCCCTGGGAACCCACCCTGAGAGCAGTGTATGTGTTGGCCAACATGGAGTTGAGCAACATGTCAACAGAGTGTCAGGGGAGACTGCAGACCGGTTGGGAGTCTATTGGTTTGAGCAGTGATTCAGACACCTGTATTAGAATACAAAGAGCTACTCTAGATCTTATCTCCTGGCCTGCTGCCAGGTTCATTTCCAAGCTCAATGTTTGAGGCTGCCCGCCTGAGTAATCTATGCCTTTGTTTGTCTGGACATGCCAGCTCTGCTTGCTGTTGGTGAAATGCATGCGATCCTCTTTGTGAGAAGGCAGACAACCCCTCTGCACTGCTCTGCTGCGCTATTTGGAGGCAAGCAATGTTCCATGAGAAGAGGAATTTTTGAATAAAACTTACATTGTCAAGCTTTCCTACCCTCTGGAGTGAACATATGAGAATCCAAAGCAGGTAGAGTATTGTACAAAGGTGTTTCAACTGTATTACAGTGTGCCTGTCTGAAAACTTGAAAGCAAGGTCTTCAGTCTGGTTTGCTGCTTGAAGGAGTTTCCAGTTCTGTCTGCCAGAGCAGAATCTCACAGGATTGGGTTTTGTGGTCAGGATCATAAAAATGACCGGTCCAATATACTGTCAGTTTAAGTCCCTGTATGTGTTTGAACTGCTCACATCAGTAGGTGCCCAAAGATGAATCCTTTCTGCAGAAGTAGCCATTAACACCTTCAGTACTGCTGCTGTTTAAGCTTCCTCACTCCACCTTGACCTTGCTGTGCCCTGTGCGCTGAACCCATGTGGTGAACCAGATCAAGGAGCCCATCCTGCTGAAAAGAATATTTTTCTCCCCAATCCAGCCAATATGTCATTTCCCCCAGCTGGATCACCACACAGGTGCATAGAAAGGGATGCCAGCACATCATGTTGTAGCAGATGCATAAACACATGGACTAGGTGCAGAAATATATGCTATTGCACCTTCATGTTCTTTGCAGAGGACGTGATGTTTAAACATAAAAATATGCATGCAGAAGGGGTTTTGTTTAGCTGTCACTTAATCCCCATGGCTGTACGTGTCGACATGTGACTAGTTATACTGAAATTAAACAGAAATGTGCAGGCTTAAAACTGAACAGTAAAAGATGTTGATGCATGCCTGCCTAATCTAACACGTGTCAGCACCAGATCTATAAACTCCCAGCAGAGCTGGAGGACAGTCAGACCTTCACAGGGTACATCTTTTTGAGTGACCCATTGGAACTCTCCTGTATTCAGCTGAATTTGGTGAATGTCAGAGAGCAGAATTTGGCCAACTGGATGTAAATTTGGGAAGAAGTCTACCACACCTGGACTTGGCTTTTTCAGGAAAAACAAATATTTGCTGAGAACTTCTATGAGAGGAAAAATAGTTGCAGGGGTTTTTGCCTATTCTGTAATGCTGATTAGCATAGTGTGGTAATAATTATGTACTGTTTACACATGAAGCAGCTATGTGAAGTCCTAGGAAGAATTTAAACCATAGTAAGTAAACGACTGGAAAGTCTTCATGGAGCACCGTCGTTGCTGCTGAAATGACTGACGGGGATAAAAGTTAATACTTTGCTAATCATCCTAGTTCTAATAAAGGTTGTTTTTTTGTCATTTTTATTCATTGTTTATTGGGCAGAAAATAATTCAGATCAATGTCTCAGAAGGTAGCAAGGCAATGTGTTCCCACACAGACCGTCTTGGGTCTTTTGTGCGAACGGGCCCTAACAGCTTGATAGAGTGATGAGCCTTCTGGTGAAAGTAGAGGGTTACCTGGTGACACAATGGGACTAGCTGAAATAGTTGTGAGTCTATATATATGGTAGGGAATGCCAAAGAAAAGGACTTGGGGGAAACTGGATGCAAAGTGGTTGTGAAAACTCTTGAGCCTAGGGGACGGTAGTGAGGCTTAAGCATTTTGCACTACTTAAGTGTACTTACTATGGTGATGATGGGATCTAAGAAACTCCAACACCCACCTGGGAGCATTGCTGCAATCCTGCTGGATGAGGGGGCGGACTGTGGAAAATCGTTGCCAGAAGGGTTGCTTTGGTGCATCCCCCTGTTCAGTGTTTGCTGCTGTTGTCTGATCCGTAGAGGATGGGAGTTTGATACAAAATTGACTGTTTAAAACAGTCCTTGTTAGTTGGACAGATGAGGGTTGTCACTTCCAGTGCATTCCCAGGTGTTTGCCTCTGTGGTAGCACACAGAGGGGAGGAGACTGTACAAGTCTGTCAGATAAGTGAGTCCATTTCAGAACTCCTGACTGTGGGTTGCATTTGACTGCTTGGTTTGGGATGTGAATTCACTCCTCCTGGCTTCTGTTCGCTCCGGGAAATTGGCCCCCAAGGTAAACTGAGCAGAAAAAATTTCATGCTAATAATGCTGTCAACTGCCATTACCACATCATTAGTATTTCTTGTCATTTATTAAAAGCGAGTGATAATTCCTAGATATTCACTGGCATTACAGTAGGAATGCCCTGTAGTTTTGTGTTGCAAAATCAGTAAAAGCTGTCAAATGAGTTCTGGAACCTGTGAATTTCCTAGAGGAGGTAGGAAAGGGTTTTTAGCCTCTGGTTTGTGCACTTGGGGACCCATGAAAAACAAGCTATTGTACTTACGAAAGTATCCTTGGAAGATGAGCTGCTCCTAAAGGATAAATTCTACTTTCTGGTCCAGCATGAGAGGGTGACATGTGTGGGGCCTCCAGCCTCAAGGATGCCCTGATATGTTTTAAACACTTGTGTTAGTGGCAGGATCTGTCACCCATCTACTCTGACTTCTTCCACTGTTCCCATTTTAATGCAAAATATTTTTTTATTCCAAGTACAAAGTCATTCTCAGAAAATAGCGGGTTTAAAATTTGCCTCATATACTGCATTTGAGATTTTTTTTTTTCAAGAGCCACCCCGCCTTTAAAAACATAAGCAATTACCCCCCCATATTTTTAATATTCTTGAAGTCACTGTTTCAGGGTTTTTGTCCAAGAATCCTCATAAAAGAGGAGGAAAACAGCACAGAAAAAGGGGAAGCTGAGCAGGAAAGGGAGCCAAGGAAAGCAACTGTAGCCTGAAACCGATTCTTTCTTAGAAGAGGTATGTCAGGTGTCAGACTTTAAGTGCATGTATGTTATGAGAGTGCCAGCCCCAGTGAAGAGCCCTGGAGAAAAATGTAGGGATCACTGTAGGAATGCTTTTGTCCCCCAAAATCCGCAGGATTTTTCTAAGGATTACAGGGTATCTTTGAGATTAGGTGTTTAAGAAACCACTGACCATCAAGGTCTTCTGTATAAGAAGGGATGGTGTGATTTGCTCTATGATGTTTGTCACAGATCATCAGAGTGGGAGAAAAAGAACTCAGAATTATAGATTGGTACCCCATAACCTTATTTTTATAGTCTTGTGACCTCTTTCTTGTAAATAAATAAAGGGTGCATATTCTTGCTTCCCCCTTTAGAACCGTGTGCTTCAAAAGGAAATGAATGAAGGTTAAGACAGCACCCATTTTACCTAGATATGAGACATAAATGTTGTCACTATTCTTTGCAGTGACTAAACCACTTTTTTTCTGTCACCTGAGCTGTGTCCCCTGTAGCGGGTCAGCCTGAAGTTCTGATATGAAATTGTTTCAATGCCCAGAGCTCAAGCACAGAGGCACGCTCAGCATGCTCCCCGATGCTGTAGGTAGACAGCAGCTAATGCTGCCATGCTTTTGCTCGCCGAAGGGTAGGCCCCGCTCCTGAGGTGTACAGTCTATAAGATGCTCAAACAACTGACCGAGTCTTAGCATTGGCTCTGCCTTACTTGATGATGCTGACCTAATATTTCAGGGAGCTATCCCTAGAAAAGCTGTTGCAGAAGGCAACTCCTACTAAAACCAGCGAGCACCAGCAGACATGCTGGTGGATGAGCTCACTTCCACCGCGTTCCTCCCCATCAGCCCCTAAGTCTGCTGCTCGTGGCTTAGGAGAACTGATATTCGTGCTGCTTAGTCCCTCGCCTGGCACTTTCTGTGCTGCAGAGCAGCACTGCAGTCCTCTCCTGCTTAGCCCATTGTATTTCAGAGCAGCTGGGCTGCCAGAGGTGCTGCTGAGGGGTCCCAGCGCAGAAGTGCTGCAGGTAAGGACTGTACTTAGAGACCCCAGTCACAGTGCGGGCTCCCCTGAGAAAGCACAGCATCCCTGCTTGCAACCCGCTGTGATAACCTCTGGCCCCAGCACATGACACAACACAACAATCATGCCATCCTGCAAGTTGGTATGTCAGGTGCATGCACTGTCATATAACCCAGTGTTTAAGATCTCAAACTTTGCAAAAGTCAGAGGTGCTTTAAAGAAATCTTCTACTTTATTATAAAACAGCAAGCCTGTAGCTTACTGCCACAATTTGTCTTGATGCAAGGAATTTTCATGCTGTTCGCAATAGGTATCACACTGTATTAACTGTGTACTTGCATCTGCGCAGCTGCCGGAGCCGGTTCTTCAATGCCAAACAAAATTACGTAAACAAAAAGAAAATATTTAAATTCTTATGAAGCCTTGCAAAGCCTTGCAACTTCTCTAAGACCTGAGGGTGGTACCACACACTTACTCTGTGCACAGAGGGGTCTTACCTCCGAAGCATGAAGAAGCATCACTGGTGCCTCATGCTCGTGTTATTTCAGTGAGTCTGCTCACAATAATGAAGTTGTGTACTGAGACCTTTACAGTCTCGAGCCAAATACAGCTTACTGCAACACCCTCTTCTGTACCAGGGACAGTGAAAGTAGAAGTGCAAGTCTCCTTCAAATGAAACTCCAAAAGGAATCCCGAACTGCATAGTCTTCTGTTGCTCATCAACTGGATTTATACTCTGTATCTATTTTAAAAGCATTTCCTGTTGTTGGGTCTTTTTGGCTTAGGTTAACAAAGTGTAGGAATGTGTCGCTACCCTCTGCAGTTTTGGGCAACCCTGTCTGTGGTCAGTTTTCAAAAAGAAAGGGTTCAGAGGATGCTGTTGTACAACATGCACGTCCTGTGCTTCTCTGCAGATAACCTGCAGGCTGCTGGAGCCACGCAGAAGGGGCTTGTGTTTGTCCCCCGACCAGTGCTCCACAGTAATCTTATCCAAAAGCCAAATGCAGAGTTAGGACATACTTCAGCAGTGAACCAAGAGAGCAGCATCAGAACAGGAAAATTTTCATTGATAACAGATCATGTGTTCAGCTAGCTAAGGAGGACGAAAGAAAAAGATATTGTATCTATAAGTCTAAGTAAGCCTGTGGGTGTGTATTAAGGACTTAACTCAATTTGAAAAATGCTGCCCAAATTTGCTTCTACTGTGAGTAAAGTGTTTCTAAGCCTCAGATGAGCCATTATATTTATCCAGCATGACATCTGTTAAAATATTTTTGAATGAAGAGCCTGTACGGAGCATACATAATAAGATAGCTTTTGTGAGCATGTTTGTATTCCTGATAGATGAGAATGGCTCATTTGGAGCCATCCCAATTTTACGCTGTTTAGGAGGTGTGCTAGATCCCAGATGAAAACCCACAAGAAAATGTAATTAGTGGAACAAAATTTAGTGCATATGCCCCACGGCTAGTTTTTACATTGCAGCAGCTTTGCTGTTAATTTTTCTTCTTCTTCGGAGTACTGAAAACAAGAAATTATCAAGTTAGGGACCTAATCACATCACAAAATCAAGTATTATTTTCCAGTGCTTCCATATCCTTTTTTTTCTTAAAGAGTATTTTTAAAGGGACCCAATTCTCTTTTCATTAAGAAAATAAAACAAACAGGCTCATAAACTTTGACCTTGGATTGTAATCTGGCAGGACCCAGCTAATGGAAACACTCCCACTGAAATAAAATGGTCAACTTTCTTGAGTAAAGATTTGTAGGGTCTGGCTTCTGGTTCACCAAGTTTCAGGCCAAAGCAAATTTTAGAGCCAAGTTACAGATATTGGAAAAATGGGGAGCATAATGGAAATGCTGACACAACCTTAACCATAGAGGCATAAGCAGCACAGTGTTATAATCTGGCAGTGCTGTCTTGACAGTGGTTATACAATAATGCAATCTAGGTCTGGAGCACTTTTAGCTGAATGTATCAATATGAACCTAATTTACTTAGACCTTCGTGTAGTCATTCACATTAAAAATCTCTAGCACTCTGATGTATAGATCAAGACAGTTTCTTTCTCCCTGATTTATACCAAACAGGTATATGTAAAAGTACACAATAAATAGGCAGAGTATTAAATTGCTGAGGCGGTGTTTCTTCAGACTTTTCTTCAGACCACCATTTACTAAACAATATCATAAGAACTATATATCCTTTGGAGTGTTAATATGTAACCAGAACAGAGGACATAGGAAAGGTGGAGAAAAGTTAGATATATAAGCAAGAAAAAGTGAGTTATTGATTTTATTGACTGGTCTGTTAACTTCTGACATTGCAATAAAGCCTTATTTATTTGTATACAGAAGACTCAATTACATAGATACATATCATTTTAACAACTGGGTTATTTACAGGAGAATTGCAGCTTCATAAATAATATAGACCTGCATTTCTCAAGCTGATGTTTATCCATTGTTACCATTTAGGGAGTTGTGGTGTCCACAAATGCTCTTCAGAGGAAAGTCATTAGAATAACATTAGTGAAAACAATGCTACTATAACAATACACGTGCAAAGTACACTAAGACATACAAGCGGTGTGCTTCACAATGACTGAAATAAAACCTACTGTGTCCTGTTTTCTGTATACAACTGTCTTATGAATGTCAGTTGTACGTATTATGGTGAAGAGATGGATTTTCCCTGGAAGCTCTTTAAATACCTTTTTAACTGAGAAGACAGTAAGTGTGGATATGAGTATTTTTTGTTTTGTATTAGTGTGTTTTTGATCTAGATTGAGTTTTGAACCCAGACATCTCTTGCTGAGTTAAATCTACTTAGTGCGTTGTTATCTATATAACCAACAGGTCCTACAGAATAGCAAGGGGAGGAATCTGGGTGATGGTTAATGGAATGACTGATTGTGACCAGAATCTCACTTGGGACTATATAGTTGGTAGTGAGCAAATATTATTTTCTCCAGCAGTCCTTCAGTAGCCAGCATGTGGAGAGAGTTAAGGAGAGGCAAGGTGAAGAGAGTAGGAGGTTTTTGTGCCGATATGAGGATGCAAGGAAGGCATGCAGTGGCTTTGTCTCAAAGACAACATGAAGTTATCCCAGAGAGCTGAGTGCAGATTCCTTCAACGTGGAGGAAAGGCAACTCTAGAGCCCAATTGCGCAGACATCGCACTATGTCCAACATAGGTGTTTGCCCTAAAGATAGGGTAGTGTCAGATGATAAGAAGTCTGTGACTGGAGGAAGTTGCATACTGGCAGTACCTGCCGATACAACCACTCTAATTGACATGCTCCTTTGGTCCAGGACTTCTCTAAGCTCTGAGGGCCTAACAATGCTCTCTGTGTATGAGATGAAAAGAGCTGATGAAGGTCTCGTGGGAATTCTGTGATGGTTGGGCATTGAGCCCAAATCTTGCTTTTGCCGGATTAGCTCCTGATCTTTCTGTCCTTTATGGCAGCCATAAGGAACAGACAGTGGAATTGTTGGCTATTTCAAACCAACCCTGACTGTCTTTTGCGTATCCTCAAAGCCAGGGATGCTAAGAGAAGATATTAAGAAGGCAACAGCAATCCACTTCTGGAAAGCACATCAGGTGTGCTGAGCCATTTGTTGGCTGCTGAGGGATCTGACTTGTAGGAAAGGTGGGCCCAGGGTCCTCTTTGCTCCAGGTCCTCTGTGCTCCACTGTGGCCAGACACAAGACAGCTTCTGCCTAGAAGCAGCACAGCTGTGTTAAAGCAGCACACAGTGTGCGTGTATAGAGCACCATGTGAGCACAGCTGTGTGGCTTCCACACCAGGACTGGCTTCTGTCAGCTCAGCTGGGAGGATGGACAAAGAAGTTCAAATCTGTTTGTCTATATGTACCTCTAGACATTGTCTTATTTTTTGTAAATATAGCTAGATTCTTCTAAAGGGTTGCATGACTCAAAATCAGATGACAGAGCTCTTACAAAAATATAGAAGAGTTAAAAAATGTTTTCTTTAAAAGCATTTTTAGAAGGAATCAGTGATTACTTTTTGCCCAACTCCAAATTATGTTTAGTAGGCACGTACACATAGTCTGAGATCTGACATAATCCTCAAAATAAATAATATGACAAATGGAAGCTGATGCTGGTTTTGTGTTGTTGTGTAATGGAGTTAGAATAATGACAGGACAATAATATAATAGAGTTCTGCAAAGCCCTCACTCTACTTGACTTTAAGTGGAAGTAAAATCTTAGAAATGAGAGGACAATAAAATAATGCTTTGTAAAAAGGATCAAAGAATAATGTTACCTAAGTCTATTAGTGACATAACACACTATGAATGCACTTAAATTAATAGCATCTTTTACCAGTAGATATTTTTCAATTACTGTAATGCTGAAAAAATAAACAGAACAATAATAGAAAAATGAAAGGGATGTAGGAAACTAATTTGTTTAAAAATATGTATCTATAGAGAGAGAGGCATACATGTATATATGAACACAAGCATTCTCATGGATTAGAAACTGTTTGTATAGCCCATATAATTTAATCCTGTTAGGATGTATCGCAGTGCCCTCTCTCACTCTTTGAAGCAAGTTGCCTGCTACTTGGTATTTTGGCAAAGCTAAGTCGTGTGGCTTCTTTTTGCTTTTTTCCTTCCTGCATGGCATGTTGTTACAAAGAGGTCTTGCCATGACAAGGTGTTACTAACCAGGAGATCTTTCATCCTGTCCTGGGATTTATGCATGTTACGTGTAAAGCTTTTTTAACCTGTGCTGTATTCTTAAACCTTTCCTAGAGAACTAATCCAACACATGTGAAATCCGACGGGGGTTTGACTCACATAAAGGCAAGATCAACATATTACAGGAACAGTATCCAAATGTTTGTAAACCAATTGGTTATTTCCCTGCAGATCTGTTTTAGGGTATTTTTAGTGTGTGAAAGACCATCTTAGTGGTTGCTACAGAATGTTTCATTATCATTGTCTGGTAAATAGCTGCTCAAATCTGGGAGGCAGACGGGATGATAATGCTGACTACTAGTTCTTTAGGTCTTTTTTATACTTTTAGCTTTTGGTCTACAGAGGAGGGAGGGAATGGAAATGTGTGTGTGGGGGGAGGGGACCAAAAGCCCTTGCTGTGTGTTTTAAACTTGGTTTAACAATGGTCAGGCTTGACATAGCTTGCAAGACCTGGCCGGCAGACTGAATGCTCTTTAAAAGCAGATAAATATAAAGTGTTTGGGAACTCCTGGCAAAAGCTCCTTGTAAATAGTCACTACAATTGATTTCAGACGATAATAAAGAGACAGAAGTTAATTCAGTTCAGGATTTACAAGATCTGGAGGCATGCATACCATGAGTTTCTGCAGCTCCCAGCCAACACTTTCATTTGAAATAATGGCTCACCCTGCTGAGCCACATCATGAGAACTTGCTGCAGATATCAAACAGCACAGGCTGCTTTTGAAGGGGGAGGGCTGTTGAATTTTTGTAGCTAGGAATTTCTGAAGGTACATGTGCAGCTAAATAGGTTTATAATGTAGCCTTACCAGTTTTGTGATTTAGTCTGATCTAGGAGTGTGGTCTCCTGCATACAGAGTTGCTGCCACTGTTAAGGTTTCCTCCTGGATCTCGACTGGACTCCTACAGCACACCGCTCTGTGGGACGGCTCTTTCAAGAGTCTCAATAAAGTCTGAACAGCTGAACAACCTGTAATGAGACACTTGATGAAGCTGCCCCACAGGGCTGTGTAAAGACCACAGCAGAGAGTGTGAAATTGTTAAAGACACCACAGGGATGAAACCAGACAGTGAACTCAGTAGCAAGAGTGATAAACCATGGTTGCTTGACCGTACTTGCTGGTTAGGATGCTCCAGTAGGCATTTACATATATTGTGGGGTGCATTTTGCTGAACACTGGCTCTGTTGAAGATGTAAGTGCCAGGTGCTTTTACTGGGTTTAATTGAATGCTTCCTCCCTTAACTGGATATTCCCCACCCACCGAACAAGATCATTCGAATTTCTAAACAGGCTCTCATAGGACTGGTAGGACACTAGGTTCATCCCCTCCCCACCTTACAGTTTTTTCTTTCCAGTCCCTGGAAGGTGTCAAAGCTGCGAGTTAAATTTCTGTCATCAGCCACCTACCTGTGCCCTATCCTTTGTAAATGAGTCTATCAATGTAACTTGTAAAAAGCAAAAGATGTCAGACATGCTACCCTTTTCTTCCACCCAGAAGCCTGAATTACTGTGCACCAGAGGCTGTCCACAGGTATTGCCTGGCTTTCAGTAGCCTGTAGTGCCAGCAGCCAAGCCCGTAATACATAAATTGTTCAAGGTTTCCCAGGCAAACAGCAATGTATATCATTATAAGATACCATCATAGTCTACCTTATTTTGGGGAGGGTACAGGAGTCAGATGGGGAGGGTGAGTGTCAGGAAGTTGGGCTTTTGGTGGAAAGCTTGCCCTCTGCCCTGTTAGGAATAAAAATGCATGCATAGATAAATGCTGTAAAAATCATAAAGAAATCTTAGTTAGCTACAAAGATGGAAAACTGTAGCAGTTGTTCCAAAATAGATGTTCTTCAATGTGCTCACTCTTTGGCATTTAGTAAGCTTCCAGGGATGTAAAGAAAGGAAAGTTTAATTTAGAGAAGCCTCTTGCCCTTCTTAGCTAGGGATCAGCTGCCCAACATGAAATAATAATGCATTCAACTGTCCATCTTCTGGTAAATAACCTTTATCATCATTGCATTCACCAGCACTAACAGCAAACAGTGAGTATGAAATGTTGTATGAATTCAGGGAAAACTGATAGGGTCTTTGTGACCTTAATGTGATTATATTTGTGCTAATGCATACAGTATAAAAGAAACTAGAACTCTCAATATGAAGGGTCCAATTCATAAAAAATGTATGTACCATTAACAAGGGATTTTTATGCACTGTACTTAGGGGGTGAAGAAAAGTAGAATGAGTCTATTTTGAATAAAGAACATACTTTTGCAATTATATCCTTTCACCTTTTCTGCAGTAGCGACGCTTCTTTTCTCACATGAAGTATCTGAAGTGGAAGAATATTCATATAGGCACCAATAAGAAAAATATTTCACATGGGAAAAAGAGAAAGAAGGAAAGATAAGACAATGAAAGAGAAGCAAAAATAAAGATGGGAAGGAATAAAATTTAAGGCAGTTGGGAGAGTTGGGTTTTTGCGTTATCTGTAATTTTTGTGCCTTGGTATGGCAGTTTTTTTGTTTGGTGGTAAATAAAACTGGTGCTTGCCCAGGAAAAGTTCTCTGTAACATGAATCACTTTAATAGGCTGATTTTCATTATAAACAGTCATGGAGTTTTAATGTTATCAGTCCTGATCCAGAAAGATGCAGGTGCACAAATACAAGCCAAGCTCTGTGCATACGGGTAACGAGCACAGTGATTGGGGCTACCTTATGTGTCTTGCGGGAGAAGATCCTTTAGGAGAAAATATCCCCAGGGACCAGGCAAAGGCAAGATTTTGTGCTCTGCTGGCAGAATGATTTTGAGCTCTGCAGTGAATTTTGGCAGCTTTGCAGTAGCAGCTGCGTGGCAGTTTCAGATAAGTATGAAACTGGGGGGTTTTACTTACTTAAGTACTGAATGATACAGTCAGTAAAGCAAATCTGCTCTATTCATTGTGCTGTCTAATTCAATCCATTCTGTATGCAGGATTTTTAGCTTTTCTGTACAGGATATTGCATCGACATATATGTCAATATGGTAGATCAATATGGCATTTCCTTATCACACCGCAAACATTTTCAAAGGTAAACTAGAAGGTTTTCGTACATAGGTAGAGGAAAATTAAGAGTGAGAGTTAAGTTATGTCAGTTGAGACAATCTGACATTGTGGAAGATAAGCACAGTAGTTATATGTTGTGCTAAAATGATCGAACAGTAAAATAACTATATCAACATTGTAACGTTGTTAGGTTTCAGAGTTAACAGGTGCTGGTGGTAATTCTGCACACACCCAGATCTCTACTTGTTTGGTTTCCTTTGCGAGGCTGAAATCGCTGCCTAAAAATAAAAGCTTAGAATCTGAAGTAGAGGTCAGCAGGAAAAGGTGAATTGCTTAACGATCCGTGCGATAACCTGATACTTAGAGAGGTTTTACACAATCCAGATGAGTGAATTGTATGCCACATCTTGGTCATGGACTGGAAGAAGACAACTATCTGACTACTTGAATTAACTATGAGAAGTGCAAGCTTAAATTCATACCTTTCAGTGGGTTATTCATTATTCTCATTTAATTTCTGAGCTTGATTTTCTTTGCTGAGGTAACAGGAATATCTCCTCTGATAACCATAGGATAATACCAATGTAAAATGGGTTCAGCATAAAATCTCAATTTTCTCTCCTGCAAGTATTGTAAAATTTAGATGTGTTTGTGAAATTTGTGTAGCAATCTGATTACTAAGGTTTTATGAAGAGGTGATTTGGAAAGGCTTCCTACCTACATGTCCAACCTCTGAGGCAGCAGGACAATGAAAATAGTGAAATTAAGAGCCACAATATGGTGCTTCGTGGCAGAATGAGGATTGTTTGGAGGGAATGTTATGTTTTTTCATTATCAGCTGCATCTTTTTCTTTCAGCTATTAAATTTTGCTCCGCAAGATTGCTCCTGCTATAATTGCTGACAATTAAGGGTTCATTTAATGAAGAGCTGAGTTACTTTAATCAGAGATGATGGACTTTCACACACCATACCTAATAATTTGAGTATTATCAGTCGGTCTATTTAATTTCTTTTAAAAAGTTATCTTTTTTTCCCCTGCTAATATGGCTTATGATCTAAATGCAGCTATATTACATGCTCAGACTGCGAGTTTATTAGTTTTAAAAATGTAAGACTTTTTTCTCACAGGCAGTATTTTCACTTTAATGATTTCATTCTTAAAGCTGTATCTTTAATGTGAGTTGGCTCAATGAGTAAGAAAAAAGTCTACTCTTGATTTCTTATTGTTACAGTTACTGAGAGATAAATACAAGTAATTTAATGTCACATTGTGGAACTGTATCTAAGGATTTTAATATGAACTGTTGCTTGAAATGCTGTGTTCTTTTATTAATGTTGATTCATTTAAAATATTTGCTTAAATGGGTATCTCAGAAGGATTTATGTATTCTTTTGATTACTGAAAATCTAGTATTATTAAATCTGATCCTGCTTGTTTTCCAAAGCATTGAGTACTAAAGAGATGTGGCCCAGCATCTCCCTGGTTCTGATACAAATGTGAGACACATTGAATTCATTCTTGAAGGCCACGAGGAAGTTATTTATGTCCAGATCATCTGCTGAGGCTAGTCCTATGCTGTGGTTTGAGCATTGGCTTTGAGTGAGCTTTGGTGCAGAGTTTGAGAGGAGATGCCAGTGTGCATCGTGCCTTTGAGCAGGCACAAGCACACATCTGCAGATGAACCAGGAGGTCCGGGACAGAGGTGGATGTACGTGTTTAATGCACTCCGTCATATATCCTGTAATGCTCTTCAGCATAGTCACATTTGCCAGTCAGCTGCAGGTTCCCTGCAAGCATCGGACATCATGTGAGACAAGGGCCGCTGGGACGGGCAGTGCATCCGAGTGCAGGGTGCTGGGGAGCACGTGCAGGTTCACCTTGCCAGAGCTGCTGGTAGCCCTGGAGCAGCCAAGGAGTCACAGAGCAGTTTTGTGTTTTGACCCATGCTTTCCTGAACAGTGTAACTACAGCTGAGGAGATGTAGGTGCCTAAATGGTGCTGATTTGAGAATCTGGATCAGAGTCCCTCTGTCCATTATTTGCTCCTTTGTAAAGTGCGTATTAGAGCATTCCCTCCTTCATGGGGCACTGCAGATAAAGACATTTAGAACTGAGTTACCTGTTGTGTTGCTGAAGATGTGTAAGAAACAAAAAGGAAGCAAACAGTGGAAAGCCTGTTTATAACTAGTGCGTTTACAGCTGTAATTTTGTATGAGGAGGCTCGGAGGCCTTGGGATGTGGAATTTTTTTTCTTTCTGATGTTTCTCTTGTGGTTTTCTCATTTTTAAACCAGGTATAGTTCAACAAGGTTTTTTGCATGGTTTGGGGGATTTTTTTTTTTTTTCTCTTTGATAAGGGGAGAAGAAGGTTGCCTTTGTTTTACTTAGCTTTATTTTAAATAATGTTTTATTTTAAGAGGGTTATTTTACAATGTTTACAGTGCACTTCAATTTTTTATAGTGTCATGCCCTTCCAGCCCCTTGGCGGGATGAGAGGTGAGTGTATGTATTATATAATTTATAATTAATTTATGATGAATCACATATGATGAATACCGCTTATTAAATATTAAAGCCTTGTCTACAGTCATGGCCGTACCATGGCAGTAGCACTCCTGTCTGTTCATACGGTACTACTGAGCAAACTCATTGACTTAGGCTGTGATGGCAGTGCTCAGTTATAAGAGAAGTCTTAGCTCCCTGCCTAGGCAAACGGTGTTAAGGAGAATTACTTCTCTTTCCAGAGTCGATGCCCTGTTACTGCCTTCTCCCTGCCCCTTGTGCACCAGCAATCAGAGGTGTAATGAGAGTACAGTATCTCCAAAGCATAAGTGAGAACAGAGAAGGTGCTGCTGGTAGCTCCCCAGCTCCATAGGGACTGCTATGAGTCCTGGTTCCTTGCCGCCATACCCCTCGCTGATAGAAAGCTGAGCAGTGTTGGAGGATAGCCTAACAGGAGGTAATGGCCTGGATCTGGACAAGTGGAAAATCTAGGCTAGATTTTGACAGGCCATTTTTATTAGTGAGGACTGGAATTTGGACAGGGGAATAATTTACCTGCAGAGGTCATTCCAGCATCTGGAACAAATGAACTCCCAAATAAAGGTGGTAAAACAGAGGGGAAAAACAATGCAGGGGATTGTGCGCTGCCAGTTTAGGGCAATGGTCTTAATGAAGGTATTTTTCCAAATTAGTAGCAATGAGTCTGTGAATCAGAAATAGTAGCTGTGACACAGAGCTCTCCCGACTCCTCAGATCCTCTGAAATCAGAGGAATCCACCCGGTCAACATTAAAAGGCAGAAAAGGAAAAGCAGCCTTCTACCAGGGTTTTGTGCTCTGCTTCGCCTTCCTGGGAGCTTTGACCTGTGCGTCTCGCTGAAGACAGTGTACAGCAAGGAATAAATGCTGTCACTGTGTGTGATGCAACAGAACTTAACCCTGAAATCCTCGCTTTGCTGTATTTTCTGCCAGCCCAGCAGGCAGATTTTCCTGTGCGTTTTGAAAAAAGTCTTGACTCGAGTGGCTGTTAGAGCAGGTAGATTGGAAGGGTCATGAGAGGAAACGTGAGAATTTCGGTCTGAGAATAGCGCATGTATAATTTCATATAGGGTGCCATGTAAGACCACATTCATGCACGTGAAAGCGTGTGCTGTTTTGCTGAGATGCCTGCATCATATGGAAAGTGTGCTAGAAACAGCAGGCAGAGCATTTGAGCACCGAAATAAAAAGATACATCATCTGTGATGAGTGACCATATGAAAGAATGTAATCCTAAGTGATTCCAATTAGTACAATGCAAAAGGAAAGGAGTGTAATTAATTTTGGCTTTATGGTCCTGTATAACCCACTTGTACTACATACAGCTTGTGAGATGAAATACTGCAAAATCCTTAGGGTACAGATAACAGAAAACAGTGGTTCTTAGGATAGCTGCACCATGGAAAAAAATACTAAAGCATAGGCATATTTCTTCAGAACTTCTTATTTATTTTCTGAGAGCTCAGGCTATAGTAATTGCAATAAAATCTAATTCTAGTGAATATTTGACTCCAGTTTTGTTCTTCTCCCAAAGCTTTCATAGGACAATTTAATGATGTGACAGATTATCAGGAGCTTGTTTTAATATTAATTAAATCACACACAAAGACAAAATTCTCAGCCCTTAAAATTACATAAACAAAATTGATTTATAAGATTTGATCTTAATGGGGAGTGATATATTCATTGGTATTGAGCCTTTGATCTAATATCACTTTACACATACAGCTGTGATGAGAAGATTAAAAAAAACCCGTAACAATATGTGGAAATTACCAAAGGTAAAATTGTGTTTAGTAACATAGCACTTTATTTTGTATAGGAGGAACCCATACTGAAGAAAACCTATCTTTGGTCTTAGGGATGGCAGCAGCAGTAGGATTGTAATGCATTTGAAAGAAAGAGTTTTCACTGAATCTCGCGTATCTAGTTACATTTCTTTCTTTTCAAGCAACTCGGATGAGTAAATTGCACATAAAAAATTTAGTGACTGGGTCTCTTTTTGCATGTTATTAGGCAATTATTGGACTCCTCACCGATCATAGTAGGTCAGGTTATTCTCATTATTAAACGACAGTGCTCATTAAAATGCCAAACATATTTTTATAGAATTCACTTTATAAAATGTCAGCAAGTCTGTATGTTTTTATTAGTTCCAAATCAGATATTTCAATAGACCGTTTGTAAGTATTCCCAAAGCAACGTCCATTTCTGACTTTTTGAGACCACACAAAAATATTACAAATTAATCAGATTTTCAGATTTCTGCATAATAACTCTGCACATTTATTGTTTAATCCTATTCTAAAATGCTGTTATGATTGACACTTTGCTGTAGAGATAGAAGTCAATTGAATAATATGTAGCAGTCAATTTTATTTGTACCTTAATGTGCTGAAGTATTTTTTTTTTTTCACATTTCCATTATTTATAAGTCTGTCCCCTTGGAGAATATATAGAAGAATTTGTTTTAAATGAGCTGATAATACCCTCTTTAAAATTTATAAATGTGACAGAATCGTATCCTTTTTCCTTACCGCGCCAGAGTGTGCCAATAAACTGGTTCTGAATTATCTTGCACTTGCTATTCATAGGACAAACATTGGAAAAGAGCATCTCGTTAAGGTTTACTTAGAACGGGATTTCAACTGCTCATCAGAAAAAAATAACAGAACAGGAGCTATCGTGCCAACCAGGAAACCTGACGCCGTTGCCAGGGTTGCCTTTTTAAGAGACCACAGTACTCTTGCAGCTACTTCTGATACTTGCTGTCATTCTTTCAGCTTCAAAGATAAATGTGGGCCTGATCGTGCCATCAGCGCTGAAAAACTTTGTGAATCAATGCGAGTCCTTCACCCGGAGGAAATGGAGGATTGGGACGTAGTTTTGAAAACATCTTGGTACTTTCTTATGACTGATAGGACGTTTTTCTTTTTCTTTTTCCTTTTCAAATCTGTATTGCAGACTTCAGCGAAATCCAGTAGGGCTGGACTGTGTTCTGTGCTTAGCAAGTCATTAGTGCCCAGCATATAGTTCGATTGTTGGATATTGATCATCTCAATAAATGCTGGAAATCCTGGGTTTCACAGAATTTTGCTCACCCCGCACATGCAATTTAGAAAACAAGCTGTCATTTGGAAGCATACCTGTTTTCAGTTTTCATAGTGCCTTTTTATTGCACCTAGTACAGCCTTTGCTGCCTCAGTAACTGACAAAAGAAAATACTTTATTAAGATACAAAGTAGATGTGACTTGATTGTTTTTCAGATAATTTTTGCTTTCAGAAATTAGAATGGCTGATGCTCACCTAAGCGTAAAAAATGCAGTTCCCACACACGCAGAGTGCTCATGTACTGTATGTAAATTGATGTATAATGCAACCCACATTAGCTGGGTTGATGATAGCTTCAGTTTCACTGCTGTCAGATTTTTGTAGCTCCTTGAATGAGTTGGCTGGTCTGAATGAATGTTAGCATAATTTATGCAGCTGATAAGTGATTTGAGTGCTTGAGTTATTGATAAAGCACTTTAACATATCATTTTCAGCTTGATGTTATGTGACATCAGAGTAGAAGGTAATGTGCCAGTCCCCAGGCTTGATATTAAAGTCAATCTGCTCTTTGGATTTCAGAGGCCAGAGGAAACACAGTGCTGCCTGACACAAGCCCAGCAGACCAGCACCAACCCAGTCAGTCCCATCCTGCGTTCCCTGTTGGGCCTCAGGTCAGTATCTTTCCTTTCAACTAATCGAGACGTGCAATTTGATGAAAAGTAAATAACTGCGATTGATCATCTTTGATCTGTGTAATGTAGAAAATGTGCTTCTGTTTGGCTGCATTTAGTGTTACAAAAAAGGAGCGTGTATGTATCATGTATATGTTTTAAAAGTTATTTGTTTGGAAAGATTAGCTTTTTGTATGTTTTTCTAAAAAAAAACCTAAGCAGTTTTGCATATTTAGGCGGTTAAATTATTTGAATTTCTTATATAAGTTATTTTTGAAATACATGTCATAATTTAATATTAAAGAGCTTGTGCAATTTTAATGCAACTTTATTGGCTCTGACAGTTCTGCCTGTCACACACAGCTCCTGCATTAGGCATTTCATTATCTTTTATGCCAGGTATTTATTTTCTTTAGAGCAAAATGTAGGCATGATAGTATGGCACTGTATAACATTTTAAAAGATTTCCCATATCACTTCACAGTTTTATCTGAGTTCAGCCATACTCTTAAGAAGATACTCAGTGTTCTTCCTCTTCCCAGGACAGTCTTGTTCCACATAGCTTCTGGTAATTGTTACTGTAGTGTTTTCAGCTTTTACAAATTGGTGTACAACTGGGAAAATTTGGGAAATGTTGGCATTTAGGTACTTGTAGGCTGACTTGAGTTAGGCCTTCTTGTGTTCATAAATTATCTTTGGTGCATGTGTAATGCATTTTCCAGTCTAGATTCAACTGGGATTGCTACCATGCTACATGACTGTAAGGCTTACAGCTTCAGCCTGTCAAGTTTGCCAAAACTTTCTGTGTTGGTGAAAATGTATTCTTTAAGATATTGGAAGCAGTGCACGTCTGTAATGGAACTCAAAAGGATCCCAAGTCAGAAGAGTTGTGAGTGTGTAATAGTGAGCTATGCACAGTAAAATAGGCTTGCTGTCTGTGTTTTGTTACAGCCATTACTGACAGCCCAACAGTTAGCCTCAGCAGTAGCGGGGGTGATGCCAGGAGGCACTCCAGCCCTGAATCAGCCGATCCTTATTCCTTTCAACATGGCTGGGCAGCTGGGGGGCCAACAAGGACTCGTCCTAACTCTACCTACAGCAAATCTCACCAACATCCAAGGGCTGGTAGCAGCAGCTGCAGCAGGAGGCATCATGACTTTGCCATTGCAAAATCTACAAGGTAAGTTATGTTTAGCATTTTTCTAATAGGTTCTTTTGCCTGTTTGTTTCACTTTCTCTCTCTCTTTTAAACCCAGTGATCTCTTTTTCCAATGAAATGTTGCTCTTGATGGGTATTGAAAGTTAATACTTGGATTGTTTTTAAATACTTGAGAGATACTTAAGGGATATTTGCATTTTTATAAAAATAGATTGGAGGTTGGGTCTTAGATTCTATGGGTCAGTAACGTAAAGTCCTTGAATGATTCACTAGGCTTTTCTGTCATCAGTGATCAATGTTCCCTACTCACTTTAAAATTTCAAATGGCAGCATGAAGGCAAGTATTCTGTTTCACCACTGCTGATTAGGGTAGCTGAATGAATAGGGGCAATTAAAAACACAGTATTGCATGAAAATCACTTTTAAAAACCCTTTTATTATAAAATCAGAGTTTTCTCAGCTGCCATCAGTGCCCCGGATATGCGTTCTCATTCTTGCTGCGGGAGGTCTGCTTTATCAATAAGGTTCTGCCACCCTCATCCAAGCTGTTGAGAGAGTTGCGTGACTCCAAAGTCACAAGCAAAAAGTTCATCTCTGCATGTATCCTCCCCATTTTCTGAGCTGTACCATGTTTGCAACAGTTCTACCCTAAGATATCTGCTGCACATTCTCCCTGTGGTCTAAAATCAGACTGAAAAGCAGTTCTATGAGGTCCCATATCCCTGTTCTTTCCTAGTATTCTCTGCTGTTCAATCAATGTGTCTAACACTGTTAGGAACAGCACTCAATCCAAACACATATGATATAAAATACAGATGTATTTATTTACTACTCCTAATTATGTTGATTGCTTCTCAGAAAGCAGTTGCTGCTGAACAGAACTGAACCGAGTATAGCGAGATAATTATTAGCCAATATCTTACAATCGAATTGTACAGCTTTAATGGAAGAGGATGGTAAAGAAGTGACTGTCCAGTGTGAAAGTGATATAAGTGTGGGCAGAAGTATCAAAATAAAGCTTTAGATCTTTGAACTTATTTATTTATTTTTTTAAATTTATTTCTTGCTGATGTAAATGGTAGGAAAAGTTTTCCTTGGACGGAATGGTAATTTTTTTGAAAGAATGCTCTGCACTGTGCTCTAAGTACTTTTTAGTTATTAAACTCTGGTGGCTGCTGATTACCAGATGAGTTGTTTGAAGCACCAAATCCTACAGGTTGTGAAACAGAGAAAAGGAAGAGACAGCTCATGTGTTGAACAAACTCCCTTACAAACCACATGCATAGTACTCTCACCTGTTGGAACAGCTACTTGCCTTTACCTTGTGCATGTTTTAAAGTTTAATGTCAACAGACCTCTCTTATCATAGTTGTAAATGGTTTTCACTTTAATGTTTAAAATAATATCTCTCTCATACCATTAAGCTGCACCGAAGAACCTGTCATTCATAAATCATAGATGAAAAGGACACACTAATGCACAAATTTTGCTTGTTTAAAATTTGAGAGTGCATGTAAAGTAGGGAACTGGAGATTAAAAAAATAATGCAGGAAGAGGAGCGGGTAAAAGCAGATATAACAAAGTGAAGGGGAAGTGGCTTTTTAGTGTAGGTGGATGATGAAATCTTAATGAAGAAACAGGCATTATAAAAATGTATCCTTCCACTCTGGAGTGCTCCAGGTTATAGTTGCTGGGTATGTAGTATTATAAATAAACATAAGCTTGTGCAGTTCTTACGACATTTATTCACCCGGTGTTGCAAAGCTGGAGGGTAGGGATTAAGCCAGGCAACCTTTGCCCTTTAGTTTAGCCTTGGGTGTCTAATTGCTAGCTAAAAGGTGTAACTCTGCTGCCAAATAAATTTTGCAAGCAATGACCTTACCAGATGAAAAGTTTTCCTCTAGAACCTTTACTGGTAGATAGAAGCATGGGATCAAATAGGGACTGGCTGGAGCATCAGGTGCAGTTCCCTGTCTATGGACGCAATGACATCTTCAATAAAGTAGCTGAAAGGATCAGAACCCGCGAATTCACTTAGTTGCGTTGCTGTTTGTCATCTTCTCTACCCTTCCCTCCCAATCCTTTAAGCAAGTGCCACTGCCCTCATTATTTGGAAGTGAAACTGATACACAAGGAAATGAAGTAACTTGGTCAAGATAGTTCTTAAGGGCCCTGAATCACAGTTGTAAGCTTCTGTTGCTTCCTATATAGCCCACTACCCAACGCATGTGTGAATGAAGGTAGGAGTCAGGTGAGAGTGCTGTGTTTCTAGAGAACATCTTTAGCTGTATGGTATCATCAGTTCCATTGAACCTGATTGACTTCTGGTCCCTGGTTTTTGTGGTTATTTGAAAGATAATCATAGAATGTGTGTTCTGTTTTGTAGCCAACACTTTTATAGGTATACTCATAGAAACTCATGCTTCAACACAGTTTTGGTAATTCCTGCCCTTTGGGCGAAATCAGACCATATTCATCAACTTCCATCTCTCTTAAACCTCACTGTGGCACAGTCAACCTAGACAACTGGGGGACATGTATTCATGCTGTTTTCTAACCTCTCTTATTACTCCTGTTGTCACGTCTGCTGTCCCCAAATTTCCAGTGCAGTCAAGCATAGATGTCCACAGCTCCTGTGAGCTGTGAGCTGGGTCTTCTCCTTTCTTCTTTTTCGTCTCTCATCAGTAAACTTCTAAACCTGTTCATCACAAACTACCCCAGCTAGGTAACTCAAAAGACACCCTGAGGAGTTCTTGAATAATGTATGAATTCAGAAAAGTTCTGATCTAACAGTATACTTGAATTCGTACTAAACATTGATCAAGGGAGTGATCCCACTAAATTTTGTGAGATCCACATATATGTTTAACTGATTTTCTTCTCAGGGACTTTCAGGTCTGGTTCAGAGTGATAAGTATGAGACCTCAGGGTGACTGGATGAAACAATGAAAACCCTTGCTTGTGGAAAGAGAAAAGAGCATTCAGTGATAGGAATCATAGAGAAGATATGTTGAGTATTTAAAAAGAGAAAACAAGAGTTTCTTTAAAAATTCAAGACATTGGTAAAATGGAGCGATTAAGGATATGGAAATTACTCACGCGGTATAACTTATTCAGTGAAATTACCTATTCTTCAGTTGTCAGTTACTTATAAATAAGATTTTTTTTTCCAAATGTATTTGTGTTAAATTGTTCAGTTGCTATATGGTCCTGATCCACCACTAAGTCAATAGGAATTTTGTTGCTGTAAGTGAAAAGAGGTTTAGACTAAGCCTCTTTCAAAATTACTTTCCTTGATACATACTTGATTATTTTCTGTTCATTACACTATGTCATTTGCCATACACACTGCTATACCATATCTGTTTCCTGAGCAAATAAATCAAATGTGTGTGAACAGAAGGAAGGAAGGTGAATGTGTAAATTCTTGCTGTGAAGCTTACAAAAATATGTTTTCCCTGGCTCCTATTAAACACATTTTATATGCACAAAAATATGCAAAGAATGCAATTTACTGAGATGCCAGAGGCTTGGTGGCAGAATAGAGCCATCTGCTTTAGAGTAAACAGAAATCCCTGAACATAACACAGATTCACCTATGGAACTTTGGCTTTCCACCAACAGTTCTTTGAAGAAAACAATAAAATCAACAACCATAACTTTTTACTGTAATCCACTAAAAGCACGGAAGATAAGAGTTTAAAAACCATCCAAGAAAGCTGTTGTCCCAAGAAATTTACACACCTGTTTTCCCCTCACCATTTCTTAGAGTTACAGCTGGAACACAGCCATGCTTTCCTAACCAGCAAAAATTTTGGAGGTGTCACAATAGCAATGGTGAGGTTGTGAGAAGGGAAAAAGTGAGGCAATGTGTTGCCTGTCTGTTGCTTTTAGTCCATTGCTTCTTGGCCTGTCCTTATTGACTTAATGCAGAAAACACTCTGCCAGCTTTCCTCTTATTGTCCAAACTGGTGTTCACCAATATTCAACTTTCCATCTTCGGAAAACTTTTCTCTGGGCTGAACAGTTTCAGTTTCTGCATCTCCTTTACCAGGTCAGATTTCTCTAGGTTTTGGGGGGAGTGTGTTCTTTTTTTTAATTTTAGTTATCCTTCTCAAGAGTCTCTCCAAGGGACTAGTAGTTGCTTAATATGAGAGTATTCAGTAATGCCTGGGAGCTGATATTCATGGAAAGACATTCTCTCCTTAAGCCCATCTGATTTTTATGTCTCAATGTAATATTTCTGTATATCTGAACAGAAAGATACCTTTTTTGGGGGCTGAGTTTGTTCTGTTTTGTTTTCTTAATATATTTTTTAGCCCTGTTGATTTCATGTCAAGATCACTGAGAAATGGGAAAGTATTCCAGTGCTGAGGAGTTGCTAAAGGGTGTCCTCTCATTTTGTTCCCTTTTCCATGACAGCCAAAGCAGTTTTAGCTAAAAAGTTAATGTATTTTAGCTATCCTTTTTGTATAGTATACATGTTTGAAATGAGAAGAAACTATCGCGGTGTTATCACTGCTGGCCACTCGCACACCATGGATAACAATTTGGTAGTCTCTCTGCAAAGGGTTGGCCCAAATATATTACATCACATAGCAATGGCACAACAGTGTTTTAGATATCTCCACTGATACGGAGCTTGAATGACACTTGAACCTTGAAAGAAATCAACAAGTTGGAGATTCTAGCCTCATGGCACTGAAACTTTATGTATTTTATTTCTACTACACATTGTACTGTTCCTAAAATGGATGTCAATAATTTATTTCCAAGCCAGAGTTTCTCAATCTTGAGTTCTGAAAGAAATGAGAACAAACTCTCTCCCCAAATCATTAGCGAAAGGCTTCAGTGCTGAAAGGAAGCCTTGCATGGCTGAAAATGTGAAATCATTAAATTACATTATTTAAACAGCGGCAGGTCATATTTTAGCTGCAATACAATGGAAGGGGAAATGTATTAAACATCTTGAGAGCTAGGAGACAGCCATTAAAATGCACTGATATGGATAACAATAGATGTAGATGATACTAAAAAAGAATTAAAATGCTTTTTTTTTTCCGTGGAGATCAGTCAAAATGAATGTTGGGTAAAGACAATGGTAACAAAAAGGAAAAAAAAAGTATTGTTTACATTTATTAGATCTTGTTTCATCTGGACATAGATTTGTATCATTAATTGTGCAACAGATAAAGTAAACATGCTCTGTCTCCATTCCCCCATGTACACACATCTTAAAAATCAGAAATCAGAGACAGATGAAAAACAAGAGACAGAAAAGTAAACTACAAACCTCAATTGCTTACTGATCTAGAGTCCAAATTCCAGTTTTTTAGAACATTTTCCCCTTTTAACTAAAGTGATGCAGTCCCTATTCATTTGTATTCCCCTTCAAGTAACATGAAATAGCTTTCAGAGTCTACAGAAACGCAGTGTTTCACTTATGTATTTTAATGAGCACCAATGTCAGTAATAATCAAAATGATGTTTCACTTAGAGGAATAGTTTATTCCCAGGTACTTCTGCAGTGTACTAACATAACCAGAACAAGAATGACAAGAACCAAGAAAAGGAGCTGCACTCGCTAGCAATTTCTGTGAAGCCCTCAAACCAAATACACCTCCTCTATCACTCTATCAGTGCTGCACATAATGCAGTCACTGTGAAGGGCTCACTTACACAAAGAAGGAGTTAGCCACCCCCTAAGACTAACCTCCCTACTTTAGTACATGGAAAGAAATAAGAGAAATTTGTGCATCCTTAAGCACACTGTGCTATGCACAGAGTGCCTATGGATTAGCAGCCAGTAGAGCAGGTTTCCTCAGGCTAACAGCTGTATCCCATCCAAGCTGTGTTGTAGGGGAACTGAAGTAATAGGCAGAGATCCCTAAAGATGGAGTGGGTAGAAGGTTTTGTGTCTCCATCTGGTCTCCCAGGAAACGTACTGTTTGGGAGGCCTAACATTTTCTTTTGGAAGAAAGGGCAAAATCTGCTTTTCTGAAGGTAGAAGGTTCTTTTCTGGGCTGTTTTTCTGTTTGTTTGTTTGTTTTTGTTTGTTTTTTCCCCACCATACAACACTTCTCCTGTGGGAATGCTGTAGCCCCGTGTTAATTGCTCATCTTGTTCAGTGGCAAATTGCTGCCTTCACAGAGGGAATGTGAAAGGTTCAGGGCTTTATTAGTTACTAGTTGTTTATTGATCACTCCCAGTGAGTTGTCTATTTGTTGTTTGGATTTTCTGCCCCATAAGTTAAAGGCCTACTGTCAGAGACATTAAAATGCAGTAGTCTTAATGCTTGTGTGCTCTGTTATTGACTTCCACCCAAAATAGACCCCAGACACGCCTGTTTTTCAACTACTGATGGTTATGGAACGACATCAGTGAGGAGTAATGATGTGATGTAGATCAAATTAATTCTGAAATCAAAGTGTTCACACCTACTTAAACTTTGCGGGCCAAGTTTTGGCAGAGTCTAAGTTTCCAGACTGGTAGGCCAAGAAGCAGATGGGAAAGACAGAAGTAGTCTGCTCCTCTCCAAAGTATCCACCAAAAACCTATTGGTTAACTACCCTCTAGCAGACATGACGACTAGGCTAGGAATTGTGGCGTGACTGGTATGCAAGACCTGGGCATTTCTCGGAATGTACCCCTTTATTCAGCCCTGACTCAGACTGATACTGCTCCTGGCAGGAATATTCTGTGTGCAGGATTATAAATGAAATTTCTGTCAACCAGAACATGGATGCATTTTAATGCTGCTTTTAAAGTATGTTTTTGCACCTGTTTCCAGGAGCCTTTAATCTTCTTCTTGAATTTAGATTGTGACAATTTAAATTAATGTAGAAAAAACTCATTCCAATAATGTTAAGCACTTAACTTACTGTAATCTTACAAAAGCCAAGAAATTTCAAATGCAAGTGAAAATCCTAGCTAGTGTTTGTCAGTCTGTTCCTCACCTCTGTGTTGTAGCATATGTGCTACATGCACTGGTAGATCACATGCAAATAGGTAGGTACATTTAGATCACATGCAAGATGGGTACATCTATATGGTATATGCATATATGACTCATATGCTGATCCAAGACTCCTTACTGCAATAGAGTGAGTTATAGAAGGATTACCAGGATGGATTTGCAGCCTTCAGTCTTAATTTCCTTGCCTTAGTGGATTTAAGTCAGACATTTATAGTCTTTGTGGTTTAATTTCCTTTGTTTTTCCATGGTGTTTGTATTAATAAAATCCCTATGATTCATGTTTTAAGAACTCCCTGGATACAAACTTGTGTTCCTGATAGACCAGTGAGATTCTAATCAAGCACATATATATTTAGGGACTTATAAAAACAACAAAGTCTTTATTGACCAACTGGGTTTACGGGCATTTTTAATAGTGTGAATTTTGAATGCCTGGAACATACAAGTTAACCAGCTGGGAGCCAATTTTTTAAATGAAATTTCTCTAAAGTCTATGTGGTTCTGTACCACAGAAGCACACACCTCCTTTTTTTGGACACCACCTCTTTTTCTTTTTTTTTTTTTTTTTAATTGTCATGGAAAGTTCTGAAGATGTCTTATGACTTTCTTATTAAAATCTTAAAGTTTATGCATCTTGAAACATTTTACAGCATCTTTTTTTTTTTTCCTTTTTTTGAGAAGAAAATTCTGTCTGCCACTGAAATTGCTCTAGAAATGGGAACAGGACCTGTCTGGTGACATCAGCAATGATGAAAGTGAAACTCCTTGGGTTTTCTCGTCCCCAGACCTCTATGCAATTTTATGTCCTTTGGGTAGAATTCTGTACTCACGGAGACCTTCAGGCCTCGGTCTCATTTTGCTACCGATCCCCAAAGCTGCTTTCATTCCTTGAACGTTTTGTCTTTACAAGCCTATTGCTCTGACAGATGTAGCAGAGAGCACAGACCCGAGACCTGTGTTCTGTTCTGCGCTCCGCCCCAGACGTCCCACGTGTTGGCAGAAAATTCATACATGTTTTCTGCAACTCACTTCCCACCTGTAAATGAATGTGCGGATAGTTAGCACTATGCTTTCCTACAAAGTGGCTTAAATCACTACTGTTAGATGCCTTGAGCTCCTCAGACACGGCTAGATCTTTGCTCAAGGTCCTAAATTCTTCAGTTTTGTCCTGGTTCATAGACCTAAAAGAGGCTAGGCTCTTTTTCACTAGTTGCAATAATAAGGTGAATTTTCCTTATTTGGGACCTACAGTGACCTTTTCCAGCCCATAGAAGGATTGCAGTTTCCACCAAGGTTAGTAAGATCCAACCCAATATGGGTTCTTAGACTATTGCTTGCTACAGGATTTTTTGCTTATTTATTTTAACATGAATATTGCTTTTAAACTTAATCAACTGTAGATTTGATGTATCTTACAGACTATTCTTTCACTTGGTTGTGTTTTGTTATGATAAATTATGCTATGTTAAAAAGAAATCTTCAGCTAAAGACAAGTTTCTCATCTCACTTCCATGATTAATTCTATTCGAGTCAGTGCTGATGCTTTGGATTTACATAATCTGATCCTTGGATATCTTTCCCTTTCTGTTTCTCAGATCCCATTTCAGTCTCTTGTCCCTTTCCTCATCCAGTGCTGGTTTTTTCTCTCCTTCCTTTATATTTCAGCTTGTTTTTTCAAAATTGTTCACAGCCCACGTATTCCTGAATGTATTTTGTACTGTGCAGCTGATTTCCCATTACATCAGCAGTAATAAATGAAGAAGAGGTAAACGTCTGGAGGTGATAAACCTGTTGTAATTTTCCCAGTGTATTGGCCCTCTGTATTTTGGAAGATACAGTTGTAACAGGACATGAATCCTGTCTAAAAAGCAAGGAAATGATAGTAGTACATTTTCAGGAAATTCACTTACTGGCAACCTGAAAGTTTTTATTTTGTTTCTTTTTAAAAGGATAAAACCTCTCAAGAACAAATTTTGTACATGTTCTCTGAAAACTGTAAGTCTCGCAATCTGAACAGAGCAATCACTTTCAGATTCTCTCTTTGAGATTTTAGCTTTTCCTTTCCCAAATCAATGTTTGTGAACTGTAAAGGAAAACCATGTTCCCCTCCCAGCACTGTAGCATCTTTAAAAAATATTCAGTCCCAGCTTTTTTTTTCCCCCCATTCATTTTAGTGGTAACAAAATCAGTTCTTTAAATCTTTGTTTTACTCTGCTTTAGCAGGAGTGGTAGTTCAAAGTTATGTCTTATGAAATTACATTTATCTAATATGAGCACCTTGGCCAGTTGCAACCAAAATTAAAAACATATACTATTTGTTCCATTTGTCGGAAGAATATCATTGGTTGTAAGTGTAAGACTTATCAAGTGTATCTTTATGCATTTATGTTCCCATGAGTGCCCTTATTTTAAAATTTCTTAGTGGTATTTATATATATTCAACATTTGACATCAGATAATTTGAGTTTGCTATGTTTGTGAGATAACTCACAAGGGAGAAAGTTGTATTAAATAAATAATAGAGATAAATTTTATACTTCCATATATTTCAAAGCTAATGCAGCTAACTTGCAGTGGAATGGTAACATGAAGACACAGTGCTATAATATGATTGATTTGTTTTGACAGCAGCCAAATAATTGAGAGTGAAAGGTGTCAGCACAGATGAAATATTGTATAAGCCACATTCAGAAGGCAACCCCAGCAGCAATAGCAACTGGAGTTTTATTTCCTTTGATATCGCGCTGTTACTCACTTCCAGTTTATTATAAAACCATGAAAGGTACGCAACTTTCCATATGATGGAGGCTTTTATGGAGGGGATAGAAACAGAAGTTTGTCAGGTACTTGAACAATAGATACCAACAATGGGATTTATGATGGATACAATATACAAGGGTAAATTATCTTAATCTTTCCCCCTGGTTTTCTCTCTTCTTTTAATCCCTTTTTACAGGCTACTGCTTATCTGGCATCTTACCTCTAGCTTGGAGGGTAAGTGACTCCCTCCAGAGCAACCATCAGTGTCAGTCTATGGATTGCCTGGCAGGGGATTGATGCAAAAACAGTGCTGCTATTACCCTCCCCAGCAGTGAGATTTGGTTTTAGTTCACGTTTTCTGCACAGCAAACCATACCCATTCTGGCTAACTGAGACAGGGTAAGGCTTGTGTATTTGCATCATGGCATCCTACTGCACTGCAAGGAATACAAAGAACTATAGCATCTTTTGAGCCTAGGAGAGTGTAAGTGTGCAAGTCACCTAGTACAGAAGGTAGCCAAATAGACCAGCCGAAATAATGCCTGAAAGCAAAATGATTTGAAAATCACTATTGGTCTTCCTTAAAAGCACACTGAACAAGAGAAGAAGGCGTGCCTGTAAAAACACAAGCTATAAAGCTTCCTTTGTCCTGAAGCCCCATTGACTTCAGTGGGAGCAAGACTCCAAGGTACAGATTGAAGTGAAATGTATACATCCTGCCATTCATTTCAGAAATGCTCCATTAAGAAGACACAAGTCGATGTGAATGACAAGGGTTCTCAGTAATGAGCTCTTGCTCATGCAAAACAAAACAAACTATGACAACCATCATGTTAACAAGATCAGGAACCCTTGTGGCTTTGTAATGTAACGTCTAATCTATATCTATACCTATACCTATACTAATATAATTATCTTACTTGGAGAAAAGTAAATAACAGAATGGGATGAGATTTCCAATACAGAGCAACTTATACAGTCACATTCCACTTGCCTTCTCTTTGTCTCCTGATCTGATCATTTCATAAATGGCATGGTAGAGATTAGAAACCAGGGCTGAGAAACCGAAACTTACTGGTATTAATAAGGGAAATGTTGTCATTGAAGTGGTGTAGGAAGGCAGGAGGTAAGCCATTGTTCAAAAAATAAATGTTACTGTATAGCAGGCTGCATCTACTGAAGTATTTCGGTTTAGAGAAGTAGAGTAGACTTGAAATGAATCCCTCTGGTTTCACCATTTGCCTCATGTTAGTTTGACGTTCATAGACCAGATTTCTTTTGGAGGAAACTAAACTAGAAGCTCCACTCCAGGTGCACGCCAACTGCATTCCAGAGCCAAGTGGAGACACAAAGGCCCAAACCAACAGCTGGCCCTTTGGACAGCTTCAAGACCCGTACGTTCAGTGCAAGAAACCAGAGTAAATAGAGTCCAAAGTAAAAAACCTGAATGGCAAGTAGAGGAAAAGAAAGGGACTCAGAGCCCGCTACCTCCATCTACTGATCCTCTCATACTGCAGCAAATCATTGCTAATGTTGACGTAGCCTTAAACCTGTACTTAGTCCTTCAGGAAGAAGTGATTAGTGACTGGTGTACATGCAATGAAACCAAATCCTACATTGGTGATGATTCAGAGCAATGTTATTTAGGTAGAGCCTTCTGTTAGAGCACTGAGTGCCCAGGTTGCAGGGTTGTGTGGCTTATGTAATAAATAAGTCTCTGCCATCAGCACCTGCAGAGTTAAATTTAACTTGGCAGCTCTGATTTTAGCCACCAGCAGCTGTAATGATCTGTTTAGTAATTGTAGGCAAAATGCTGAAAATTGAATGCCTGAATGTTGTGTGTATATAAATCTATTGATAGGCACTGCAATGGGCATGTAGACATCTAAATCTGAAGTTCTGATCTGTATTTGCTAGTGTGTGATTCACAGTGGAAATGTATGCTTCCCAAGCATCATGTTTTCTGTACAGATGTTAGTCTCCTCGTCAAGAAGTACTCAGAATTCATGAAAACATGGGTGGTTGAAAAGACTCTCAGGAGAGTGCATAGTTTTCATGAGAAACCTTTGTTTTCCTTTTCTTTCTAATATGCCTTCAGATTTTTTCTTTTTCACATCCCTGCTTGTACCTATGAGCATGTGCATAGGTACTTCTATGTACCATACATACTATGTATGAGCTTCAGCTAGACCCTCATCCAGGAGCCTCTAGCCAGTCAGCTGTGGAATAGAAACTACTTCTGAGAAAAATTTCACAAAGTAATATAAAGAGGTAGAGGATCTAGTTAATGGAAAGACGTTCAAGTGTCTAATGTGCTTTCTGGCTACCATGATGGGATTCTTCTTTGGTTGCTCACCTCCTGATCATTAGAGGCATTTGCCAATCCGTTGCTGACTGAACAAAAAGCCACTAAAAGAAACATGAGGGGAAAAATGAAAAGGCAAGTAAGGTAAAACCCAAAAAGCACAGCCTTCTGGCCCTTAGCTGGCCAGGCAAATGGAAAAGAGAAAGAAAAGTAAGCTAGCCATCCAATTGAACCAACTCATAGGCTTCTCCCACATTGAATATTTTTGTGGGCCTTTTACTGATTGGTCAGATAACCCAACCAACTGCTTGTTTATTTAGCTAAAGATAAAGCAGTTAACTTTAAAAGTCTTGTTAGAAGACTGGTTGTCTTCGTAGTAATCCCTACTCCATACAGATTCCAGTGACTATTAATAGATGTGTTTTTGGAGACTTCACTGTTGTGAATAGCTTCCTTCTTAGATGATGGGTTTTCTCTAAATCAGGAAGCAAAGTAAACATTTTTCCCCACACCTCTTCATATCTGAAGTAATTCCACATCATTGTTACAAGTGGTCAGCTCTAAGTGGTGATTGTGATATGCCAGCACAGAGCCAAATCCGGAGGCCCTCAACTCTCAGTTTTAGTGAGGCAGATTCACATTAGATGTGATGCTTGAGGCCCCGCTGACATTTGGGAGTTTGAGTTTTAAAAAACCCTATGTGAGGACCCTCAAGGTTTGGCTGACTATAACCTGCAAATGGTTTGGCAAGACCCTATTTACAGAGACTGCTCAAGAGCCTTTCCCTTCCCCCATTTCAGTGGCCAGCACTGACACATTGCATTATGAGAAAGAGCCCCACTTAACGCAGAACTACTTTCAATTGTCATGAGCACTCAGCCTTATTTAAACTGACACCCTCTCCATCACCCCCAAGCTAGAATCCCAATGTCAGAGTGCTTCAAGAAGTTGGGATTCAAAGCTGTGCTGTCTTGCTAAGAGCTGTGATAGAGTGGCGCAAAACAGTTTGGAAGTGAACTTCAGAGACGAAAGGACAATCCCAAAGGTGGAGGGAAACACAGTAAATATGGATGTGCCAGGTAAGCAGAGGAAAAGAGAGTGAAGGGAAGGCTTGCATGTGGGTTCAGATCAGGAAAGAGACTTGGAGGACCCATGCTTCTCTCCTCCCTTGCACTTGATCAGTTCATTAGACTTCAGTGATCTGGGGTCATACCATTAGAAAGGGTTACAATTCCTTTGTGTTCCAAGAGAAGATACGACCCTTCCTTCTCCCACCACACCAGGTTGCTCTGTTGGAGTATTCGTCCTTCAAGGTTTGGTGCTGAGGTTCTCAAGTAATAAGAACATGTGAAAACAATCTGAGATTAAACAGCACAGAAATTCCTGGTGTGAGGAAATGTAGACTACCTATGAAAAGAGTAAAATGACCACGTGATCACTCCTGCCTCTTTCTGATTCAGCAAATGATTATGCGTATGTCAGCTCAGGCATTCAAGTGGTCCTGTTTAATATGAAAAAGGGTCACTTTAATGATTCACTGTTTACTAATGTGGAAGCTGAGGCACAGAGTAGCAAAGTGACTGCCCTGTGTTTCTCAGCAGGACAGTAGCAAAACCAGCCATAGAAACCAGGTTTCCCAAGTCCAGTCTGCCAAATGTATGTTTACAAATTTGTAGGGGGAGAGCACTATGTTTAAATTAACGTAAGAAAATAACATTTCAGAGAATACTGTTTCAAGATTTTTTTTGGACATTCCTATAAAGCATTTCTTATAGATTGCTTTAAAGGCTGAATCCTGCTTGTCTCACAGGCATATCCCATTGGTTTTAGGGTGGCTGCTTCCATGAGTAAAGTCAGCAATATTCAGTCATATTTTAGCCCAAACAAAGGTTCTATTAGAATACGAGAAAAAGAATAGTTCAAATAAAGCACAGCCAATGGCTGAACTGTGAGTGGTTTTCCTCCTTTTCTTCCTTTTCTGTCTTCTTTCTCCTAGAGAAGTACATGATTGCAGTAGGGGTTTGGGATAAAGTAATCATGTCTGCTTTCTGCAAATCTAAAGCAGTTTATATTCTTGCCTGAATTTTTGGTTTAGGAACAAATGTCATTGTCATGAAAGACTTTTAGTTCTACATACGGTTACATTTCAAATATGTACTTGCTTTTTAGAGGCAGGGGGAGGAGAGGGAAGGGAGGAGTACCACTACTTGGGTCTCATGCCAGACTTTAATGTAAAATTAATTCCTTTAAAAAGATTTTTAAAAAAACACAACATTTTTCTAATGTGCATTAAGAATGTTGGAGAGCTCGCTGAAGCATATGCTTTGAGCTTTCAGGAGCAATCTGTAGTCAGGCATTTTAAATGAAAATTGATTTGTGATTTACATGGTCAGTGGAAAGAAAATTAACTTATGGAAGGTTGTAATGAAATATTAGACAAGTAAAAAAGTAGATGGTGATCTAGTGGAACTGAAAGTCCCATCTGGAAGAATTCTGTGACATTTTTACATTTATCTGTGTTCTGCATGAGTTGTAATGTTAGTGGTAATTTTATGGGACTGAACTGAAATGAAAAGGGTGTTATCACAGATTGCCTACAATATAGGATTGTGTTCAGTGGAGAGTCCTGTATCCTTTTCTCCATTTTCCTATAATATGACTCATTGCACTTTTTTCAGCTACTGTTGTCGAATTCATTCAGCCTTTTACTTGAGGTTATTAAAGAAGAACATCAAATGCTCACAAATACAATCTAGCAGCACATTTAAAAGCAACACTGCTGCTTCCACTTACTCCTGCATAGTTGAGGCACTGTCTAGGAGACCCTTTAAAATACTTACTAAAGTAGCATGTTACTACTCTGAAACCCTATATTAACGCAGTTTTTAAAATACGTTATCTTTTGATTTGTGACTCATCAGCATAGTAAGAGTAAAGAATTAACACTTCTCCAGACAACATACTGCCATGCCTCTGTTCTGCCGTCCCTTTTGAACTCTGATATTCAGTGTACGACATCCCTGATTGCTCTTGCTGACAGCTTCTTGGAGAATGAAGAAAGAGAAACATGTCAGAATAACATGATGCCATACTCCCTGCACTCTTCTCCTGCTTTTGTACTAGAAAATCTTCTTCCTGATTCAGTGATCCAGACTTTACTGGTATTGGAAAGAGGAACTCTTGTACTACCTTCTAACAGATAGTCTTCTTCCTTCTGTGGTCTCCATGTACAACAGCTTCTGATTTATCATAGTTTATGCTCTTTGAAATGTAAGGCTCTGATTTGGCAAAGGATTAATATTCTTTGGAATCAGTAGGATCTATTAAAGCATTTGGCGAAAGTAGTCCCATCATGGATTTAAAATACCTCCAATTTTCAAAATCTAGAGAAAAATCTTCCCACCAAAGGCTTGCTTCCTTCTGTTATTAAATGAATTAGCTCTGTGTCCTATCAAAGTCTTGTTTGTTGTGGACATCTTATCTCCCTGTTGACAGGAGAGGTGTGTTAGATTCCTTAAGCAGGTGAAACTACATTTATGCAATTTCTTTTTCTCTGTTCATTTAGGAAATAGATAGGTCTGATTTAAATGCATGTCAAGCATTCTAATTTCTTTGAGCTGCACAGGGTTTCAACATGGCTCAGCACCATGCAGGATTCAAATACTGCCGAGCAAACACAGGCTGTAGACTTGTACCTCTTCTCATTGTTATTTTTTTCTAAGGAAGACTGGAGAATCACATTTGAAACTATAGCATGTGCATATGACTGTTAGCTGAAATAGTCTTAAACATAAAATTGTGCAACTAATACATGCAATGTATTAGTTTGAATGAGTGCATTATTGAAGAATATAGTTTGAAACACACCATGTTATTTCTCCAGGAAATTAATTTTGTAAGCATATGTGAGAGATGAGAAATTTCACAAATCTATCACAAACAGTATATATGTTTTTCAATAGAATGATGTGGCTAATGATGGTAGGAGCAGCCTTTCTAATCACAGGATACTGTAAAGGTCAATATTAGGTATCGGCTTTCCGTCCTGTCCATCTGAGACAATATACCATAGTGAATGTAATCAGTAAATGGTGGTAAATGAACCTATTAGAAACATTAGCATTGCAGAAAGACAAGATTTGAGAGTAGATGTTAAGTGGATCCTGCAGCTGGTAATTGTAATCCTGGGAATAATTACACTAATTAATAGTTGCTAACCCCAGACCCTTGCACCTGTGACTTTGAATGAGTTAATGATTGCTGCTCTGGAGAGTGTATTGCTGGTAGATTTTCAGTAAGTGTCAGCAGAGTAAAAAGGCCCCAGGAGGAGACTTTGGCTCTGATGATCTTTAGGGTCCCCGTTTCTACAAACCACAAGTACATCATTGAACGATCAGATAACGTCTCCACACACCACAAAGTAGTTGGGGATTTTCTAACGAAGAGATCCATTTCATCATAAAGTTCCTGATTTGTAAAGTTAATATTAAGTTCATGAAACCTCAGACTCATAGCAGTTGCAATCAGCAGGTTTTACTTCTGAGGCTGTGCTTTAAATGAGCAACAAAACCCAATTTTTTCTATTGTCTTTCCTCCTGACCCTAGTTAAATGGACTTTATTTCTATTGGAGTTAATTTAAAATGCTACCAAATCTTTATTGACATAATTTAATTTTTCTAGACTTTTAAAGACTGTGAAGTTTATTTTACATAGGAGAGTGGGTCTAATTCTTTTGACTATTCTGTTCTCTTTCTCTTTCATCTCTCTCTCTCTCATCCCTCCCATCCCCCAATAAATAAGTATATGAATCCTGTAATATCCACAAATTCATGGCATATAATCTACCTGTCTTCTAAGGGTGAATATCAGGGATAATCTTGTATGATTAAAATCAATAGCTGACTGGTGTCAAAATGACAACAGAAGAATTCCAGTAAAATCAAGATTATGTTCATTAAGCACAAAGGAAAATGTAAGGAGAGCTGTATTTCTCTTGGTCTTGCGGTCTGTGAGGGAAAGGATTATTAATATACTTTGGAATATTAGTCCATGGCCTTTGATCAGATGGGATGATAAAAGATTGAGTGTTGCCCCATGTTGGAGCCTTTTTTTGTCTAAACAAACAAACAACAAGGTAATATTGTAATATCATAAATCCAGGTTACTTTCACTACTACACTACTAGTTGATGATTCCTCATATTGTCTTCAGGGAGTTAGAAGAGGTCGTAAAGATAGATCTTCTCTTAACTGCATTTGCTGTTTCTGATGGTTTCTCATGGCCCTCCAAATGGACAAGAGACCTCCCTAAAGACAATGTGAGTTGTCCTGGTCTGAGCTGTAAAGCTGCTAGTTGACAAAGGTCCTAGCCATCTTCAGTTAGGTAGGAAAGGAGAACTGCTTATAGAAAAATCCATGGAAGTTTCAAAGAATTGGAAAAATCAGTGCTTAAATGTTGCTTTAAACGTAGAACCTAGAATATAAACCTAGTATCTGTACAGCACTTTGAAGCAAGAATAAACATGGCACTTGTTTAGGCAGCTCATTTGTTTTCTAGTCTGCAACAGAGAATTTATTTTGTAAACAACTTCTTTTTCTCAGCACTTATTTCTCATAGGCTTGTGGTATTTTTTCTTTGCTTTGTTTTGTTTACTAATTATGCCCATAAAGGCAAGTGTACGTAGTGCCAAAGTAAGATAAGAATGCTGAAGTTTTTAAGGAAGAAAGCAGAATGAATTTTAGGAGCCACGTATCATTAATGTCAATTTGATAAGTTATACAAAAGAATACCAAAATGTTATGGAACAAGAAAACAATCCCGAGTAACAGAAGACTTTGGGGGAAAGAACAGACGCTGGGTGGAAGACAGTGTTCATGGAAGCTGCAAGCCATCCAACAAGACAGGATGAAACAAATGGCACTGAAAATATGCCAATTGTCCAAAAAGGTGGATATGATATACAGCAAGAAAGGAATAGAGAAATAGTAGTAAAGAAACTACTTTGTGAATGAATAAGAGGGCTTGGCTTTTAGAACTACAGAGCAGTGCCTGAGTGTTTGAACTCAGACAGTGGCACAAAGAGCTGGCACAGGAGATACCGACACTCTGAAAATGGTAACAGAGCCCATGGGGTCTCCTCATGTCAGTGCTGAGAGTGAGCCTGCCCCTGGAAGACAACAGTCATTGCTCAGTGACAAAGTTAACCAGACAGTGCATAAACTCTCGACGTTTGACATCAACCAAGCAGATTAGGTCTTTTGTTCCAGACATAGCAAAGATCATGAGACTTGTGTGAGAGAGCAAAGGACACAAATTGGAGGCTTGCAGCGAGTGGTCTCATTTTCCTCTGAGTTGCAAAATTAATTAATTTCACTTAGAGAGTTAGTTCTTAGACTGCTGTTGCTGAAACTGGGAATTCAGAGCTAAATTTCCAGAGGGCTATGACGAGACAGGGTCTAGCCTCATGTTCTAGAAAGAGCATGGACTTTATTGAATTCTGTCCATTTAAACTCCAAAGAGCTCTCATTGCCTCTTTTTTGTTTATTTTTAGACTTTGATTCACTGTGCTTCAAAAGACAGCAGTCTGTCTAAGCAGGAAAACTTTAGTTCTGAATTAGTATTATAAGGATAAAAGGTTAGAGAAAATCGCAAAATGAAAATTAAATCTGGATTTGAGATGGACAGAGAAACAGTAAATCCAAATAGATGGTGAGGCACAAAAATGTTAAGCATAAAGCCAAAGAACATAAATCAGGAAAGCCTGGAATTAAGCAAAAATGTGAAGAGAAGTCCTGGGCCCATTGGATGGAATAGCAGAATTTCCTTTGATTTCAGTCGGGTCAAGATTTTGCCATTGTGGGGGGAAAACAGAAAGCCTAAACACATGGGATGAAAAATTAAGCACTTGGGAGAGCCAGCCTGAGAATGTGAGACAGATCATCTCTGGAGGCGTGGTGCATCAGAGAGTCTTTCTTGCTCTCCAGTCAAAATGCTTGGCTAAACTGCATCAGCACTGCCATTAGGAAAGGCCATATAGCTTAGAGAGTGAACAGGGCAAGTCTATGTCCAGAAGAGGGGCTACTTCTGGTTCGTTAAAGAAATACTACTCCTTTGCACGTGTGTCTCTGACTCTTTTTCACTAACGTCTTTGGAATAGGGTGGCAATAATTCAGCCCATGGAAACAAGATGTCCATCACAACATATGCTGGCAGGGAACAGAACATTTATGAAATAAGTATTTGAGTGTGACTGTAAACATATTTTTCTTCTGTTTTGAGTGGGATGTGGGAGAAGGGTTGCTAGTTGGAAGCGAGATGGAGAAAGATAAGAGAGGGAGTCTTTTCTGGTGAAAAAAAAAGGCAATAGAAAGACATTATGGCCCAAAGTATGTTCTGCTGGTTTTAAAATTACTGTGCACAGTACAACTAAATCAGCCAAATCTCTCCAGAGGTGTATTTTATCCAGTAAGGTTGTAAGAAAAGAGCAGGATTTGCTAATCAGTTTATAAAATTGTTCAAGCATTTAAATGCAGCCACTACCATAATACATGGACACAAGCCAATGCCATTATGCTAGATTTCTTGCAGTGTAGCAGTTAAATGTCAAGAAGTTTCAGAAGGTTTTTTCAGATAGAATTCCAGAATTTGACCAGCTTTTCCAATGCTTATCTCTCTTCAGTGAGGCTGTACAGCTGGTAGCCATAAAAACAGACACTCTCAATGTATTTTTAGCCGTGAGTCCACCTACCACCAGAATGCCAATAAGTCTCTCCTTGGTATTTGGTGTACCTTTTTGCAAGAAAATGGGAGTATTTATAGGGTGTTAAGATTCCATGGTTATATGTCAGAAATTTTTATTATGAAATGTTTTTGTAAACAAACTACATTCCACTGGGAAATATACAGATACCATTCCTTTTTTTTCTAGGTTTTTTATTATTATTTTTAATTAGTGCTCTCCACAGAGTGTTGAAAGTTATGATAAACGTTTCCTGGAGCAGATTTTCAACCTGTAACTCTGAGGAAGAAATATGCATTTAAAGATGTTGCTTTATATTTTGACTCTGAAGGGGATTTTAAAAAATATTCTCACTAGATGCTTTGCAGTTTCTTTTCTCAAAAGAAGTTATAGGCTATCTAATGAAGGAAGTTTGTCCTAGCATTAAAACTGAGCTAAATTTGTGTGTATGTGTTTATTATTTTCTAAGCTGCCTGACTTCAAACAGTTAAAGCACCAGGCTCAGCCAATATGGAAATACAGCTGAATTTGAAAGTTACTATATGCTGTTTCTGCTTTTCATTTTTTACCATTTCACACCTTGTCCGCATCTCGAGCAAGCTTGTAAGTTTCCAACGCATACATTTCTTGTGATGATATATTGTCCTGGTGGAAAATTTCATTTACTGGCTGTGCCCTTTGCTGAACCTGTTGCTAGTCAGGGAACATGATAAGCGTATAAGTAGCATGCTACTTCATTTATCATACATCGTTTTAGACACTCAAATATCTCATATACAATTCTGCATTCTGCACCAAGGGAAACTACTAAACTTGCAGGAAAAAAAATCTACAAATAAATTGTCAGTTTATAATATATAAATGTATCATCGAAATAAAAATTAATCATAGTTTATACTAAAACTGTAAGTGCCCTTTATTTTTTTTTATGGCCTCAGTAACCACATGCTATCAAACACTAATAGAAAATATCTGGCTTTTGTGATTTGGTATATAGCAGAATTGAAAGATATAAAAATACTGTCTATTTTTAATAATTGAATTACATTGCAGATAAATCACAGGCTTGAAATATCCAGCAGTGCTAAGAACATTCTGATCTCCTAGCATTTCTCTCTAGTTTAAACATTCACCATATCTTGTATAAAACGAAATTAAATTCAAAAAGCAACCAGAACAGCAACTCCAACAAAATCCTTTAAGATTTAAGGAATTTAGAACTCACCAGAAAGAAAGCAATTGCAAGAAATTTAAGGTCAAATAAAACCAAGTCTATCTGATGTACTAGCTGTTCTAGCAGAGCAGGTCAGGCCTCCCTAATTTCAGTAACTTGTCATCTATTGATTTCAAAGCGTCTTCAGACCATCATTACAATATTTTACTACAAGCTGCTTTTTATGTCCAACATAAAATCATCTACATCTTGTCAAGATGTTGCATTTGAAATGTTGAATGCAAAGCTCTGATTTATGTTAAGCAGTGCTTACGCTAATTACAACCTTTCACTAAGGTATTGGACTTTGAAAAAGTGTATCTTACATTTATATAACACCTTTCATCCTGCATCCTTTAAAAACTGCACATAAAAGAGTCACTTCAACTACCTCTCATATATTTCCATTCCTGTGGAGAAGTAGAAGCATTTAATGGCTCACAGTGACATTGCATTCTAGCTTTGAACTAGAATTGAAGAAGGTTTTGTTAAACAGAGTTTAATTACCTGAGCTGTAATTTGACTAAGTTATATCAGAGCTGATACAGGTATGTCTGGGGACAATAGGGGAGGGAGGGAGAGAAGAGGAATGAAAAAGCAAAACTAGCCCAGATGTCATGCATCTCATGGGGAGGGGGAAGGAACCTGCATACAGGGGTTTTTGTACATTTTGAAAACATTGGCTTTAGGAAAGGTGCCAGGTAAGGTGACAGAATAGAATCTCCAAAACAGGTTTCCTTTAGCTGAGAGGTTTTCCACCGGAGTCCCCATCGGAACTGAACATGCTTGGCCTACAAAATACAAAATGTTGATACGTAAGTGATCTGAATATGAAAACTCTTGTTGAGTTGCAGTCAGAATTCACCTAGATGAGGAGAATGGAAAGACCTGAAGCCAAGTAACTTCCTCACATAATCACCACATATTGTAAACAATGGATGGGAAAGGAAGGAAGTAGAATTGGACGTATACAAAATAATATATCTAGTCTAAAACTTCACGTCAAGATTTGTACCATTATTCACATCTATATCTTTTCATAGGAACAAAGAGGTCACAATTTCAGTGTGACCTGTCAGCTCTAAATTTGAAACTAATAGCTGTGATTGGCTTATTAGAGAAAGGAGTTTGCAAGGTTCATTTAAAAACTTAACAGTATTTTTTTCCCATTTAAAACTCGGTGATAAAGAGGTTGAAACTCAAGTGAGGTTCGGGACTTACAAATTCCCCTCTAGAATTTTAAATGTAAATTCATTTATAGTTGCCAGGAGACTGCAGGGGCAGACACTCAGAAGTTTCTGGTATAGAGCTGGATGACTTGTTGACAAAATTGCTGAAATCAAGGGCTCCTTTTAGATTTGAGTAGTTTATGCTTATCTCTATAAGCAGGAGATTACATCTACTACGTTAGCTGGTGTTTATGATTACATTTGGTTCCTTCAGCTCATGGATGAAAAAGCTACTGGATAAATGGGTCATTCTATATTTGATGTACTTCTCTAGTGTTTTAATTATGGGATTTGGAGGTGGAATCCATTTTATACAAGAACATCCCACAAGAACAGATAGTTTCACAATTAAAAAGTATCCATTGGGTTTTTTCATGACGAGGTACTTCAGGTCAGTGCAAGGAGACAAATGTTAGATGCATTTATTTTTCAGAAAGCAATGTGATGCAAAGTGATTAATAAAAAAGTTTGGGGCATGCATTTGGTTTGCCAGAAGCAACTAGAGTGGAGGACATGTGTCCTGCTTTAGAATGGTTTGAAATGTAAAGAACCATGGCTTTTCCCCTATAAAACAGACAGGGGCTCAGGACAGTGGGGGTCAACCTAGAATGGAAATAATTTCTCCCCGCGTTGAACATGCCTCACCTTGCTTGCCTTACCAGCTTCTTTCATATGCTGTTAAAGGGGTAAAAGATGCTCATTCACTTTGCTTTTTTCAAGTTGCTGATAAAACACAGTGTATTTAATATGAGTATAGAAGACAGGAAGAAACTCCTATGTGTTATGGAGGAAAGATTGTTGAGATACTTTAGTCAATGATCTCATTTGTTCTCCTGAAAGATATCCAAGGCTGGTTAGGAGAACAGTTGATTTTATTGTGGTGGGTTTGTAGATTTAAAGATAGCCTTTGAAGAAAATCTGTGCATAGCTACATTAAAAAAAAAAAAAAAGGCAGGCAACTATGGTTTTATTATGTAGAAATAGTGGTTTACATGCCCATGATTTGTATCATCTTGCCATCTAAATGTGCTCTACAACCATTAATTAAGATTTCACAATATCTCTATTAAGCAATGTTATATCTATTTCATTGCTGAGAGAATTAAGAAGCTGAGAAGTCAGGGAGCAATAGAACCCAAGATCTGCCTCCAAACCTTTTCCTATGCAGTGATCCCTTTCCTTTCTACACAGGATTTTCTTGCCTTCCATGCTCAGAGTCTAAAAACACCTACAGAAAGGAAGCATCCCTGGAAAGAACAGAGACTCCAGGATCAAGAGTTGTTTCTTTTAGAAAAAGAAACTTCCGTTAAAGAAGACTTAGACCTCTCATTCCCTGTTATGTATTCCTCAGCAACACCTTGATTTTAGTTGCTGTCCCCTTGATTTATGTTTCTGGAGACAAGTGTTTTGTGTTGATGCCCTAGATTTGCAGGACTTCCAAGTTCAGAAAAGAGTTCTGAACAAGGAGGAGGACAGAAAGGGCTCTGTTACGCTCTAACTGCAGAGCTCCTTGGCAAAAGCAGAGCAATAGGATACAGTCCTAACGCAAGTATTCAGGGGGAGAACCACCCTCAGTTAGAGTTAGTTATGCTCCCTTGTACTTTCCTGGGAGGCTGGGGGGACAGAAGGAGAGACCCATGGTCCACCGAGAGTTCTAACTTCATATGGTTCAAAACACTTGATGGCAATTTTTCTCAAGGTTGTTGGTTTTGGTTTAGGGTACCAGATTTCCCTTTGAATCCTGAAGGTAGGTATTAAATACCCAGAGGTTTGCAACATCTCTTTATTATTCTATTTCTGCAGGGCAGCGGGGCAGAGCTTGCCCTCAAGTTGTTCTTGCTCTAGGTAGACTTCCTAGATAGAGGTATCTCTGCAAAAAAAAAAGATTATTTTTGTTTGGTTGCTTGTTTATAAATTGTTTTATATTGGTGCCTAAGGAACAGACTGGGATCCCATCGTGCTGTGCACTTAAAAAATACAAAACTAGAAAGGCTCCCAAAGCTGCATGTAAGACAGGAGACCACAGATTAATATGGTCAGATAGGGAATACAAAGAAACAGTGAAGCAATAGTGGTCAGTATGGTCTTAATATACACTGTCTGTCCTTGAAGAGTAAATGAGAGAGAATGGAGGAGGAGAAGGGCAGAGGTGGGCAATACAGATCCTTGAAAATGAAAACAAGCAGCTTGTATTTAATGTGATGAAAAGAGTAAGCTAATTAAACGATGTGAAGAGACATCTCAAATAGTAGCCTTGGAGAACCAGCAGCACTCTAAATGGGTAAAAGGAGACCAATTACTTTTCTTGTGAGTAAAAAAAGAACGTTGTCACAAGAGTTTTGGTTGTGCAAGTAGATAGGGAGAACCTTAAAATAGGCTATGTGTAAAGAAACTGTACGATTTAGGAGTTGACAGGCAGATTTGTTTGCTGTCAGCATATAGATGGAATTGAATTTGTGTCTTTGAGATTACTTGGATAAAGTATTAGGAGGACCAGGACCAGGATCTGAAGAAACTGTTACAGAAAGCCGGAATGAGGGATTAGAAGGATCTTCTGCAAGGCATGCCAATGAAGCAATTAGAAATGTGAGATGTGAAGCGCTCCAGGATGGAGCACCGAATCTGAACAGGTTTAGTTGAGTGCAAATGATGGGAGACGGGTTGTAGAGGTATACGGTGAAATTAGTAAACAACTTCAGGCTGTGATTGTGAGTGTATGTTTAATTATTAATTAACTGAAGAAGGCAGCTGGAGCAGTAGTTGTAGTGTTGGATGAGGTCAAAGATGAGGTTAAGGCTGATATTTTTATATTTCTTTTTCTAAAACTAAAGCAAATTAGTGTTTTGAAAAGAAAGAGCCAGCAGGGCATGAAAGGTGATGAACAAAAGGCAATGAAGGTATCTCCAGTGAGGAGAGAGGACCTAGTTAGTGGGACTAGTGGCACAACGAGTAAGAAACTGATGGTTGGAGAAAGAGAGAGAAAGTTGTAAATGCACTGTATTTTGTCAGCTTTCCCTTGGAAGACATCAGAGCAATATTATGTGGAAAGGTGAGTGAAGAAAGCAGAATATGAAGAGGAAGCTGGTGGTTTCCTCATGAAGAAGTATTTGGGTCAGTATGAGACATCAACAATACAGTAGAAGGGAGAGAAGACTTACATGCAGGGTTGTTAAAAGGAAAAGCACAAGGAAAAGAATGATGCTGTGATTTGAACTAGCAGCCACAGAATGGGAGAAGCATCTTATTCTGCTCACAAGCTAATTCAGGTCAGGCACTGCTGGGATAGGAGAGGCTTCCACACAGGATGGTTCTCAAAGCAGCAGCAGGAGCAGAGCAGTGGCACCCAACTGCCAGCAAATCACAAATTCGTCTGATCACCTGAGAAATGCACTGTATACAGAAACAGTTGAAGAGGGGAAGGCAAAGAGAGTAATGTAATCACTTCAATTTTCTCCCTGAAAATTAGTACTTCAAATTCTGCCTCTGAAGAAATGTTCAACATTAAATTAACAAATTCCTCGACTGTTGAATGCAAATCTGGAAAAAAATTAATAGCTTCAGGTTTTTGCTGCCTTCCTCTTACTTGTAACTTATCTTTGGGAGCAGCCACTTTCAAACTTGCTGAAATATATTGATTTTCAGAAGCAAGTGGCTTTTCAGGAGTGTCACAGCAGCTCATCTCTGCTGTCACTGTCCCTTTCCAACTACCAGAGCAGTGGAAGTGAAGTGGATAATGACTTTCCACATCTGTTGACTTCTTTAAAATCTTGAGTCAACTAATTATCTGTGCATTTTATTGTATAGCCAGTTAACCATACAACCTTGTTTCAACTTGCTCTTGCTCAATCCATTAGAACAACAAACATGCACCCCTGTAAGTATGTGTATTACATTTTAGAGTTACGTATTTGACATAAAAAATACTGTTAGTTTGGTGTACGTCCAGCTATGAATTCAGAAGCATGGGTGCATCATTCAGAAAGTGATGACCTAAGATTAGAGGTGGAATCCAGCTTGTCCTCCAGCTGCAAGATTCTTGTTTTTATAACAGCATGTTTTTCCCTTTCTTTCTTGGTTAATCTTGTAACATGTTGGATTATATTATGAAGTATATATTAATTTCACAGGTGTTAAAGAGGTGGGGGAGGCTTTTTATGCCATCTGTTGAGTATTCCTGTTCTAGAATACATTGTCTTTACTATGTTGAGTTGTACTTTAATGTATAATATTATTATCCCACTAATTTCTATGTGGTACTTCCCAGCATAATTAAGGTTGGCAGTTTTAGGTCTTTTGTACTCCAATGTGTACTTTCTTAGTTTGAAAGAAAATACATTTAAATTAAGATGCTACTATAGAAAAGCTGAAAAAGCTAAACAATAGTCTAATAGGACTACACACAACAAATTTTCATGAGGGAACCAAGCTGGAAGATGTGTTTTCTAGCTGAGTACTTTGTCAGTGGTTATTGGCAAGTAAACATTTTTTCAATGAAGTTCTTAAGCAGGAGAACAAGACAAAGTAAACCAATGGTTAAGCTCATGCAGAATAATAAGGTGGTTACATTCACTTCCTAAAAACAGAATTATAGGACAGGAAGAAGGTTAAGTAGCAAAGTAGTCTCTGACTAGTCAACCCTCCATTTGTAACTGTACAAAATATATTTGTACTAGTAGTGACATAACCTGTTCAACTGTTTCTCATTGAATTTCCTTCAAACCTGATGTTTTAAACAATAAATATACTATATTGTTACGGGAAAAAAGTCAACACACAAGTTATGCTGCTTTGAAGTAGTGAAACTATTGTTCTTACACAGATAACACGAAATATTCCTTAATTATTAAATGACAGTTTTTTAATTGGATTTATGCTGATTTGTCATCCCTCAACGTATCTTCACCTAGAGTCTTCACAGTGGTGACTGATGGGTGTATCCGTCTGCTCCTGACTTCCCTAAACCTGTCTTGGTTTGTCTCTCTGACATTTTGTTTTTCCAGAGATGCTTCAACTTTCACCACTGTCTGTCACCTCTGACAACATCCCCTCCATTAGTCTGTCATTTAACCTGTCTTTGACTTCCCTATTTCTTCCCTTGCATATCCAAGCCTTCCCCAAAAATTGCCATTCTAATGTTTCCAAATAGTTCTAATAGTTGCTCTCTACCATTAACAAAACTTTTTTTGCATCTTCTTTCTTATTTTGATATTTTTCCCTCTCCCTTTCCTAATAAACCCTGTTAAAACTCCATGTCCTCTCCAAGCTCAGTCACTAGGATCTAAACTTTTCAGTCTGATCTCTTGGGAAGCCTTGTACTGCTACCAGTCTGTTGTCAATGCTTGTGTTCCGTGTTGTTAAGGTTCTGCTCATTCCCTATAATTTTGCTCACATTTCCTCCCTTCTTTTGGTCAATCTGTTGATGTAGCCTAAAAAATAGCCTCTATAAAAAGTATCGAGCATCTTCTTCTGAATTAGCCGTCATGTGTGCATGGATGTGCTATTCTTGCCTTCGTTCTCAGGGCACCTACGTACTCATATCCATTCCAGGGACATATTAGCAATGATTATTCATAGTGGCAGGGATGCAGATTAACCTCAGCTACCTTTAAATTTCACTGTGTGTATATGCGTGCATTTAAATATTTACAAAAAGTTGTCAGGATTTTCATTTAACAGGCTGGAGTACACCACGTTTGCAATTTCCTGTTTTCCTTCTGTCCTTTCTTCCTGCTGTAGTTTTGCCCTTTCACAGTTTAAAGGCTTTATTTTTTTCTTTGTATTTTTATAGTACCTTTCACATTAGGTAACGTTTAGCTGTTTGAGTAGAGCTGGTAGAGTTAGGGTTTATTTGTACTCCAGTAGCACTTAGAGACACTGATCAAAGACCTCATGTGCTAGAAACTTCGCACATGCACATTAATGCAATTATTCTTGTCTTGGGCAGCTCCCAGTTCCAGCTGTGATCAGATACGCTGCATGAGAGCAGCACACAATGGAAGAAAAGCAAGCTGCTGTGTATTAAGCCAAGTTCTCAGTTCACCGTCTACCTGATCAAAGTTTGCTAGTAAAGCTTTATAAATGTGGGGACAATGGAATAGGTTTGTGGGTACTTCAATACAGTTCTTCCATGTCTATGGGTGAGAATATACTTTCTCACTAAACTGTAAGATCCTTGAAGTAAAACCTGTCTATCTTGTATAGTATTGAATACATTAGTGCTCAGCAAGTAACCTTCACCTTAGTTGCTGTTACTTTTCAGTGTTTGAGTGTTAAAACATTGCTTCTAATATGGCTTTAATGTGGCGTTTTTGTTAGTTCGTTTGTTTTGGGGAGAGAAAGACTAGGAGAGAGAGAACTTCTGGTTTTAAGCAGAGAAAGTAGTAGCTATTTCTTTCAGGGGCATAGTGAATGGTTTTTTGATATGGGACAAAGGAAGAAATGACCACACTGTAGAAACAGCCATCCATGTCTTTCCTCAGTTACCTTGGACCCAGAAGTCTGGACTCCCTTCAGAGGGACTTTTTGCCAGTTTGGTTTTCTCATCTTCCTTAAGCCAAATCTTGTAAGTTGGTGAGGAACTCACTGCAGCCAGAGGAGTAGTTGCTGTAGGAAAGGGTTGAGAACAGAGCCGTTGGTCTTCAGCTCAGCATTTATCTGATGGTGGGACACCTTCAACTTATGAGAATGTTCTGTTACACAGACTTCGTTCTTTAATTTGGCATGCCTCATGAGGCATGAAAGCTAACAAAGGTAAATACACAAGTTTTTAAATAGGATGGTGTTGATTCCTTCCAGCAACAGTCATTTGTGACCCTGAGATCAGTCTCCTTTCTCAGTCCTCACATGCCTCCACTCAGCACTAGAAACGGGCTTTTTCACTCCTGTTGTGCTGTTTTATTTCTAATGAAGATTACCTATTCACACTGTTAATCATTTAGGCTAAAAGAGATGTCAAAAGAATCAGTATATTTTATCATGGAAACTGTCAGTGGTCCTTCCTCTTCTTTTTGTTTCTTCTTTTGAATAGTCTACCAGAGAGGTGTATCGCTACACAGCAAAAAAAAATTGAGGGAGGAGTTTTAAAACACAGAAACCTAGTTTACCAGAAGAGACCCTCAAACTCTTTGAGGCCTTTTTCTGTGCTGTTGGTTACAACTTCCATAGGTAGAAACGTGCATTGCCCCACATACTCCTCTGCCCTGCCAGATGTGTGTATAACCTCACCCCACGGTGGTGGAAAAAACAGGCAAGCTAGGGATTTATGTGACAGCACCCATAGTCCAAGGCGTATTGCCAATGTCTGTGTTCCCTGTTCTTGGGGTTTTTCCCAATCAGCAGGAAAAAGTCCGTTTCAGCATTTGTTCAGAGACACTGTAGTCAAGGCTTAACAGATACTTCCCGTAGAGCTACAATGTGACTCTACATTGACTAGTTCCTATCAGGCATCAATCAGCTATGTATCTTCTGAGTCAGCAGGTGCCTTCCCTCTTCCTTCCTGCTCCTCACAACAAACGGATGAAAATTCAGCCTCTCTCCAAGAAGAATTCACTAGATCTCCTTCCCACTGCCCATGCAGGTTTCATGCAGTTATGTGATCAGCCCAGTCCCTGTGGTGGTCCCTTCTGTGCCCCAGGAGGGCCCGAACGGATGCAGTCATTCCACAGACAAACTTTCTACTGATTTCAGGCAGAGGACTAGCATAACAAGAAAACGGAATGGGGGACCTTGTTCTGAGGAAGGTTGGCCACTCCAGCATTTTTAATGAAGTCATTGCAAGCAGATGCTCTCCTCTCTTGTAAGTGGCGCCTGAATGAAGCATATTGAACGGGGCTTCAGAGCTAGTTTTAGCTGTGCCAGTCCAGCTTCTGTGGATGGCAGCTACTTCTTGGTGGTTCCAAGTTCAAAAGGATCATACACACACAAAAATAAAGAAATTTGGTGGCAAATTTAGTCTAAATTCACAAGCCCTATTCGCAGAAATTTTTGTTTTAGAAGAAGGTTAAAATAGTGTAATCAGGATACTTGGGTGCATGTTCCAGCTGGCACTATTTATCTATTAGACACAACTCCTTTGTGAAACTTTTTTTGGGAAATATACTGCTGCTTGCAGGCGGCTGTGGCTCTGCTGCAAGAGCTCCAGAGGTAGTAATTTTTAATGTGCGAGAATTCAGCTAGGTAGTATTCATTATATTTCTATAGCATACAAACACCAGTGTTTTGTAAGGTAATTTGCGTGTTTCGTTTTCATCAGATTTTATTTGTTTTATGGCTAGAAAGGGCCATATTTTTTACCCACCTCATGTTTGATGGTTTGAATTTGAAATAAAGCCACCCACTTGACCTGTTCTAATTAATCAGCATTACTGAATGTTTTAAAAGTGCGAGCCACAGCTAAATAGGTGCATAGATGTCAAAAAGCTGAATATGGGAGTGAAGTATATTTTGTAATAATATAATGACAGTTGCTATGGAATTCAGGGATTTCTAAACCAACTAGAAATGCATTTCTCAATCCTTTCTTATAATATGTATTAATCATTTTACTCATTACCTGTGTTATAACAGAAGTAGAAGACATTGATGAAAAGCTTGTAATACCATCTAATAAAATATTTCTGTGTATTTACAGTGACAGAAGTGCAGTGCAAATGCATTCCTGTTCTGACCAGAGGTGTTTTTTGATGGAGGGAATATATGTAATTTTCTTAAAGTAGATTACCAGAGTTTGTTACTTACTTCAAACATTAATTTTCCTTGTCCATTTTCTGACACCCCCCTCTATGTCTAACAAAGAAGTATTCATTGAGTCTTTAAAAATTCTTGCAGGATGCTCACCCTAACATTAAACTACGTCTTGAAACCTGTTTTCTAAAAAACCTTTGAGGAGTTAGGTTTTGTTTAGTTGATGTTTTATTTCTCTCTCTCTCTCCCTCTCTTTTTTTTTTTTTTTTTAAACTCCATCTTTGTGGACCACATCTGTCCATGTTTAATCGGTGGCATTAGCATTTTGAGCTGCAACAGCCTGCACAATCTGTGCAACATCCCTGGCTTGTGTTGTCCTTCCATATAAAAACAGATACTGTGTATGTCTTTTTTAAGACTTACAACACACACTGCATTTTACTCTTTTTAAAATAACATCTGGGAAACCGAGAAGCTTCTTTTGAAGGATTACATTACAGCTTTGATTTTTATTTATAAAACATAAAGGACTAATATATATCAGTTAGGACGTTTTGCTTCCAAAGTGCATTGTAGCAAAATAATTGGAAGGCAGTTGTGGTGTGAAATATATGACAGCTTTACAGGACATAAAAAGCAGCTTTTTCTTTGTAATAGTGTAATTGCCTTAAACCCCACAATCATAATTGTTATCAAAAAATAATCCCAAGGAAAGGCTAATATAAGGTGAGCAGACTATTATAAGAGCTCTAATACACTCAATTCCTTGAACGGCAAATGCAGCCCCTCAATCTCCCAGTGCTTTTAGTGTCAGTCAGAGAGCACTCAGTCATTTCTGTGCATCAAGCCTGCAGTATTGATTTTTCCACTGACTGAAACAGCCATATAAGCATAAATTTTGCATGAGGCTTTCACTTTGTAGACTCTCCTTTGGTCAGATGACACATGATGTGAACATGAAGACTGTATAATAACAATGCATGGTCAACCTGCAGGCATTAAAGCGTGGTCTCTCACAGCTCTGAAGGACAAAAGCTGGAATGGTGCATCTCTGGTGTGATAGAAAACAAATATCATTTCCATCTTGGCAGCCTGCATCCAATTTTATACTCTCTCCCCACCCCCCTACACTTTCACATTCCCCTTTTGGAGAGGAAATGCACACGCGCGCACACACAAACACGTATGGACATAAAGTATACTTATCGCTGATATCCAGTCCAGATAAAAATCAGCTCTATGGAAAAGCAAAGCTGTGATAATAACTGTGCATCAAACTTGAACCCTTTGCTGTACTTGCCTTCCACTTTTCTTTGGTGGTGGTGTGGTGTGTTGTTTTATAGTTGATGCCGTTTCTTTTAAGTCAGCCCTTGAGACTAAATATTGTACAACAGTGTTTGATAACATCTTGTATCATGCTGAAAACCCCTTATCTAAAGATTCGGCCTTCTGATAGACAGGCAGGAGTGAAAACATTCCTTAATAGCAACGTTGCTTTCATCTCATTGCTGCCCTGTTGAAGTTCCCCTGCTCATTAAAATTCCCACAGTCACTCTTTCTCTCTCTCTCTCCCCTCTTTTATTGTTTAAATGTTTAGTGCAAAATACGTTCATCCTGTTATGGGATCATGTCAATGGAACAAGACAGAGGAGTAATCCTAACCAGCGTGAGTCTGAAATAACAGTACGAGGAGTAGTTTCTCACTAAGAACTGCAGCAGTGCATTAACTGTTCGTTAAAGTGCATTAAACTGCAGGAAGTTGATGTAATTAATTTATAATATAATGCAATGTAACCTCTTAAAATTAAGTTGAATTGACCCAGAGGAAAATTCATCTGTAAGCAAAAAGCTCACTGATAAGCCAGTTTTAGTCAGTGAAAACGAGAACGCTGTTTCATCTTAAATAACAATCACAGGAGGAGAGCGGGCCCTACTGTAATGAATAATTGCGAGTGAATGCTGTTTTCATTTTGTAAAAAGAACCCAACATGATCATTGCACAGCAACATGATTATTCCAGCAATGACAGATGTTAGAAACACCGCTTCTGTTTCTATTTATGCAGAATACAGATAAATGTTTAATGTTTAAATAGTAGGAGTTAGTCCGTAGTATAGGCAGATTGGTGTTCAGTGCATTAAAAGAAGAGAGTCGTATTTTTTTATTTGAAAATGCCCTGCCAGAGAAAAAAAGGCTTTGACCTCCCTGGTCAGAGCGAGTATTTTAGATCTGTTTTCTTCCTCCTCACTCAACTCTGCCTGTCTCCTCTCTTGAAGTTACAGTAACATACTGATCTGAATACAGTGACTGTGTAAGTGCTACCTTTCCCTAATAGGTAGAGTTGTGAAATGACTATTACTTTTATTTCAAGTTGAGCATATCTCAGAAGATGAGGGTGGGGGGTGCTTTTGTTCTGTTTTGGTTTTTAACCAAAGGAATTACACTATTACAGTGAATTGTTTTCTCTGAAACGAGCTTTTTTCCAGAAGGGCCATGAGCATAATGACACTTGCGTACATGAGCTTCACTACAGACACCTGTTAATGAGACTGGAAATACAAGAAATGCAGGTCTAGGACAAGGGTGTGTTTGGGATTTGAGTAGTCCTAGGAGTTAGAGGCAGGTTCACAAGTGCCCTCAGATACAAATATATCTATATGCTATAGTTCACACTGCAAAAATCTGGTTAGATGAGAAAAGCATTAAAAGTTGTACTGAAAAAAGAACACAACCTGCCAGTTTTAACAGAGAATTTCAGGATGATAATAGAGACAAAAATAATTCTCAAATGTGACTAATGTTTGGCTTTTAAATAAATCTTCAGGCATCTGAATTAATGGGCAGTTTTTAAAAGGGTCCTAAGCAAAGACATTTGTATTTTCATGGTGGAAGCCATGGCCCTGAGCATTTTTGAAGGCTGGCTTTTAAACACAAATATACAGATTTAGAAAAGAGGAGGGACCATTTTTTAAGAATCTTGGCTGGTTGGCTAAGCAAAAAGCTAAAGAGAGTTAGTAATAGGGTGTCCCTGTGTTTGCTGTAGGAAGGCTGTGTAAAAAGCTGAGTACCATAAAAGAGAAAATTTGAAGACAAAGACTATCTGCCTAGCTCTGCAGATGTGGGATGAGTTTTGTATCTTCTCCCACATAAACTACCAGCCTAAATCCAGTGTAGGCAAAAGGTCCGTTATTTGAGAAGCGTTTTGTGGCATGTTCAGAAGGATTAACTATCCTTTAAAATGCGTTTTAGTTATACTAGCCCAGCAGGTTACCACCTGAACACTGTGACCCTCCATAACGTCATAGCTCTAGCCAGCTTCAGTTCCGAAGGGTGGAAAACTGGGTCCTTTCATGAGCACTGGATTTCCGAGAGCAAAATGCAGGCTTCCTGCGTGTTGCACTGCACTGCTGCTCCTGGAGGGAGCAAGGACTCTGGGTTACGACCGTCTGTAGGCTGGCTGTTTGTGAGATTGGTAGGGGCAGAAGCAGAGGAGGTGTGTGGGGAGGCTGTTGTTGTTTTTAAATCATTAAGGTGTACAACCAGGTGAATACCTTGCACGCTATGGCCCTTGTACTAGCAAGCACAGTTCAGGTGAAAACAAAGAAAATATGGATGCATTAGCAAATGTGAGATGAGATTTGGATCCTCTCTGAACCCAGCTGAAATCCTAGGATCCAGATGGCTACTTCCTATGATCCTGTTTAGATAACCATGTATCTTGCCTCTGTATGTTGTGGTATTTCCCATTCTGTGCCCATGTTTAGACAGAGCTGAGCTTTTTCACGGTGTTGCAGAACAATAGTAATTGCTGTCGGAGAAGAACTTTTCAATGATTTAAGTGAACTTTAAGTAGTCTAATTATTAAATTGCCTCTTGGTTGACTGAGTGAAAGGTGACTTTCAGGAATCTGGTGCTATTCTTTATACCAGAAGAGGTTTCTCTTAGATTTATGGGTGTTTGGGAAGCATGTAAGAGCAGTAGTTCATCTGTTGTAAAATAGTAAACAGCTGCATACATATTTTTAAATTTGTGACATTAATCACTAGTTAAAAGAGGTAAGTCCCAGAGCTACATCCTAGGTTCCTTTCACACAAATATTTGATTGATTTAACAATATCTATAGCTATACCTATTCCTATACCTGTACCTAGAGAGGTATGTCTTGCTATATAGATATACTCACACACTCTTAATCATGCAAACACTTACATAAGTACCTAATATTAAGGAAAGGGGCAGTTCTATTGAGTCATGCTGAGAAAACATAGTTATAGGGTCTGAAATTGCCAAGTCAGTGGTTTTCTGAATTACCCAAGCACAGTTAAGTAGTAAGGGGCGGGGGGAGGAATTACATTTCAGTGTTTGACATTAAAATAGCCAACAAAAAATAAGCCTATTGTAGGACTGTTTCAGAAACAAAGGGTCACTGTTGAAGTATTGTAACTATTTGTTCCTTGCTTTTTCCTAGCTGATTTGAAATTGTTAATGAATTACAGGAATTTAGCTGTGCAGTGTGTTGCTAAGCACTATTTCTTTCCATAAACTTTGCATTTTGGTGTAGTGGAAGTAGAGTGCAGCCCTCAAAGGAGATGATTCTTTGAAATCAAATGTTGGCCATACTACTTGTAAAATGGAAAAAAAAAAGAATGTGTAAAATTGTTCTGCTGAGAAGGAAGGACAAGTGGCATGGGTTCTCTGAAAAATGTAGGTGATAGGGCTTGTGGAAAAAATCAAAAGATTTTTAATAATAAAGTTGCTCAGGGAAATATACTGTACGAGATGAAAAGCTGCTTGGAAAATGCAGGAAAATTTTACAGGAGTGAGAAAGCAATGAGGAGAAGAGAAGAGATAGTTGTTACCTGTTGTAGAAACTCAGCACGGAGTAGCAAAAGTCACTTTAAAGAAGGTAATTCAAGGGGAAGTGCACCTATATACCTTTTTCTTGCTCTGCACTTCTCTCAGGAAAGAAAGATCTTTCCCATCTTGCTTCTCTGAGGTGCTGGCAGATCTGGCAGAGTGCTTTGGAATAATTTATGCATACTATGTCTGCACATGTGAATATTTCGTACTTCTGTTCAACTGTTCAGAGTTTATAAACATGAAATTAAGATAATTTATTTTCTGTTACCTTGTCCAACGTTAAGAAAGTCTCTTTTAGCATTTGGCTACTTCTGTTTGAGTAGCTGGTTTGCAGGTGATCCTTAAGCTAGAATAGTGGTGAACACAGAAATCAACCAAATCTCTGAAGCAAGAGTAAAGGGAACAGGTTTCAGAAAAGGCAGGTTAGAAGAATGCTGTAAGACTGAACCAAAGCGTATTGAAATGAAGAGGAATTAAATCAGATTTGTAATTAGGAGGCTAGAACCTCATCTCATATAAATCAGTAGAGTTTTCTTTGTAACAACTGAGAGCCTGGTATGCAGAGTTACAGTATCAAGAAAAATCTCAGACCTCCAAAATATAGATTAGTTATTATATGATGAAGTTCATAGTTTGATCCAAACGGTAACAATATCCTCAAGAATACTTAGATACAGACACCGGTGAGATTGTGCTCACAAGTCAGTGTAAATCCAAAACAGCTCCATTGATTTCAGCAGCACTCCTGTGCCTTGGAGCGATGTGAGTGAGGAGAGGTTTTAGCCAATACCTGAGCAAATAAGCAGAGAGGTCATAGCACTCATCTCCTACCTATAGAAAATGCTATAAAGTTCAAAAATAGTAAGAAATTTATGTCAAAGGCATAATTTTACTGAAACAGGAATCAGGACATTCCAGGTATACAGGTATAGTTAGTACCTGAGAAGACTGATAAATCACCAACCTCAAAACCCAAATGTACTGTCCAAACAGAATAAACAGTGTTATATTTCTTACTATGTGCTGCAAGATAAGGATCTCTTAAAAAGTATATTTTTATGAAGCTCCATGAAGGAAAATAAGGGGAAAAAGTAATAGAGACGCAATTAAATTAAAAGTCCAGAATTATAGAATTCCTCATCAAATCTTCTTCAGAGTCTAATGAATCATTCAATTCCTTTTCATTCGTCTTTTCTAGTTCTCTCCTCCGGGCATTTAAAATTGCTTTGCATCGTCGTAGTCATAAAAAAGAAATTTATGCCCCTCAGAAAGAATACGCGGTTTTGCAGGAAGTAATATAGACATGTCCAATTTAAGATCAGCATAGTCCACCTTCAAAGAAATAAGTCTTTTCCAGGAAGCCTGAGTGGCTTTAGCAATATCTGGGTAAGTAGATACATGCTTAGACAGCGCCTCTTTCCCTAGTGCCAGGTTTAAAATTCATCTTCCCACCTCACGTTAGAAGGAATACCTGACTGAGGTGCAGGAGTGAATTCTCGAGGTGTTTTTCTCCTTCGCTAGGAGCGTTGAGAAGGACTGAGGAGTGCCAGAACTGAAATTGGAGGTGAACGTCACACTTAGCCTCTAGTAAAACCTCGACTGAGGATGTCTGGAGATGGCTCCTCCAGAAAGGCTCATAATCCCAGAGGTGGTGTCGCTGCAGCCATTTCGTAGGTTGAAAAGTCTAGCAGCCTTGCATTGTCTGTTGAAAGAGAGCTGAAATTTCCAAGTCAGTTTACAAGATACAAATGCCTCAGTTCTTCCCACCTAACTTTACCTGAGGCAGGTATTTTGGGAACGTGATCCCCCTAAGTGCCATCTGGAGTTAATGCACACAGAGAGACACCCGCAGAAACTGAATAAGCTGACTGAGGTGCGAGTCACTCGCAAGAAGTGCCTGTAATTTTCCACTGGTTACCAACGGCATCTAAGATGAATTGAGGTGCACAGATTTAGATGGGTGAATTTGGCCTCAAGTGTCAACATGTATTTTAGAAATATTTTTACCGAGTGCAAAGGTAGCCATTCCTTTCATGCAGAAGGTTTTCCTCCCAAAACTCTCAGAGCTCTTTGGATATAGGAAAATAAGGACAGTGAAGCAAAAGCCACAAGCTCCAAATGCCTCAATTTTTAGGTCACCAGCCTGAGATATGCCTCAAGTGTCAAGTACATCTAAAATATCTGTGGTCATAGATGTACTAGTAGCTAAGTTGAGAGTATAACTTCAGGTCCAAATTCTGTGCTCTAATCTGGAACCACTGGTGCTTCTTCCAAGGGGTTATTTTTCTGTTCTAAGTAAGCAGCAGGGAGGACTATACAAGTAAAGTATGTATGTATTTCCAGATATATCATTCTGAGTGCTCGGAAGTCCTATAGAATAGTCATCCCATAAGCAGTAATGTGGCTGGGGTAATTTCAGCACCGTGGTCTGATTTTTCAAGGAATCGGAGGTTGTTGTATTTGGTCCTGTACTACCACATATGCTGAGCCCATGTCTAGTTGGCGAAGGCAGTGAGCTGCCTTTGCAGATCTTAACTAAGGCTTGGTTTCCTTCAGTGTCACTGTGGAAGACGATGCAGAGTTGTTTGTGTTTGTTTGCTGATACTGATTTTTGTCTCCTGCTTCCCTCACCCACCTGCTGCTTCACAGCAGTTCCCACGAGTTAACGTTGTCCAATGTGTCTTCTTTGAGAGGAACAACTTAATAGTTTCACACACTGCAGAAACAAGATATTCCTCAGCAGGGAATGAACGGTAAAGAACTGCCTTAATGTGCATAGACCAGTATGCACAAGTAGGACATACTAATTTGCTTGACTGCTTCCACTTTTTTAATTTCCCAAACTTGATTTCATCACTAGCCAGCCTGTAAATAATGCAGGAGATGGTACAGAAACCTAAAGCCTGTTGCAACTAGGATTTGTTTGACTCTTTGGCAGAGTTGTAGTGTAATTCAGTGTAAATGATCTGACCAAGCTTATATATCTGCTCATCAGGAGTATTTTGGCCTGTTCCCTCTGACTTCTCATAGACACTGAGTGCTGTGAAGACTCCATCAGTTTCACATTAACACTAACCAGCTCTCTCAGATTAAAATACACCCAGTCACATACACATGAACAAAAGCCCAATCTCACATCCGTATGAATGCCTCAAAAAGTCCAGTGAATGCAATTCTAATGAAAGATTTATTGGGTTTTCAGGAAAGGGGGAAAGCTGATTTTCAACAACATGAAATAATAGTTACTCTTTATTCAAAAGTATATTTAATCTTTAACATTTATTTTCACTCGAGCAGATTGCTAATGACTGCTCATTTCTTCATAAAAAATGACTCCACCACATCTTACAGAATCTGTATTTAAAAAGGCATTGATAAATTGAAGGGAGTTCAAGAAAGAGAATCAAAAATGATTCAAGTGCTGCAAGTATTGACTTATGACTGAAGATTAAAATAATTGAATGTGTGTGGGCTTGCTAAACAGTTCTTACACCTTCATTCTCAAAAAAGTAGGTGTTTGATTCTTTTTAATTCAAGTCTTAAAATTGAGAAAATTCTCAGGAAGAATGATCTAATTGTAAAGTGGATACACTTTTCAATTTAAAGACTCAAAGTTTGTTTCTCCCATAGCTACCTATCTTGCAAAATTCCTTACTTCTTAAATATTCTCATTGCTATCAGTGAAGTATTTTCAGGATGAAGAACTACATAACCTTAGTAAGCATGACAGAATTTAATCTATTAAAAGTAAGCTTTGGAGAAATTTATTGCTTGAATACAGCTCTGAATTCCCCATCTTATGTGTGTGATAATAAAGATTCAGCTCATCAGGTTAAGACAGCATTTAGGACTGAAGAACAGTTCAAGTTTGGTTCTGAATCTGGATCTGGTGTCATGATGTGACTCACCTTTGTTGGTAAAAAAAAAAGAAACCATGTTATGCTGCTGTAGGACTAACAGAGAAAAGTAAACAAGAGCAAACCAGCTGCAAACACAATCCTCAGTTTATTGTTTGCCTACTTTGCAACTTTAGTTCTCTGTCATGAAGTCACTATCATGTGAGGAGCAAGAAGAAATCTCAGAAAGGGAACTTATAAGTTTCAGCCCTGAGTAAGAGCCCTGTTTGACTGATAATAATATTTGTGAAGATGCCTCAACGTACTAGCAAAGACACACAAAATTACCTTGATGGCTCAACTAGTCCTCCATCTCACCACATCCCAGAGTATGTGGAAATTAAGTAAGTAGAAAAGATTTGTGAGGGCCATGATGAGTTTTGCGGTGAGGTGGGACATCAGAATCAGTTTATTAGGAAGGACCATTAAAATGTTAGCAATTATTAGAAAGAAATGGAGAGAGAAAAAGCAAAAAGCATCATGATGCTACTTTTCAGATACATAGTTTGCCCACATGTTTGGTATCTTGCCCAGTTTTGGTTACTGAGCCCAGACACAGGACATAATAGAACTAGGGAGACCCAGAGAAGGGTGACCAGGATGTTCAGAAGTGAATGCCTGGCTTTAGGCAAGGGCAAACTAAATAGATCAGTTGTCTTCACTTTTAAAAGAGAAAAGAGAGAATAGGGTATAGAAGTTTGTAGGTCATGAATTGCATAGAGCAACTAAATAGGAAAGAGTTATTCAGCATGGGCTGCCCCTTGAAATTGTCAGAGAAGAGCTTCAAAACAAGAAAAAGGACATACTTTGTGTGAGCTCACAGTGTGAGCTGTGGAAGCAAAAAGTATAAATGAGTTCAAAACAGGACTAGATAAATTAATGAAGGATTGGCTTAGTGGTTTTTCACTGTAATTAAATTCAATGGTTTAGATGTGACCTCAGGCTGAGGAAGTCCCCTGACTGCTGATTTCTGGATCCTGGGATGATGCACCAAGGGAAGGATCGCTCTAACAGTGCCCTTAAACATCGTAAAAGTCTGCCAATGGCCATGGCTGGAGACTGTATACCATGTTAAATGGGTCTGATGCCATACAGTAAATCTTAAGCTCTTGTAAAACAAAGACCCTGACTCCTTTTCCCTGATTCCCATCCACACGTGGTTTATTTCTTATATGAATATCCTGAAGGACCCAGATCCTGCGTCACACCTTAGAGAGGGAAATTTCTATCAGCAATAGCAATATAAATACATGCCTTTGCACATTATACTCAGATGGATTTCTAAGATAGAGCTATGTGTTTTTCCTCCCTGTTGTTATGATTTACTATAGCATCCAGGGATCCCACTCAAGAATAAGGACATTGTGAAAACACTTATTAAGAGACGTTCCTTGCCCTGGCAAAGAAATTACAAAACTATTCAAACGCAATGTTTTGAGGACCCCATCTTTTTCATGTGGTTTTTTTTTTTTTTTCTTTTCTTCTAATTTTAATTTCATAGGAAAAAATAGTTTGTTTCTGGTTCTGAAATGCTGGTATTTCTCCCAAAGTGTAAATGGTTTCTGAAATGGTTCCATCTGTCTGTAAGAGAATACAAATTAAACAGGCCTTCCATGTGCTGTAGTGTTGTCAGTGAGTGATAAAACCTTTCTGTAGACAAGTCACTGTGGTTTCCCTCCCTTAACTCTCTTCCCATCATAATTCAGTTGGTAGGACCTGGCACAGAACACAAGATGGGCAAGAAGACTTCCCTTATTGTGTTGGGCCTTAATAAGTCATATTTTTTCCCTATCCTTTTTCAAACATGTCCTCTAATTCCTGGTTTTTAGATGTATTTGTTTTATATAATCATCTGAAACATAAATCAAAGAATTGAAGAAAACAGACACACTAACACCTATTAGAAATGTGAGGCATCACATATTGCTCTTTTCCCTGTTGTAACACTCTTAATCTACACCTCTTCTTGCTGTTTGTTGTCATCTTTCGCTGTGTACATCTAATTTAGACTGTAAGCACCTCAGGGCAGGGTCTTGTCATTCTGGTTCTCTGTAAAGCATCAGGTTCACCTGTGGTGATGTATAAATAATAATAATAAAACAATGCTGAGCCACATCACTCAAATGGGAAAGGTGTCAAAATGGATCCAAGCAAAGACTTTTTGATTAATAACCCCCATACCTCTTATTTGCATTCATGGTAACTTTGTGGAAAATAAGGTACACACCTGAATAAACAGAAGTATTGGATTGGGGCTTGTTTTTGTTTGGGATTTTGTTGTTGGTGGTTTTTGGATTTTAAGACATAATAATCTATGTGTTTGAACAACTTCAGAGCCTGGGGCTGCTTACTGTACTATCTTATTTATCCATCAAGATGGAATAATGGATAAAATAATAGAAAGCTAATACTGTAAACAACTAAAGCATGGGAATGAAATTTTTCCTAACTGGTACTGTTTTTGGTAGAAGATACATCTCTGGTATTTTGATGAACTTCAGTCAACAGAAAGAATTTATCAATAGGATAGCTGTGTTTTTGACGCCCTGCTGGAAGAGGTGCATTTTCTTCAGTAAGACCACAAAGATGCAGTGGCTGCTGCTCTGTAATGTCCTGGTGGACACCAGGCTCTGCACATTATGTCACCTCCCTAAGGCAGGTCGTACCTCCTGTACTGGGTTGACTTGCTGTCAGCACGGTAAAGGCTGTCTTCCCATGTCTGCACAAAGATACGATAGCTAATGCATATTAATGCTTTAACAGTAAAACAAACAAACAAACAAAAAGCACACACACAAAAAGCAAGAACAAAATCACAGTCTGACATCTGCATTGAGGCATTTAATTTTGCATCATGGAACATTATTGTTTAAGTGATTAATACTGCCCAAGATCAGGGCTGAGCATATGTCACACTGAATGGTGAAACGGGAAGTAAAAGCTTATTGGGAGCTACTAAACCAGTGTAAACTATTTTAACTGCCTTAAAACTAGTGAGTGGAGCTATTTCTATGTGCAGACAAGAGAAGGAAGTATGTATCATTGTTTATAGCACTACTAGGATCTTCACAAAAACAATCGCACAGTTTTGATAGACATCCATCAGAAATGGTTGCATTGGCAAAAATACAGGAAAGAGGCTGAAAAATGGCTGGAGGGCTGGAAAGTTTGCTTTGCATCTGGAAACTTAAAAAGTCTGACGTCTCTAGCTGTAAAAAGAGAAAATTAATCACAGCCTACAAGTGCCTAAATAAGGAGAGCTTTTGTCCTTACAGTAAAAGACTAACAGTAAATCAGTCTAACAGACAGGACTATAGCTTCGGACGACAGGAAGCTGAAGTTACATGGTGAAAGACACATTTTGATAAAAGCTGTGGTAATTAACCATTGAATAATCAGGGCTGTGGTAAATTTCTCTGTCCTTGGAGTCTTTAAAACAATATTCTAAAACCCAAAAGGTTATCTTGTGCAAGTGGAAGTTGTGCTGCTCAGATGAGCATCAAAACGCCTGTCGTTTATGTATGGGTAGTGCCTTTGTGCTCAGAAGGGTTATTTAAGGTCTTTAAATTAAAGACATGCCAGAATCTTTGCTGGGTCAATACTAAGAGTTGTCTGTCTCCTCCTCCCTGCCCCAGTTATCTTTTCTGACTGTTTTGTAAGTTGAAGCCCCACCTCACACAATACAAGTTTGATTAGCTGAATCTGGCTTCTTCAATGCTCCCTCTTGTCTCCAGCAGAGCTGCATGTCTCTTGTTATTTATTTTATGCATTAAATGCTTACAGTGTGCTTGGGGCTGTACAAGACATAAATATAAAGGGAGTCCATGCCCTGTAGGACTTACTGCATGGAAGGCAGAGAGGAGTAATAGCTTGGGTGTACGGTACCGGTTGTTTGTTCAGAAATAATGCATTATTGTTTCAGGAATAGGTTGATGCTTGAATCCAAGCGCATGGGTCTGGGGAATGGGCTGGGATGAAGAGGAGGTAACCGGGGCTTGAACAACAGTTCACATGTCGGGGACAAGACGTGGGAAGTTAGGGAGCAGAAGTCAGAGGAGGGCACAAAAGGGGCATAGAGTGCCATAGGGTGATAGGCACGTGTGATAAGAATTAAGATGTGAATTGCAGTCTGCGGCACAGTTATACAGATCCTGGAAGTGGAGGAGGAGTTGCTTAAACTTGAGACAAGCATGAGAACCACAAATTACTAAATTCAGCAGAGAGCAGAAGGCAAGAGCAAGTCTCTCTCCTGCTAGAAGATTACCGATCTTTAGTCTGTTTTACAGAGGTAGTTGTACCAAAAGATCTTAAACAGCCTGTATATGAATGGCATCAAAAGGGCAGTTGCAGGGGGGATAGCCATCAAATGTTTATATTTATGATTTCCTTGATGACCTCGAATCTCTGTTGTCTGACTTTATTCCAAGTCCTTCCTGTCTTCAGGATAATCATGTTTGTACTATAGTAAATCTTTTGCCTTCTATTTATGAACTGTACATAATAAACACCACCATCAATTTATCTGGTGGTCATTTCAGCTGATGGAAATATTTCATATCACAGGCAGATCTGATTTCCCATATAATCTGAATCAGTAGCACTCTGATTGTTAATTCTTTCATCTCAACTTCAGGATTACATGGGGGCTCTGAGCTCAAATTATGTTTAACAGCTTTTGAAATTTCAGATGTAAAAATCATGAATAGCTGCAGATTGTTTTCTGGCTGATTTGTGTGTCTGTACTTTGGGCAGAGAAGAGGAAATCTGTAATGTCATAAGGTGTGCAGAAAGCCACAGAGACAGGTGTAACAACCTTGCTACAGATTTCACATGCAGAGTAAAACAACATACCAAAGAAAAGGGATTGGAAAACAATCCTGCTACTTAAAGTAATTGTATTATTCGTAGGAAAGTAGTTTATAGTATTTGTAGCTATTCAGAAAATGCAAACTTAATTCTTCTTGACCTAATTCCAACATGCTGTTCAAAACCCATTTTGTTGAATACATTTTTATTATGCTGTTTGAAGGAGAAACTCATTCCTCACGTAAATTGCTCCAGTGCTTCAAGACTCATGTAACTTGTTTAATCGTGATAGTTATTTGATAGCATTATCTAGTAATCACTTTATCAAACTCTGATGATCACCCAGAAGCAGCTTTGGGCAGGATTGTTGAGAACAGTATGGATTGATGAAGACAGAACTATTTGTTATTACGCACTGAGCTCTATGGCTTGTGGGCAGTAAATGGCACTGCTTTCCACATTTGAAACTTGAAAGATATATTCACTTCAGTGTAACACTGCATTACATCTCCTGAAAAGGGAAACTCTCTTGCAGTCCATAACTCCTCTTGTTCTCCTCCGAAATAAAAAGCAAAGTTATTTTGCACTTATTTCAGTAATGTGATGGCCTCTCTGTAGTTATAACTGGAGCTTGCATTGTATCACAAACCTGATTTTGCTCCTCTTCTCTCCCACCCTTCGTGTAACCATCGGCATTTTAAATCTCTCAAGAAATATCCCTTCAATTTCCAATTTTGCCTTACTGAAATGGCTCTTCAGGAAGCAGGTTTGGGAGGGGCTCCTCTTCCATCACGACAAAGCAGGCAAAAATAAGTTTTTCCTCCCATTCATTGCTCTGGGTGTGAGGCCTCAGAGCAAGTGTCAGAGGCAACAGCAGCAACGCCAGCACCAGTGCTCCAGCTGAGGAAGGCGCTTGCTCTTCACATTTCCTCATGTAGGAAGAATAGTGCAGATATTTACATGCAGATATGCGAAATGTCTTCCCCTGCTTTCCCTCTCCCCCATGGAAACAGCATGTTAGGTCTAACATAGAAAGTTAGTTTATACCTCAACTTACTTACAGAGCTGATGTTCATGTGAAAGAAAAAGGCAATTTTTTTTGCATGTGAGTGAAAGTCACTGATTCCTAATAGAAAATCTACTGCTCCTTCCCAATGTGACAGATGAATGAGTATAAACACAGCAATAGAGTAGGAGCTAATACACATAGCTAATGTGTTTTATTTTGCCAGACCAGACCAGACCAGACATTCAGGGCTCTCAGATTTGAGGTGCAAACGTCCAGTATAGACGCAAACTGGACACAGTTGGTTAATGCTCCTTTGTGCAGAGAACTAGACTTTTGATCCTTAACGTGGATGTTTGCATCTGGAATGCTTCCATTAACAGTCCTTTGAGGGAAGCATGCGTGCAGTAAATGAATGTAGTAATGTATTGATTACTGAGGGCCTGAAAGGTTTTGAAAGCCTTCAGCCTCAGACTGTACTTTGGTGCAGGCCTGCAGGCCAATGTTCGTGACCTCAGGAGCTGATCAATGACCAGGTGAATGCGGAGCTCCTGGAGTAGTTCATTATCAGGAGATGTCAGTGCTTCCCCAGGGGTCCCACTGCAAGATGGGCTAAGGTCCATGTGCCATCTGCTGATGCTGACCTTGAAAGCTCCTTCCCCACAGAGGCTTGGATTTTCCAGCAGCTCACACCCTGCCCCTGGTCCCATGGCGTAACTCAGTGTGGGAACCACATTTGCATTGCTCACAGGACAGGGGAATTGAGTACAGGGAACCAGTACAGGGGAACTGAGCCAATCATCTCCCTGCCTGCTGGGACTTGGTGCCTCGTACCACTAAAACCGTCTCTCTTTTTGGAGTGCAACTTGTTTTGGATACTCAATGTGTTCTTGCATCCTTAAAATAATTCCACATCAATGGAAAAGCAGCCCGCTGGTGGCAGTAAGGCCCTGACGCAGTAAATACAGAGGTGACACAAGCTGTGTCATCTCCAGTGTTGCTAGTAGAGCATAGTGAGTAATTACACCAAATTCAACAAAAGCAGAGGAAATGATCATTAAGCAGCTGTTTAGGCACCTGTTTGACCTTTCGAGGAATTTTCATTTCATGTCGGTAGGTGAAAAAGATGGATTGTGATCAAGACCCTGGTATGAATGTTAGATGTTTGTTTTCTCTTTTCCTGCACATCGCAGACATACTGTGCAACATTGAGCCAGTCACAGACCCGTCCTGTGCATCACTTTCCCTGTCAGTAAAATGGGATGCATCATCCCCTACCTGTTAACAGAATTAAGTCATTAACAGCCCTGTGATGCTGAGATGATATGGTGGCATATCCCATAAAAATAAAAAAGGTAAATACAGAAAAGTGCAAGCCACCTCCTCCTTATATTTTGTAACTTCGTGCTTGTGCCTTATTTGTAGATTCTTTCCCATCTTGGAGAAACATTGTTGGGTTTTTTTTGTATATTATAAGCTGCAGTGAATAACATATACTTAACAAAATTACCCACTGCATTTGCTGTGAGCAGCACCCCAGTTCCTTTTCACTTCTGACAAGAAGAACACTATCACCAAGAAAACTACTGACCTCCATTTCCACCTCACTTTTATTTGGCAGAAAACAGTCGAGTTTGCCATTGGCTTCCTCTAGTATTGTTCAGCTCATCTGGTATGAGATCACATTTAAGAAGATTGTTGCAATTTGTCTCATCTTGTTGTGAAAGCATATACTGTCCCTATGCACTCAAGCCATACTTTAAGTATGAGTGATTGAGTGGACCTAAAGAATGCTGAGTAAATATGGTGCTGCAATTAGGGCTTGAGAAAAAAAGTGTATCCAGTATTTTCCATCCCTTTACCATTCGTGTATAAAAGGTATACATGATCTTTCCCCTGTACACAGAAAACTTAGCAGATAAAATAGCCTGGAAAAAATTTGTCATATTGAGGGTCATTTTCTGTACTGGTTTACCTGCAGAACAACACAAAACCGCTGCCTGTAAAACAAAAGAGAATCTGGCCCTGTGAATATTAAGACTGTCATTACTAAACTAACCTACTAAAACTCTCATTTTTCTTTGCATTTTGTGCACAAAGCAGGGATGTCTGAAACATTATTCTAGCAAAGGGTGCTGCAAGATAGGAATCTCTTCTCCATGTCATGCAACGGTTTGATTTTGCATTTAAATAACATCTTCCACACAAGATCTTGCAAGTTTTTAAAGCTATTAATTTAGCCTCACAACAGCCCTGTAAAGAAGTTACAAATGAACAGCAGATAACAGTAGATGTAATAGTAGATAACTTAATAATAGGTTTATCTTTCTTCTGTGGTCACGGAGACCAACACAAAGCCCTGTTTTATTTTGTGGATGAATATTAGTTTGTGATGCTTGCGGTTTTTGGATGGCAAACTAAGAGAGCTTGGGTTTCATTTTCAGAGAAAATGAACACCTGAAATTGTTCTTCATTTCAGCCAAAATTCTGAGTGCTTAGAAAGAAAATCAAGTGTGTGTGGTCTCAAATTAGTTTCCCATAAACAGGGACTCTGTGGTCAATGAGCTACTTCAGAAAACATTACCTGAGGTACTTTGTCTAGTGTTACACAGGTTATGTCTAGCCACATAGATGCAGAGAGGCCCAAGCTCCTCTGTCTTTGCTTTAAGATGGCCAGGTATGAGATAGTCCAAGTGTGGAAGTGGAATGCATAAAGCTAATGGCCCTCAGACGATCGGTTGAATTTCCAGTCTTCTGCCTGAAATATAATAAATAGCACTCTTATATCGCTTCAAAGGTAGCTCCAAGCTGTGTATTTTTGACCAGACTCTATATTCAGACTTTCTGTTTTAAATGCCATTACTGTAACTATCTGCTGCAACGCAGAAGACAGAAATTAAAGTCAAGCTATTTAAGCAGCAGTAACACCGTTATCCGACCCATGCTTTAATTGCTGAACAGCAACAGCAGAATGCAGTCTTCAAAGTGCTAATGTCCATGTCTTGTTGTTCCAGGACTTTGGGAAAAGCTTCTTGCAAGTATGTTGCTATCTGACAATGAGAAGTACAGCCATTGTGCTGGCTGCATTGAGATTTTAATGGAAGACAATGTTGCTCTTTATATTCACCCTTGTTGACTTTACATTGAAGCCAACAGGAGCTTTGTTGGCTGGGTTCAGGATCAAGTCTTAATACCTAACAAATGTGTATGTCATTGCACAGTGAAGATCTACTTCAGATTCGTTTCCAAGGTACCAGCAGTCAAGAGGACCAAAAACTATTTTAAAAATGCCAAGAGTAGGTTGGTGATTAATGAGAAATTTATTTTATTTTGCAGTGTCTCTTACTTAACTGGATGCCTCTGGAGACATGCTTTAAACAGCAAGGCACTATCTTAGACTAGTATGGTAGATTTTCATCTCACGTTGACTCCATTAAAGTAAGCTTCTATAAACAGACATCAATTACAACCAGTTTAAAGGGTTTTAAAATGTAATCCAGCAGTGCTGCTTAACTAAATGAATCCTGAGAACTGATCTCCAGTGAATTAATAGCGCAGTGTGTGGAGAGCTCACTATGAATCTGAGTTAATGACTGGAGAAGATCAAATTAATTACAACTGTCTCTGAGGACCTGCAGGGAAGAACTCCCCCAGATCAGCTAAGGTTTGATTAACTCTTCAGGTACCAAATAGAGATTTTCTGCAAGTCATTTTTAAGTAATCGCTGGTAAGACAATAGAGTGAGGCAGCCTGGTATTTCTCAGGTGGCATGCAACCACTGTGAGAAGTGATGGTGCTGCATTTTACTGCAAATTTCAATTTTCAATTAAAAAAAACAGGGCTAAGTAATTTTTTATTTCTTTCAGCTTTTTGTTTAATTGAGAAATTTATATCAATTATTAATGCTAATGTCACGCTAAGATTATAACAAAGTCACTATATGGCATTTTCTCTACATGCTAATATAGAAACCACTGGGATTATAGGTTCCCATTTTGGATAAACATACAAGATTCAACCATTAAGGTCCCTCCGAATTTTTGCACACATCATTATTATTATTATCACTATTTATTCTCTAGACAATTTATTTGATCTTACGGTGTCAAAGAAGGTGTGATTACTGAATTAATTAATTAGCAAAATAAGAAGATACAACCGTTGGTTTAAAGCAAGGCTGTGCTGATGCAGTTGTGAGGCCAGGAAGGCATACTGGTCTATGTGAAATGAACTGATCCAGTTCTGAGAAAATAGATACCCAGGTTACCAAAAAATCCAAGTCGTAACTGATAGTAATTGGCCATCTCAGAAGAAGCGTATATGGGCATTGGTCTAAACTTTTATCTTCTCAGAGGCAAACTCTTTCTTCAACTTTCACTTCTTATCTCCCCCACCTGGTACAGCAAACATTTCATTTTGTAGAGCTGTAAAGTCAGCATCCTTTGTGAGGGGCAGACCAACCCAAAGCGTCTCCAGAGTCAGCCAGGGCACACTGATACGGGATATCCCCTGGAATCCAGTCCCATGGCAAACTTCTCTTAGGTTTTGTCGTGGTTTAACCTCAGCCGGCAACTAAGCACCACGCAGCCGCTCGCTCACTCCCCCCCGGTGGGATGGGGGAGAGAATCGGAAGGGTAAAAGTGAGAAAACTCATGGGTTGAGATAAAGGCAGTTTAATAGGGAAAGCAAAAGCCACACATGCAAGCAAAGCAAAATAAGGAATTCATTCACTACTTCCCATGGGCAGGCAGGTGTTCAGCCATCTCCAGGAAAGCAGGGCTCCATCACGCGTAACGGTTACTTGGGAAGACAAACGCCATCACTCCAAACGTCCCCCCCTTCCTTCTTCTTCCCCCAGCTTTATATACTGAGCATGACGTCACATGGTATGGAATATCCCTTTGGCCAGTTTCGGTCAGCTGTCCTGGCTGTGCCCCCTCCCAGCTTCTTGTGCACCTCCAGCCTGTTCAGTCAGTAGAGCATGGGAAGCTGAAAAGTCCTTGACTAGTGTAAACACTACCTAGCAACAACTAAAACATCGGTGAGTTATCAACATTGTTCTCACCCTAAATCCAAAACACAGCACTGTACCAGCTACTAGGAAGGAAATTAACTCTATCCCTGCTGAAACCAGGACAGTATCCACCCCTTATTCTATACCATCTACGTCATGCTCAAGTCCCATATTTTCCAGTGCAACCTCATTAACCACCCACCCCGCTTTCCATCCTTTGATATAACACACAGATATCATTCCCTTAGTCTATGGACCACCCTTGTGGAATGTCTGTAAAATGTCCAGAAATGTCCATGAAATATCCATTGAGTTCATTTAGTCCGTGACTTTGGGCTCCATCTGTGATGGTGGTCACTGAGGCCAGGAGAGGTGGTGTGTTGCGTGGAGTTACTGGGTACCAAAGCCAGCTCAGGTCAGGTCACTGCTGCACTTGCACTGCTTCTTGTAAGGCTTGTCCTCCACTTGTTCGGGTGGTTCCTGCTATAGTAATTCCTATAACACGCAACTCAAATCATGGGTTACAACAATTTAAAGGTATTTCCATTACAATCTCCACCCCTGGTCCCTTCAGATCAAGCCATAGGGTTTAACATTGCAATAAACTCCTCCCCTTGCCCCTGCTCTGGCTTGGACTTATCCACAGACTGCAGTCCCTTAGGGTAGTACCTGCTCCAAGTGGAGCCTTATCTATGAGCCACAGTCTCTCCAGGGGTACGCCTGCTGCGGCATAGACTTATCCACAGTCACTTTGAGATGCACCTGTTCCAGCACGGCCTTCTCCATGGGCCACAATGTCTTCAGAGATATACCTGCTCCAGCGTGGCCTTACTCGCAGCCACAGTCCCTTCAGAAGTAAACCTGCTGTAGCACAAACGTAACTGCGGCCACAGACGCTTCGAGATGTACCTGCTCTGGCATGGGCTTATCCACGGCCACAGACGCTTTGGGGTGTCCTGCTCCCGCGTGGACTCATCCACAGGTCACAGTCCCTTCGACTCGAGTTCACACTGGAGTTCCAGCCTGTCCAGTACAGCAGCACAGAAACAGCAGGGATGCCCTGGCCATCTGCCAGCCCAGGCACATCGCCATTGCTGTTATCAAAAATGTTCCCAGGCACAGCAGAATACAATGATAAGCAGTACAGCAGTACAGCAAGCAGCGAAAGCAAAAAACAGCCACTAACGAGCATTGGACTCTAATATACAGTAAGGCAAGCAAGCCCCATGGCAAGCACAGGAGCCTGCCAATTAATAGCTAAACAGCTATAACAGGTATAAATTCGATCTAGCACATTCCAATCAAACCTGTCATTATCTCGAACCCTTCGAGCCCCACGTTGGGCGCCAAAAAGGACTGTCGTGGTTTAACCTCAGCCGGCAACTAAGCACCACGCAGCCGCTCGCTCACTCCCCCCCGGTGGGATGGGGGAGAGAATCGGAAGGGTAAAAGTGAGAAAACTCATGGGTTGAGATAAAGGCAGTTTAATAGGGAAAGCAAAAGCCACACATGCAAGCAAAGCAAAATAAGGAATTCATTCACTACTTCCCATGGGCAGGCAGGTGTTCAGCCATCTCCAGGAAAGCAGGGCTCCATCACGCGTAACGGTTACTTGGGAAGACAAACGCCATCACTCCAAACGTCCCCCCCTTCCTTCTTCTTCCCCCAGCTTTATATACTGAGCATGACGTCACATGGTATGGAATATCCCTTTGGCCAGTTTCGGTCAGCTGTCCTGGCTGTGCCCCCTCCCAGCTTCTTGTGCACCTCCAGCCTGTTCAGTCAGTAGAGCATGGGAAGCTGAAAAGTCCTTGACTAGTGTAAACACTACCTAGCAACAACTAAAACATCGGTGAGTTATCAACATTGTTCTCACCCTAAATCCAAAACACAGCACTGTACCAGCTACTAGGAAGGAAATTAACTCTATCCCTGCTGAAACCAGGACAGGTTTCTCTACAGAGACTGAGCAGACATGTACAGCTGGAAAGAGACATCTTTTTTTCCAGAAGTACACACGTTTGCACTAGGCAGCATAAAGGCATGCCTTCAGCCTATGAACCGCATTAGCAGCCTGTAATGGCAACTGCCTGCCGCAGATTTAAATTCATTATCTCTCCATGCTTTTGAATTGCTCAAAGCTTTAAAGAGTATGCTGCTTGCTTTTATATTCAGTGACTATTCAGTTCTTGGTTTTTTCCCACAAAATTGTAACAATAAAATCCTGCAATGCATTCAACTTTACAGTACATTAGGAGGGTAATGGGGGGGCCTGTCAAGCAGGAGAGCAAGGAAGGCTAAACAACAGATAAGTACCGGGGGCCTATAGTGAAGAGGATACATTCACTAAGAAGGGAAGGTGCTAATAGTAGGAATAAGAGGAAGTAATACATGTAATTAAGCAGATGATATATCTGCACATTCCAGAGGGCGAGTCACCCAGTCCTGTCTGCCTCATCCCATAACTGAAGCTCCAGAGGGAGTTTAGAGAAAAAGAAGTGATGTGCTAGGTTTTAGCAATTTTCATAGAATCATAGAATAGTTTGGGTTGGAAGGGACCTCTAAAGGTCATCTAGTCCAACCCCCCTGCCATGGGCAGGGATATCTTCAACTAGATCAGGTTGCTCAGAGCCCCGTCCAACCTGACCTTGAATGTTTCCAGGGATGGGGCATCCACCACCTCTCTGGGCAACCCCTTCCAGTGCTTCACCACCCTCAGCATAAAAAATTTCTTCCTTATATCTAGTCTATATCTACCCCCCTTTAGTTTAAAGCCATTCCCCCTTGTCCTTTCAAAGCATTTTTTAAGCATGGCAAATTAGGCATATGATAACATGATGGTTACTCTGAAATCAATGGAAAAACCTCTTTCTTATGAAGTGAATACAGTGATTCAGCGAGGAGAACTGCAAAACAGCCTCAACGCCCTGATGTCCAAAGACTGCCGTCAATATTCTTCTGTCTGTATTCAAGTTCTTCCACAAAATCCTATGTAGCAAATAGAAAATCCCCAACGTTAGATTTTGGAGAGACTAGTTTTTCTGCTCTAAAATGTTGCTTGTATTGCATTTTGTCATTGGGTGCACATAACATATACTTTCTTATCTGGAAAATACACTTTACAGTCCAGTTTGTTTTATAATTTCAGGTGTTTAGAACTAAGAGAGTCATTTGTTCATTCAAAATATTCTTATTTTTCACCCAGCAGACTCTGGAGTTAAGCTGGCATATTTCTTCCAGAAAGGCGTCAAATCATGAATTTGAATTCAGAACACTGGAAAAATCTACTGGTTTCCAGAGATCTTTTTTGCAGTGGCCTTCATTACTTAGAAGCTGCTTTATTTCTTGTTTGTATATGCCTAGAATTCAGCTTCTTATGCCTACCTCGAGGAATCTTCGAGTGAAATCAAATGGCCTCGCTCACTATTTGCTTGGTTTTGTTTCAGATGAATTAAAGTCAAGCTCTTCAGTACACACAGTAGTGTACTTTCTCTAACAATTTTAGCAGCTCTTTGCCACATCTCTTCCATTTTTCAAGAACTTTTTAAGAACTTTTTTCTTTGGTCACTGGAACTTAATACAGTGCTCCAGTACCTTTCTCACCAGTGGCTTTGACACAGCAATAACATTACTCTTGTCCTCTTGCACATGATGTTTCTGATTCCAGCGGTTCTTCGGGGTGCAGCTGTGCCCTGGAAGCTCTGTAATGCGTCAAAATAAGCAGCTTTAGGTTTGCAAGAGGCAGTTCTCTGTTTGGAGATATGTCCTCTTACCTTGTCCATTGGTGTATCATTGTACATTTTGTACGGTGTTAAAATGGATTTGGACCCAGCTTACCAGGTGTGTCAGGTTACTTTTTGTGACTGCCCAATTCCTCCCAATATTTGCCATTTTGCTGTAGTGATTATATATTTATTTGTTGGATGAAAATATTAATGTTATGAGAGAAAATGTAAACCCCTTTGGGCCTTGCAGCGGTTGTATCCTTCTGTGTCTACTTTTGGTCCATGAAGAGACTGTTAAAAATACCCCTTTCAGAGAATTATGCCCAAGCGTCAAACTGTCAGTTAGCTAGTTCTTAATCCACTTGACATGTACTATATTGTTATGGTATACGCCTAATTTTCTCAAAAGGAAGTCTAAGGAGTTCATGTCAATCACAATTTCTTTGTCTAACAAACTTACAGCTCTTTTGAAGGCTGTATCCAAGCTTGTCCAGCTAAGCTTGTTTTTCATAAAGCCACATTGATTGGCGTTATTTATATTGCTGTTTCTTAATTAAGTGAATCCAATACCATCTTTTTCATTATTTTTCTTAGGACTGAAGACAGGTTAGCATCTTTCTTATTTAGAGAACATTTCTGTTTTTTTCTGCTTCATTTTACAATGTTAACTACCTTTGTCTATTAATGGGCCTGGCACATTACTGGGATTTCTTTTACTCCTAATATACCTTAAAGATCATGTTATTGTTGCTGCTTTTAGACCTGTCATAATTTTTCCTGGATATTTTCATTTGTCACACTAACTCTCGACAAGATAAGCTTTTATTTTAGACCAATTGCTTCCTTTTATTTTTTCCTGTTCAATACATGTTTGGGTTTTTTTCTTATTCCTCTCTTTGATTTGCTATTAAACAGGGGCAGGATTTTAGTCAAAACTATCATCTTTTCTTAATTATGCCTGTTTGCTATGAAATAGTGATTTTCATCATATTTTCCCTATATACTTTTCTCTTTTAGTTAGGTTTTGTTCACGTTCTTTCAGCTTTCAGTAGTTTCTTTTTTGAATCCTCAGCTATAAATGTTAGTAAGAGTTCAGTCCTCTATATGACATCAGGAGCCTGATGAACCTAATCTGATCATGATCCCTCATCCCTCATCACTCACCAGCACGATGTCCAGCTGTGAATTCATCTTCACCAGTCATTAGGACATCCAAATTTGGCTTACTGCTTTTTAGATGCAATATATTTTGTTTCAAAGAATTGTCTGCATGTTTTAGAAACTATGATTGTTGGTTTTGGGTTTTTTTTCACTAAGTGACTATAGAAATTTATCCTATAACTTGGCACTTCTTCCATCCATCCCCTCCCTCCCTTTATATATTAAATACAAATACATCTGGCAAAAGCATCCTGCCATGACTGGTTGGTTTATAATAGACTGCTATTAGGGCTTTTCTAATGAGCAAACGATCAACACTGCCTGCAAATTAAAGGTACAAGGAAATTATAACTGAGGTTAAGCACTTTCTGAAGCATTTTACTATGTATGTTACATCATTTGTTGTAATTCAGCACTTGCTGATGTTTGATTGTGATTCAGGCTCCGGTATCACTTAACTTAGGGATTTAATTTTGAGTTTCTCTAATGACATCACAACTATGATGAAGACTAATACTAGTTAAATATGAAGCTTCCACAGCGTATTTTGCCCAAGTACAAGTATATTCTCTATTGCTTATCTTTTGCTTGTCATTATTAGTTATTTGTGTAACGCTGCATTGTTTTGTAAAGTACTTTACAACCTTTGCACTGCACCAAACAAAGAGCAGGGATTGCAATTCCGTAAACTTAAAGGAAGAGGCACCCTAACTGTTTTGAAACCATAGCAACTTTAGCAGCTCCAGAAAAAAACCACAAACAGGTACAGTACAGTTCATATGGTAGTTACAGTAAGTGGTTGACCTTTGTGGAGGATTAAAGAAGGAAGGACTCAGAGTGAGGTATGAGCCATCTCATTTGTAGCTTCACGGACCGGGGAGTATTTAGGAGTTTCCAGATTGATAGCAGGAAACTTGGTGGACAGCAATCACTAGGTAACTGATCCAATAGTAGGGTAGGTGACTAGAAGGTGAGAAGCTGGAACTAGGAGGGGAAAAAGGCTAAAAAGAAAAGATTGCTAGATGGCAAGAGTTGAATAGAGGATATTGGAGAAAAATAAGTTCAACATTATAGTCAAGCATAAGGAGAGATTTGGAAATAATAAGGAGAGACATGAACTTGGTGTGGAAGTAGAGAGGTGAAGTGAGATGATTCATGAGAGGGAAGAGTAACAGTAGCTGATTTTGGAGCATCTTTCTGAAATGCAGGGAAAAGAAACAGGATGAAGCAGTCCAGCAAATAGTTATGAGTAGTCAGAAAGGCAGAGATGAGAAAGGTGCTTTTGCCCAGTGAGGATGAAAGCAAATGATGAAGGTCAGTCATAAATAAAATCTTCTTGCCAGGGCAAAAGAACAATTAGAGATTACATTGGAGGCCTGAGGAGAAGGGATAGTGGTGATGTTGTCAATCTTGACAGAAAAAGACAATTAGGGACGAGAATAATGTCATTTTTACAATGTAAATTCCTCATGGCAGGAATCTGTCTCTTTTACTTCTCTGCAAAGCATCATGCATGTTTATGACTCTGAATCAATCATATGTTCTGCAGATAGTAAGCCCGTAGTAGCAAACAGGCTCCCAAAATGAGGGAAGATGGGGCAGATTGAATGGAAAGTGACAGTGGGGGGAAAAACTCTCTTCAGGAATCACGGGCTTAGAGACTATAGCTGAAGGTGTAACAGTGAATGCAAACAACCCAAAAGGGCTGGGTAAAAACCATGAAAAATTGTTAGGAGCAAGAAAGAAAAACAGTAAGAGTGTACGAAAAGCAGCAAGTAATTAAGGTGATATCTGTATGCCACAATGCAGGAATACGTTGGCTTGTCTTCTCCATCTGGGTCATTAACATAGGTCCCCAACCACCACACTGACTTCTGCCCTAGGAAGGAGGCTGGAAACAGAAAGTGATGGAAAGCCAAGGAATGTTGTGTGGAAAAAGAGAAAATGATCAGCTATGTCAAGCAGGTGCAATAGATCAAGATCCCTGAGCTTTTGCTTTAATACCAGCCTGAGCCACGATACAGCAGCGATCAGGCATCCAGTGTCTGCTGTTACCACACAAAAATATGATTAATGTAGCAAGTGCTACCACAAGTTGCTACTTCATTACTAGATTGGGTTGTAAATGAAAGAACAAATAGTTTCGGGCTTTGAAGGGTCAATTCCAACACGCCATGCAAAACAACATGCCATATTCCACCTGCCAAGCACCTAATATGTCTCAGCACCAGCCGGGTGATGTATCATTTGTGCTAGTCTGTACATTCAGATCGGAGGGAATTCGCCTGCTTGGGTTGAAGAGCTAGGATCATTTGCTTTGTGTTCAGCTGGTGCTGTAAATATTTTCCTATATCCAGGGAATGATTTCATAGCCACGAAATTACATGAAAAGCACTGGTTCTTAATGTTCTGCCAGCAAAGGGGATCTTGCAGGTGCAGCTCTGTAGGTGACTGAATTATCACAGCTGCAAGATCGCTGTGGTTTTTCCTTATTCTTGCTGGAGAAGCCTCTCGCAGCATTCCTGTCGATATGATATCCATGTTCTCAGCGAGAACAATACTGCACTGGGAAGTATTCACATTGGGAATAATTTTCTCAGGGAATAATTTTCAGTAATAATGGAAGAAAGGGATTCAGGTATTTACTCACTGTGTGTTACTGGGCTTTTCTTGGAATATAACTATTCTCCAAATATGCTAGAAATGTATTGTTGTTACTTTTAAGCTGAAAAAGGATAACTAGACGGATTACTCCTTAACCTGAAGTTGTTCTATACCTTAGAAGGGAGTCATAAAGCCATCTAATGATTATGCAGCTGACCAAGTCAATGTACCATAACAACTGTGCCTACATACGATCTCTATAATTCCTATTATTTGAATGGTCAGAGCCATAGGGTAAATTCTGGAGGGAAAAAGAAAGAAGGAAATCTGTGACAGCTTCCTGGCTGTACCATTTATATCAGCAACCAAAGGCTGATGAGGCCAGACCTACCATAGTTCTCCTCTCAAGTGCACACCAAAGAGTGTTAGGTATGCAGCGTACAAAAGCATTTTCAGTCACATGAAATAAGACAACTTCCATAAGTTCAGCCTGGCAGACTGCCGTGGCAGTAAAGCACCATTCGAGCTGTAAAGTGAGTCATTTTGTGAGTCTAAGGATACAGAAATTGCCATACTGCATTGGGCCAGGAATCCATCTACCTTAATGTCCAGTCTCCAGCATTGACCTCCTTCAGAAAATGATGTCTGACAGTAAGCTCACTGATAAATTTTTCATGTAAGAATTGACTGCAGGATAAGGCCCTAAACACAGGATGTACAAATGGATGAAGCTGTGCAGATGGATGTAACAGAGAAGAGTGGAGCTGCTCAAGGATGTCTCGTTGTCATGAGTGGACAGGTTTTACTTGGAGATGTATCTTTATTAGTGATTTATTAGTGTTTCTGACGTACATCTACAACCTGAAGCATGCAACAAGGAAGGAACATGCAGGGGCAGAATCAGGGGTAGGCTTCATAGCAGATCCAGCTGCTCGGATGAGGATACAGAGAAGAGACCAAGAAGAAAAAGTCACTGGAATTAGTAAGTGCTGTAAATAGGTAGAACAGAAGGAAGGCAAAAAATAAACTTCTGAGATACACAAGTCTGTTGCTTCCATGTGCAGACAGCAACATCAGATCCTGCAGGTAGGCCTTAGGTTGGTGTTTGAATAAAAGCATCAGCTGCTTTGCAGAAATTTGCAACATCTGTTTAAGCTGTTTTGTAGACTGTACCCCTCTCCCCAGCACCAGCTGCCACAGGAAAGGACAGTCCTTTTCATTAAGTTTAGATATGTCAGCTTTCCATTTAATCTATCCCAGCAGCTGCTCCAAGAAGAACAAAATATTAAAAAGCAATGGGAAACAATTGTTTTATGAAGGTTTGATGCCTGCCATTCTATCTAGAGTAGCAGGAGCAGGGTAAATGAGTTTACGGTTTGGATAGCACATGAGATATGCAATACAGTGAATAGTATAACCTGACAAAGCCAGAAAGCTCATCAATACCAAGTATCCTGCAGCCTCCCAGAATAATTACTAACATGGTTCTGTTCCCCCACTTTGTCCTGAATATAGAGGAACTACTGATACTTCTTTTTTTTAATTATGGAAACATTTTATTCTACTGTCTCTTGCCGTGGCCTGTCCATTATTGTTCTGATAACTATCTTGCTGGATATGGGTATCGTTCTGATCAACAGGTACACACTGTACAGAAATCTGTGTGCCAACAATACCCAGTTGGAGAACACCCTTAATTAAAAGTTTTATATTGAATTAGTTCAGTTCTGTAAAGAACAGACTGAACCTAAACTTAAGTATTAAAAGTGGTGTAGACCACTGTATTTAAACTTGCCTTTTTTTACAATGTTTAATCAAGTGCTTTTCTTCTGTCTCTTACTGAATATGCTAAGAGGTTTACACTTACATAATTATGAAAGTGATAACAACAGTTACATTTCAGAGCTTTGCATTTAGAGTGCACTCATAGCAGGTCATTGTTCCAAGGGGTTATTTTTCCTTCTCCTTGCCCCATCCCTACTACCAGAACTGTATAACTGGGCAGTACACCAGAGGATAATATTCAATATAGTTAAATACAAGATAATAAACTTCAGATATAAAACTCTAAACTACATACAAAGGATAAAATATTCTAAATTAAATGTAACATGAAAATGTTTAGAAATCACTCCAGGTAGCTTAAAGAATATGTACTTAATGCACAGTGCAAGCAAAAACATAGGAATGAAAGAACGGCCATTTAACAAAAGGAGTAGGAATTTATATATAACATGTTGAGAATGAAGTTTGGCTTCAGTAGAAACAAAGGCCACATTTTTTCATAATTGGAGTCTTTAAGCATCCATCCAGAATGTTACTTAACATGTATATCAATTTAGAAATAGTCTGTTTAAACTCAGTGGAGATGTGTTTTGTTTGTATGTTCTTATATCCAGGATATGTGCTTAATAACTTTACCAATAACCTTAGTAAATTAGAGGCAAAGTTACCAAATTTGTACTTGGCTATGTGGATTGAATTTCTGGTGTCCTGAGCAAACACAGGTCTGAATCATGGAGGCATTAGCTATGGGACTGGAATCAAGGACAGTCATTTTTTTTCCAACTTAATAAACTTCCATTTGGAGTTAGAGAGAAATACCCTCACTTCAGTGTGACTTTATGTAATTATCCGTGCACATTTAGCTGGTTTTCTGTCTTCGAAGGGTCTCTATCAGTGGCTATTTCAGGTTGGATTTGTTTGGGATTTTTAAAGGAAGGCATAGAAAGGAAGGCACTCAGCCTGTAATTTCTACATGCTCAATTTAAATGCTTTAGATGTTGACTGTCTCTTGCAGAGGGTCACTGCACAGGCAAAAGTAAGTTTACCCATTTTTGTTGAAATGGAAGCTTGTAACCTTTAGTTTGTCAGTATGAGAGGGGATGCTCATTAGCAGAGATACTGGGACTGCCTTCTTTGGGCTCCCCTTGACCACAGCGTGAATGCTGCCTTCTGAAATAAGGCATCAGCAGACCCACCGTGTGACTGTTTTAATCCACTTTGTGTAATGGTCTGAGTAAACTGAGGCAGTTCTTCCTCTCAAAGGTACACACAGATCTCACACATTAGCCAATGTGCCTGTGTGTGAGAGAAGTATTCTCTCCTAGTATCGCAGCAAGTGACATCTCACTGCAGAAATGTTCAAAGCCAAATGCTTTCACTCCCATTTTCTGTGTTTCTTAAGCTAGTAAGAGGGGAAGCAAGATGTTTCCCCAGCTCTGTTCTAGTAAGTAAGCATTGCACTTTAGATTGCTGCTGACCTTGCTGGTGCCGTGACCCCCCAGGAGGGACAAGTGGCACTAGGAATGACTGATGGATAATAACTGAGATTTCAGTACTCTGCTAGGTGACATCATGGGTGGATGCAGGCCCAGAAACCATTCAGCTTGCTGAGATTAAACAGCGAGAGCATCGTGGTGGGCCTGATCCCACTGAAAGGAGTTTACTGCAGGGGGAGCGAGAGCAGCTCTGAACATGGGAAGAGAACATGAGGGCGTACGAATCCTGAGGAAGTTGTAGCTGCGATGACGACGCACTGGCTGGCAAGCTTCAGGTTGTTGAATGCTGCCTCCCAAAGTGTTTGGAAAGCCCCTCTCACTTTCTGCACACTACCCAGTATAGATAATAAATAATAACTCATAAGTCCAATATAGGTAGTTGTTTGTTGATCTAGGGGCAAGAGCAAGCCATTTTCTAGTCAATGACTGTGTGTTAAAAGTGCTATTTGGTGAGTTCTGAAAAGGAATTCTGGAAATCAAAAAAAAAAATCTTAAAATCCCAGTTAGCACATCAGATCAAACTGAAATTTTTCGGAGGGGTTGGCTGTACCACTTCATAGGAGAAACTGTTATGCCAGTGCATAAACAAGCTGCTCAACTTGCAAACATTTTTTGCTATGAATGTGCTACAGGAAATTTTTAGTGACAGGTTATTATGACTACTTTCATGCACATATGACCCACTGTCTGGAAGACAGTTAAAATTATAAACTGTTCATAAATTTACTGACACTGTTGGCAACACTGTGTTACGGCAGTAAACATTTAATTTGATCCTCATTTCTTAAAATAGTGGTATTGCTACGCCTGCAGAAATGCAAAGCTTCCTGTTGAAGAAATCTATTTCAGGTCTCTGTATATTAGTTCTTCAGCCTTGCTTATATGCGTTTGTGACAAATGAAAGTAGTCATATTAAATCTCCATTTAATGTTAAAATGAAAGCGACAAATTCATACAATTCACAGCTTTCTGCATTAAAGTCCTTATAAAGCCTTACACCCCAATTGTAAGAAATCATTTCTGTCCATGATCTTTCTCTAAATGATTTTTTATGTAGTTGTCTGCCCCAGCTACTCATGATACATGCAAGGCATAAAGAATAATCTTGTAACAGGGGAAGCTTATAAGTTCTTACAGTTTTTACTCAGGCAAATTTCCTTCAGTGAATAGGAATTATGCTCAAGTGATAATTGCATCATCTGGCTCACGGTTTGAGTATTTAGAGATCTTTCAATTCAATGCCATAAAATGATGTTAGGATGCAACGAAGCGGTATCTATAGTCCTCTGCCCTATTGTTCACTTTCCCACATCCTGCAGTTGCAAGAACAAGCTTCTTTTTCTCTCACAAATAGATAGAAGTCGCTTTCCGACAGGAAAATCTTAGGAGCAGCAATAAGTTGAAGTGGGAAGAACCCTTGTTTGCCTTTTTGATCTTTTAATTTTTGTATACTGTTTTTTGCTGTGAGGCTGGAGGAAGAGCTCTGAGTTCGCCAGCTCTTGGTTATACGCGCAGAGCTTTTGACAAAGCCAAGCTGAGAGGGAGGCTGTTAAACCCCTCATTTTCAGGGGCCATATTGCTATCAAAACTCATTTTGTTGGGTTTGCATACTTCTGGCCTCTTTTGATGCCAAACAAATAATAGCCCTATATTGCTTGCTGCTCACACCACAGGTTTATTTTAATGGCTCTCACTATAGCTTTCTAAAGCCTGCCTTTCTGTCTTGCAAAGTCCATGCTTGTTGGTTCCTTGATTTTTTAGAAAAATCCAGTTCCGGATTCATTTGCAGAATTCATGATGTAGAATTTTAGGACTGTCTTGAGGACTCCTAAAGCACAACCACAGAAGGAAGTGAGGTATTGAAAGAGATAAATCAGCATGATCAGAACATATATGTCATTTTATGCTGTTTTGCCATAAACCTGGGGTTCATCATGAGAGATTAGACAGAAGACTTAAAGATAGTATCAGGCCCAAGTAATGACTGGAGAGAGGTGTAAAAATGCTGGAGTGACAGGTTTATGTAAATTTCGTGAAGCAAATGTAAACCTTAAAGAACTGAATACGGAGTCAGGAAAGAATAGAAATGTCAGTGCATTAAGGTTCAAAACCTCAAAAAATTCTGAAAGCAGAAAACCACATCAGGTGTGAGTTAGGAAGGGGGGTTGGAGATGAGATGGGATGCCATATGCAGACGGGGTGAAAAGGTACTCCACCACTTAGGAAAACAGGCTCAGCGTAAGACTCTGATGACAGGGAAAAGGCATGGTAATTTGTATTATGTGGATCTGCAAAATGTGTAGATGTGACACACAGCTAAGTAGAAGAATGAAGTCAATCAGAGAAGTGTTGTTCATGTCGCAATAACAAGGCTGTTAGCAACTGATCATAATACTGCAGAAAACAGCAAAAGAAAGAAAGTGGAGGTGAGAGGGCAAAGTTCTGTGAGGAAAAGTCTGCTTAGAAATGGTTTTAAGTTACATGAACATCACTGTTAAAAATAACATGGAAGAACCAGGCAGGTAGGGTCAGCCTGCCGTAGAAACATCACTAGTGTCTGACTAAAGCAATGGTGAGAACAAAGTGCTACTAATGTCCTATTCAAGGGTAGACCAGCTTACTACAGATTTCTCCTTCTGTATTAATTCTCAATTGAAAGGCCAAAAAGCATGGAAGAGTCCTCAGACAGGTGATAGTAAAATTTAGCTCATTGTCTCCCTGTAAAACTGAAGCCCTCAATAACATGGAAAATAGCATGGAAATTTCTCAAAAATTCATCTCAGCAGGCAGCTTTCAAACTGCTGTTGCCAAAATTGAGAGGAATTCAACTGCTTTTCACTCATATGGTTCAGTTTCATGCAACGAGAGTTGTAAAGATGCCATGTGATGGTCTACAGTGAATCCATGAGGAGTCACAGAATGGAAAGGAAACAGAGGGAAAAAATACAGGAAAAAATATAGGAAACAAAAAGAAAATGAAAAAGGTAATTTTTTGAGAAAGGAGGGAGCAAAGGTGCTCGTTCAGAGTAAGAAGAAAGACGCAAAGTGTATTATGGGTGAACTAACTGACTTTCAGCAGGCATGAAGGTTCACGTACCATCTTCTCTCCTTCACTAAAAATTTAGTATTTGTTATTGAGTTCCACGTAATTAACAAATGTTCCTCAGCTAATTGAGGGGAGCAATGCTGAGTGGCATTTACGAAGCTGAAACTTTGGGTTTCACCACACATGGAAGTAGTGCTTGACAATCTGCACCACTTCCAGACTACTGAAGAAAGCAGCTGCTTGTGTTATATCCACAGGGGCTTCTCCGTTCTCCCTGCTCCCACCTGAGCCACAAAGGACTCACTGCCTCCTCAGCTAATTTCTGTGCTAGATGTGACTAAAAAACTGAGCTGTGTAAGTCCTAAGAGCTGTGGGTAGTAGAGAAGGCTGTAGCTTGTCAGGAGAAAGCATGGCAGTTTGGCAGCAGCCTGCTACGAATTAGTATTCATTTGAGGAAGTAAAATGTGTTTATGGTGGCAGTTCTCAGCACAGTATCATGGTTCTGTTGTACTGTTTAGCTAAATGTCATCTATTAATATTTTAGTGAACAAGGCCCCATGCAAAACCCAGCTGGGATCTCATAATCAGTCATTTTACATAAAAAAAAGAAGCTCTCCTAGACAGTGCCCAACTCTGTTTTCCAATTACTTTTATCCATGCACTTGGCCTGATCCCACAGTGCTGCTTTGCACATTAGTGATGAAGAGTCACTCCAGGTTTTAAACTGATACGCTGCAGCACACATACAGAAGGATGTCCACATTGTAACATGGCTAGAAAAGCAGTGTACAGTCACACACAGTGCTATAAGCAAAATTATTTAATGACAAGCCCTCTATTCAAATTTTAATTGTTGCCATCCTCATCCTATCTCAAAGTTGAAAATTCAAATTTTGTTGCCACTGGAAATTTGGAGTAAAGAAAAGCATCCTGAAGGAAAACTTAGTTTTGCAATAAGAATGGTTTTTCTCTTCACTTCCCTTCACTTTGCTGCTTTTCTCTTGTTGAAATTTCCTCTAATTTTATCTTCTTTGAGAGTTAGTCAAAACTGAGTTGTTTTGGCTAACATTTGGGAAGAACGTCATATTTTGTACGCCCTGAAAGCCCAGTCAGGTCAAAAAATATCAGTAGTCCCCAAAATTGGTCTGTTCTAAACTCCACCATTACTGTCAAATATGACAGGAGAGCCAGGTATTCTCAAGTTTTGGATTAACTAATTACTGTCAACTTGTGAACCTCTTGTCTCTATTTTAAATAATTATGCAATCCACTTCTCTATGAGCTGAATTCTGTACATTTTTAATAGGTATTATCTTCCACCCGTGGAAGTTGGGAGCAAACAGACTAGCTTGTGTTCCTGTGGCAGCCAGGCCTTGAAATAGCTCTCCCAAGTTGTAGGTGGATAGTCCACTAAGTATTTTGAAATCAGAACCTTTTCTTTTTGTTTTGTCATTTATTTTGATCTTCTCTTCACAGTTAAAACTGATTTGTTTTTGCAAAACATTTTGAATTTCCTGTCTGAGATGCCCGTCATGCAGATACGTTCAGTGAAGTCACTACGTTTGCTTGTGCAGGGAAATTAGACTAGTGTGAAGTGTGATTCCATATAGATTTAGTACAGGATTTCAGGATATTTTTCCCCAAGAGTGATTATAAATACTTTAAAAGGTCATTTTTCTAGCTAAAAGGAGGTATTATGTCAATTAGTAAACATACATACACCACCCTGTGCAGCAATGTGTTTAATGAAAATAATTTAGTAAATCCTCTCATTCTGTCACCGAAGGGTTCCTGATTCTGTTCCTCTAATCATAGAGGCAGTCCTCGTATGGATAGGCTTTAGATGAGGTTTAATTATTTGTGTAATTTACCCTGAGATCCATTTGTGAAAAGCACTCCATAAACATGAGAGTATTGCCTTTATATAAATGCACAAGAGGGTAATTGCACCTAAACTTACCTTTGACACAAAATGGTTTTATTTGAGGAAGCATCCTTTGGGTCGCCAACTGCTGGCTTGAAATGGCATCCCATTTCAGGCCAGCTGAAACTTCACCACGTAGGTGTAATTTAACTTAAATTAATTTAGACATTTAGTTGTTTTTAAGGGAATTATTGGCTATATTTTTATCTGAATCAGGCATATATAAATCATATTCACAGTAAATCAATGGATAATTTCAGTATTAGCATTATTCCAGTGGTGCACAGCTTGTAATTATAACAAAAAAGTTATTTTTTTTCCTCATAAATGATTTCAAAATATTGTATCGTGTTGGGTTTTTAAGGATTCCATATGAGGTACACGGATTTAACCATGATTCAATTACATCGCTGTGTGGGCTTTGGACCTGCTATGATTTAATTACATTTTTGTTCATTCAGACGTTTATACTGCATGTATGTTTTCAAATCATCCTCACTGTAGCGGCAATTTTCCAACTTCTCTGTGCGAGAAAACGATCTTTAAAATTGTCCTCGCTCTGTAGTACTTAAGAAAGGGAAGAAGTACACGAAGAAGAACCTCAAAGATGAAGGCCAGGCTTGAAGCACAGTTTCATTAATACTGGATGGCAGGAAAGGAGCCAAGTCCCAGATAATGAGGAAGGAGTTGCAATTTTTTTTAAAGCTATCTGGTGACAGGGAAAACAAAAATGACATTCAGCTGACGAATGAGCAGAGTTTGACCTAGCCTTTTGACCCTTGACAATCAATCTTACCTGCTGCTTCATAAAGAATTATAGCTGTGCCACTCACATTTGACTCTGGATTTTTACTATTCTCTGTTACGTTCTTTTCTCTTTCTTTTCTTTCTTTTCTTTCTTTCTTTCTTTCTTTCTTTCTTTCTTTCTTTCTTTCTTTCTTTCTTTCTTTCTTTCTTTCTTTCTTTCTTTCTTTCTTTCTTTCTTTCTTTTTCTCTTTCTTTCTTTCTTTCTTTTTCTTTCTTTTTCTTTTTCTTTTTTCTTTTTCTTTTTTTCTTTTTCTCTTTTTCTTTTTCTTTTTCTTTTTTTTTCTTTTTCTCTTTTTCTCTTTCTTTTTCTCTTTTTCTCCTTCCTTCCTTCCTTCCTTCCTTCCTTCCTTCCTTCCTTCCTTCCTTCCTTCCTTCCTTCTCCTTCTTTCCTTCTTTCCTTCTTCATTTTTTTGAATATGTAGTCCAAGAAGAATAAATGTGTGTTGCATGCAAGACCACACAAAACAGAAGTTAGTCTTGAAAAAGAGAGAAAGGGAGAAAAAGGTTGGAGGAAATGGACAATCAGGGCAGGGTGGGGTTAAAAAAAATACACCAATAAAACAGCTTATACGTGCCATTCATAAATGCCTGTGATATCTTTGGGGCTTTGGAGGGTGACATAAATAAACAGCAGCTTGGCATCCTCCTCCTAAGTGCCCTGTGCGCAGTGCAGTGTCCCTGGCACAAAGAGCCATGCGGAGCAGCTGCTGGTGGTGCCTAAGGCTCGGCAGGGCCATTTAGGAAGGTAATGCCTGGACTGTGCAAGGCAGAACAGATTGGGTCTGCCCGAAAACACACAGCGGGCTCCTAATGTGGTCTTATGTAATGTAGAAAAGAAAATAATGGAATTGTTAAATATAAGCTGCCTTTCCTTAATATGAGCGACAACACAGTAAAGGTGAAGTATGATCCCATGCAGGAGCTATGAGCAAGCCAGCAAGAAACCAGGATTTTCAGACTTTTTATGGTATTTTGTTTTGTTTTTTACTGTTTTATTTCAAGTTTTATTGCTGTGCACCTATTAAGAGTTTGCATACCCTCGTTATTGGAAAGGACAGTAAGTCTAGACAGCAGACGTCTGCTGTGTTACCTATTCAGGGTGGCAAAGCAAGTATCGAGCACAGAGTTAGTGGCAAAACTGAAGGAAAGAGAAAATCAGATCCACAAGACAAAAAGCTCTTAGAACTAAGTAAGTAAAGATCACGTTTTCCTCTTGGTTTCAGAAGTGTAAATTCACTGACACTGCTCTCATTGCTCTGTGAAACTCAGAGAAGAGTTTGTCCTAGTGTCCTCATCAGCCATGTTGATTTGTATATTTTTATTTGCAGCATTTTTGCTTTGAGGTGCTAAAGGTAAGGCTAGTCAGCAAGTGAATCTGTAATGTAGTTCACTAGCTGCAAGAGGTGACCATTGGGAGGTTTTTAGCTTTTAAGGACAAGAGGTTGTCTGAGGGAAAAGGAGGGGTCTATGAGGGCTTCCCCCCCCCAGTGCCAGTGATTACTGTGAAGGTACTAGTCTCATAGACAAAGGAAATAATGATTGATCCCTTTTTTAAGTGGCATATTGTAAAATTTTAAAGGTACATCCTTGGTACACACTTAGATGAGTGAACACTCAAAACTGTAGCAGCTGATGGACAAGCCTTCGGTGTTTTTTATGGTGTGAACACATTTTTGCCCTGTCATGTATAAGGAAGGGATGACTCTGCCTTGATTCATCTTCTGTCTTTTTAGATTGGGAAGAAAAGGATACAAAATATGGACAGGACAAGTCACAGGCCTGCCTTTCTCTTGAATTTTCATGATCATGAGTGGCCATAGCCAGCTGGGCTGGACCTGGTCTCGGCTGCCTTTGCATATTTTGCTCTTCAGAAGTAAGTGCTAAGAGGAGTAACTGTTTTCTCCTATTTTGAGCTGCAATAAGGAGAGCTGTTGAGTATACAGCCTGTGTAGGCTTTGTGCTTGGAGAGGTACCTCCAAAACACCTCACGTGGCTGCTCTCTCTTTGGCTCTCTGACCCTCACTATGTGTTCTCAGTGGTCAAAATGGCTGAATGTTGCCTGCATAGGCTTTATAACGCGTGAAGGTAAAGACCTTGCATATATAAATGTCACACCTATATTTAAACATCATAAAATCTACTCAGATTTCTTGGTTTATTACTATTATTACTTGTAATATATTCAGCAACAAAACCAAGTAAGCCTTAGCATCGCTGGTCCTGAGAGCCTGAGAATTATTTTGCAAGGGGTTAGGAAGAGGGAAAGAAGAGGCTGTTGAACAAGAAAGGGAGAGGAGTTTCCATTTCCCATTTGTTCTTCTGTAATTTGGGAGACAGGAATCATTGGTGCAGGAAGGAAGAAGGCTCACACAATGGTTCAAATTTCATAAGCATAATAAAAGTCTGGGCACAAAGCAGCGCAGTCTTATTAGCAGAGGAAGTGAGGTCAGTAGTCTTCAGCCTCTTAACAAGACGACAGAATTTATGAAGCATCACGGCAGCAGGATATGGTTACCTGCAGTCTATTCACATAACAAGCCCACTGGGGTCCTATAGTTATTGCCCTTGGATTTGTTTTCCTTTCTTCATTTTCTTTTGTCACCCTCCTGTTTCTTTGGCCTAGCTTACTGCACTGGAGGAATCACTTTATTACCTGTGATGTCTTGTTGGTGAAATTTTCTCGTGTTTTTTTTCATTGTTATTATCATTAGCTAGTTTGGTTTAGCTGACTCCATCAGTGTGTGTCTGATGATAGAGGTGCTCAGAGTGGTGTGCAATGAACTCTAAGTACTAGTCTTCCAGGAAATCTGGGATTGTTTTTCATTCTGAGGTATCCTTTAAACCCGGTGTGAGACAAGTGCCTAAAATGTGCCTGAGCTGAGAGTTCATCTTAAAAGACATCCTTATTACTGGAGATCTCAAAAAGTCTTATAGGCTGCTGGGAATAAAAGCATTACCCAGACATTATCAAAAAGTAGGAAAAAAGAAAATAAATGGGAGCTTTTAAACCATCTCTCTCTCATTAACACAATGTAGGAGGTAGCTCTATAACAATCTTTTCCATGTGGAAATAAAACTTTGTGTATCTTTGACCCCCTTCATTTTGAGGATCTTAGCGCACGTTGCTGTACTTCACTAATTTAGCTTCCTGTGGTGGGGGAAGTAAAGTTATTATCCCTCCTTTTCTTTTATAGAACAGGAAAGTGAGGCAGGGAGATTAACTGCCATGCCCAAGGTGGTGCAGGTACAGTAGGTTCAGGAATAAGAAGTGGATTCCCAGGCACTGATCTTCATCCACAAGACAATCAATCCTAACTCCCTGTTTCTGATCTGACTTGTTCTGTCATACAGGATCTTTTTTTTTTCCTAATTAGGAAAACTGTGCTTTGCATCTTAGAAGCACGGCATCCAGGTGGGAATAGTATTTGTCAGTACAGCATATTTAATTATTTATAACTACTTTCTTTGTCTGATGGTTTGATTGTTATTTATTTTCTTTTCCACCAGAAGGTTTGATCACTTAAACAGCCTGAAATCAAACATTTGGCAGTGTTTACAAATTATGAAAATGGTTTCTGATTAAAGTGTTCCGCGGGGAGATTAAAGTTTCAGATCAGTACGTAAGCCAAGGGCACTCTTCTGAATCTCAGCAGAGAGAGCTGCTCTGTGGCATGTGCTCTGTATTCGTACCCATGCTGACACAAGGCACAGGCAGTGGCTCACACATTTTCCCCGTGGTCTTCTCAGGGCTATTTCTTTAAAGTGCTCTTATGGCAGGGGGCAAACCGAGCCCTCTCAGCCAAGTGAGATGCAGGTCTGCAAGGCACCCATCAGTACCTGAAAAAAAGGTCACTCCCAGTCGCAGCTGAAAGAAGTGACAGAATAGTGCAGGGATCTAAAGCTTATCTATTTTGTGGATATACTGTGATCAAATCCGAAAATCATTGCAGCATCAGTTAAATCAGCAATGATTTTAGCACTATGATTGCAAGAAGTTAGATGTCATTTCACTGTGCAAGATAATTAAGGGCTATTAGAATTATTTTTTTTAAGAATATTGCTGCTTTTAAAAAAAAAATGAGATGGAAATTACTTCTGGTTTTGTCTGTACTGGTCCGTGGACCAGCGTTGATTCACAGACATCAGAGGTCTTACGTTCTTGGCTTCCCCTCTTAATTTCCCAGTGCAAAACATTAAAGCATAAGATGCTTTCCTGGTGTTAGTTTCTTTATGAATGGGAAATACATGTGATCCATAATCTAAATACATAAAATGGCCAGCAGTGTATGCTGCAAACCTCTTAATGAAATATGTTGCACTGGATGATTGCTTAAAAACACCTGCCTTCACTTACGGGTCTTATATTTGTAGGTGTTTCTCTGATGCAGTTCTCATCAGCTCTAATGATGGGTAGCTATTAGCAAAAAAAAATCCCTAAACATTCCTGAAAAAATAAAGGCAGGAATTTACACAACTGCTTTTGCCCCAGTCACGTGAATAAGGCTTTCTGACAATAATGTTTAGCCAAATTTACATTTGCTTCAGTCGCCTGTTCAAAGGCAAGGATTGCTGGACTGCCATCATAGTTCCATAAGCTATAAAAAAGTAAATGTCTACAGCTGGTAGGAAAAAGAGTCCATTGGGGCCATATCTGCTCAAAGTGGGGGCTCTGTATTGGAAGAACAGCAGTTGAACTACTGGAGATAATGGCCATAGGAATTGCCCTCCCCTGCAGAATGCTGGAGGACCCCTGTAGAGCTGGTCTTTCCAGGTAGTCTTTAGACAAACCTGAGTCCAAAAATTGCCTTTTTTGGAAGATTGTGGGAGAGAGGGAAAGCAAAGAGTGGTGGTGTGGTCACGTGATGCTGGACCTGGCTCTGTCTCAAGGATGGAGATGAAAGCATAGCTTGCCCCATGCTCCCTGGCGCTTGGGTGGAAAATCAAAGGGAAGCATATTAATTTCAGCTTCATTGAAAACAGACAGTAGAAAAAACATCCATAGTTGGCAAATGGAAAAGTTTTAAATTGATGATGGAAGAAACATTCATTTCCAAGCTTCTGAGCGAGCTATTAAAATCAACAGAGTAAAGACAAAATACCTGGCACTGAAAATGAAAGGAATAGTTTTTTGCATCTACTTAGTTAAAACTTGGCAAAACAAATCTAAAGTAGTGGTTTCAGATTTCCATGTGCACTAACTGTGCCAACTTTTGTTCTCAGGGTTGCCATGATAGATAGTTCATCCCACTTGAGAAACATTTTTTCCTCTAACTTTTTAAAGAAGTCAATTTAAGCAAAAAGCTAGATCTTGTATCAGCACTGACATGTGTTTCTCTATTTTGTTCTGTTGAATGGTCTAGGCTTTTAATTTAAATACATTATTTTGGAACAAGCTCATCTCCATTTAATTGACATTGGAGTTACTGTAGTAAATCTAGTAATGGTGTTTGCCCAGTATTTATGTAGTATTTTTCACCTACGTCTCTCTAGGCTTCCTCAGGAGGATGAGAAATCCACTAATTTCACAAGTAAGGAAATCTGTGAACAGTAAATTCTCTCTCCTTGCCCCCCGCCTCCCAGCCAAACACCATTGCCTATAGTTATACATTAGCAGTCTATTTCACATGATGGCCAATGTTTTCATTATGTTCAAAATTTTCTTAATTCTTTACAGATAAAAGTGACCTTTTGCATTATTTTATGAAAAGGTTATATATAACAGAAGAAAAATTTAAGAGAAAATTATAATTGTTCTATGGAAACGTCACACAATCTAGTTACATCACTGCCAGTATATTTCTATAGGACTAATAAAATATACCTATTAGGATACATTCTCTTTTGAATTTGCTGTATTTTTAGAGCAAGTTCTGCAGGATTCTATTACAATTCTCAAAAGGATAACATTAACAGCAGGTGTATTTAATATTTGTAACAGCCTTAGTGTATTGGTTAACACTTCTTTTTTTTTTTGCATTAACACATTGTTGAATTTTTTTAAAGGACTGAGGAACCTGAAGGTGACAAACAATGAGAAGAATGTTTTGTAGCATCATTCAGGTTTGGTATAGCTAAACACATGCAGCTGATGAGACCTAAACCCTTATTTAAAATGATATTTCATTATCCTGAATATTAAAAAAATTAAGGGAATGTTGCCTTAGGGAAGGCAAAGACTAGCTTCCTGTGAGTTTTTTTGAGAACTACTGGTTAGCAAGAAAATTCTGCTGATTATCTGGTCTGGAAAAACAAGTATTTCTACTGATAAGGGCAGTAAGGTACTAGTTACTGCATCAAAAGGGCAACAACATTCTGTTCTGACTGAATATGTTCACAGAAATAGTGAATGATTTTTCAGTAGATTTTTGGCCAATTATAAATTCATCCTTTGGATTTTATTCGCTTTCTATAACTGGGGACTTCTGCTCCATGTAAGTACATAAATTATTTAAGTGGAAGTTCATATATTAATTGCTGTGTATCCCTTTCAAATTAAAAACAATTAACCTTGAAGAAGCAGCTTAAGCATGGAGGTTCTTGATGTGCTTTTGAAAGCTATGAAGTGGATAGTGCATTTACTGGGCAGAGCAATGCAGCTGCTTTTCTGGACTCCCCACCCCTTCTGTTCAGCTGTGGATGGAGCTTCAGCCTAACACAGAAGTGTGACTGACTTCACAGTCCGTGAATGAGGAGTGCCTATAAAATCTTCTCCCTAAGTCTCCCACCCAAATTTTCTACTGATGAGCAGTTTTTCTACGTGAATAACCAGGTTGTTTACTTCAACAGTGAGCAGGAAGTTTAGGTAGGTGGAAGCACATGAGTACTCAAAGAGCAGCTAATTCACTGTTGCTGTGCAAAGCACAGCTGAGCCTATAGGATTAGCACCTGAAGCAGCAACATGTTTGGCCAATGAGCTATAGGGACAGGAGAGAAATCTCATATTCAGCCTCCCTCATTTTACTGAAAATTAAAAATGAGCAGTCTGTCCATCTACAGCAGATGACCAGCTGCAGAGTCCAGAACCACTGCTCACCTACTGTTTAACTTTGTTTTTAATCTCTCTGCAAGTAAAATAAGCAAACTAGAAAGAGGGATATAGGCAGATTGCCTTCAGCTGACCTCTAGTTAGCTTAAAGCTTACAAAAATAAAACAGCTACTAATACTGTGGTATGTTTTGAAACACACACAACTAAATACAGCTGTTCTTATCTATGCACAGCAAATAATAAAAATCATGGAAGATTCTTAAAGACAGCAAAATAGAGCTACTGTGAGTCAACAGCAGGCAAACATAATGTACCTTGCTAGTGGTACATACGTTCAGGAATGGCTTGTGGTGTGACAGATTACCAAATTAGAGTTCGCTTCCCAGATCTACAATTTCTCATGTGGAGAGTTGCACAGTCTCTCTGCATTGATCCCTTATCTGAAGAAAGAACACCTCCATCTTCTGCTCACATATTGAGGTTACTGCACCTAGCACAGCACCCCCTCACCAACCCAGTGACCTATGCTCAAGATTGCTCCTGTACCACAGCTATTAAGCAATATCTTCTGTCACTTAAAGAAAGTTTTTTAGTCCATTTTTATTCTTCAATGACTGATGAATGCTGTATTCAACATGGTACTGCGAGTATGTCCCAGCTGTTGAGGAATGGCCTTCAGTCCCTGGGAGCTGCATAGGGACTGAAAGCCCTTGCAAGATCAGGCCACATGTTTTGTTTTGTTCTTTTCCCCATCTTTTTCACCCTGTTGCTACCATTTTTAATTTTTCATGGCTTGGTAAAAACAGGAGAAGTTCAAGGTTATATTGAGGATAACAGGGCCCATTGTTAGAATCACAGAATCATAGAATCATTTCGGTTGGAAAAGACTTTTAAGATCATCAAGTCCAGCCTTAAACCTAACACTGCCAAGTCCACCACTAAACCATGTCCCTAAGCACCACATCAACACGTCTTTTAAATACCTCCAGGGATGGGGACTCAACCACTTCCCTGGGCAGCCTGTTCCAATGCTTGATAATCCTTTTGGTGAAGAAATTTTTCCTAATATCCAATCTAAACCTCCCCTGGGACAACTTGAGGCCATTTCCTCTCATCCTATCGCTAGTTACTTGGGAGAAGAGACCGACACCCACCTCGCTACAACCTCCTTTCAGGTAGTTGTAGAGAGCGATGAGGTCTCCCCTCAGCCTCCTCTTCTCCAGACTAAACAACCCCAGTTCCCTTAGTTGCTCCTCATAAGACTTGTTCTCTAAGACCCTTCACCAGCTTTGTTGATCTTCTTTGGATGCGCTCCAGCACCTCGATGTCCTTCTTGTAGTGAGGGGCCCAAAACTGAATATTCGAGGTGTGGCCTCACCAGTGCCAAGTACAGGGGGCTGATCACTCCCCTAGTCCTGCTGGCCACACTATTTCTGGTACAAGCCAGGATGCTATACCTGGGCATGCTGCCGGCTCATATTCAGCTGGCTGTTGACCAGTACCCCCAGGTCTTTTTCTGACAGGCAGCTTTCCAGCCACTCTTCCCCAAGCCTGTAGCGTTGCATGGGGTTGTTGTGACCCAAGTGCAGGACCCAGCACTTGGCCTTGTTGAACCCCATACAATTGCCGTTGGCCCATCGATCCAGCCTATCCAGGTCCCTCTGCAGAGCCTTCCTACCCTCAAGCAGATCAACACTCCCGCCCAAGTTGGTGTCATCTGCAAACTTGCTGAGGGTGCACTTGATCCCCTCGTCCAGACCACTGATAGATATTAAACAGAACTGGCCCCAATACTGAGCCCTGGGGAACACCACTTGTGACCGGCCGCCAACTGGATGTAACTCCATTCACCACAGCTCTCTGGGCCCGGCCGTCCAGCCAGTTTTTTACCCAATGAAGAGTACACCCGTCCAAGACATGAGCAGCCAGTTTCTCCAGGAGAATGCTGTGGGAAATGGTGTCAAAGTCTTCACTAAAGTCCAGGTAGACCACATCCACAGCCTTTCCCTCGTCCATTAAGCAGGTCACCTTGTCATAGAAGGAGATCATGTCAGTTAAGCAGGACCTGCCTTTCATAAACTCATGTTGACTGGGCCTGATCACCTGGTTGTCCTGTATGTGCCACATGATGGCACTCAAGATGATCTGCTCCATAACCTCCCCGGCACCGAGGTCAGGCTGACAGGCCTGTAGTTCCCTGGATCCTCCTTCCAGCCTTTCTTGCAGATGGGCATCACATTTGCTAACCTCCAGTCAACTGGCACCTCCCCTGTTAGCCAGGACTGCTGGTAAATGAAGTGGCTTGATGAGTACTTCCGCAAGCTCCCTCAGTACCCTTGGGTGGATCCCATCTGGCCCCATAGACTTGTGTGTGTCTAAGTGGTGTAGCAGGTCACTAACCATTTCCCCTTGGATTATGGGGGCTTCATTCTGGTCCCCATCCCTGTCTTCCAGCTGATGGGGGCTGGGTGCCTGGAGAACAACTGGTCTTGCTATTAAAGACCGAGGCAAAGAAGGCATTAAGTACCTCAGCCTTTTCCTCATCCTTTGTCACTATGTTTCCCCCCCCGCATCCAATAAAGGATGGAGATTCTCTTTAGCCCTCCTTTTGTTGCTAATGTATTTATAGAAACTTTTTTTTTTGTCTTTTACAGCAGTAGCCAGATTAAGTTCTAGCTGGGCTTTGGCCCTTCTAATTTTCTCCCTGCATAACCTCACGACATCTTTGTAGTCCTCCTGAGTTGCCTGCCCCTTCTTCCAAAGATCATAAACTCTCTGTTCAGCCACGCTGGTCTTCTTGTTAACAAGGTTGAAGCCTAAGTCATTGCTCCAGCAGAGCATTTGTGTGCACGGGCTTGCAGCAAGGTAGAACTGCCACTTTTGCACCTGGTTCTCATACTTGCTGTTGTAGTTTTATTGATTGTAAAGGAAAGGACTGGGCTGGGCTGCATTTTTTTCCTTTCTCCTTACAGCATACATATTTTCTGAGTCATTCCATGGCCTGTTTTCAGTGCTGTTCCGGTAACTTCTCTAGCTGGAATTTGGACACTGGGAACAGAACTTGCAGCTGCTTGAATCTTGGAGTTCTTAACAGAAAACAGAGTTGTCTCAGGTCTACCAGCTTTCAGAATAGACTGGAAGTGGAAAATGATAGAAACACGGATATAATGAGAGTCTGAGAGATGAAAGCAACCAGTCATACCGAGTCACCTGGTGGGCATGGTACCCTCTGCTACTTCCCTTGGTTGAGGCTGGGGGAAAGTGACATTGTCCTTTGTCATTCTCAGGACACTTCCACAAGCTCAGCATCAAGGCCAACCTTTTAAACCACAAACACTTTGATCCACTATTCAATTGTATTGTTTAAAAAAACCCCAAACACACACATGCACAAAAAACCCAGTACATTTCACTTACAGTAACTTCACTTTTAGTTAGGGAAACATGACTCACTTCAAAGACTCTTTGAAGAGACTTCTAATAATTTCTGATCTTCAAAGAACCATTGCTGAAGCTATACCTGGATAAATATTTCTTTGTCGGAAGAGCCATTTGCCATAAACAATTATAGAAGATGCAACTGCAGATCTATTATCTGAAAGAATGCAAAATCACCCTTTGAAGCCATCAGGCAGTTCAGCCAGTTCCTCTTGACAAGACTTTGCTCCAAAGTCTCACATAGCCACCTTGCCAGCAGAAATGGCAGGGCACCCGGTGGACTGGGGACCCGTGGCTCTCTGAACTGCAGGACAGGATTCTGCGCAACCTCTTCCAAAGCTTCTGGGGCCGTATGTCATTGCGCTGCTTTTTCTACAAGCATTGGTAGTTCGAGGCATGTCAAACACAGTCTGCATAAGTGCCATGGAAATTATGGTTCCCATCAATATTAGAGCATTTGAAAGAGACAAGGGGGAAAAAAATAAGCTGCAGTTCCTGTTATTAAAGATTGTGTGTGTAGAGAGTGCCCAGCCTTTGTCTGATGTCCATTATGAGTCATGGTCATTCTTCTCTGAGTCAGCAGACTGTTGTTTCAAACTTAATTTCTTTGTGTCATTCATCTGTTCCCTGTCACATCCCTTCGGCTGTGAAATCTTATATTGGGCTCTGTTGGCCTTCAGATGATCATTTTTTCTCTGTCAATTAATTTCTTTCAAAGGAGTCCTGTGGATTTTTTCCCAAGAAATGGGAGGTTATCTTAGATTCTGGTCCATAGGAACGTTCTTGTGGGCTCAATATGGTCTGGAAATCCAATCTGTAGGAAGACCATGCCACTCAGTTTGATTTTCCATTCCAACACAATTCTGTTCTTGGACAATCTGGGACCAATCCTGCTCTCTGTAACTAGAAAACTGCTTTTATCTGGCATACGGACTTGATGTTAAGACTCCTGCCCCCTGATCTCTGAGAGAGTAATGTTTTCGCAGAAAAAAAAGAAAAAAAAACCCAGGCTGGTAAAGTTAGGAGTTTACCAGATCTAGATATCGCTTGCTTGACACCCAGCCTTTGGCATTCAAACACTTACATTGCCCTCAGACTATGTTATGGTGGGTTTTTAATTGCCTGTCTTTGCATGAGTCCCAAGATGACTCCCTGATTGATCCCCTGTGTCTTGACGATACCCTGACTCCAGTTAATGTTTCAGCCATCTGTACAATATGAGGCCTAAGGTCCCATTTGAGCTGAGGAAGCAAATGGCTTATTAAAGTCTAATTTCTCCAGCTTGTTCTTGCCTTTGGGCATTTTAAATAGGTTAATGCAATTTTTACAATACACTCAGGGAACTTTACTCACAGAGTGTTGTCATAAACTAGAGGAAAATAGCCCCTAGATTATCTCAGAATGGGAATTATTCCAAATATACTTGCCCTGATACTTAGTCAAGCTCCCTACCTAGAATAACAACTTTTCCTTCTTTTTTTTTTTCTTTAAGATTTTAGTGGATTATTGTACATTTTAAGGTTTAGTAAGGAAAAAAAATGTCACATTTATTTAATGCAGTGGATCGTTTTTCAGGGAAGTTCCAGTATTCATCGAAATGTGGAGACACCACAGGCACCATATAAATTATGACGGTTTTCTTCTTAATACTTCCTTTTTATTGCCTATATTCTTTAAAGTGAATTTAGTGCTCATGAAAGATGCTGGATATGACCACAGTAGAAAGTGAAGCCCTCTGTTTATCTGCAGAATTGGTACAGAGGAACATGGGCAATGCAAGTTTTTCCCCATAACCCCATCTGTGTTCTGCAGCTGTAACCTGGAGAGATCACCTTTAGGAAGGAGAAGATGACTTGGTCTCCTTACCCTTTCTATCCTTAGCCTCTCTGCTGAAAGTGCAAATAAAGATGTCAATTGATGCCATCCAAGGCCATACTCTTTATGATCTTCCTAATGGGTATTGGGAGACCATCAATTCATTACCTTGACTGTGTGGCACACTCCCTCCAGCGCAGGCTCTCTGTGAGCATCTGTGTGTGAATACATCTTCTATACATCTAATACATCTTCTATAAGGTAGAAAAAACTCAAAAGCACCATTAAAGTGCAATGACTTTTGTTCCCTGTATTGACCTAGACTGGATTTGAACCAGTGATTTAGAAATAATATGCTCTGTATCCCATTACTAATCTCTTCAGCCACAAGTCGAACCCTTCCTTTTTTTTCCACAAAGAGGATGCTAACACATTTAAAACAACTCACATTTTGCTCTTAAAAAGAAAATTCAAGCATATGCAAAAACACATTGGGTATTTGGCTAACCTATCCCTCATTACCCAGGAGGGAGAGAGTGTAAACACAGGCTTGCATGAGACTGTTCAGCGTGTGCATTCAATCTTTAGAAATCTGTTTCAAAGAAAAGAAAGGTATATACCTCATTAGAAGAGAAACAACAGGGTGGAAAAAAAGAGCAGGCCATGTCAGTTCAAAAGCAAGCCCAGATGCTTAAGTTAGTTACACTTTTCAGTTTAAGCAATGCAAATCCATTCTCTATTACTGGGGAAGTGGAAAAAGGCATTAGGCCCTTGAAATGGCAAGAGCCAAATTCTGTGCTCAGTCAAATAGGAAAAGGTTTATTGTATGGTTTTCTCCTTTTTAGTCTATTGTACATTGTATCAAGGCACTGAAGAACATCTATGCAATTATGTAAATCGGAGGCTAGAGGACAGAGCAGCACAATAGTTTGTAGGCTAAAATTGTGTCTTATTCCTCCTACCCCTTCTTCCTCTTTACACAGAAACAAACATGCACAAAACATTAATAAAATAAAATAAATCAGACTTTATGTGAATCTTATCCACGAGAGCAGATTCTAGATACAAATTGAATCCCTGAACATTAATTTGATCTTCTGCCAAGCACTGTAGAGGTCTTAAGAATCGTGAGTTTATATTGTGAATGAGAGGTGAAAAAAGAGTTACAATTTTTACACTGTTTTTATTATATAATCATTTTTGGGCTTACATATGTTCCTTGCTTTTTGGAGAAATGTGATTAAACTTTCAAATGTATACTTTTATTTAAAATATAACTAGAGCTATTCCCATACTTATGCAATAATGTTAGCAGGCAGTTGATACTACTTTCAGTGAATACAACCCGGATTGGGATTTGAAGACAGAGCCTTTTCAGTTTTCCTGCTGAGAAAATGATTCACTCATTCTCCCTCTCATGGATCAGACTGCTGCTTTCAAGCATGGTTGCATCAGAGGTGAATGTTTCCCATTGCACCACTCTACTTGACAGAGGGGCATTTTAGTTTCATTTCAGTTTCCTGTGTAGGTAAGCAGCAGAGGAACAGAAGACATAAGGAAAACATGAAAAGACAACATTTTATGTAAATCTTGTAAATGTATAGCAGCATTGTGCCTAAGGTATTCCCCAAAGGAAGTCGAGAGTGTGTTCCTTAGATCATAACTTTCTCTAAGTCCTTAAAGTAGTCTGAGATCTGTGACAAGTATAGAAGTAGGTGACCTGGGAGATGAGAAAGTTTGCTTTCGCTGCCTCTTGACCATCCATTTGCACCACTTAACTCCACATCTCTTTTTCTAATGTAAATTATTTGAAACTGTGGCTAAGCATAATCTGCTTAAAGTAGGATCATAAAACATGGGGCAATCCCTTGAGAAGTCTGCCATGGCACTGCAGCAACTAAGAAATTATAGTTAAAACTTAAGTTTGAAAACCCCTTATGCCGTTGTTTCCTTGTAGGTATAAGTTCTTCTTACCAGCTTCTTGGATACCTGGTGTATATTCAACACGTATTTTTGTTGAGGAAAGTTGAAATGTCACTCAGAGTTTGTGGATTTTCCTCACAGTTTTTCATAGCTTGCATGCATTTTTTAGTTAATTATCTCCCTTTTAAAGTTATGTACTTTATGTTGTCTTTTTTAACCACAGAAGGAACTTTTTTGCAATTTTTTGCAAGCTTTTTTAATTCTTTAATGCAATTCTGAAAGAAAGTAGGCACTTCTCACTTAAATATTTCAAGTTTTACCCAGCTGTTAGCCAGTAAGTCATAAAAAGATTCCTGTGAGGTAGGCAGTGCGTGTTATCTTTTATACATGCAGACATAGCGCTGTGGTACCACCTGAAATTCCATCAGGCTCCAAGCTCTGCAGAAAGTGACAAATGCTAGACAGGTATACGATTTATAATGGATGAGGTATGCAAGCAAGCTCTGGGAGTTGGATTGGATTTGATTACAAACAATAATATGACACAACCCCTGCTGTGGATAGTACACACATTGTGAGAGGCAGTGCAATCAGGCAGCGTGAACACCGGTCTGCAGGCATGATCCGGAGCCCTATATCCACCTTTGCAGTACACCTACTGTGTGGTTTTGGGAAAGCCTTGTCTGATCTAACAGTCCTTCTTCCAATTCCCTGTCTGTTTGTTTAGCAACAGCATGTTAAACAATCATACCTCACTAAGCCACTTCAATGCAATTTATAGCTCAGCATGATAGTAGGCTTCGGAGAGGCATTTTAAAGGAATTATATGAAAAGACAAGAAGTTATCTGAATAATTTTGTGCAGTTGCTGGCAATGAACTTGGAAACTTTTCCATGAAGTAACTTTTCTTCATCAACAAAATTTTCTGCGAGGGACCACCTTCCACCCCAGCAAGAATGAGTGCACTTCCAGTACAAAAGCGAATGGTAGAGATATTGATATTCCTGCATCGGCCAACATTCAAGTTTTGAGCAGTACTGAACACAAAGCTTTTCGACTCCTAGATGGGGAATAAAAAAAATCTCCATATCAAGCCATCATCTGAGAGTGCTGGGCATGCCCACAGAATTTACAAACTTGATGTTTTCCAAGTCAACTTCAGACCCCTCTTCATTTATCAGACAAGTCAGGTTGCCTGAGTGATTGCACCTCCTCACATTGTCAATGCACAGAAGTATGTTGGTGATGGCCATTCAACATCAGTTACATTAGCAGCTCAGTCAGACCTGAACCTGCAAAATTTTAGGTTAAAAAAAAAGCTCTTGAGGCATTTTTTCCCCTTTTTCTTCCCTCTGGATTCTGTCCCTTCTTTTACATATTGCCAGAAGAAGGAATGTGCAAATCAAGATGTCCATTAAACAGAGTATTGGTCTTGTGGAAATTGGAAGTTTAATGAAGATTCAATTTTTAAGAATGTAATTCAACAGCTTATCAAAGGCATGACTCGTTAATGAAACTGAGGCTTACACCATTAGGATGACTGTTCTAGCAAGTAAATCCCAACATGTGCAATCTTTCTTTCTAAAGCAGATGCATACATTTAGTAAAACTGCATTTCAATAAGTGTGGATTTTTGTCCGGTGGTAAACAAACAGATCAATACTGTTTCTGTATATCCGTATCTGTGCTTTAGACTCTGTAAGCCTTTTGCAAGGCTCCTTATATCACTGGCAACATTTCAATGAAAGCATCCTGAAAGAATATCGTATGCTCTGTGGTGAACACTAATACTAATAATTATTAAATATTAGTCTTCTCATTGCTCTGAGCTACATGCAAACACACAAAATAATAGACTTTTAGCAATGTAATGTAACCACCTCTTCATTTGTTTTAGTTTGTCAAGAAACTTCATTTATTTCACAATTTTGGGCTTCTTTCTATTCTCCTCATGTCTTGTATGTCACCATTTTAAGAAGTCCAGGCAGTGATGCCTTTATCTTTAATATTATATCAACAGATATTTTTTGCATACCATAAATTCAATCATAAGATCACTGACAAAAATTTTGCGCTGCCCTGTTTTTGCACTTTTATGTTATCAGAATCACAGTGATCCCTCTGTCCTATGTTACCTCGTGTTATCTCAGATTGATACTTCCAGCATTCTTTTAATTATTGGCCATATTTTCCAAATTCTAGCTGAAAGGCGTACCTCAAGGAGCCAAACGCATTCTGTGCTCCAAAAATGTTTCAGTAGATGGCTTCCCCTCCACCTCGAATGCTTTTGCCTGTCCCCTACTACATGACCCAGTGCCCTACGTACAATGGATGGCATTCTGACAAACCCATTTTTCCAAGCCATGGCCTTTACGAGTGCCCTGTGGGAGCAAAAAGGTTTGGGGTCCACTGCAGTACAAAAAAACGCCACTATATCTAGTTTGCTATAGAGGAAGTTTTGTCTCATCCTGTCGAGTTGTGCACACAGGATATAAAATGACCCCTTGTTCTTCTCTCTGAGCCGTGTGTACTACAAGTTATGTTTCTGTGGGGCGTCATTGCATTCATTTCTACATTGGAGACTGTGGAAGCGGTAAGGGCATGTTGTGTTTGAAGTCTTGGTTCTGTTTATCAATGGTTTGTCCAGACTGCTGAGCTATCACAGGTGAGGAAATGGCCTGCACAAGGCCAAAGAAAATTTAGAGCAGCTATGAGTATAGGAATAGATGACCAACAGCTCTTCCTACCAAGCCTTTTACTTTTCCTTCATATAGCTTTTTCTGGCTTACTCATTCTGCCTCATCTTTCTCCTTTTTCTTTTCTTTTTTCTTTTGCTTATTCCAGTTTATGGCTCATTGCTTTCATAAGAGCTGGTCTAGATTAGTTTTTTCCTCACGGGAATGGGAAGGGTCTTTCCACCTCTGTGTACATATCTACAGCTAGAATTGGTGAATGGTATTACTTGCCATCTGAGGTGTTTCACGCTATGGTTAATATTTGTCTATGCAGTTGCTTTCTTGTATACGCACCTTCTTCATTCTTTGTTCTCATATGCCTTACATTATATTTCCACTTACTACTCTCTTGTCTTTGGGACATTTAGGTACAAGTTTTGATCGTGGAATTGATGGAAGTGTACCCTTACTTCTCCAGGCTGATTTCTTTTGCATGAGATACCATGCATGTTTTTAATCTGACGGTCACTTTGTTTTATGTTGAAACACAAAACTTCCATCAGTAACTTTCCTGATAGAAATATATTGGTGTTACTAGTCCTCCTTCTCAGCATTATTCAAGTTCTTTGTTGAAGTCACATACACATGACTGTAATTCTTGTAAAGGCATATTTGTAGTTTGATTCCCGCCTCTGGTGAAAGAAAATTTAGAGCAGCTATGAGTATAGGAATAGATGACCAACAGCTCTTCCTACCAAGCCTTTTACTTTTCCTTCATACAGTCTTTTCTGGCTTACCCATTCTGCCTCATCTTTCTCCTTTTTCTTTTCTTTTTTCTTTTGCTTATTCCAGTTTATGGCTCATTGCTTTCATAAGTCATACCAAGACCTCAGGTTCATCCCCAGGGCATAGACATCTGGAAAGCTGAAATAGGGATGTCGACATGAAAAGAAAGTGGAGATGACTTGGCTTTATCTGCCAATCCACAAATAACTTGGTGAACAGAGTTTCTGGCCATGAAATCTGAATACCATTTTAGAAATAACAAATTTGATTCACACCTAGTTTACTTTGGCTTCTGCTGATGGAAATTATAATACAGAATGGTGTTGGCAAAGCAGTACAGAGGGCAAAGTAGTGCAATGATCTTGTAAGCCGTTCCTCTTGGGATCTTATAGCCATCTAACGCAAACCCTAAGATGTTGATTAGAGTGGAGAGACAGGTGACTTATTCAGGGCATAACCCCAGAAAGCATCAGGCTCCTGTAATGTTCTGGCTGCTGCTTAAAGCTGTTCTTCCTTAGTGACATCCCTGTGGCACACTTCTTGCCTTCCTGAATTTAATGAATGCCCTAGTCAATTTGAAAGTGTCTCTGGGAGATAAAGTTTGCTCCTCTGTGCAAGCAGGTTGATGTGAGCCACCAGCTTCCAAGCCTCACGTTTGGAGCACATACTAGCAAAACATGACAGACTTTTCCTACCAGGAGTAAGTGAGCAGTGCAAGTGCACAGAATACCTACTCTATTTCACAAGAGGAACTTTATAGCTTTTAGATGTGAATGATAAGAAGCAGTTCTAATTACAGAGACACACACATTTTATTGGGTATTTTTAGTACCTATGCATTGCACAAGAAATTTCACAGCTGAATGTTTTATTTCCTGACACCTGCTGTATAAAGATGTGACAAAGCTCTTTTCAGAGCATCCTTTATTTTACAACTATAGTTTTCTCTTCCTCTCTATAACATCACCAGTTCATGTTATGGGTTCTTGCTATGCTATGTACAGTGACATCCTGTTGGCCTCTTTTCTAGGCAGGCAAAATTCCCATTGGCTTCACTGGTAAACTTGTCTGAGCAAAGACTGCTGGTCAGCTCTGAGGCCTATCCTGTGGGCAGAGCCGTAGCCCTTCTGAAGGTTTGTTTTCATTGCCTCCAGTAAAATCCAACTCTTACCCCAGAACTGCACTGGCTATTAGTGATAGGAACATGTTCATTAATTTCCTGCCACAACCTGAAGTCTGAGGCCAGCTGACCTCAGTGCGCAGTGTGCCCCGCAATGTAACAGAACCAGAATTTAATCCAGAATATCTTTAACACAGTAGGCAATACTGAAACCTACATAACTCCCTTCCTTCTCTTCAATTCACAGCTACCTCATCCCTGAACTCCCAGCTTCAACAGCTTCAGCATCTTCAGCAGCTCCAGCATCAACAGCAGCAGCAGCAGCAAGGTCAGCAGCAGCAACAGCAGCAGCAAAGCCAGCAGCAGCAGCAAGGTCAGCAGACGCAGACTCCACAGCCACCCCAGCAGAACCAGCAGCCACAGCCACAGCCGTCAGCGCCACCACAGCAGAACCAAACACAGTCCCAGAGCCAGAGCCAACTGCCTCCGGCCCCACAGTCCTCCAGCTCCCCTCAGAAACCCAGCCAGTCACCAGGGCATGGCCTTCCATCTCCTCTTACTTCACCAAATCCATTGCAGGTAGGACGCTAAGTACAAATCTCTAGTGGCCTAACAACAGAAAGTGCATACTCTCACACTGCAAGGGGAAATCAAGTGAAGGTTACACCTTCTGACCATACAGGCTAAGAAATTCCACCTTGTATTAGTTAATCCTTACAGACATGCAGCTTAGAACAGCTAAAAGGCCTGATAAGCCAGAAAAGCATAACTAATGATGGTCCTAGTCTGCTCCTTTCTGAAGAGTAAACATCTTTTGCTCTTAAAGTCCACATCATAAACCCCATAGAAAACGATATAATTTCTTCCACAGATTCAGCATGTGACCTTCGCAATGGCGTTTGCCCAGCAGTCACCCTTTATGGTAACTTATGAGGACAGCAAAGTTAGCTGTTCATTAGCAGATGATCCTGACTGTCCCTAAAAGAAATAGAGCTTCTGCTGGTGGACGTGTGCAAGGGATGGATGGGTTATCCTTCCTCTTGAAATCACAGTCCTAACGTTTATCCTGCTAAGAATCAAATACTTCTGTTAAGAGTCTCAGTATAGACTCCAAAGCTAAGAATGCCAGTTAATGCCTTTCCTAGATGCTCACTCCAGTGACACGGATGTTTTTTAATAGACCAACAGCTATGGCACCCACGCTGATGCTGGACTCTGCCCATCTTGGAATTCTGGGGCAGAAGCAGGAGAGCTCTGATCCAATGGTCCTAATTTCTTATACTTGGGTGTTCTCGTACTACATGTATCATGCTATGTTCATGTCCTGCAGGAACAGCTTTGACTGTACCCACAAGTATGATTCTGAATAAACACCAGGGTTGTTTGTGAAGTGAGCAAAGTCTCTTTCACTGGGCAGTGGAACTGCACTTAGCAACCAGCAAAGTCTCTATTCACTTTATTCTCTAAATTTTGAGACCCCACTTTAAAGGTTTTATCCACACTGATGGATTCGGCTCCATTTCCTGCAGAAATTAAACTGCATTAGCTTAATAATTAAAAAATCCTTTTTCAAACAATTAAGGGAATTGGTTTACAAGAAGCTGTGTTTGCCGTGTGGCCAGTTAAACCTGCATTAATCTGAGCTTCAACTAAATTGCATCAAATCTGATTTTTTAATGGTTTAGATAATAGACTTAAAAGTCCACAAGAGAGGTGTCCTTGCTTCCTGAGCTTTTTCTTATAGTAGAGCATAATGTTTCTAGAGCTTCTTCTGTGTATTGTCTTAAGGGCTACTTAGGCACCACTTAGTGCCCAGTCTATCATGCTAGTGAGTGCTTTGGGACTCTTTAGTATGCAGATTATTGACATACAGAGACAGGAATATTTCCAGAGGAGCTTCTGTTACATTTTATTGTCTTGGTGCAGCTGTAATGTATGCACACTGACTGTATACACTATATGTTGCTAAAACTGCCTGCTAAATATTTTGCTTTAAAAGGCATTCAGTTTTCCAAAAAAAGCAAATGCACACATAAATTAGAATTGGGGTAGGGAGGAAGTGGGATTACCTCAGTGAACATACCTCAAGAGGGTTGTACTAACACTGAATCTGAAGTCTTAGCTCTCATATAGCCTCTGGTCCCAATCTAAATCTCAAATGAATCTGAGTACTTCCAGTATCATCTGTGACCTACAGGTACAGGCCAGTAGAAGCACTTTCTACTGTTATCTCTCCAGGGTCACATCTCACTTGCAGAAGTACAATAAAAGTAAGTAAAACCAATAATTCCTTGCATGGGAGGTTCCAATGTCAATGTTTTCATGGAGATACCTCGGCACATCGCTCTCTTTAGCATACTTATCCTCACAAGTACCCTTCTGAGGGCAGTCTGGATGTGGCAGACTCAACAGAAGTAGAAGGAGGGAACCAAGTACTCTGAGGTGGTTTTAGTTCAAACGCTATCCCCTAAACCTTTTAGGAACTGGGATTAGAGTTAATGAAAGACACCAGAGTGAGAGGTCTGGCATTCCCACTGGGCTGAGCTTAGCCAATACCGCTAAGCCAGCTGCGTGACTGGGACGCTTTCAGAACAACAGTCAAGGAATTAGAGGTCATTAGCTGTCAGTTCTGGCTCAGCATTAAAGAGTTACTAATAAATTGGGGGATCAGTATTTTCAATGTTCTTTCTTCTCTGATCCTCGCCATTTAAATAGCCATGAAAACCCAAAGTTTGTTCACAGATACAAATACGCTGTGTGCTGACATCCAGAAGAGGAGCCAGAATTCAGCATAGTACTTCAGGCCTCACCTTAGCGATGTGTGTAGGGCCATTAGTTTGGCCTTCTAGCCATTTCTACAGCATTTCTACAGCAAGCATAATACTTCTCAAGCTTCCCTAAGCAATAATTAAGAACTTGAAACATGCTCTGTCATATTGCTGAGAATGGTGAGACTCTTTAATATGCAAACAAGTGACACTCAGAAATATTTCCAGAGGAACTGCTGTTGCACTTTATATATGGTTGAAGGATGTGTTCGGGTACTTTTCTAAAGCAGAGCAGTGGTAAGATCTCCTCTATGAAATTTGTCTTTCCATTCTAAATCATGCAGAGAAAAGCTGTTTTACCCCTGTACATCTAGTTTGAGGACTGGATCTGAAATTGTTTTCTTCTGCACAAACATAAAAAAAACAAAACAAAGGAGGGAGCACACGTTTGGCAGCAGTTCATATATCCAATTCATAATAGCTGCTTAGAATGTGGATTTTTTTAGTGTCTAATGCTTTAACTTAAAAGTCGACCTAGAACAAAATTCAGAGATCTTATGGCCTCTAAGGTAATGTTCTTTATGAACTAGAATGAAATGGGTTTTGTTTGAAGAATATTAAGGGAATAAAGATCAACTAAGTTAAAGTTTGACAGCTTAAATTTCATTTCTGAATTCTTGATTTTTTCATGTGGGCTTTATCCTCTTACATTATTCAGGATCTGTCTGAAGGATATTAGTTTAGAACAATGCAACCTCAAAAAATTGTCATGGAAAGTCAGTAATTCAGGAGGATGATTGTGTTTGTTTCAAAAAACTCTGAAGGATAACAGCAATTACATCTCAAAATGTACAGATGCTGTCATGTCCTTCAGAAGGCAAATTAAATGAAAGTGACTTGCTTAGGTATACCTGGGTGAGGTACTTTTGCTAGCTGATCAGAAATTGATAATACCGATGCAGTGTACACCAGCTAAAAGTCTCAGAACAATTCTCGTCAGATTGTTCTGTAATACTCTGCTCTAATTTTGTCACTGTTCTTTACTCAGTTCAGTGGGCTGGATTGTAGTTACAAAACTATTATTTTTAGGAGGTCTTTTAATGATTGTGTAGAAAGATGAAAAACCTCACTTTAGGTTCCAGGGCCTGGATTCCGTGCTGACATTAGTGATGATGCTCCAGATTTACACTGGTAAAAGCAAAACACTGTAGAACCAGGGTCATCACTGATTTGCAAAAGACAACAAACTGGGAGAATTTTCCAAAGCAGAGCTGTATTTCAGGAGGTGGTGGGTCAGGTAGATGACAGAAGACTTTCATCCCTTCATTTTAAAATGGTGAAATTCCTCATATAGATAATAGTAGTCTGATTTTTACTTCCATTGTGTCAATTAATTGAGACAAAGGAATCCAGAGGTGAAAGACAACCTAGCTCATGTTGTAAATTGGGGACTTCGAAACCTTTGCTTCTGGGAAAATACACTTCTTCAAATATGCTTTCCTGTGAATGTTTAATGTTATTACCTGGCAAACTCTACGGGTTCTTGAATGGTCAGCATGTTGCAACTTCAAAGCATAGTTAGCACCTCTTACAGAGTTTCCATTCAATTAAATTTCTGGAGCCATAAGATCTTGATTATATGCTGTAGAAAATCAGATGAGCCAAGTACTAAGTAGCCAATTATTCTGCTTGACTACCAGGATCAGGCGCTTTGTATCAGCAACATATATTTAACTGGCTCCAAATGGGGGTTAGCTTCTGGTGCTGACACTCACTGTATGTTTTAGCGGTATGGATAAGATGAACGTACCCACAGCCAGATCTACAAAGGGAGAGCTACACTATAGGAATAGAAGAATTCCCAATGATTTCTACTGCTCTGTTCGTGTGTGAATAGGAACAGACAAAGGAAATCCCCCAGGGATCGCCCCACTGTAAAATTATTCTGACCGTTTTCAGAACTCTTTCCTAAAGCACCTTTTTGTCATAGAAGCCTACCTACAATAACTGGAGCTGACGGAAGGTGATGAGTGAGAAAAAAATAATAATAAAAGGAGGGAAGAAGGGAAGTGAGGAGATGACAACAGCAGAAAAGTCTTCCAAGTAATAGCAAGCTCTAGGATAGCAAAACCAGAACCTCCTTCAGATTAAATTTTCATACTAATCTTAAATAATGTATTTGGAACCTCAACACTTTTATAACAAAGGAGAAAAGAAAAGCAGAAAGGCTGAAACACTCAGCTGTAAATGAGGGAGAATGTGTACACTGATGCCTGAGGCTCCAACAGTCACAAAAACCAGACCGCCCCTTCCCTTCCCCCCCAATCTCATTGACTGGTTAGCTTCTCATTAAGGCAAAATCTACTTTAAAGAAATCTCAGTGTTTACTGACCCTTTGATAAATTTACATATATTTAAGATACAGAAGAAACAATCAAGTCTGTTGGTTTGAGGAAGGCAGCTGGGATAGGTTTGCAAGGACTATAGTCATGGGCTGTCTTTATGGCTGTGTTCACATCCAAGACCTGATGTATTTTTCTCATGCTTACTGAATCCTGAGATCAAGAAAACTTGATCAACGTTATGACAGCAGTAATCCCACTGAGGTTTTTTTTTTGTTTTGCTAAAATTATCTAGTCTTCTTCCTGCATATGATACTCTGCAATGTATGACTGTCTGAATCTGTTCCCAAGTTACTTGGTAATCAGTTTGACAAAGAAATATATTTTACATATGGTGAGCAAATGCAGTGCTTTGAATCCATTTTCCAAAATTTCCTAATTTTGGTATCAATAGGGATTGAGATATTGCACATCACAAGGCAACGGGTGATATAGACATGTACAGCAGACATTTATTCAGGAAGTTTCATGCCCATGACCTGCTTAGACTGAGCCTGTTGAAGTGCTGATCTTAGGTGGATTTCCAGGAGGTACTGGCAAGACCTAGGTCTCAGCTCTAAACTAGTAGCGTGGAAACTCCCCTGCAGTCAGCTAAATTGAGTTGAGCTTGGTGAACTGTTGAGAATATTTTGCATATTCCATCCCCTGCTTATTTTAAACAGGTCCAGAAAGATTTAAACATCTTGTTCTACTGACAGTTTTGGATTTCTGAGTATTCTTACAGTATTTTAATGATTTTTTGGGGTTGATAAAGGTGATTTCATGAGTGGAAGAGACAAGTACTTGTGTGAAAATTTCCACTAGCTAGAAAGTCACAGTCATGTTCATGTACCACACACACATGCTTGTTACCCATTGCAAATGCTGTTGTGATTCAGGTCCCCTCCTTTTGGTTTTATGCTCTTTCTTTTGCCACTGCAGTAGTTCTGTGAACCACACAGACATTACTGTTCACAAACTTGAACCTTGCTTGAGAAATTGGTGGCTTTGAGCTTCAGTGCGTCCAGGGCCCCCTTTCTTCTTCTCCTCTCACCTCTCCTGGGCACTTCCATGATCCTCCTCATCCCTTCTGGGTCTGCCACTGACTAGGCCACTCCGATATGGCAACATGGCAGTTTGTCCTAGCTGGACACTCAGGCGTCTCTGCACTGTGCTGTACCATGCTCCCTGGCCCCGGTGCACAGTGCAGAGACATGCAAGCTGGTTTCCTGGCACAGCTAGCTTGTTTGAGGACTGCTATTCTTTGTCTCTACCTGGAGATGCATGGGCATCATTTCCACAGAAAGGCTAGTTTCAGTTATGTCTAAGACTGCATCCATCCACAGGACTGAGTAGGGTTTTAGATCTTCTCAGCTGTCTTCCTTCTTCCAGAAGCTCACTGCTTTTTTGGGTCTTCGAGGCATTGGGACTTCACACTGTAAAGCTGTTGAATACTGCTTTTAAACAAAGCAAAGAGATGTTTAAGGGTTCTCAAAGAGACTTTATAAGCAAGTCTCTTCTTTCCCTGAGGAAACCTTCTCTCAGTTGGAGCGCTGGCTGCCTGGTCCATCCAAATATACTCTGCAGGTGTTGCTATTTTCAGAAGCGCAAGGAGTACTGGTGTCTGACTCACATTTAAAGCAAAGGAAATTAATCTTTGAGCAAAACAACTGGCATTATTAGCACCCAAGGGGCAGAAGCTGAGGCTAATATAGGAAACCATTTGCTAGAGAATCCTCTGAAGGAGAGGAGAGTAGAGCTGTTTGCCCAGCAAGCTCTGGCTTCTGAAATGGGAGCATTTAATAAACTCCCTAAAGCAACTGAAGTATTTAATAAATGAGGAAATAAATAAATAATATCTTCCCAGGACAAATTTAGGAAGGGATCCATATCCCATAAGGTCTTCTATTTCCAAAGCCTCTCTAGGCAGAGAGGAGGACCCTTGGTGATCTTGGGGACAGAAAAAATTGGCGCAGGCCCTCAGATACTCTTTTAAATCCAGTGGATCTGTTTTGCTAGCATTCATTTCTCTTTTCACTCATATTTCCAGAAATTGACGGAGAAGTAGAGAATATCCCAAAGCATTAATTTATTTTCCCCTATTTTTCATACCCCCTCACCTCTTTGTAATAAAGCAAAAAAAAGAAAAAAAACGCAAGTCATCACAGGTTTCTAGTTCTGCAAGAAAAAAAATTATTCTGCTTGGAAGCAAGTGGACCAAGTGAACACAGAGAACCTAGTGGGCTTGTTGAATCTGATTGAGGAGCAATATTCTGGAAGTGGTATAGCCCTGATGTTATACCATTCAAGGCTCCTTGTACAAATAAGCACCTAAAAGAGGTTGCTCAGCTTCTAGGTACTGCCTCAAAAAAAAAAAAAAAAAAAGGGCAAAAAAAAAAAGGCAAGCCACTCCGGACTGTGTTTTAAAGTTTAAAACTAAGCCTTTTTTGGCAGTATTGCTGAGATCTATCAGAGTGTCCACTTGTGGATTCTGTTGGTGGTTTTAGCAGATGCAGTTTAGGGCAGGTGTTTAAAAAAATAATAATACTTTCTCTTTTTTATTGGTAGCCAGAATGTTTTGAGAGAGTGACTAAGCACAGGCCTGGAGATTATGAAATTTGCTTAAGTGTTAATGGGTTGATTGCTGAGTTACAGCCTTCCGTCTTTACTGGAAATTGATTGACTGGTGCCGCAGGTCTTCACACTTGACGCTCGGATTTGACTCGAAAATTCTGCCAAGTCTTTTACTCTGAAATTTATCTTAATTAGATCTGAAAGACCTGCCACAGCAGAATAGTCACACCGATTAAAATGAAAAACAGGAGAAATTACTGATCAAATTAATCATAATGTCGGGTTACAGCTGTAGGTCTGATGTAATTTGCCACTCCAGTGAGTTACATCGGCCCAGGCAGAGGAAAGAGAGCTGGTTTTACGCTGATCCGTAACACCAGGCAGCTTCGGGCAGCCCATCAGGACGTTTATTCCATTCATTCTCTTGGCTTATTCTGACCTTAGTGCTGCAACTAGAAACAAATTAGGCAAAAGAAAAAAAATATCCCTTTATCCAAGGGGTCGCACTGGAAACATGAGCTTTCCAAATCCTTCTTGTTTCATTTTCCCCCTTTCTCCACCAACCTTCTACTTTTGTTTGAAGTAACCAACAATTAATTATGTGGAAACTGGAAAATTAAAAGGTCAGAGGTTACCACCTCAGGCACAAGTCAGAAAATGTGTATTTCTAAGAGCTCCTAGTAGGTTAGGATATGAGGAAATTAGGATCATTTAAGCAAATGGGTATATAGTAACACATGAGAAGGCATGTCCTAGCAGGTAGGAAATCAACAATCAGATTTGATAACTTATAGATGTGATGGTCCTAAGATTTGTTTTTAAATTATGTACTTGTAATATACTACGTTCTACTATAACTTTTTTTTTTTTAAATGTACAAATTACTGGTTGAATCCATGTTAGAAGGAGGTAGGTTGTGGGTCTTAAGCAGTCCCTCCATAAAACTTTCATCTGGAAGAGAAGTCTTCTGCAAGTTTCCTAGTATTTGTTCCACCAGCAAGGTTTGAAAGATTTTTAGGACAACCTGTCTCGTAGCACTGTTGTATTTTTTGCTGCTGATCCAGGACAAAGTCAAGAAATGAAGATATTTGCCACCAGCTGAGAAAGGAAATGAAGTAAAGGAAAGAGAACAAGAAACTAGATGAGTGCTGAGAGTATCAGAAAAAAAAATTGTCTTACCTTTGAAATACACCCAATTTTTTATTTTGATACTGTAGTAACTTAAACTGATCAGGAATTTTCTAAGTGATTTTTCTTTTCCAACAATGATGTAATTCCACAAAGTTGGTTTCTCCCCTGCCCAAAATTTAATTTTAATTTTCTATTTTAGGCCTGGGAAATGGAAAGAACTGAGGATAGCTTTTGTTTAAAATCAGCTTAAGTTGCATATAAACAATTTATTACATTGAATTGCCTGAAAAATAGTGATTTAACAAAAGAAACCAAAAACATTTTAATTCATGGTGATGATTTGAAGTCTGCTGAAATACTTCATCATTTTCAAATGCAAGTTTTGTTTGCTGAAACATTTCAATATTCCATCTTTTATCTGCATTTGCATCAGAAATTACATCTTAAATCAGGAGAATTTCCTGCACGACAGGAATTTAACTTATTTCTGATAGCTTAGACATAATCAAATATCCTGTGAGGATTCCAGTTGGAGAACCAAGCTAGGTTGTGTTTGTGAAAGAGATTGGAAGGCAAAGCTGAGTTTCCAGAAGAGAAAAACTGATGTATGAAAATAGTACATCATATATTGCTAGGATTATCCTTTTACTAAAGGAACGATGATGGTGCATTTTGGTTCTTAAAGGAGCTAAGATTCTTTAAAGCAGCAATCACTGCTGCAATATCTTTGTATACCTGTTAAGAAATACTTACATGCTTGTAAAAAGCATCAGGGAAGCAGTCAGATCTAAGAGGATCCTAGGCACTTAGCAAAAATACAGATGCTATAAAGAAAGCCTAAAATGTGGGCCCAGTCACAGTACAGAGCAATAGTCTGTAGTAGTGATGGCCAATAAATTGATATCAGAAAATGATTCTGAATGAATGTGATAACAAGTGATATAAAAATTGTTAGTTGCTTATGCTCTTATGATTTTCACCATAGTAACCTTATAATCCCATTTTCAACCTGCTGGATAGCCATACCCAGCTGGAGTGCTGTCTCTTCTTGCTCTCCTCCCAGTTTGGGCAGTGCTGTCCTTGTGGGCTGGTGGCTCCAGCTGGAACAGGACAGGAGGTGGTAGAGGGCTGATCTCCTCTTGACCTTTCCCCAGGGGGTGGGGGACACCTCGCAGAGTGCCAAGCAGAGCTGCCAACATGGGTGCTCCATGGTCTATGGGGCGGGTGGGGGACAGATGATAAGGACTAGGGCTGTACTGGGATCAAGGTCCAGGATTCATCTGAGGGTGCAGCTTCCATCAGTGTAGAATTCCTCAGGGACAAGGCCTGATTTTAGGGAGGAAAAGGAATACGTTGGGAGGAGGAGAGGGGAGAAAACCAAAGTCTTTTGTTATTCATGATGCCTTTATTCCTACTGACCTTTACCACTGGGAGAGAGACACAAAAAACCAGAAGGATTGGCACTGTGAAAGGCTGAAATTGTATCACTGATCACCACTCTGGAATAAGATGCTGTGTGCATTTCCGTCCTACGTCTGCAACTTTTCACTTGATAACGAGACCTAACACTATCCTAGGGAAGTTGGCAGGAGGTTTCTCATAGCTCTCAAATGAGACAGGAGCAAGCTCAATATGCCATTAGGAAGGTTTCCCCCACTTCTCCCTCCCCAACTTTATAGGATTACAGCTTTCTATTTTTTTTAACTGTCTTCTGACTATGAAACATGTTCTCCATGCAATCAAAATGTGTCTGACAGAATTTTCAGTTCATGTAAAACAAATATAAAAATAAACAAAACTTGAGAAAACCAAGCCATTCTAAAAATCCTTCATGTTTTTCCCCATAGACATTCAAAGAGTATGTCTAGGGGGAAATCACCGGTACTTCAAATGTACAAGCAGGTATAGAGATAACATATGTCAGTCCTGTAGACCCAAACTTGGCAGTCCATGCTCTCATGAGTGAAAACTGCAGGGAAAGGAGGGGAGGGGGGGGAGTTCTTTTACCGCCACATACAATCTGCATATTTAGCTCTAATCTCATTATCAAGTTATGCCTTTGCTTACTGAATTCACTTTTTTAAAATAATTTGCATCGGGAAGCAAAGTGCTCTAGTAAATGGCTTTTTGGAGTCAGGAGCACCAGACTGCAGTCCCAGCTCTGTCACTGTCTGGCATGTCACTTTGTCTTTCTGTTCTTTTGTTGATTCTCCCACCATTGTTTGATCTCCTTAGACTTTAAACTTTTACGGTTTTTTGGTACAATGCAATGAGGCCTTGATCTTGCATCGGGCTTCTAGGTACTGCTGTAACACTAATACCATGAAAGCAAGGAATATTCAAAAGAGGAATTGCATAGCCCCAGTCACTTGCTTGCTGAATTCAGAGTAGTATTGCTGTTGACTTCAGAAGACACAGAATTGGTATCCATTTTGTTTTCAAGTATATTGAATATTTTGAAGTTTCTGTCAGCTGCTCAGTGTGCTGTCAAATGCACTAATGAAAGGTTTTCCTAAAGTTAATTTTCCTACTCGTAATACAATAACCAAATTTGCTTTAACACTTGAAAAAATCCATCCATACTAAAGCGAATCAGTTGCTTAATCCTAAAATTAAAGGTTATTGCATGCAAGAGAAAATAATTACATGCTCAAAGTATGGAAAAAAGAAAACTTTTTTAATATGTAGGTATTTGTATAATTAAAGACTAATCAAGCATGAAGGCTGCTGACTAAACCAGAAAATGAGATTGTTGGCAAGCAATATTGTAATGTAAATGCCATTTTTGTTTAAGTACTAAAGAGCTGGAGGAATGATATCCTGAACAGATTAAAAGCAAACAGCATTGATAATAAATATTTATCAGATTTCAAATGCAACACATAGAGATTTTTATATTTTACATGCAAAATATATTGGCATTGAAATATTCAGTCACTTTTCAAAGGTTTGTTCACATCTTCACTTTAACATGTTGAAAAGCAAGCGCTCGCTAGTAAGAGAAACAGCTTTAGAACTCAGTCTTAACCTGTAGCAATGTCAGTAATCTGTAGGCAATGGAAAACAGCTGAGACTTGCTAACATACTTAACTACAAATGTATAAGATCAACTCCTGGGGCTGAAGAGTCAGAATTTCAATGGTCTTTATGTGTGTTTTCTTTTCTTTTTCTTTTTCCCAAAATGTTCCCATTAATTTTTCAAAAAGAGAGAGGAGCGTCTCAAACTTAAATACATGCCATGAAACAAATTCGTAGTAAAGTATTTATGGAGGGCTTATGTATATACAGAAATTATCCCAATGTAACCACCATTTTGTTATAGAGGATTGATTTAGTTAAGGGTTTGTATCTTCTTGGGGCAGTGCTTTTAAATTGGTGTAAAAGTATTGTGCTGGTTAAATATGCTCATCATATACCTTTGTGTTATGTTATTGTAGCCTAGATCTTCTTCAGAAGTGGATATAAAGATATTTGGCTACATCAGGAGTTGAGGAGAATGAGGAAATGCTAGAAATGAAGTACCAAATGTGTTCCCATTCCCATCCATTTTCTTTCCATTACATTGTTCCCAGACTTGGCACTACTCAGCATGCTGAGGTCCAGCAGAAACTGTCTCTTAATCAAGCCTGGTCATGCAATAGTTGAAGCTAATTTAAAATGTCCTTTGACATCTGTGAAAAGAGGCTTAAACCAAATGGATATGATAGTAAGGCGATGAAGGCCTTTGCTTTAGTACGTACACTGTGGGCCATTGCATCCTTTGTGTTCATGTGTGTCTCCTGTTGTTTCCTCATACATTTACTTTTCAGAATAATTTTCATCTCACTTGATTATGACTGAGAGATACAATAGCATGTCACTGACAGAGTTATCGGGGGAAGTGACAATAGGGATTTTTGAATGTAAGGCTGCCTACAACATTATCAAATTTATCCTAGCCTAGTGTAATTATATTCTATTAGCCTTTGGACAAAGGGAGTGTAGACAAGTTAAAATCAAATAATACTGTGCGAAAGTCTAATGCTAGTCTCTTGAATAAGCATTGATCTAATTTTCAGAAGGGTTGAGTCACTCCCATTGATGTGAACTGTAGAAATTATTACTTAGCCCTCGAAGGAGCAAAAATACGGATTTCAACCCCTGGATTTCTTAGAAGAATCCTGCTCATGTCTATAGGTTATATCACAGGAAACTGACAATTTGCAAATGCCAAAATTCAGACCAAGCCAGCCAGGTTCATACAATATCCTGTGTTTATCTGAGTTACTGAGCTCTTAAATGTACAACTTCACAGATAGGCATATTAATATATCATCATTAAGAAACTTCGTAATAAGTACTTTATAAGTCCTCTAAGCAATTCATATTTACACTAGTCTAACGATACTAAGGATTACATTGGGAAAAACACACTAAGGAAAATAGTAGGAAAAGTACAAAACCTTGTGTGTAGACCATCAGTCAGTGGTCCGGCAAGAAGCAAACTAGAAGAGTCAGTAAAGCACATTTAGATCAAAGCTATGCAACTGATGGTCTGTGAGCCAGGTCTGACCCATAGGAATTTTCTATCCAGACCCCAAGTGAGCAAATAAAAGAAAAATAAAAGGCGGTTGAAGGCATATGTGATTTGCCCTGGGATGCGCTGTTGCTTGTGGGTCCCGAGAGCAGACCAATTAGGTAAGAGAGGTGGGCAGGTGAGAAGTCTGCCTTTTGATGTTTGTTTGTTTGTTTGTTTGTTTGTTTGTTTGTTTTTCACACATACTTGAGTGAAGCATAGTAATAAGTTTTAGGTTGTCTGTTAGCAAAAGACCCTAATTCTTTTCTTCTACAGAGATGGCTGTGCCTCCCAAAGATTACTGATCCTATCAAGCAGGTGATAGTTCCTCTTTTTGTTTTCTAACTGTAGTGTCTATAAAGTATAAGTTACAAGAACAGTTTCCCTATTATTTCTAGAAGGGAGATTACCACAGTTTACTGAGGAAAACATGGTAACATGTAAATTATTTAAAGGCTGAAACAGACACTTTCACAAGTCATTAAACTACCCTATGTCTTGGAACGCAAAGAGGATATCCCTGGGATATTTATCTGAGGGGTCTGCAGGTTAAAAGGGGAATGGAGTCAGCAGAAAAAGCAGCAGTCACGTAACAGAAAGAGCAATTATTCACAAAATAAAAATGAGGATAGCGGTTAGAAGTGTCAGCATATACATCTGAGATGCCTTTGGTGGGGCCATTACTTATGAAAAAAGTCATTACTGCTATTTTGCACTAGATACAGTGTACCTATTTCCTGGTAACCATGGTTTGCATAGCATTCATTTATATGGAAAATCTACAAAGAAACCTCAAACCACCTAGTGAAATGTAGAAACATCTCCCAGCTCTCTGGCTTTATACTCTTTGACAAGCATCAGCCTAAACAGGACCTTAGAAATGCTCAACACTTGTATACATCATCTCCATTTACCTTCATGAATCAATAAGGACATGCAAGCCTCATCTTCAGTGTGTGGTTTTGAAAGTCTTAATCTGATTCTCTACGTTAACAATATCCTTTACTCCAAATGATAAAAAGTAAGACCACAGTCCTGGTTATAGCCTCATTTGGAAGTTTGAAGGCCAGCCAGATGCTGCTCTGTTTTCCAGAACTGTCTAAAAAAGTTGTCTTGTTTTCAGGTAAGACTTGCCCCTCATCTGAGCAACAGACACTGAAATTTGCAGAATTTTTTCTGGACATGCTGTATTTGGTTTTGTAATTTCTTCACAGGAGAAAGTCTTACTACTAGGATTAGGCAAAAATCAGACCCAAGGATATTCCATGATCTCAACAAATATTTGACTCCAAACCAGAAAAAATAAAACGGAAAAACCAGGGTAGCTGACAAAGTTTCACATAAGTGAAATAAAACTGTGAAGTCTGATTTCATCCTTTTTACTTTACCATATGCACGTGCACCCCTATGCCATTTGAGAAACTGGATTCAAAATGAAGAGCCCAAAACTGGGGAATTTCAATACTACCAAAACACTTTCTTTGGGAGCTTATGGAGGGAGAGACTTCCTAAACACAATCAAAATGCCCACCACTTTTCAAAATGTTTCAATTCCAATGGAAATAATAATATTAGTGTAATAAAATTTTCCATCAAAATTTTTAAAACCTATTTGCAAAAAAAAAAGATTGTAACAAAATGTTTTAAGTTAATCCTTACCCTGGAAATCACCATGGGCTTCAGAAATACTACCTGGTGCTTAGAAAAGCTGAATCTGACATTTTTCCAGTAAACTGGAAAGCTGCACACTATTGAATATAATCTTAACATTAGGGTGCTGTTTTTAAATTTCTCAAGGGGTGATTCAGCACATCAAGGCAACAGGGGTAATGATCTGAGGAGGAGACTCCTCACGAAGTAGAAAGAAAAGATCAGTACACTTCCCACGTCTGACAGCTGACAGACCAGTGTTTGCTCTATGAAATAAAGTCAGCCATGCTGGTGAAATGGTCCAGCACTGAGCAAAGGAGCTTTACCTCAAGAACTGAGGTTTGTAATCATCAGGGCCATAACCACCCTCATTTTCCTACAACTTGTTCCTTTGCAAAATGCCTAGCAACCTTCTTTTAAACAGTTGGACAACTCAAGACTTCTTTTTCACTATTTTTTGTTGAGAACTCTAGATTCACTGAAAAGCAAGTGAAATCATCTCGTGAAACAGTATCTTAGCCTCAGGTCTGAGCCTTTCATTGCACCTGATTCAGACGTGAGGCTTGAACCTGGGTCTCCACATGCTGATGAATGCCCTGATTTGGCAGGATAATGGATGCTTGAGGGCTTTTATTTTTGCCTTTCGGAATATAAATAGTTGACTGTTCATCAGGCCAGAAAGAGAACCTATCCTCCTACTTGTCCCGATGCACATGGTAACTTTTACAAAGGAAACAGTTTTAAATAACAGTGGAGAAAGGTCATGAGCCTGTAATTTACTATGTGTAAGTATGTATGTCTTCTCTGTTCAAAAATTGTCTGCTGGAAATTTTAATGAACAATTTCTGTAAGTGCTAGACAAGCCCACAAGGAGCTCTGTAAATATTCCAGATGTAAGCTAACACTGGTTTGGCTTTGTTCTCTCTGGGGAGAAGAGGGGCTGAATGTATAGGTTACATGATATTCTATCAGTTGTTTGGATGAGAGAGCTGCCACTTTAGCATAGCATGAGCATTACTTTTCCTGGGAGGGCTGGCTGGTGTTTGGATTGTGTCTGGTTGATTTTCATTTTGCAGTCATGCAAAATGAAAGGATGTTTCCTAAGCTACTTTAAGGGGAAAATTTTTAAAAGAAGATTGATACAGAAAGATGAGTGTAAGAAACATAGGGAGTATATGTATGATGAATATTGATCAGATTTTTTAAAAAAATAATTGGTATCTTCCGAGGATAAAGAATAATCTTTAATGTAGATATTGAGTGACTTCCTATCACTCAACACTAACTTTAATATAAGGAACACTAACTTTAATATAAGGAAGTGTTGAAATGCTTCTAGAAAGTACAGTTGAAATAAATCCCTAAATATCTAAATGCTAGCTCCAATAGGATTGAGACTTTATGAGCAAAATTTTACTTTTAATGATATTAGGTCAATACAGACTTTAAAAAAAGAGGAATTACAGGTTCTGAAAACAAAGTTTGAGCCTTAGTGCTTTGATAAAGATCCGTGACCCCTAGCCTTTTAAATATTGAACTTAGACTGTAAAAATATCACTTCTTATTGATCACATGGTTATTAAAGTCAGTCAAATGCTCAATTTATATGTCAAACACTTGTAATATTTCCTGTAAATATTAGAACAAAAGAAGAGGGTGATAATACCATTGTGTTCGGTTGAGTTAGATTTATTCAGCTTTTCATCACTGAGAAATAATAGAAGTGCCACCAAGAAATGCATTAAATATGCCAAGCATTTGTTAAGGCTGTATTAATTTACAGCTGCATCATGTATGTGTGTATGTGAGCATTAGTTCATGTATATGAAGGCAAGAACATACCTGTCCATGTAACTGAGAGTGGTAGGACACGTATATACCATGTGTCCTCTTTCTCTTCTTCCAGTACACCTTCCCACTCCCTGCCGCATACTTGCAACCATGGAAGGTATGGCTTATTTGTTGAATCTCAACGAGAATGAGGAAACTTAATAAGACAACAGATATTAATTAAATGTTAAAGGCAGGTTTTAAAGTACCTTCAATATATATTGCTCCTAATGACATTCAAGTGCGCTTACAAGGGAAGCCGGGGGGAGATCTTTAGATCCCCCGGCTCCCCCAAGATGCCTTTCCATAACCAAATGCTTTCATATGAGTAATCGAAAGAAACCTTTAGTCAACCACTGGGGAGTCTTTACAGCCTGGCTTCGATTGGAATCTGAGTGCAGGCCTGTGAGCAGGAGGTGTTTGTAAGCATTTCTAATGGCATTTTGATGTACATGTACAAAATTGATGTCGGAAGGATCATTGTAAAGTCCCAAACAGTGGAATATTGAGGACATTTTCAGGTGGCAGTCAGATTCTGGCTGGGTGAGCCCAGTATATTTTCTCATGTCACAGTTGATTAGGTTCACAGGGAAGTGGAAAGAGTAAAAAATTCTCTTATTACTGCAGCAATGCCATATCAGCCTCTTTTCCCTTTGAATGCAACATTAGTTTTTGTCCAGAACTCTAACTGCTTTCTACAGTTTGGGGAATTGTAAAGCAGAAACAATTTTCCCAGCTAGGCTGACCTTCACAGTAATGAGAAATGACTGGAATTCCTCTCTATTTCTTTAACATTTGGGGAGGGGGGATAGGGGAATGTGTTTGTTTTACCTGATATTATGTTGTGGGCGTCTTTTTGGCACTTTGAGCCTAATTTTTTTCCATTCAGGAGATTACATGGACTGCTGCACCATCTGACCCAGTAGCCAGCCCTCAAGTGTAGAGAGAAGTGACAGTAATGCACTTTAAACCTTTTGTTATCACAGCAGTGATGGCATTTTATTTCAGCCATTAAATGATTTTTTTTTTTTTCATGGGATGGCTATTTTCATTTGCTCTTCAGTACTTGCTCAGGTGATGAGCAATGATCTTGAGAAAATTTAAGATTCATTACAGGCCAGGCAGATGGGGGAGCCTCAAGATGGACATACATGTGCAGAGCATTCCTTGTGAGGCTGGTGCTATAGTACCACAATGCTGATCATCTCTTGGGGACAGGATAAGAAAATTCTGCATTTATGTGCAAAACAAATAAGTGCTATGTCCAAAGGGTCTTTAACAGCAGCACATCTGGCTAGAAATATGAGTTGTTTCCTTCTTCTTTCCAGGTGTTTCAGAATAGACCTCTTTCCCTGTAGAATCTGAGGCCTTTAGCAGCCCTGCCAATGCAGAAGTAGCATTGCAGAAGTGTTACCATACCCAAGCTAGGATTCGTGAAGCAAGTGTCAGTGCCAGGAAGAATGAAGGCACTATGACAGGGCATTAAATGCAATGAGCCACCCAAGCAAAGATGCAGGATCCCAGGCACACTTATACAGCCCACGCTGAAGTCCATACTGCTGCATCTTCATTGTGGCATTGGCATGAACTAGATGGGCTCGGGTAGGACTCCACCTGCTCCTGATTACAGTGTAGACCTATCTGCCACTTGGCATCTGTGCTGGTAAAATACCCAGAAGTTCCTGGAAATGGGCACAGGCCAAAACATTTCAAATAGAAGACAAATTGGATCAAATCTCTGGCTGCAAATCACTCAAATATGAAAGCTGAGTGGTAGTTTCAGGGAATTCATAAGTTTCAAGTGTTTTCCTTTAATTTTTGCTTTGTTATAGCTAGGACAGGCTATGGAAATGTCAAAATATCATGGAGGAGGCAGGTTTTCACCTCTTATCACCATGGAGGAATAAAAGGTCTCATGGCATTTCTAGGAGAAGAAGGTTGCATAATACCCTATAAACCTTCAACAGTTTGACTGTATTCCTCTACTTTTACTGTATCTGAAAGGCCTGAAGTGGTGAACTTATTCCATTAAGTTGGAGTTACGTTTTCCTAGTTAATATTTCCATGTTATAGCTATGATGTTAGGACATAGCTTTAATCCCATGTTAATAGCCCGCAATATGGGGAGCAAAGTCAAGGAATATTAAATTCCATGATCATGCTGTAACCCCTCGAGTGCAATATCTCATTAACTGCAATTAGTGGGCCCACCGGAGCCTTCACTTGAATTTCTTTAAGCCTCCAACATTAGGGGTGTGATATAATGTGACAGGTGACTTTTTTCTGATCTGCTCTTTCACTCAGAAATATCTGTATGTCTGCGGCTCATCGATTATGAACAAGGTCAATAGGGGGGAAATGCTTGAAATTTCAGGGAACATTTCCTTTGTATTGTTACAGAGCATTACAGGAGGCTTAATTTAGATGCCATTTTTCTAATTTTATATTAAAGTATTTGGTACTCATCCTTGCCTTTCTCTTCTGGTCTTTTAAGGCAGATGTTTCTTGAAGCCCTCCAACAGCCTATTTCTTTATAGAAAAAGAAATTATAGCCTATAAAGCAGCTAGTGCTGCTTTATCTCTGTATTCCATTTAATCCATACTTTATTATAATGAGTAAGAAAGATTGGATTCATGTGGCCACTAAAATGAGCAGAAATAAACTAAAGCAAAATCCGAGTGGATCAAGACAGATGTGCTGGCTCTTTCCTTCTAGGAAAGAAGAACACAGAGGAGGAAGGAGCAAAGAACAGTGAAGACTACCCTCACACTTAGATCCAACCTTTTTCAGGAAACCCTCGTTCTCAGCCTTCATATAGGACTGGCCAAATCGGACAGATTCCAGGAAAGTTATAATCTGGGAGAATGAGGTTAGATAGTGTTGTGGTAGAGAAAAGCAGCAATCTGAAACGCTGCTTGATAAAATAGAGCTCAGATAATGCCTTTGCCCAAATTAGTTAGAGAAAATAGGTTGATAATCTGAAACACTTCTTTCTTTTTATTACCATTAGCAATGCCCTGCTTTGTTCACTCTTTGCAGCATCCTAATGTTCGATTCATACTTCCATCTATAGCTAACTTTTATGAAGGCTTCATAAAAGGACAGCACATTAATTCAAAGATGTTCAATATTGATCAATATTCATTGCAAAGCAATTGCAAACACGTGATTTTCCTTTTTCTGTTGACAGCATTAGTCAGATTTTTTGTCTAGTCCTGAATCAAACCCTAAGTCTAATACTGATTTCATGCCAGTGTAAATCAGGACCAACTGTGCAGAAGGTCAAGTGCAATACATCAGTACAAAAGCAGTGTAAGCGAGATTGATCTTAGTGGCTGTGAATTTTGGGAAGTTTGTCTTCATGGTGCAACTAAAACTTTATGACTGCAACTTGTCTTCATCCTTGAGTTTCTCTTAAAAGCTCTGCACATGAGAAACTTCAGTAGAGCTCTCAGCACAGCACCACGTTCAGAGCCTTACCTGCCTGGCGACATTAAGACGTCCTTCACGGAGTAAGGCAGGATGTGATCCTGGAAACATAAAAGCATTATCCTGGTTCCAGGACTGGTAAATCAGCATCTGGTACTGGCAGCCCTTCGTGAAAGAGGCTCTCCCTCAAGCATTTCTTATTTGACTAGAGTGGGAAAGTGTACACTGTATTAAATTTAGCATGCAAGACGAGATACACTCCAACTTTAAAAATAACAGCAATGTCTCCACATCAAGTGCTTTGGGACTTGGATTATACACTGGGCGGTTTTGTGTTTGTTTTTCTCTCCTAGGTAGCAGTGACAAATCACTGGGTTAAGAACATACCCAAGAAGGAATGAAGGGCATTCTACCTCCTGATCTCTCTCCCTGGTGTGCTCTGTATTATGAAGGAACATTGTTACCTCTGATGTTATGGGCTAAATGTGTGAAAACTGATCAGCCAGTCTCAAAGCAGTGGTCTAAGATTTAACCATACTCATTAAGAAAGGGACAAAAGTGCCTAAGATGTGTGGAGAAGTTGCCCACAGCTGCTAGGCTATGTTAAGTATCAATGTCACCATCAACTTGGGGCCATCTTCTTCAAATTGAGAAAAGCTTATGGGTGGGCTGCTGTAATGAAGAGGAACATGAGATGTGTGTATGTAGGGTCCCAAATACATGAATGGCACAAAGGGGCTGTGCCTGTTCTGTCTGCCACTGGCAAGTGGCAGAAGCTGAGTCTCACCCTGCCGACAAACTGAGGATGAAGAGTATCGTATCCTGCATCCTGTCGGGCCCCACAGGTTTAGTTCTCACACTCCCTGTGGCTGTTAGGAATTCACGCAAATTCCTGAAACTTCCAGAGGCTGCAGGAGCAGCCAGGGAAAATAAAAACAGCACCTAAATATAGGAGAAATAAAAGCAGTATATAAATATTGGAAACGGTGTTTGTTCCTGGCTCTGGCCTGCAGGAAGCAGCTGAGTGATGCTGAAACTGTGGAGAGCCAGGACACTACTGCTCTCTGCTCTACATCTCTATAGGGAACCTCAGCATAACCTTTAGCGTGTGATCTCCTAAATGCCAGTGATGTTCATAGCAATTATTTTAAGGTTTTTCTCTCACTTCTACTGCCAGCCAGAATTAATGGCACAGCAGCAGAACAAGCAAGCGCTGCACAGAAGTGTCCAAGAATGTGTGCTGTAAAAGTACAGTGCCAGCTTGCACCTCACCCTGCCATAATTTCACAAGCAGAATGCCCTTGTGGATATAAACCCTACCCTTCATCTTTTTGTTAAGGAGGTTACCTTCTCAGCCCACTTCCTCCACCCCAGCACATCCCCTCTGGACTCTCATACTGGCCCTTGCTGCTGTACCAGTAATTCTCCTTGTTTTATCTTCACTGAATTCCTTCCAGAGAGCCTAGGAGCGTGCAGCCATCAGGCCTTGGGCAGCAATAGGATGGTCTTTCCAGAAAACAACAGGCTATCAGTCAGCTGAAATGGAGGATTACAGGATTCTTAGGTTGGGAGGAAGAGTAATGTGTAAAGCATGGGGTAGCATTACCTGCCTCTGTTCAACAGCCAGGCTCGCTCTCAGCCCCACACTCTTCTTGCTGCAGCATTTGGAAATTTCTGAAGCTCTAATGATGCTGTTAGCACTTCCTCCACTTCTAGCTGGCTAGGAGGCATTATCATTTCCTGGCTTTTCCATTCTGTCATTAAAGTAGCATTTTTAATATACAGGTAGTTCCTTTTCACCAATCTAGACAACACTGAAAGCAAAAATACATTAAATAAATCTATTTAGCATGAATTATTGCCCCAACTCTGCTAAGATGACTATGCTTTAAAATACTACTGATAAAACAACTAAGGAAAAGACAGCTTTAAAAACTATCTTTTTCAAAGATGTTTCCTTATCCAGACTTTTATTATGCCTTAGTCAGTCTGTATTTTAGCACAGTAATTTTGCCTACCCTCCATCACACTGTGCTTTACTGGAGTGTCAGAACCAAATCACAGTGATCAGCAGTCTTACTGGCTGTTCACTGTTGCCATCTTAGACCAGTTCACAGCTCCATCTGCTCCTACAAAACGAAGATGATATTGATAAAGAAGATACGGACTAGGAGTGGGTGTTAGGAAAGGATCTAGAAGAACAGGCTAAGATCACAGGCCACTGGGCTGGATGAAGTGTGAGCACATAGTCTGTAACATTTCCTGCTCCCAAAGATGTCCCTGTCTTAGCAGACAAGCGAGACAAAGGAATTATGATTATCTCCACTTTACAGATGGAGAAATGAGTTAGTAAGAGATTAGCTTGTCCAAGGTCACTCAGGGAGCCTGACAGGCACAGGACTAGGACCTAGTTTTCTGAGTTCCTAAGGAAGGATCAATCTCTAAGAAATAGTGTCCTAAGCTATGTTTCTTAATAAAAGACTCTCATATTAAAATGTTACAAAAGTAAAAATGCAATTTCTTTACCTTTCAGTTTGATTAATGGATTCTTCACAATGCAACAATAAAGCAAGTTCCTTTTATAATATAGGGTATTTGAATCATTTTTTTCAGAAAGTAATGATGGGGAAAAAAAACTTTGATTAATTCCAGGTAGATTTTGTTTTCTCTTTTTTTTGGCCGATAACTTCTAGATATCAAATAGATGTATTTTAGAGTGCTAGGATTTGGCACGATGGTGAGCCAACTAGCAAGAGACAACCCTTTATAGATAATATAATAGTAGAACAAATTGAGTTTCCAGACCTTAATCCTCTAAGAAAAGCTGAAACCAGAGGGGAAAACTTCCACGGTGTTACTCAGTTGGTTCACCCTATTTGATTGCCGGTCAGCACATGAACCCTATTTTAGAAGTGATGTGATTTCTATCTAAAATAAGCTGTTTACGATGTTCTATGGGCTATTACTGTTTGAATGCTAGTTTCTAAAGTTCTTGAAAAAAGTCTACATTAAAGCAACATTCAGAAGATTGTAGGATTGTTTTGTATTCTCTCTGAAATTGAATGTGATTTCATCTGCATCAGGCTGATTTATACGGAGTAATTTTGTTGTTTTGCTTTTGAGCATTTTATGAACTCCCAGAAAGATTATTGACCCCTGCTTAAAAAGTTTGTGATGAGAAGATATACCAATAGTAGTCCTATTGTTAGTAATAATGACCATAATGGGCATAAATTCAGCTGTTCTTTTTAGGAGATGAAATATTTTCTTTACCCCTTCATAGGCATAAGTAGAGCTTAAAAGCAAAGATGTGGGGGGTGGGGTGTCAGGATTTTCTGTGAGTTCACTTCCAGTGTAATATTGCAGTGTACAACAGCTGCAGAAAACAGGATCACAACCAACCAGGGATACTCAGTGAAGAACAACCACTAAGGAAAAATCTAAGGATTATTTTTTAATTATTTTGTCGGCGGTTTATGTACTGATTTGTTAAAACCAGGGGCAAAATTACTAACACTGTCGTTATAACATGGAGTACATTCAGGTCCGCACCTTTATTGTCCATGGGAAATGAGCATGTGGTTAAAGGGAAACATCATTTAAGCACAACAGCAGATTTTCTGTACCATGGCCTAAGGCTCTTGGGCTTGCCTTGTGCAATGGAGAACCATGAGGCAGTACTGAAGCTGGTGCAGAGGTCTGTCTTCGTCAACGTTGTACCCAGGATAACTAGGCTGAATGAAAAGCAGGGAGAAGGGGACTACCATGTTAGCACAGTCTGGTTTTTGTGGCCTGGGCAAGCATTTCTGCATTGCTGCTCTTTACAGTTTGCTTTCATTATAAGAAGTCAGTATATATGCTCAGAGACTGGTCACAGGTTCCTGAAGAGAAGAGCTGCAAGGCCCTGAATCTGTCATTCTGCTTTAGATGCAGAGATAGTCACGCTGTCATTTAACTTAATGATCATTTGACTTAAATGTGTTATTTGGGAGCTAGACTATATAGTCCTATATAGCTAGGGCTCAGAGGTAGGCCCTTAATGCAGGTTCTTACCTCTCTCTGCTCAAATCTAAATCGCTAAGTAACGCACAGACATGTCCAAAGTCAGGCAGCGGGACATGGTGTGCAGTGTGGCCAAAAACCGGGCAAACTGCAAAACTCCATCTGCAGTGGGTCCTGGTACAAGGTACATGCCTTTAGTATGTGCCTTTGGTACGTGCCATCCAGCTGAGCCACTTAAATGTATGCTCAGTTGCCCCCATGGTCAATGGAAAAAAGAGTCCTCTCCGGAAGACAGCTCAGAAAAGGACCTTGTCTTGTAAGCTCTAAATTACCCCCTAGAGCATCTGTTTCCCTTTACCAACTATAGAGACAATGAAGGGTGACTGGCTTTGTAACTTTAGTGTCTGAAAGTAGGTGTTAGGGGCATTCCCTGCACAACTAGAAAGAAGACAAAAGCGTGACTGCAGTGTGGGCTAACTGTATTCCCACACAGGCCATTTTTATAGCTTTGTTACAGAATATGGGCTTGAGAGGAGCATTACTGCAAGTTTTTTCCTCCTGTACTAATGTAAAGTATATCAGAATAGTTGTGACACGATTTTGTAAAACTAAAAAGAACACTAGTCAAAAAGACTGCATGTTTCTAAGATCATCACACGTAGATTAAAGGCTCATCTCTTATGCAATGACTTATGTATGCCTATCATCTCTTCTCCTAGATCTTCTGCACAGCAGGACTGGTGTATAGGCTTCATGAGATGCAGAAAGATGACAGAAATACATAAGTGTTTTGATTTACCTATAGTCTTCTCTCTTCTATTCCTAATCTAGGATTTAGTGGTCTTATGATGTGTTGTATGTCGTGTGTCTGATTTAAAATAATTATTTCGGTAGTCATTCTTGCGATTCCACTTTTTTATGTTTCAGCACTTGTGTTGATATGTTAGAACTAGTTATTTCTTTTATTAGCTCAGCAGTGCTTTGCTTCTGTAAATACAATTCAAGAGCTGTAATGTTCTTTATCCTGTGTGAGATTAACCTCTATATACATTTTTTTCACTTGTGTTCTGCTTGGGTAATGGGAACATTCTGAAATGTATATATGACATATTTCTTGGTTTTTCTTTGATATAGCATATCACCTATTTAGATGGTAGCCTATATTAGGCTGTTATTTGTTCATTGAAGTTTATGGAGCAATCCTGCATTTCATGTATTTTCTCTTGCACATTTCTTATACACAAACACACATGCACACACACTCAGAGTCATGGACTTCCAGGGCTCAGTCCTAAAGGCAACCAATTCAACTGTGATTGCTTTTTTGTTTCTTTCTTACATTCTTTTTTCTCAGCTTTCCTTTTACGCCTGTTGTCTTTTGTAATCTGGCTGCAAGGACATTTTTGATACAGGTTTGGTAAATATGTTCCATGTACAACATTGCTGTGGAGTTCCTTTCTTTTTATTGCTGCATGTTTGTTCTGTAATACTGTCATTTGATTATTTGTCCATCTATTTTTACTTTTAAGTTTCTGGATTTCTAGTGTTAGGGCTTGACTCTTACCTTACTTACATTGGTGTAAGCAAAGAGCAGGCATCCAGCTGTAGTAGGTTTTTGCAAACTTTTACCCCCTTTTGGGTGTAAAGGGTAGCCCAAGAATAATTTGATAACACACATTTTCCCCACTACCTTTATTACTACATATCCAATCCAGGACATTTATAAAGAATAGCTAGTAAGTACTAGACATAAATCTCAGCTGTATGAGAAGCATCTTAACTTGAGATGCTCTTAAAACATCATCCGTTGAGTTCCCCTGAGTAAAGCACCACCTCCAGTTTCTGTTCTGGCTAATTAATGTATTTTGAAGATTCAAAGGCACCCTGTATTCAGACTGCTCCATGGGATAGCATGCAGTAGCATGTTGTCTCCACTGACTCCCCAGCTTCTTTCCCTGAGGAAAGAAGAGGTAGTGGCAAGGAAGCAAAAGTAGATCTTGGGTAGTAAGAATACCCTGAAGGGGGGTGGGATTGCTAACATCAGAAAAAATATCTGCCCAGCAGTCACACACACAAAAAAAGAAAACCCAAACAAGAAAACAAATTTGGTCAATTGGAGCCATCCTTCCTGGGACAGGAGCCATCCCCAAGACACTGCCGGTGATGTGAGGAGCTGGCTGCCACCAGGGCAGCTCCAGCTGGAGGCAAAACCATCCATGTCCCAGCAGTGACAGATAAGACGCAGAAGAAGAGCTCCTTAGGGCTGCTCACTGTATCATCAACCCTTCTTTTCCACAACAGCCACTTGTACAGATGAGTGGATGAGGCTTTGCATCCATGGCTATTCATCTCTGCCCACCAACCCGGAGGCCAGTTAGTGCCAATCATAAATAAGGGGCCTGTAGTACTCTGTAGTACAGCTCTTGTGGCTTGACATACAAATTTTCCCCTGATTTTATTATCTTTAATAGCTATATGATGAGGGTCATTTATACAAGTGAGTCATCTTTTCTGCATAATAAGATAGAGTGATAGGTCTAGAGCTCAAGTATGCATTATATGAGTTACTGTAATTCATTTTAAAATAGGACTTGATAAAAACAAGGTATCATATGTGACATTTACTACAAGAGTGTGAATAAACAGAAAGCCAGGAGGAATGGTAAGATGCATCGGGGATTTCCCCACCACTGCAGTGGCAAGTTGAGTAGTTGATTTATCTTATGAAAGGTGTCCAGAGCATTAATGGTAAAATTAGTGTTTTCTAAAGAATATATATGTTGTCAGATAGCAACTTCAGAGAGAAGACAAGGCTTTCATTTATGCAGGGTGTTCTGATAAAGTAAGCCAACAAAGTTGGACCAGTTAATTTATAAACAGCAGCAGATCCAGACATATATACTATGCTCTCCTGGATCTACCATTTCCTCGTGTAAAGTCAGGCTTCACTTTGAAATAGTCCCTTGTAGTTATTTTTACCATTTACGTGCTTCTTAGTTAAAGACGTACATTTTGTGAGCATCTTTGCTAGTCACTTAGATGTTCATTCACTTCTGTACCTCAGAGAAATTTTTTGGCCTCCATTAATATTACCTGTATATATATTATGGCAGTTGCTTAAGTGCCCAACTTACATAAATACTAGATAAATACCTAAATCACTAGGTACTATGCAGCAAACAGGAAGAAATATTCCACATGCAGATTTACCCTGAAATAAGAAAACTGGTTTTAATTTGGATCTTGCCTTATTTTGGTGCATGTGCATATGTAATCCAGTCCTAATGGACTTTCAGGTGTATTATCTAAAGAGAAAACAAACAAACAAACAGGATGAAAGAAAGGGAGTTTTATTATTCTCATTTTTCAGACAGGAAATTAAAGAAATGAAAATAGATGGAAGAATTGGACCCAAATCTCTAGTGAGATTTCTAGATCTCTACCCAGGGACCCTAATCACAAGACTGCCTTCCTCCTCAAACATAATTATTACTATTTCCATCGCATATACTTTGGAAAGTTTTTCATGTTTCCACATGAAATACTAATTTTGTAACCCTGAACTTTCCTTTTAAGCAAAATCAATGAAAAGCTATTGTTGCTTTTACAGATGCCAGGGAGACTTATTACCATCATAGGCAACAATAAAAAAAGATATTTTCACCCTCAGTAGATTGAATTACTGAGAAATAACCTTATAATTACTGTATAAAAGACCCTGTTTTAACACTGTTTTTAATATCCATAAAGTTTCTGATTTATTTTTCACAAACCAGCATCAATGAGCTAAATTCTGCCTTGCTCTAAGCTGCTGCAATTATGCTGACCTCCATGGGACTCCACCTGTTACATTGATGGCTCTTAATAGGCACACTGTTTTTGGATGACTATTAGGAGCAAAGAGAGAGGTCTAATTTCACTGACATTTATTTAAATAAGCAGTGGAATTTTCTTGAAATCAAAGGAAATATTTTGGACTTCTAACAGTATATCAGGTAAATCTGCTTTAAACTAGGTCTCTGTCAGACCAGTGGAGAGAAGAAGCCTTCCGATATCACACAGTGTGGGATTCACCAGTGGAAATGTCAGGGAACCCTTGAGTTATAGTGAACTTGCCAAATGGACCCTTGTCCCTCGCTCCCTGCAGATCTTGATTCAGATGCCTTAGCAACCTGCAATGCTCAGCTGGGTCATGGTCTTCAGGAGAGAGAAAGGAAATCCCCTCACTTACATTTCTCTCTTGCAGCTACAACCAAAAAACTGGCTCCTGGACCCACGCAAAAGTAACTACTTCTGGTTTAGTTTAGGCTGTTGATGTTGTTTGCCTCTTCTAGCTGGCTGATGTTCACCAGGTCTTCTGCAAGTCAGAGTCCTTGTCTGTTTCTTTGAGGTGAAACTAAGAGGATTGTTACCTGCCTGCTGATTGCCGTTGCTGAAAGAGGAAACAATTCAACGCAGAACGATTGCACCCTCGTTTTCTGTTCAGTTAATACTAACTTAAAACTAGGCCATCCCTTTTCTGTTCGTCTGTTTTCTCCTGGCATGGTAAGAAACCATGCGAGTGCCCTCTGTGAAATATATCCTCTTTTCAAGGGGATATATTCAGCTTTAAGTTTGGAAAGCAAACAGCACATACCTCATATCTTATAGCGAGTATTTGTTTTATAGCATGCACAAGTAATATGAATGTGATAAGTGTAGTGAAAGAGTCCTGTCTTAATTGCACTCTGGCTGGGTTCATCACAGTTTGTTGGAGGTGCATTAGAACAGCAGCATTGTCTGACTGGGTTGCCTGCAAAAACATTTTTGACCCTTGGCTTACCCCTTTTACTGACAGAATTACCAGTAGCACCCACCAGTACCAGTGGCTACAGAGATGTCTGCACACTGCACCCTTTCCAAAGGTATATTGTGGCAAATAGTTAGGAACGTATATATGTTCCTCCCACCCCAAAATGGGTGAGATTAGGAAAAAGGCACGTAAGAATTATTTCTTTGAAATTAAGTATTTTCACTCAATTTATAGAACACCCATCTGTGAGGGTGATCCATTTTACATTTCCTTTCAAGAAATCATTTTGGTCTGAACTAAATGTTTCATGTGACCTAAAATTTATTTCTTTTCCATTTTTTTTCACTCCAGGTCTACCTGAACCGTGTTTTGTTATTGTTTTGGGGGTTTTTTTTTGAAGGAGTGAGTAGGGTGTTTCGAGGGAATTTTTCAGTCTGCAAACAGAAAAATCCATTAGTTTCACAGCTGTAGGTGTAAATGTTTTGACTTCTGACTTCAGTGGATATCTTCTCTAGTTTACAGTGGCATAAATGAAAAAAAAAAAACAAAAAAAGAAAAAAAACCCAGGCCTTCGGTGAGAATATTTGATTTAAATAAAATACAGTGTAATTAGCTAATTCTAGTATTTCAAATGAGAGTACTGTTCCCCCCTTATTGCAGATTTGAAGCCTGTAAGAAATTGAAGGGGCTGATTCTGACAGTAGATACCTCTGTTTTAACCAATTGCAACTCTGCTGACCTCATTAAAATTACACCAGATTTATATCCTGGTGGAGAGAAATCAGAATCAGACCAAGGACTTGGAACTTACGTTATTTTTAGTACAAAAAATCCCTTGTTTTGTAAAGCGCAAGAATTGCTACAGGGCCCATAAATATTTTGTGAATCTGGTCAACAGATAAAAGTAGAAAATACTTAGAACATGAAGAAATTCATCTGTCTGTCTATTGACAGTGCCTTATGGAAGAACAAGAGTCTAGGTACAATAAGGCAATAATGAATTTAATGAAAAAGCTACAGACATTCAGATTGTAAGCTGAGCTGCTGTTGAAAAAGATAGTACATATTTTTGCCCATATAGCAGAATTCCTTGGCTGAATGTCTATGAGTAGATTTCCATTGATAATAAATATGGAGGAAATTATTTACTGTAAATGATAATTAGACTTTCCCCAGGCTATGCATTCAGCCAGTAGCAGATACTGAGTAATAACATAGGCATTATTTCTGTCATTCTGCCTCCACACACAAAAAAAGAGGATGATAGGAGCTAAACCTTGCCATGACTTTTGTTTAAAATACAGTAATATCAGCATAGGGGTAAATTAATATTTGCATGTGATTTTATGTAATGAGATGTATAACGTGGAGTATAATTCACACCCCATCTTTATCTGTGAAGTAGAAAAATCACAGTCACAAGAACATACTAACACAAACTCTCTTGTGTTTACCCAGGACTGCATTAGGACTTGCATGCAGGCTAACTTTAAGCAGTCTTTGCAGGATCTCAGCCTCAGATTTTAACCAGTTTGGAATTGATCCTTGCAGCAAAAAAAATTCTTCAGTTTATACTTGCAGTCATCACTCACATTCAGCTAACAGCAGTTCTTCTGTTACCTCAAGCAATAGGGAGCTATGGTTTTGTTATAAGAGGATCTCAGTTTCATATACCCTCTTGCCATCAATTTATAGTGACTATCACAGTGGCAATTGCAAAGACCTCCGAAACAATACATTCCTAGCCTATATGTTTTTAATTATATTTCCAAGTTTCATTTGCTGTTGGCAACTTGACGTTATTTTGATTTTGCTGAGGTGAAATATATGAGTTTCAAATACAGCTTTGAAATTGATTAGGAATTAATATGGCAGCATTACAGACACAGTAGATTTACTGCTGCTTTTGCAGCTCTGTGTGAACTCCCATATGGAAAACCTATTGTGACCAGATCCAGAGTGACATGAGCAAAGTGGCTGAGACTGGAGATAAGAGATCAGAGAAAAGGAATCAAATAGGTAAAAGCAGAAGGAGAGTCTATCGTGGCAAAAAAAATTATACCCACCCCCCAAAAAAACCCCAGGGAGGAGTCACAGGAAGGGTGGGACATGGCTGGATTATGAAAAAGAATAAAAAATAAATAAAAAATTAAAAAAGCTTTCAAGGCAATCAGTAAATTTAAAATAACTGGTAAATATTCTGTACACCTCTGTTAAACCTGGAGTCACCTAGTTGGTGCTGAGCGCAGCCCAGCCCCACACAGCATGCATAAGCACGCTCTGGCAGTGCTGCTTCTGGGGCAGGATTTGCAGCTCATTTTTAGGAGCAGGTTTCTTGCTGACACCAAATGAGATGGAAGTGCCTGGGAGGAGAGAGGATTCTCTGTGGAAATGTTTCATATGTGGCTGCATTACACTATTAACCCTTCTGCCTTTCCTCTTCTGTAGGGGCTGCATTGAGGGCACAATTTTTGGCATGTTAAATACACACTTGTTCCCAGTTTATATGTAGCTTTATGTACAGAGTAGGACTGCTGGTGAAAAAGAGAATAGTGGGTGTATGTATGTATAAACAGTGACTTTGAAGTGCTGTAGTCAGTCCTCTGTTAACTAGTGGCTTCTCGTGTGTTTACAGTCAGATGAAGCCTTCCAAAGGTGAATGTAGCAGGAGGTTGCTACCATCTGAGATGCAATATGCTCACATAGTGCTGGTGCAAGGAGGGAGAGCACAGGCTTGTAAGTGTTCATTGCTCTATCTTTAGAAAAGGAGTAGCAGCAGTAACATCCCCATTGACACACGGACAGCAAACAGTTGAACAAAGTCACATTCCCAGTCCATCACTGGGCACTCAGAACTGTACTGAAGTAATAAAATAGTGCCCCAAGGAAAATGTTAACAGTATCCTGCTTAGGGACCCCCAGCATCCTTCTTCGCATGCCCTCTCCCCCCACAGAGACTTTCACTCAGGTTTCTTGTTTTAGTGGCTATCACTCACCCCTTATATTTATTTTATTAGAAATGTGGTTTTGACTTCAAGGTTTTCAAACTAAATGCTTCCTTCAACTTTGTTCACACTTCTCAAATCTCACTTTGTATACTGAGATTTCAGCAAAACACAAATGTCTGAATAAAAATCAGTGTCTCAACTGATTTGATATCTCATATATTCTCCATGAAACCTGGAAAACAGAGAACTTCTCAAACACATGGTATCAATTATGGTGTTTATGTCATTTTGACTTTTGGGCGAACTGATGTAACCACAGAAGATTAAATCCTTCCAGCTTTCTAGATACCTGGATTCAGAACCAGATTTGGATTTTGGACTGACCCGTATCTTTGCCAGCAATCTTTCCACTGTACTCAGGAGTCATCTGTATCATTCTTCAACTTTGTATCAGATCGGTGCATCTAGTAAGGTCAAGTTTGGAGCTGAAAGCAGTGAAAAGAAAAATATTCCACATAGTTCCAGTTTTAGATCTGATCTTGTTCACATTCAAGTCAATGAGACTTCAATGTAAGCACTTAGCTTACATGAAAGCAGACCTATTTGGTGATGCTATTACGTTAGAAATAAATGAAAGCATCCAGATGTATTTCCAGCTTCACAAATGAGGATCTTTGCAGAGCAGCTGGCTTAGAATTTTTAAAGAAGCCTTATACGTGTTCTCAGTCAGCAGTGTGTCCCTAAGTATTAAGTAGGATTTATTCTTCAAAGGGCAAAAGAGAAGGTCTGTACCTAAAAGTCTGATTTTTAATATGAATATTTGAATAAACAGTTCCAGGCATGTATACTAAGATTGCATATTGTACCGTAAAACAAGACTGTTTCAGAAATATTTTCTCAAATACCCAACGTGAAGCATCATATTATCATGGTGTGACCTCACATTGCATTTTTATCATTTATATATGCAAATGGTCATATTTACATGTGCACATGCCATTCACACATTCAAATTAAAGGCAAATAAATGTTTTAGATTAAGGAGATTAATTTGGTGTGTCTCACGGTTGACACACTTTCTACAGAGACTAGATCACTGAGACCCAAGTGCTGGGCTCTTATCCGAGAAGACAGATGGCAATTTCCTTTTGATAAGAGTTCATTTTTTTAGCAGCAAGGGAGCCCTGAAGTAACCATTTTTCTTGTGGGGAAGGCATCTTTCAGAAGCCAGATAAATCATTCTAAAATAGACAAACACAGGAACCGAGGAACTAATCAACCTGAAATGAGCTGAGTCGCAGCCCCTTTCAGAAAGTTTAGGAGATGCTCTTTGCTTTCATTCTTGTCACACATGGGAACTACTTCAGAGAATTAGAGAATTCAGATGATTTTTTCAGTACTTCTTCCTCTTTTATGAGCACCAATACAATTTATGATTAGTAGCAATGCAAAGTCAGATGAGGTAGTTTGTTTACAGTATATTTACATCATGCATAAAATAAACAGTTGTAGATATTTTAAAGACTGCATAAACATAAAGGTAACTAACCAGACTAAACCAAGATGGCTCTGTTTAATTAAAATCTGGAACAGTGTGTGCCAGCTTATACGGGTCTGGAACATTTCATACTTCTAACTTATAAATGTGGACAGCCAGGAACCCACAGGACTAGAGTCTGTGGGTAGTCTGTAAGTACTGACCTGCTGCTAAAGGAGTCAGTCAGCTACTCTTTGTAGTTACTTATATTTAAATATATTAAATATATTTAAATATATTCGCTCTTCGTTCTGGTAAACACATAAGACCCAGACTCAGACAAGCTGACACCTTTGATTTAGTTTATCTTGTAGGATTAGGCCCAAACAGGATCCCTTTCCTCTAGTTTCCTTTCCTCTCTTTTCTATCTGTCACTAATAGAGCAGAAATGAAAATGGCTAGGGTGGTTTCAACTCACTCCTTGCCTGTGTCCTAATGTGTTCTTCATTATTAATGTCTCCAGTAGAGATCTGGGAATGATGTCTGCTCTTTATTTGCTTTGCCATGGCTCTATTAAAAATATGCCTTTTTTTATTTTGTAAATTGTTGTCGTAGTTTTTTAGACTGGTTCCAATTTGACCAGCAGCACCTTGTTTACAAAGATATTGTGAGAAATTTTGTGCATCCTCCTCTATCCATGTCATATCAAGGCGTACATGAGCACTGCGTGCTTCCCATCACCTCAGGTCGCGTCGCTTTGCATTGAATCAAGTCATGTCGCATCAGTGATACCACTATCAGTACTTACTCCTGATAGAAAATTCAGCATAGATTTAGACAGCAAATAGCTCAGCCACAATAAATGTATATAATGAGCAGATTAAGTGTCTGTGAGAACCAGATATTTTAAGTGTCCCTGGCAAGTCGGTGCTTTCAGATACTCCAGTATCCTCGTCTCTGCATTGTATTCTGCACATAAATATCTGACATGTGCATATACTAAAATGTCTGTCTAAGCAGCCTGTTTGCAACTCTTACCATCTACAACCATTTGCAAATATAGACCTGTGCAGTTTTGGAATAACCAGACGTTATTGGTTAGGTCTGGATACTGTAACTACATTGTATAGTTTATAGGTTGATCATATCCCAGCTCTGTACAAATAACAAGTGTTGACAGATTTTTTTTTTTTTTTTTTTCATAATTTGGGATTTGCTTCAAACATGTGCCTGCTGGGGCATGTTTTCGAAGAGTTATGCATGATTAGGCTCTATGACAGCCATTTCATTAGACAATTTACCCTGTTGTTCATTTATAAAAGTTAAATGTTGTAATTATCCTATTACATAAACTAAAAAGAGGGGAGGGAAGAGTAAAAATAAAAAAAAGCTCTCTAACTGATATCAAATACATACAAGGTTTCCAAATTATTTGATCATACTACCTTTTTGGATAAAATTAACTTCTTTTGCTTTATGTTAACTATGTATTCTCTCTTGGCTTTCTTGGGATCTTCATGTTCACAGGTTTCTTGAAAATTTGACTTATTTTTTCTTAAGACCCTAAAAAATAAATTAAACCGACAAAGCTCAGGCAACCATAGTTGAAAAATTTGGCTGCAAAATTCTATATAAATGCTAAGTGGTCTTCTTATTGTTGATTAGTACAAACATTTATTTGGCACTCATCCCTGTGGTATCTAGGTGCTTTCCCAGGATTAAGTTGAAGCAGTCTTTCCAGTGTCTTTTTTAAAATTCCTTCAGGGATTTTGAGATTTGATACAGGTCCAAGGGAGCTATCAACTGGGACAAGGTATATATGCATATTGAAGATAATTAGGAATATAAGCATGCAAAGAATTTGCCAGAAGAGCCACTAGGGACTTCCAGGGAAACTGTACTTCTGCATCAATTCATTTATGTTTAGAAACCAAACATATGGGTATCTAGGTTGGAATGATCTGCTTCTATGTCTTCAAGGTATTGAAGACACTTTCATATTGTTCTTGTTAGATATAGTCTGCAGTTACTGGAATGGGATGGTGTGGTGGGTTAGCTTTGGCTAACAGCCAAATGCCCACCCAGCCGCTCACTCAGTGCCTCAATAGGATGAGAAAGCTTATGGGTCAAGATAGAGAGACTGCTTACCAGTCACTGTCACGGGCAAAACAGACTCAACTTGGGGATAATTAATTTATTGCCAATTAAAATAGAATCAGGTAGTGAGAAAAACACAAGCATTAAAACAACATCTTTCCTCCCCCCTCTCCCAGACTCAGCTTCACTCCTTCACTCCTGACTCCTCTACCCACCCCCAGTGGTGCAGGAGTCATGGAGGGCTATGGTCAGTCCAGAACAGTTCCCTCCTGCTGTTCTTTCCTCTTCACACTTTTCCCCTGCTGTTGCGTGGGCTCTCCACGGATCACAGTTCTCATCAGGAAATACCCATCTGCTCCAGTGTGGGGTCCTCCAAGGGCTACAGTGGGGACACCTGCTCTGCTGTGGAGCACCTCCTCCTTCTCCTTTCTCTGACCTTGGTGTTCCCTCTGTTGTTTTCCCTTTTTTTTTTCCCGTCCTTCTCTGCAGCTCCCCCACTACCAAAACCTTACCATCTACACCCAATACAGATGATAATGCTGTTCACAGTAATGAAGTAGGGACCAGAATATCCTCAGAAGCCTGTGCTCAGTTTGGAACAGTCTTTTTCCCTTAAGGCCAAGTGACTACTACCCAGAATCTGTCTCACGAGCCACTGTGAAAAAATGGGAATAAACCCCACTAGATTTTAACATGTGATTCTCTCATAATCTAAACACAGATAAAATTCACATAGCTTCTCAGTTAAAAATTCCTACAATAGTAAATGCCATGCTAATAAAAATTTAATTTCTATGATCATTTTTCACATAGTCTGGGTAGAAAAGAAAAATGTCATGTGTTTCTGATTGAGAGCCATTGCTGAATTCTCCTCAACTTTTAGTTATTTAAATCAAAGGATTTTTCTGTTTTCCCTTGAAAAGCATTGGTTTAGGCAAGCACTCTCAGTAGCTGATCAGTAGCTGATCTAGTAGTGTGATGCTCGCTACAGAAAGGATTGTCTGAGAACATAAGAGACTGAGGATCTGTCGGTCCCTAATCAAATATACTGCTTTTCTACACTAATTTAATCTCTAGGAGATATCCAGAAATGTAATTTTTTTAACAGCCTTCCTGAAAAACACCGATACTATTTTTTAAAATGAAGTTATGCCTCCTGTTACTCCACAATATGTCCCTCCATTCTCCATTGCTGCATTCAGATAGCGTATCTTCACTCTTAGCCTCTCCCACAAGTCCTTTAGAAAACACACAAGTTCTAACTTCATTCTTATACTGGCACTACATAGAGTGACCTTACCTTTCAGGTTACAGGCCCATTTTTTCATATGATGTTCTGACATCCTGAAATGTCTTGGCTTTTCATTTCATCAGTCAAACCGTTTGTTTTTTTCTTTATATTTGTTGAATGAGTGATAATGGAATGAGTAAAACTGGCTCTTTGATTTCCAGACCAGGAGAATGAAAGTTTAGTAGGATATGTCCTTTATAGAGAAAAGTAAAATTACTGTGTAGGCTATCAAATCCGATCTTGTATTCAACAATACGTGAATGCTTGATCAGTTTCTCACAGCAAGTTCACTGAGATACTAAGTTAGCTTTGGAAAAAAAGAGAGGAAGAGGGTATTCTTCCAGAAGAAAAAAGAATTTGTGGCTCTCAAGAAAGCTGCTTGCAGCATTGACTCTACCACACTTTTCTTGAAATTGTGCTTTTTGAAGACTATTTCTTAACCCTAGAAACTCTCACTTCACATGTCACAGTTTTAGGATCATGTAAGTAGTGCCTCTTTCATCCCCCATCATTTTACAGGTTAGTTTTATTTGTGAGTTCTGTTTGTCACAGTGGAATGGCTCCTGCTTTACACTAAGTTAGAGCAGAACAACTTTCATATGCTTTTCCTTGAAAAGTTCAGCTTTGGGAAGTCAGAAAAATGTACTGAAGCTACTCAGTTATTACAAGATTCTTCCTCATAAAGTTTGCTTCCCCATATAATCATGTCATTAGCGGAGGCATCCTTGAGAGGGCTGGCCTGTCACTTTAAACTAAGATCGCTATTACCTGCTGTTATGGCTGGTGTTTTGAGTGGGAGACGAAATTTGGGCACTGGAATTGACAGCTCCAGAGGTCTCAGCCTTCCAAATTAAATCATTATTTAAATACAGAAACAAAAATGGGAAGAGCCCTTTGTGGGAACTTCCATAATATATTTCTAATACTTCCAATAAGTGTTCTCAGGGATCCAACCTGCACTGAGAAATGGCATAAACCTCTCAAGTCAGAGATTTTATTTTTAAAATAAAAGCAAGATATAATGCGTTAGAAGTTACCTTGGTGTCCAGACATAATGAAATGAGATGTATTTCTTAATCCCCAATTTGCACATGATATAAAAGGGGTCAATTTAACAGAGTGTAACTTGCAGTCAACAGCTTCCCAAAGCACTCAAAGAAAAATGCATCTTCTCATTTTTAATCAGACTTATGAATAGATAGGGATGTTTTTATATGCACTTGGAAGTCTCTTACCCTGCGAGTTGGCCTATTCACTGTGATTTTTCCTGGAACGTGGTACTACCCAGGGTACCTATGCATATCATAGCCTCTGCCATCATTTTTAATAAGTAGCTTATCTCTGTGATGCAACTAAAAGCAATCCTGAGTGTCTCCAGGGTTTGTTGTAATTAAATTTTATTGTTGTATTTGAAAATGTACAGTTTTTGAAAACCGGAGCAAGAAAAATGGAAAGGAGATTCTAGGAGGTGATTGTCTGATTTTTAGGTGGTTTTAACCCTTTGTAGGGTTTCCAGATTCACAAGCTTACTTATGCTCCCCAAGTAACTGTTCCTATATGCAACTGAAACCATAAACTATAGCAGCTAGTATAGTTTATTAGCTGATGTCAGGTAACCGTGATTTTAATTTTTAATGATGTTATAAGTTTAAGTTTTAATGTTTAAGTTTTAATGATGTTATAAATAATAACAGATTATCATTTATACCTGCAGTCAGATGCTGTAGGATCATAGATGCAGTAATTTGTGAGTGCCTAATAAGATTGCAGAAGGCCTTTTCTGAAAGTCTTACACTTTTGCTGCTGCCCCTTTCTTCTCCAAGTATTTACAGCTACAAGGGAATTACTCCAAGTCCCAGCGCTGCCCATGAAGTGCTGCGGAGAAAGACAGGGTTTACCAGCTTCTGATCTGGACAATAAAGACATGTCACTGTTTTGAGCAGAAAACTGACAAGTTTGTCTATTCTGTTATCTGGCATGGTACTGCTGTGCTCAGGCACCACCACCCAAGTCACTGTGGAGTGCACGAAAGTACATTTGGGCTCACACCTTGTGCAGGCAGTGGAATTGCTTGCACTCTGCATTCAGGGACTGAGCTTTGCCTTGGTCATTGTGCCCTTCTCCGCTCTCTTCACAGCTCATCAAGACTGCTAATCAAGCAGTCATTGCGGTTTCCCCCTTTGTGTTTTATTCCTGCTTGGTTTTCTTGCCACGGGATGCCACGGACCGGTTTTGAAGATTCATATAACAATTTTTTCCAAATCAAAATATTTCCTCCAACAATGTCATCTTTTCTGTCCAGCATTGCTACTAATCTTTATTTAGTTATTTACTTTACAATTTCTAGAGGGATTGGATGCGCCCAAGGCGCCCCTTTAGGCAACACTTTATATCAAGGTTCCATTTATAAATACTTCATGAAGGGCTAATGAATGATTAATAGCTGTTTTAATGTATGACCAATCAATTGTTGTAGATTTCACAACGTCCAGCAGACAAGTAGGTTTCTTATAAGCATAGATTATAGCCATACCTGACATCTTCTACTGATGGGCTTCTAAACATCTATAACATACACACTACTCATATCTGTAACATGCTTAAAACATCTACTAATCACTGATTAATTTTTTATAACGTATTTTGAAGCAGAGCCTGTCTGTGGATTACATCCCTTACTGGTGTCTGTGACTCTCCCTTTCTATAGGATTGATAATTTACTCATCATATAAGGAGTCAGAACTCCTACTAATTTCAGCTCAAACATTAAACTTTTCTGAGTTAGCTTCAGCATTTTCACCTCAGCCTAAGAAAAAATGTCTTTGCTGTCCCCAGACTTTTTCCCCCCTCAAACTTCTGGCTACTTTACCCTGCTAATGTGCATTTTGCAAGCTCTGCTAAAATGCAATGATTCTTAGGGGGCAAACCCACTCTAAAATACATTTTCATTCTGTTGAACTGAGTTTGTTTGATTGTTCTCAGGACAGCTGTCCCAGCGATGATGGTTCCCAGCATTTTTTTTAATTGTATTTGTTTTTACTGTCATCCCTGTGTGCTTGGTTCAAAGTTTGTCCATTCTCAGAAAAGGATGAAAAAATATAAAATTCACAATAATCCAGTGAACAAGCCATCTCCCAGAGGACATTTGATTCTGACAGAGGAACACACATTTTGTATGTTTGATAAACCCAAGTGTTGACAGGAGTGTTCCTCTGTGGCATTCCCACAGTCTCCTAAGGTGAAAGCCGTGACTGTGCTCTATGCTTTATATGAAGCACCCAGGTAGAACCGACTGAAGTGGGCAGTACAACTCACTTCCTGAAAATTTATGAGTCCTGCAATTAATCATTTGCAGTTGAGAAGCAGTAAGTTGCTTAGTATCATATTTTGCAAATGAATTTTGAATTTTTAGTTGATTTCTACTGAACTTAATCACAGGGTTGAGTCCTCTGCTGTGATTTATCTAGACGTTGAGACCAATTCTTTAATGATATAAATTAAAAGGATCTGCAGGTTTTTCTCATTTCTGGGGTCATTAGTAAAATAGTCTCTGTTCTGAATATCCCCAAGTAAATATCCCACTCCCATTCAAATCAAATGCTAATCTTTCACTGATTGCTGTTTACAGCAGGATTAGGCTGCTACACCTGCAGCATTAGCACATTGAACCTAAAGAAACGCATCAAGCATAACTCAAAAAAAAAGATAATAAAGGGTGAAAAAAGAGAGTTTTATTCTTCGATATTAACATGGAACTTCCTCTGACTTTTTTAAAACCATTCGTTGTCAAAGACACCAAAGCCTCAGAAATAAGAACCTCTCAAAACTACTCAAGCTCTTGGACTGCACAGTTTTTTACCCACGTTAGCACAATCACTTTTATGTTATCCAGTTAGCACTCTGTGTTTCTGTGTTTACCGAGGGTTTTACCATGATCTTTTCTTTCTTTTTTCAGCTGGTTAATAACCCGCTAGCAAGTCAAGCAGCAGCGGCTGCAGCAGCAGCAGCCATGGGCTCAATAGCGAGCTCCCAGGCCTTTGGCAATGCCCTCTCCAGTCTTCAGGGGGTCACAGGTCAACTCGTCACTAATGCACAAGGACAGGTGAGTAGAAGATGGAGCAAACAGTGAATTCTGATGGCAGGCTGATCTTGGGACAAAAATGAGTTCCGCTTGTATGACAGCAATTTAAAAGTGCACATATTGAAGATAAATAAATATTGATTTGCCAGACAAGGTAAGAAATGGAAAGTCTGAGAACTGGGAGGAAGTTAGGAGCTGTTAGAAAGTGTTTTCAAGCCAGAAAAGGCTTAGGGTTTGTTTTATTTTAATTCAACCTTTTGAAAAGATCACAATAGTGCAATAATATGGTATTTTAGAAGTCCAGCAAACCTGTGATTCTTAACAAACATGCCAGCTGTCTTCTTCGACTTATATAGGCCTAATAACAGACAACTATATTAAAGTGCTACTGTACTATTAAAAGTATACCTTTTTGCAAGTTGTAGCATTTCTGTATTACTTCATTTCTAAAAAGATACTAAATGTTTTAAGTAAAGGAACACAAATTGTAATGAAGTGTCTGGGATGGATTTAACTGGGTGGCTTACTCATTTGCTGATTAAGTTAAGCAATTTGCAATGAATCTGTCAGTCTGTAATGCAAATTTGGGAGAAATTTTTGCTTTAAAGAAAATATTCCAAACAGAAACTTGAACAATGTTTATGGTGTGTCTAAGAGAGAGATTGTGCATTCTCTGCATTTGGGAGCTGTTTATTTGTTGCAAACTATTTTGTTTTCAGTCTTAATATGATGCAGAAAGATATGCATCTGAATCCATATATATAAAAATAATTCCATTGATGCAGCATGTGTAAGTAGCTTTCTTTATTGCATTTACTAGGACTAAAATTAACACAACTACTTGTTTCACATAAAGTCATCATAACAAATCTGTCAATATAACTTATGACTGGACCTGGTAACTGAGTAATTTGAATGTCATTATTCTAAATGCTACAAATTGGGTGTACAGTGATATCCACAGTGCTTATGTGGATGTTAGGCCCTGGTAAACATTTATTGAAATGATGCAGCTTGGGTGATATGTGAACCTAAAGTTTAGTCTCTACTCTTACTGTTTGCTATGGGAAAAAAAAACAAAACATGAAGAGCAGGTTTTTTCCTGGTAATTTTCTATCACTGTGTTATTTAATTGGAACAGGGGTGACATTTTTTATTTTGGCCCATTAAAAAATAAAAGACAACACTTTATAGGAGCCCCCCCCCCCCTTTTTTTAGCATAACACATAAACAAAGATGCATCCTGAGCTTCAGTATCACCATCCAAGTCCCAGGAAAAAAAAATGCTGACCTTGTTATATTTACTGGGTGGGTGCAGAATTGTTCCATCACTACCCCGAGGGTTGAACGATGGAGCTTGTCAAAGTGAGGCCTTATCTAATGAATCATCTTATCGCAGGTGCACACCACACATATTAAAGGAGGATTGTATGAACAATGTGCCCTCTACAATAACCTTTCAATGTCTACTTTAACCCTTGTTTCAATCCCTTTTCATCAAAGGATCATTTTATGCAGCCAGCTTTAAATGGAGGCTCTCAAAAGCCTATTAAGATTTCTGGAGGGATGGGGTATTGGTTTGGAAGAAAAGTTGGTTATAATACCTATAACTCATAGTCAGATCAGCTCCAACCTAGAAGCCTGCTTGTTTCTATCTGTGCTCCAGAAATGGTTCACAATCGCCACTCACGTGAGGCACTTGGCACCAAAGATGTTCATTGTAAGAGCTGAAGATATAAACCCAGACTAGTTTTTCGATAGTTTTCCCTTTACATGTTCTCCACAGGAAACATAAGCGAAGTGTGGCCATTCATTGTATGTTTAAAAAAACATACTACTGTGAAGATATCACTGAATGAAACTGTAGATTCCCTCAGGCTGTCTTGTTTATTCCACACATAATGTTAAGTCCAGTAATTCCACAGGTTGCATAGAAAGAGAAGAGAAAGGAAGAATCTTCCCTATTGTTGGATAAAATTACAGAATCTGTCTGTTTGCCTAGCTCTTTTAAATAAGGGCTGTCTTTTTATTACTTGTTTTTATAAATGTTCCTTGGTTTATAATCAGTACTGCAGACCTCACCACAATATAGATAAATATTGATAATATGTGTGTAATGTAACACCCATTTTTATAATATTCAGCATAAACCCATATTGCTTAGAGCACACTTCTGAAGCTATCTGTCTACAAAACAGGACTATTCAGTGTAATTAAACTACATTCCAGAAATTAAATTACATTCCCTGCAAATTAATAAAACTATAGCAACTGAACAAGAACTGAAAGGTATGTTTCTTCAAAATTGGGAGCTTAAGTGAATAGTGATTTGGGATACTCCATTTCTGAATGATCTGTTTGGACTCGTTAAGGAGCCAGATTTCCATCATATGTTAAGAATCTGCCCTTTGAAAATTGCCCCTTTCAAAGAATCACAAGTGTGACACCCAAAATTCACTCCCACAAATATAAGGCTGGATGACTTACCAGACTGTTTGTATGTGCAATCTTTGTAATTATACGCTGCTTCTGTTATAGAAATTCAGGGCTTGTAAATGTCCATCTGTCTAGCTAAATATATGGTGATCAGTAATCCCTGGAGACATTAAGCTATCGGTCAAATCCAAGATCCTATGGCAAATTTAGGGAAACGGTCTTTTAAATGACATATAAATGTCCTTAATTCCCAATAGTCTAGGAGTTCTTACAATCACAGTAACAAAATTATACATATTAACAATCATTTATATAGCGTATTTGTTATTAAATTAATTATTGAATTCACAATTACGGGGTTTTTGTTGGGTTGTTTTGGGTTTTTTTTTTGCTTTGGATGGCAATATGAACTATAATACCAGAGCTCCCCAGGACCACTGTAGCAGAGAGATCTAATCCATTGGAATAATATGATTAGATCACCTGATTAATTTGATATAGTACAGGTAGAGGATTCTAAATCAAATTTTCATTTTCAGAGGCATATTATGAAGAGCTATTGGCCCATGTAACGCTGCTTACATTGTGTTTGCCCTCAGCACTTTCTAGGAAGCGTTAGCGGGACTGGGCTTTCATATCTTAAATTTAAAGGCCAGGGTAGCAGAATTGCTAGATTCCATCCTGTCAGTAGACGCATTGATTTCAAAGAGAAGCTGTCTACCTGCTCGGCTTCAGCCTGTCCTTGTAGTAGGATCCTAGTGCCATTGCTGCACTTGGATTCTTCAGAGATGTAACAACCAAACACTTTCTTTTTCACTCTGTTATTGCAAATGAAAGAAAATATTAGGAGTTTTGAGTGGGTTTTACTATGTCTGTTAAGTACATGAAATGTGTATTTTGGCTGGTTTTTTAATCTTTGTAAGGAGGCGCACCACAGAAATACGGAAGCAAGGTTGATGCTTCTGGTTTCTGTAAGTGCTACGTGCAAGCCAGCTTCCTACTTGGCTAAAACATAGTGCTTAATTGTCATCAGTTGCTGTCGTGGTTTAACCCCAGCCAGCAACTAAGCACCACACAGCTGCTTGCTCACTACCCCCAGGTGGCACAGGGGAGACAATCAGAAGAGTCAAAGTGAGAAAACTTGTGGGTTGAGATAAAGACAGTTTAATAGGTAAAGCAAAAGCTGTGCACGCAATCAGAGCAAAACAAGGAATTCATTCACTGCTTCCCATGGGCAGGCAGGTGTTCAGCCATCTCCAGGAAAGCAGGGCTCCATCACGCGTAACGGTTACTTGGGAAGACAACGCTATCACCCCGAACGTCCCCCCCTTCCTTCTTCTTCCCCCAGCTTTATGTGCTGAGCATGACGTCACATGGTGTGGGATATCCCTTTGGTCAGTTGGGGTCAGCTGTCCCGGCTGTGTCCCCTCCCAACTTCTTGTGCACCCCCAGCCTACTCACTGGTGGGGTGGTGTGAGAAGCAGAAAAGGCCTTGACTCTGTGTAAGCACTGCTCAGCAGTAACGAAAACATCCCTGTGTTATCAACACTGTTTCCAGCACAAATCCAAAACACAGCCCCATACCAGCTATTGTGAAGAAAATTAACTCTATCCCAGGCAAAACCAGCACAGTTGCATTCGTATAGGTCCCTTGACTTCAACAGGATCAAATACATTTTAACTGCGGGTGCTGAGTAAGTTTAGTTTCTTTTTTGGAAAGATGGTAGTTGTCTAATAGGAGAAAAATACATCCTAATTCAGCAATTGCAAAATAACACTTTACCATAAAGAGTAAAAAAGTAGCATGATAAGAGTTGGCATTATGAACTGTCTTGTGATTAAAGAGGGCAATACATTCTGTTTCCTGGTAGGATAATAGGAAAACCTAAGTAAGTATGGTGTAATTGTACAGTACCTACTTTAATTGAACAGTGGATTTAATTGGGATGGCATCAGTATAATCTAAGAATGCCCTCGGAGGAACTCGGGCTTCATTGTGCCCATGCCTTGCTCTTTAGATGAGAAAACCTTCTGTATATGAAAAACCTTGAGCACAGCTCCACCCTGGCAATTAACAAAAAATAACTAATTTTTGAGAGCTGCAGTCCACAAGTAGCTCAGGAAACTAAATAGGGAGAGAGGCATTGTTGATCCAATTAGATAATAGGAGTACTTTTGTTCTCATTATTCTGATGAGAGGGTACACATTTGTTCTTTGAGCTTCTTGATGGTAAATGGTGCTAATGAGGCCTGATGGATTCCCTGCTCCTAACAAGGCTCTCAGCAGTGCGAGTGATTACAATGGAGATAGATTTGATGGGATGCGCTCCCTTTTGTAGTGTCTCAGCTGCTGACACTCTGCGACATAATCAGGTCACAGAGCCGGTCACAGCCATCAGCAAAAGCCATAGCTCTATCCCTCATTATTAAAGTGCATTATTCAGTTCCAGGCCTTCACAATACTGCCAAAGGCCTTTTTTTGGTCTTCTTTTTTGTTAAGCATCAGTTCTCAAATACAAGGGTTAATAAAATCATCAGCTAAAGAACTAGTAAATTAAAGAAATGGAAATAAAGCGCTCCCTTTCAAATTCGTTGAAGGATCACAATTAAATAAGCAGGGAATTTCTCGTCACCACACACTGTACAGTACAATGTAATATGTCATGTGCAATAAAAACAGGGAATAGGATTTTAAAAAATAGCATTGTCCTCATTGTGGACTGGCTTGGAAAGTGCTGAAGTATCTTTCATTCAGAAGGAAATTTCTGTCCTCCCAACTATTACATATGTACATGGAGGTACTACTATTTTCACCATTTTCTGTAACTACTTTTTTCTGGCGTGGTAAGAATTACTTGCAAACTGAGTTTATAATTTTAAGTGTAGCAGCTGTCTTGTCTTAGTTAAAGTGGCAGAGGCCACAATCTGGAAAATACATGGTAGGCCACGGTGCTAGGACCACGCCATTCCCATAGACAAGGTCATTGCCTTCTTTTGGAAGGTGAGCTCATTACAAAATGGTGTGGAAAAAGGTGATTGCAGCATTTTCTTTCTACTCTGATGATATTCAGTTGGGGCTATCTCCCTTCCAAGAGAAAATACACCTTTTAAGTCTAAGGTAGACTTTAATGCAGTTTAGTTAAGTGAGAAAAAAAATGAGTGGAGAGCCTAATTTTGTTATTTTATTATTTATTTATTTATTTACTAACTTTTTGTTTCCATTTCATTTCAGCTGATTATGAGCGGGTTTCAGCTAAATAGAAATAAGATATTTTAATATTGAAATGTATACCTTTACAGGGATTTACACTGTTTCTGTTAAATCACTAAAGTACATATTCAGTGACAACAGTATAATTTTGTGTATAGATACAACCAAAGGGACTAATACATTGCTTTTTTTTTACCGTCTTGTTCAACTCTACAATTGTTCCTCCTTTTTCTTGCTGGTACAGTATGCTATGATGAGCAAATGAGTATGTATACGCAAAGTTGCTTATACAACTTTCAGTTCTCTTGAACCACAGATGCAAGAATCTCTTGACAGCTACAGGTCGAAGTACAAAGTTAGCATTGTCAAATTAGTAGTCATCTCCAAGAAGATATGTAGAGACTGGCATGTGACCTAGTTATTTTTTTTACACTAACCAATAAATTTGGCAGTTATCAATGGGAATGCAAGGTGGGCCTCCTCATGGGACTTAAAAAGAGGATGTTGGTCATTCCTTGGGGTTTTTTGTTTGGTTTTTTTTTAACTCTCCCAGAAGTTCTAGGAGTCCCAAAGCCATGTAATGTGTAACACTCCTCAAAGTCCTTCTGAATATGTGCAGTTCATGCTGTTCTCCAGGTGTGTGATGTCCATTGGCCTTTTCTCTTAACAATTATCATTGCTATATCTGTTTCAGCTATGCAGCTCTAATACATGCTAACCACTAATGTTTTAGCCTTCACAACATCTAACAGTGTTCACAAAAATCTGAACAATAATTGTTTAAATAGCGACCACTAACAATGTCTTCCCAGGGCTAAGATTGACAGAAATCTGAGTTGGTGGTATCTGAATGGTATATATTAAGGAAATTTCATGACAAGCCTGAGATAATGAGAGGCGCATTTTGAGGGAGAGGCTAGAGTGAGGGATTGTAACAATCAAATAATACTAGCATTTAAGAACATTCCTTGGAAAACCCTTTGCCAGGAGAATCTGTTTTGACAGACCTTCATATTAATATATTGAATTTCTGCTGGGTGGAGTCTGACTCTCTGTTCCCCCCCTCAAAGTTTCACTGGGCTGAATACATGTATTTCTGCTGTTTGCGGGAAGGGCACATATTATGAGAAAAGGTCAGTTGTAAGGGAAGATTTTTTTTCCATTGGTTTCCTCTTCCCACAGCTAAACATCAAGGAGGCTATTTGTTTAATTACCTCCCATGTGAATTTGAATCAAAAGACAAATAATTCTTTTAACATACTTTTGCTGACTGTGTCTTTATTTTACTGTACTATTTATCTAACCTCAATTTTAGCCACAGTGGCATAAATGTAAAAACATATGGACCAAACTCTCGGGTCATGCAAATTGGTAGTTTCATTGAAATGGACAGGGGCAGAGAGTGAGGCTAATTATACCAAAACAAGACCCGGCTAGTCTGTTCTGTCTGTTTTAGGCAGTGATCACGGATACATTTTGGATATCCACAATTGTGAACAATTGTGAAATCCATATCCATATCTTTTTAAAACAGTGGTGAAATTTAAAACAGTTACCATCTGCAACATGGAAAAGTGATATTCGATTAGCCCCTCATAACAACAAGTTCAGAACCACTGTGGTGCCACCATATGTAATGGAGGGAATCTAACTTTCTCACAGGATAAAAAAAAGGGCAGGGTAAGAAAGATTCGGAAATTAATTATCCAAAGAATCAACCATTGCAAAACTATTGCAAAAACGCAGTGTGACCAACTCACAACCTGCTTGTACAAAGAGGCTGGCTTTAAAGTAGAAGCACCACCACTTTCCTCCAAAGCTCCAGGAAAATGAGTAGTAGGAAGGAGTAGTTCAAGACTAGCTGATGAGCTGAAGTCAAACCTCTAGTAGAGGAGACTCTAGTATTCCCAAAATACTACCAGGACAAGAGTGGATGGGTTGAATAATATTTGTTGCAAATAGGAACTGCAAGGGGAACACTGTTATTTGAGAAAAGTGTGGAACTTTTCCTTACTGCAAAACACATACTGGAGCCGTACTGGATCACAACTGAAGTCTCCAGTCAAATACCAAGGAAAGGATAATTGTGTATTGAAATCTCTTTCAGCTTGAAAATGATCAGCAGCTATCCAGAAAGGCCTCCGAAATTTATTTCATCTAGCTTACAACAAATCTTACTTCGAGCTTCACACTTCAGATTTGCAGCCTCTTGCCTGGATCTCTGCCAAGCTACTGTATCTCTGACGTAGATTTTTTCAGAGGTGCCTAAGTCTTACTTTCAAAAGCAACTTATATACCTGTAAGAGCCTGAGTTTCCTTCAGTCAGTGTTATGAGTCGTAGTGCTTGAAGGCATGTCTGTGCACTGTAATGGAGCATTGCAAGCAAACTCCAAGAGACAGTACATTTATATGTCTCAGTGCCATACTAGCACAGATCCCAGAAGCCAAAAACCTTGGTAGTGTGGTGTTATGGCTGTACTAATTAATTCTGCTTCCCAACAAGCTGACATAGGATCTAGCTCATTAGTTACTAGCTCTGGGGTCTTGGTAGCACGCTGTATTATGTGGAGTAAATATACTTTGAAGAGAGCCTTAAAAGCCTGAAGCATTTAGGTACCTTTGAAAATGTTATTGACTAATCTAAATTAATTATTTCAAGTCAGAAATACAGGACGTACCTGTCCTTTTGTCATTGCCTTCTTAATTACTTTTGCATGGAGGAGAAAACCAAACTACTTACTAGTTCATCTTTCCTACCATTTTCATGAAAGCTAACTAGTAACTAAAAGAAGCACCTACCACTCCTATAATCTGTTCATCTTAGCATCGTGAGGTGGTTATAAGCATGGCAAATATTCATTGTTATCACCAGTGACACACATCACAGTCAATGAAATCTTTCTGCTCTATGGAGGTTCTTACACTGCTCTCCTTATCATCATATCTTATCGCCTTCCAGTAACGCATTAAGAAACATGACTAGTGACTGTCACAAATTGGTCTTCCTCCCAGGAGAAGCTTGTAGAATAGAGTTGCATGTTTGATAAGGGCATTTGGTTTTGTCTGTCTTTGTTAGGAATTTGTTTGTTTGCTTCACTTTCCTTTTAAGGTTTTGTTTTCATCTGGATTTAAAAATCTTTATGAAGGGGTTTCTTAGAGATGCAGTTTGCTTATATTTGCATTAGAGAAAGGCTGGTAACAGAAATTTACTTAGCTTTTGCAGCAGAATGGGGTGAAGCCAGAGGTGATAAACCCAGGAATGTTCCTCAGCTACTGTTAGAATTAGTTCCAAGTCCTTGACCTTCCCCTGAAAACAAACTCTGCTGGTACACAGAGAAGGTTTGACCATTATTATCCTGGAAGACTGAATTTGGCAGTTTTAGCTTTCATCCAGGAGCATTAGGTGGCCATTTAGATTCCTGGGAACCAGACCACAGAACTTGAAGGCAAAGGCAGAAGTTCTAAGTTCACTGAAAATTCTTTAAGATGACATAAACAAAGTGGTAGACAGAGCTGATGCGTGTAGGTGGTGCCAAGAAATGTGCTTCCTATAGTACTGATGTTTCCCAAGCAGTGTAAGTGTCATGCTCAGGAATATTGCATCACTGCGTGCCTTCAAGAGTTGACAAAGTTGAGAACAATTTGAGGCCACTTCATTGTCCAACCAGAGATAATGAAAAACCTGCTGTATGAGAAATTCACATTAGAGCGGAATCCAAGGCTATTCTTAATTTAGGATTTCTCCTTTAGACTGCCCAAAGCTTCTTATGACAGAATGTGCTGCACGTTGGAGTGTAGGAAGGCTGTAGGTAAGCAGAGGAAATAGAGCAGAGGACCAAATCTGAGAGTTTGTTTGAGTTATCTTTCCAGATGTGCCTCATCATTTCTAAAAAATAACAGATTTTAGTTCTTTGTGTAACATGGTGCTTAGTTTTATTTAGATTTCATCTCATTTACCCTGTATATATCAAATGTTTTTTTCCAGTGTCAGAATTTTACTTTCTGCTCAACTGGCATTGATATCAGAAAAAAGAAAACAAAGAAGGGCTATTTGAGCAAAGGGGAAAAAAGCCTGATCACTCTGTCAAAAGTGGAAGTTAATGTAAAATTATAAATATTTGAGGTCCTTGACTCACTGGGCAAGCACTGCTGTTGTTTTGGGAAGGTTTGGAATTTCTTAGAAGTCATAAGTCTTCATGCACAAATGAAGGCCATTGGCTTTCTTGTTGGGCTGCAGTCTTGACATCTGTATGTCAATGTCTTAGACATAGAGGTGAGGAGAGGAAATTTGGGGCGACCCTGTTTGCAGTGCAGTCAGTATTTGTTTCGAAATCTGAAAGGATGCGAAGTCCAGATATTTTAGCAATATCTTGTGAAGATTTTGAAAATGAAAAAATATGTCTTCCCCAAGCAGTCTTCACATAAAGAGGAGAAAATGGCAGAAGCACTTGATTGACTCATTTGATAGTAAGCCAACAACTGAGTTGTATTCATGCAGCATTCATAGTGATAACCAGCCAGATGCAGATCCATAGGCTTCTACATGCGGACCCACAGCTTCCAAGTAGCACGATGAACAGGAGTTCTCCTGTAAGAGGAAGGATTCTCTGTCTTCTGGTTTGAATCTAGAGTATTGCAAAGAATCGTGCAGTGTCTTTTTCTATGTGTTGCATCTGTGAGCAGTGGCAGGGAAAGTTCAAGCAGAAAAAAATCACAGTCCTAACCATGAATGGACACTCAATCTATCTTTCTAAAAGTATATCTCAGTTTGTCATTTTTCTTCAGATACTGACAGTGTTAGGCTTCAGCGTGTATGTACGCAAATGGCCCAGATATCAAAAAGAAAAAAAGGACTTTGAAATATCTATGCCAATGTTATTAAATATATATGATTTTTAAAGTACCTTTTTCACTTAAACTTCCTTCTTTGCACATTAATTAAATATTATCTCTAGGATAAGTATCTCTCATAGAAGATTAATGTATTATTGTCACATAATAATGGAAGAGAACGACAGAATCTCTTTCGTTAAGCACAAAAAGAATTTATTAATATAAAGAAAACACTCATAGCCCTTGAGCAATTCTGTCTCCTCTTTCCTAGTCCCCCCTCACATCTAGCTTCATGCTAGAGATTCAAGGAAGCAATACATATATCCTGCCAGTTTAAAAATCAATCCACCTTTCAGGAGATAATTTAATATCAAGACATGATGTACCCAATATCCAAATATACATTCATTTTAATGTTTGACGCATCAAATACTCTGACATAGCCAAGTTTCAAAATAAATGGTTTGTTTTAGAGGTTGGATATGTCATATTAGCATCCACCCAGCAGATAGAGAAATAGATCAGAGAGTGATCAGGACATCAGGGAGACAGTTTAGAGAGAGATGAGAGAGGCCAGGTACATCTTGTAGTGTTAAAAAAAGCTAGCTAGCAAGAAAGAAATTGTATAAATAGGTCATTGCAGCCCAACTGAAAAAAAGTTTAATTTTAACTTGTTAGTCATCATCTCCAGAGGCCTAATCCACTCCCTTCATTGCAGGCTGTGCATTAAGCTGATATATGTCTTATTTGATAGCACAGATAGACAGACAGCCTTAAAGTGAAAAGATGTTATCAGGCTCATGCAGTGCACTAGCTTTGAGGGGGAATCGGCACCATTTGCCGTGCTAAACTTTCCCTCTTCTTTCCTTCTCAATTCTTTTTATTAGCCTTAGCTTGTTGTCACCTGTCCTGGTTTTGCTCTTTCGGTTCCTTCCATACGTGGAAGCATAAAACCATGTGGAAACAAGAGTACAGATGAACAGATACCTGGTGCCAATGTCGGTGACAGATGCCCAGACACCCCAAGGTATTCAGTTCCCTGGTTCCTGTTCTACTTGCCCTATCTCTACCATTTTCGTTTCCTGACACCAGCTCTTTGCCACACGCTGCATCTGGGATTCAGTTAGTTAAACATAGTCTTTAGTCCCATTTTAGATATTGTACAATATTCCATTGGGCCTCCTGTGGCCAATCCAGAAAAATGCTCTTCCCTCTAAGTCTTATTGCCATACCCTGACAAAATCCTAAAACATTTCAAATAGAGTAAATGTCTACGTTTTTTTCAACTGAATTGCTCCCCACTTACGTGAACACATGCATGTGTGTACATATACACATACACAGCTGAACATACACTTACCTGGACCTTTGTGCTTGTCTCCCAAGGAAAGATACAAGTACTCACAGGGACCCCAAACTACAAATATTTTAATCACCTCCTTGAGTCACGCTTCTGTCTCCGGGATCTGTTGAGCCTTTATTCTGGTGACAAATGAAAATAAACTACACCTTCTCATCTTGGCATGGGAGGTGCCGTGCTGCTCTCTTTTACCTCAAATCTGTCTCTAGTGTAATGTTAGAAGTGTGTAATCACGACTGTACAAAGGTCATAATTGTCTGCAATCTATTAACTGGGGAATAAAACTAGGCCTGTATTTTTCTAAGAAGGGTTTGATTTCTCACCAAGATATAAGTATTATTGAATGACTGCAAAGAGGGAGTTAAAGGATACTGTGTGTTAACACTCTATCCTTTCACTAGTAGGAGGTACCATGTAGACTGGTACTATTGGCAGCTCTGCAAAAGAGGCCAGAGAGAAGTATTTAAAAGGTCAAGAAAATTGAGGTTTGTTAGCAGAACTGCATGGGAAAGATTTCCCAACCTCTGCCCACGGGATGGCACAGTCTGCCTGTTTCTTGACATGTCTCTCCTGTTGATGAACATCACCTCCACAGCCTCCTCCAAAGTGTTGGGAAGTGACTTCCATTTTTAGGTGTTTAAATCACGTCTTCTGGGATCTGCACTATACACCTGTTAATTTTAATTGTACAGATAATGATGTATGGGGTTTATATGTGCAGTCTCTCACTATTATTATTAGCACCTACAGTGCACCACTCTGTATGTTTAAATCTGTATGTTGTTCTTCTGGATAGTCTATATTTATACCCGGGAGTATGTCTCTCATAACTGTGATACACTGAAATGTCCCAGCCGTCACACCTACTGTTCAGGTAGAGACATGCGTAGGAGACAGTCACCTATCTTTGCTCTCAAATAGATATATGAATTTGAAAACAGAAGTTGTTTATGGGCTTTGTTGAAAGATACTGCTTTAGCTGAAGCAGAAAGTTTAAGAACCTACGGGCACAGAGGGTCAATAAATCATAAGGTCCCCACCTTTGAATGAGAGTAGCGTGTAATTGGCATTAGCATTCTTCTCTACCACATGAGAGAATTTTTGCCCTAACAGCCAAGACAAAAACCTGGAGACTGTGATTAAATGTTTAATGACTGCTTAGAAAAGTTAGGATTTTGATTTTTAAGTTTTCTTCACAAAGGTCCAAAGAGAACAAAACTACGTGATGCTCAGTTCACCAGTACAGAAAGGCAAAGGAAGCCTTGATACAATTCGCATCTATGAAGTCTAAGAGCTGATTGAAAATGTTCTGAAATTGCAATCACAAACTATGTTTTTATCAGAGTATAATGGGGTGTTGGAAGGGAGTACAGGACAAAATCTAGACAAGCTTTTTGCCAGCTTCTCAGTTAGGGTAATTATTTAAAACCTGAATGTTAGACTACTGACCTAGAAATACTGTTAGTAATACACATAAGCATTTGCCTGTTCAAATACCTTCATGCTTCTGTTATATACAACGATGAATAGTTAGAGCTTTGCTTACATGGCAGTCCTTAACCAACAATGTGTTACATCCTGTATGTTGAGAATAAAATGTCACAAGTAAGTATGCTACAACAAAAGCCTTTTTTTCTGAATACAGATAAAAATATATATGTTAAATATTACTGAGTCGAGCTCAAATTCTCATAACCCGATCCATCAATGGAAAGGGCCTCTCCTAAAAAGCATTTACTGAGGCAAGTTGTAGCCTTGGCTCCCTCTTGCCTTTTATTTCCCCTTAAAATCATATGCAGTGAAAAGAGGGAACAAACATGAATGATGCATGTCTGATTCACTAAATCACTATGGTCTCTGGCAACAGCACAAATGTAGAAATGTTTAAATCGGCCTCATACTACCCAACAAACGATGCAAAAGGAGCCCTCAAAGAACACAGAGAGAGGGGAGATAAATGAGCATCATGTCAAGAGGCAATTTCTCACTGAGTTTGCACAGAACATGGAAATTTTACTTCCAAGAGATTGTTAGGGAATCTTTCTAATAAATCTTCAGTCCACAGTCATTGCTGTGTCCTTTTTTTAAACTTACTTTTTAAGAGCTGTGTGAGTTATACCCTCCCCAGTGAAATGTGTCAAGATATTACCAGTCAAGTTGAAGTCATTTAAGTGAATCATCTCTGTCTCCGTGTTTATGTTTGTGATAGACAGGGATGGTCAAGCAGGTTTTATTTTGTGCATGTGTTGAACAGCTTTTCAACCAGTGAGGTCTTCTCAAAGCCTTGTCTTATTTTAACAGCAACTCACAAAGGAAAAAAAAAAGGAAGGTTGAGCCTCTTCCTTGGCAAAAGCCTCTGTGATTTTTTTTTTATTTTTTTAGGTTTTTTTAAAAATCATTTTATCCTCTTTTTTTTGTACAGCTGAGATATTCAGGCGGTCAATAAAAAGGCAACTGTTTTCCAAATTACTTAGAGGCTGTAGGTCAATATTAGAATTGACTGGTCCTCAGCAGAGTCCTACATCTCTTTAGACTCCTGACTTTGAATTCGTTTGCCCTAATTTTAACCACATGAAAGTTATCTTAGGCTGCATCAAATCTAAGCTAGTTGCTTAGTGTTCTCTGTCACCACTGAAAGAAAGAGGCACTCTCGAAGAGTAAAACATTTCACTGATCTCAGGCCTGCATTTTAGGCTGAGATGAATCACCTTGCAGAGATTCCTCACTCTCTATATTGACTAGAGAGAGCTTGAATGGCGGTCCACAACTGGACTTCTAATGTTAGCTGGCTAACTTTAAATGCCATAAATTCCATCCTTAGAATACCACACACCAGTTAATGGGACTTGAGTCCTTTTGATAACATTATCCTTAGGCTCTCCATGGCAGTCACAGGAGTTTTAACTCAGATCCTGGTAGCAGCTGATGATGGCCACGCAGAACTGGCTGACCTGCCTTATTTTTGGCATGAGCCATTTTTTGTGAAAATTGTGCTCCTGTTTTGCTTGCTCGCTTCTTTGTGTTTACCGAAAAAATAGAGAACTAGCATCCCAGAGACCAAGGTAATGGTATCTGTTTGAATTATTTAAAATGTACTTAACTATACTGATACTTTAACTAAATGATGGATAGGAATGTGAAGGGAGGGTCTTTCTCTTGAGTATCTTTTCTTTCAAGTAAGATTAAGTATTCCATCTGTAGGATGTTGTTATTTAAAAATCAGTTGTGCATAAATGACGACTTTGTGTCTCTGAGGTTCTTCTGGTTTAAAAAAAAAAAACTTTGAGCCTGTAGTAGTGAGGAAGAAATCTCTCCCTTTGACAGATTACTTTTTGCATTCCTGTGGGCATTTACCCTGCTGTTTTGGTTAGGACAGAAAAGGGATGCACTAAATCCTCAGACCACAGGCCAGCTTAAAAGTATTTCCAGCACAGCTCCAACCAGCAGATGCCACAAATGTCATGGAAGAGTCTTATCACATAAGAATTTCTGTCCTAAAAAATAGCATAAGTTGCCAGTGTTCAAATAATTTTAGGTACATATCTAAGCCAAACTGATCAACAGCCTTTTGAAGCTGGGCCATCATAATTATTGCCAGCTTTACCAAATATTATTTAAATCTGTATTCATTCCCAAATATTATGTATGCTTAGAAGGGGAGGCACATCCTCTAATTTCATTCCACATAGTCTGCTTTTGTTCAGAAATGAAACTCGAATGTTGCTCATGGGATTCTCCTCATTTTTCACCACCAAAGAGCATACTTTAGTCTGTATTGTGGATGGTGTCATTACTAGCCTATCAATAGAAACCCATAAGAATCAAATGGCCTTTCTACCCAGGGCTTGATCCACTGCACTTCAACATCCGTCGCAGGACTTGCACTGAGCGTATGGGACACAAGATAAGGTTTTTATTACAGTGTCACTTTAATAGCAGCTCAAAGAAAGAAGTTGCCATCTCCACTTTGCACCTCTCCAGCCAGTCTTCTGCATGGGAGCTGTAGCTTCTTGGCAATTAACTCACTTTAATTGGTTTCTGTTTCTTCTCTAACTATGACCCTTTGGCCTTGGCTGCTGCACAGCGCTATTTATTCTTAAGCACTTGGTTTATATAAACTTTCTATCAAAATCATCCCTTTGGAAAGGAAGATATGTGATAAGGAGTTTCAATACTTGTGCTATCTTTGTTATCTCGTGGCTCACAATAGAACCTGAATCATCATAAAATTGCACCATAAGTTTGTGTTTTATGTGATGAACATCTGTAAAAGAAGGGAAAAAAGGAGCCAACAATTCTCCACCTGACTCTCTATCTTTAAAAAAAAAAAAAAAAAAAAAAAGCCATGATTGTCATGGATAAGAGTACAAATTGGTCACTTCTAAAAAAAAGTGATGCAACATTTTAGGTACAAACTCATCAACATAATTCTAATGAGTTATGGTCTTTGTTGTGAGAAATGAGAAATCCTGTGGTCTCACCCTAAAGAACATTAAAAAAACATTACTGACAGGAAATTGAAAAAGTAATATATGTCTGAATGAATATGACAACTTTTTTCTGATAGAGCAGATAGATAAATGTCACATACAAGTTTCAAAATACATTTAATTTTGCCACCACAATGGATATTCTCTTCATAAAATATATATGAATCAGGTTTGAATCATAAAACTTGACTGTGATAAACAAATGCATATTTGATAACTTTCTTCTTTTTATTTTTTTTGAGATGCTCATTTCTTTTTTGAGGTTATTTGTTGTTTACACATCTTTACGTTTTCATTTCTGAGTGAAGCAGCCTGGGTGACAAATCTTACGCATGTTGAGCCTGGATGAACTTTCTTTTTAATCTGCGAAATGGGTTCCTTTTCTTTTGGGGGAGGGTTGAGGGGGAAGGTGAGGGAAGGAAGGACAGGCTGGTAGATGCACAGACTCTCTTAACTATCATGTTAGACATCACTGAGTTTTCTGAGCATCGTTCAGGATAGGGTGGTGGATGAGAAATGCATGCAAGTATTTTCGGAGCACGGGGCTGAAGGAAGAATCACAGTAGACAGAGCACTGTCTTGTACATTTTCCCCTACTGAGCAGCAGCTCTCAAACTAAAGGCCAGGTTCTCCATGTCCCAAGAGGTTAAAAAAAGACTCCCTGTTAAAAGCTACAGAGTAAATGGAAGTTTTAGGCTCCCAACAAATGCATATAGTTTGGGGGGAAAGAGGTAAAGAAGGGAGTGTCCTCTTCTTTTGCATTTTTCAGGCACAGATTCACTGGGAAAGGAGAGGGACTTTATTCTGTGCCATTGGAGCATGCCAGCATACTACCCATCCTGACAGCATGAGGGCTTCCTCTCCCTTTTCAAAACAGGGACTACCTCAACCCTTTCTTTCTCCAGTACCCAGCACATCAGGCTTCTAGTCCTTGGCTGAGCTCTTGGAGCCTGCCCTAGTGCAAGCGCTCTTGGAGACTTTATCAGCAATGAATGCAGTGGGCTTTAGAGAAGGAAATCTGTTATGCATCCAGAAGCATCCCTCAGGATTCTAGTGTTACATTTGAATCTATGTTAAAGAGTGAGGTATAATTACATTTTACTACCTCATTTATCATTTTTTTTAGTATAAATTCCTGCAGCATGTGAGCAGAATTGAATGACTTTTTTTTTAATCGCTGACTTCTGATGGAAAAATAGCATTTAATCTAAATATAAAATGTGTCATTTTGACAAATTTTGTTCAGTAAAAATTCAAAGTACGGTGTCTGGATAAGATTTAAGTGTCTCATTTTTACATCTTCTGTTTGAAAATTTAGTGTGTGGGGGGGTCAAGTTTAGAAAGGTTAAAAGGAATATGAAGTATTTCAGTTTTGATCAGAATGGCTCAATCTACCCAGAACAGTTTTTTCAGATTTTTATTTCATTTTAAATTTAACTTAAGTTCCATTTTGAAGTAAAACCAAACATGAAATAACATAATTTCCCACTTTCTTTCCAGAACTACTCATGAGTCATCCACTTGGTTTGCATGGGGCTGCTCCATTGGGCAGAATGGGTTCTGTATGAACAGGGGAAAAGAGAAAGAATCCCTACATTTTTCTAGCCACAGCTGAAACCAAAGCCTGAGATAACCAGTCAAAACCAGACCTTGGCTGTGCAGGGTACAAGTTAGCCTGAGACTATTCATAATTTAAAAAGGACTATGGGCTGCGGCTAGACCCAAACATCATCCTGTGCCTTGTTCAAGTCCCAGGGGACATTGCATTCAGGTCAGTAGATTTACTTCTGATTTTTATTAGTAGAAGTCAAATCCCAGCCAGGCCTGATAATATTATACAAGCATAGCTCCAAACTAAAACGGACTCCAGAGATAATTGGCATTATTATCAATGAATGAGAAGCCCAGAGATGAAATCTTCCTAGAAAATATTACCTGACAATTGGCAGCAGAACCACAGCAGACCGTTGAGTGCAGCAGAACCAGTGGACCATTGAGTGAAGCTCAATGGCTCTTGTAAATGTCTTATGGGATTCCAGTTATTCAGTCTGCTCCTGGCTCGTAAGATCTACACTGTGATATAATCCAGGACAGTTTCCTCTCCCTAATACTGAGGGCTAAAAAGATACAGCTATTGTGTATGTCAAGATCAAATATGTTTGCATACTAATGACTTCATCTGAATGAAGAGGGGGAAAAAAGGAACCCATTGTGGCCTGAGAGACTCAGGGGGGGTAGAACTATGAACAATAAATATTTTTGTAGTCCTTAGTACACTCAGTGTCACTATTTTGGGATATTGTGCTATCTTGGCAATTAATAATATTTCTTTTCTGTCTAGCCTCTTCCTCAAAACTTATTGGCGCTGTTCCGGTATCTTTAAGCATTCAAAAGGATCAAAGAGCTTTCATCTTTTAATGCATTTTACTGTGCTGTGCTCTGCGCAGGAAGAAATATTGATACTGTTTCAAGGGCAGTTAATATATTCAGTTCTGTCTCAGAAATGAGCACAATTCCTTGACTTATAAAATTGAAAATCTGCCATTACCCACAATTAAAATGTTCTGTGTACGAATTATACTGTGGATTTGCACTTCACTCATCCTCTTCTGCTGTAATTCACATCCACCAGGGAATCTTCTCCACTATTGCTCCAAGATTTAATAAGAAGTGCTTTACAGAGGGTTCATATTATTAAGACTTCATTGTTTTTTAAAAAATGTATTACAAGGACATTTGTAAGTACAATATGCATTTTGACAATACTTGAAACTAAATTAAATTTTGCAGTTGCTGTTTCCCCCTTTCATATCAGCTTTGTTCTCCTTTTAGACGGTTCTACTATTTTTAGTCTTATTAACTAGTATCTTGCTCCATGGTTTGATATCAGGGAGACTACTCAAAGTAAGGCAGAGCCTGAATGAAGGAAGCACCATCTGACTGTCCTTACTAATACTTTTAAATTCTCATATACTGAAGATACCTGTGGTTAAGGTTCTCTGGTTCCTTCAGGCAGTGAGTATAGTACATCACTCCGTAAGGAGCCTTCTTGCTTCATTTGGATAACTTCTGCATTAAGGCATTACATACCAGGAGAGAGAGGTGGAATCTGGCCAAGCGTGAATTGGCAAAGCCGAGGTGTGGAAGTGCTCTGGATGTTCATGGAGAGGAACATCTGGGGTAACAAGAGAAGAGAAGGGCTGTAGCTATAACTGTGAATGATGTCCTCTGAACTTGGGAAGGATCTGTTTATTCAGTGCAATTCATTGAGTTCCACTGACACCCCAGCTGCCACAGTTGCAAGAGTAAATTGTGCAAAACAATAGCTCTAGGGAAATATTTAAAATAAACTGTAAGCATAAGGGTCTCTTTTAGCATTATCGTTTCATTCTTTTCCCCAGCTTGTAGCCATGCTCTTAAACATTCTCCACAGTGTGTAAAAATGACCTTAATGTATTTTCCTTTTGTATTGGGAGTGTTTCAGTACTGATGAAAGTAAAGTAGCAACCCGTTAGTTCTTCCCTCAGGAACCTGTAATCCCAGTAAATTTTACCAGAAAGTGCAGCAGTATTATCCCACTTACAAGGCTTGGTAGAGTGCTTCACAGTCTTCAGTTATCTTAACTAAGAGGAAATATGAGAATATTACATAATATAACAAAATTTTTTTAATGACAAATAGGATTGTTGCTATTTATTGTCTACAGCACCACCATAATCATGGCCGGAATAGTGTGCTAAGGCCTGATTCTAACAGAAAAAAAAAGATGGCCTGCCCAAAATAACTTAAAATGTAAGTGTAAGACAAGTGACAAATACACAGATGGAGAAGGGATCCTGCAAACAGCTGATCTCTGCCCTTATCCTCCCCCTCCTCTGGAGTCAAGAAGGTAAAGGAGCCCCTCACCTTTGGTCCTCTGCAGGTCACCGTCAAAAAGAAAAGGAAATCTTTTTAGGACTGATACAGAGACAACATGCAAGGATAGAAAATGTTCAAAGTGTCTGTGATTCTCCACCTCCCACAGAACTGGCCTCAAGGATATGGGCTCTGCTGCCAGCAGAAGAGAAAGATGAAGTAGTTTGAATTCATATCAAAATACATAAAGAGAAATTTCAGTATGCCTGTCTGTATCAGGAGCACGTTGCTTCAGTACAGTAGCAATGTAGGTGCTAGACCTCAGGTCCACTGTTGCTTTTGATAAGAAAATCATAGTTATTTAACTCTTCCTTAAGGAAACTCATGGACCAGCCCTGAACGAAACTGATAATGAAGCTGCATGTTCTCCTCACAGGTTCATAAAACGCAGTCTCTTGCTATGTCTTCCCCAAATTTGAGAATAATTTAGTTAGATTTAACTGTCATTTTTGGAGAATTTGTTTAGTTAGGAACATCTTGAGTGTACCAGAATAAATTGATAGCCCTGAGAGGGACTCAAATCTGTATACCGCAAACAAATATATTTTGGCCAATGGAAATGGAGCAGTGACTGAATGCTGGATATTCATCCCCAGATCCATGGACAGCTAGCTACCTCCTGAGTTAAGTGCCATTGTATCAGGAGAACATTTTGTCGTGAGAGAGGTGCTAGGACCAGTCATTTGTGGTAGATACCATCGCATACACTAACTATCTGTATTACAGAACTTATTATTATAACTGTGATTTGTATCAGGTGGTGGCCAGAGTGGAAATTTAAGTCAAGCTGTTAAGATGTGAGCAGAACACCTTTCTTTCCCTTCTATCTGTCAGCTCAGGTGAAATGGATTAATGATGCATTTGATAATGTGAGATACTTCAGCCATTGCTCTTTCAATCAGTGAAGCATACGCTCCCACTACTAACGTTCAAGAAAAGAACCAGTTGAGGGTATATTTTCAGTGAGATAGCCACATTTGACATAAAACCCCCATACCTTTATGTGGTATCTTTTCTTGATAACTCTAAGGTAGCCTTACAAAAATTACTTAAGGCTCATAGGAGTACTGGCAGGGAGATAAATAGTATTTATACGAACATATTACAGATGGTTGAATGGAGGACTGGAGTTGTAGTGACTTTCCAAAGGTGAGCTGATTGGCAAAGCAGCGTGCTGAACCAGCAGCCATTCCAAATTTCACAAGGTAAGAAGGACTAAGTCTGGCTTATATTTGGTTGGCAAATTTTCGAGGAAGCATTGGTACTGAAGTGAACAATCAACTCTCTTTCTGATGATTGTCTGACAAGGGGAAGTTGTATTTGATCTCAGGAAGGATTTTTTTGCCCTAGAGATTCAGATATAGAATCTTGGAGTCATGACTATTTTCCATCCAAGAACTTGCATATGATCCATCTAAATTTTCCCACCTCCTTTCAGTGAAATGAATTTTTCCTTCTTGTCCTGAACGTCCACATAATTGTGCTGCATTGCAACCAAATTCCACTTTATAGGCTGCAATATTGGTTTCCATAGTGAGGATCTACTGTAGGGAGGAAGTCCAGAATGGTTCGTTCCACCATAGTCATACTGGTGATTTTGGTAGTCTGAAAATCTCTTGTTGAAGAACTGCATGCACTGTAAAATTTAAAAGTGTTTCAGTAGTATATTTGTCTGGCCAGGTGCAAAGGTTTGCACAGTTATTTACCTCAGCCTTGTTTTGAGCTTTTGTAGACTATCACGTTCAAAGTTACAACTCTTAATTAATAAAACCAACAGTTTTATCTTTTATTTAACTAAAGTGCGAATCATCTAAAACCATAGAAACATCAGCTGAAGTAGGGCATGACTTTGTATTTAAAAGAATGTCTTGTTGCACTGGTGCAACGTTGAAGTGATGGGTTGACAGACAGCTACTGTGTCATCCATAGCCATTGCATCTGGGCAGCAAGCTCAAGATTTATAACAGTATTTGGAGAAATATGATTGTATAACAACAATGTTGAGTATCATTGCTACTGATTGATTGCAATATCTATTAGCCTTCTTGTAGTGAATTTTGGCTAAATCTGAAATGATTGCATGAATCAGCATGCCTAACTAATTTCACCTTTAAGACTTACAGACTGGGAAATCTGCTGATCACTGATAAATATTTTATATAGTGTACGTAATTTGATAGTGAGAAGATGAGAGTAGATTATTCAAGAATATATTGATGGCCTAGAAATTCTTTGACCTTTAATCTAATTAAAGAACTGTGGTCCTAAAGATTGCATCTGAAGATTATTTGATGGTTAATGATTTCAGTCCAGTTTATCATGGAGAAGTGTCCAAGAAAACACACATTGGTATTCTAAGCAGACAAGTCAAGGCTAGAATAAAACATCATTAAGCCTTCAAAGTCGTTTGTCCAGAATACAATTCTGTTTCCTCAGGAAATTTCATCAGAGAAAAGTAAAAAGAAAAATAACTCTTTGAGGATTGCAAATTTAACATATATTTGCAAGACCATAATACTTCTGGTGGAATAACTTTCTCAGGAATGGCATCACACGATAAAGCAGTGACAGCAGTGACTGCCTACTGAAGGCGGTTAAGAGCATGCCATATCCTTAATCCAGTTTATCTATGCAAAACAAGTTGAAAGGAGTAACTAGAGAAAGAAATTAAAATAGAGCACCAAAAATTCTCCTGCTCACCCAGACACAGACATTGACAATAGTGTGCAACGTCCCTTTTTTCAAAGGGTAATATTACAACTCGAAAAATTACAACAGCACTATTTCGGTGAGAACTGTTGTGGCAGTACAGAATGCTGATCTTGTTCATATCTACGCAAGATTATGTCTCAATAGCAGCTCTTATTTAAAAACCACAGGATCAAAGAGCAATTACTAAATCCTGCCTCATTCTGGCTCCCGACCTCTAGATAGCATCTCTGTAGTAGGCCAGTGCAGTCCAATACAACACCAAGTAGCAGAGTTAGTTCCAAACAAGCCGATAATGTCGCCATAGCATGGAAGCAACCTAATCACATTGGCACGCATTATGCTTGGCCTACTTAGGCTTGCTGAGAAAGGGCAATTTGTTTCCCAAGCTAGCCTTGAATAGCTCAGCATGACATGTATTGCAAAGTGTAGGGATGCCTACGTTTTCTTCTGCCTTATGTCCAGTATGTTAGATTCTGATACGGCTGTAAGCAAGTCCACTCTTTATGCTATGAGGGAGAAGTAGTAGTAAATATTTTTATTATGTTAAAGTCCAAGAGAGACAATCCTTGTCCTAAATTGTTTGCAATCTAAAGACACAAAGTAATGGTAGGATTTGCAGATGTAATGCATATACTTCTTTCGCCACAGCAATACAAAGCTCGGGAAGGTTGAGAAATTTTATTTCGGAGCAGGGATTTCTTGTCTCCGAGATGCTTGATACTTAGTTGAGATCAAAATCTTCAGAGAAGCCAAAGTAGCAATGATACTTCTGTTAGGCAACTATGAAAATCTCAGCCTGCATGAAAAGAAAGTAGAGGTGAATGAATAATTACCAAAATATTTTCATTGTAATTAAATCTAGAAATTCCTGCTGGTGGCTCAGTCCCGTTGTATTTACTTCCTGAGAAAATGAATACCATTACTTTTTGTTCTCAAGAGTATTTACAGGAAAAAAGATACCAAAACCACACATACAGAAGTGTATTTGCATGTATACACCCTACAAGGATCTGCACAGCAATCAGGGAGCTGGTTGTGGTTTGGAAGACAAGCAGTCAAATGCTAAAACCAGTAAGTTGTGACTTCTTTTTGTGTTCATCAAACATTATTAGAAATTATGGCTATTTTGTCATAACAATTCTGTTATGACAGTATTGGCTGTTTTGTCATAACATAGTATCATGGACCTTTTGTCGTAACAAACAAAAATATTGCTAAAATATTTTATACAAGTCATCCATCAAATAATTTTAAATAATGAACACTTTCATAAGAATCTAGCTAGCTGATTTTCAGAAATGCTCGGGACCTGTGAATCTAATTAAAATCAACAGGTGCTTTGCCTAACTCAGAGAACTGTGACCTCTAAGGGTCCTTATGCCTGATTTAATTCTTGATTTTAAAAGGAAACTAAATCTGATAAGTAGATTGCTTAGAAAGGGAATTCAGCAGACACTCAACATAATTTTTAATCTTTAATTTGGTAATTATATATCTTTAGATTTTTGTAAAGAGAAAATGTTATGTTGTGTTATTTGGGATGTTTGATAAAAGACACATTCTTTTTTATGACTGTATACACGTCCCTGCTAACAGAACATGACAGTATTTGCTTGAGAAAAATTTTACCACATAATTCCTACAGTGATGACAAATAAAGTCCTGTGTAGTTTGATGTTAGTATACAAACATTATTTTCTGAAAACTAAAGCACTGAGAAAGTCAGGCAGAATGTCAGACTCAATGTTCCATTATGATGCTTACAAACACTATACCATCCAATATATCGTATGATATGTGAACAATATTTAACCTTGAAAATTATAATTCCTTACATGAAATGGTGACTCAGAAGTACAGTTTCATAGGTGCCTGTTTCTAGTATCACTATTTGATGCCTTGTTCTCAAAATAGCATTTTGTTGTGCCAGGTTTTTGAGTTCTCATCAGGAAATACAATGCAGCAAAGGGAATTTGTAAGCTTTGCATAAATTAATACTGCTTTTACTTCGAAAGACACAGGCAGCCTTAGCTTCCTCCTGCTTTGAGGTTCAAGAATCATATTGTTGTTACTCCAAAGAACCAGACGAAGTAGCGTTTCTTTCAGAAGTAGTCTGCAAATGGAGCTTGTATTCATGCTTCCAGTTTTTCAGTGTGTAGATTGGTAGTATATATAGTACAGTGTATATAAATAGCTGGGTTTATTGATATTGGTAGATAATAAATCATGTATATATATAAAAAAAAATTAAAATATGTGCTTATAATATATATAGGTAGTGTATATATATATGTGTGCTTAAGAAAGGGGCAGCTGCACAGAGGCTGAAGAATCCTGTGCAGATTCTCATTATTCTGTCCTTTCCTCAGTCATTTTCTCCTTAGATTATCTCCTTAAAGTAGCTTGTGCTGATACAGTGACCGTACAAGAAGGAACATATCTGTGAACAGAAGCAGCTTCTGAACGAAATTTGCAAAACTGTAGAAAATGAACCAAATCATAAACACTGTCCTGTGTGCTGTAGGTGGTATGACTGCTGGAGTTAAATTAGCTTTTGGCCCTGTAAAACTAGAAAAAATGAGTTTAAACGTACTGGTATCATACAACACAAGCCAAAGCGGGCTTTCATTTCAGATTATATTCTGAGGACTAGGAAGTGAAGATGAGTGAAGCATATTTAAATCAGCAAACATTCACTCAAATAGTGGTTTTTTTGGCTCACTACATAAGAGTAAGACTTTCATGCATTCTGTTCATAGTTTGAGATGTTAAATTAGCTTACGTGTATATGGTGGTTTGCTCCATTTTACTGAAAAATTTTTCTGTTGCTCCTTTTACTTTTTCCCTGTTTTTCTATTTTATTTTTATATTGTTCTTCCGTTGTTCAAAACTGAATAATTAACTTTCAATATTTAAAGGGCTGTGACATTGATAAACTCAGAGAGACATTCATTTTGATGATACTACTGAAAAAACTTAACATTTCCTTTTCGTAGTTAAAGACATTTTTCAGATGAAATGGCACTATTTGCTTTACGTCAGCCCTGGCTGACAACCTAGTGTAGTCAGTCTTTGATTTTACTTAGCCTTTTCACAGCAGAAACAAAGACCATTGTTGAACCATCCAGTTGGCTACGGTTTGTAATATTCCTTTGGTTGTGCTAGGAAAACAGTGAAGCAAGGCAGCATCCCTGTATCTGATGAGGTGAGAGGGGGAAGAACTTAAAAAACTGTTGTATGCTTCATTTTAGAGCATCATAGTAACTTCAGCTAATGTCAAAACGCAACTGGTTTATTAGGAGCCATGAGAAAAGACTCACTGCTGGGAAATCAGCAATTAGTCCTTCATACAGTTATGCAAAATCTGATTTTACATCTGCAGCGCAAATGGGGCTACAATTAGACATTTACCCCCAGAAGTTCTGAGCAGTTGCTCAGCTTCTGCCTGCAGTTTCAGCTTGTGAGTTACAACTAAGTAATCCACAAAGGCAATTAAATATGAAGATGCGTTGTCAGTCAAGAAAGGATAAGAATGGATTTTATTTTTTATGTTATTCTTTCTTAAGGATCTGTTATTTAAGGGATAATTTTTAAGGGATCAGATGTTTTTATTTCATTTCTAAGAAGAAACCTTTACTGAGCAAGGCAAGGGACCAAAATCTGTTTAATGGTACAATAGTGACTAGCACTTCAGTTTATCAGTGCTAGGACATTACCCTGCCATTGGGGGGTAACACTCACAGATATTGTTGATATGCTGAGGGTTTGGGATTTTTCCCCTCCACGGACAGCTCCATTCCTTGGGATTTTACCTTCACTTTAATTGTGTGTTTATTCTTTCATTGCAGATGAATTTACAGTTTGCAGGACTATGTAGGCAAAGACCGCTGAGCCCACAGATGGTATGTAGGAGCACATCAACAAATTAACTTCATGTGCAAGCCAAGCCTTACAACTTTATTTCTTATAAATAACACTTAATCGCAGAAGTTGTCTTGGCAATGGCAGATTCAAGGTGTAAGATTTGAGAGGCCTGATCTCAGATATCTTGAAATCCTAGGATGCTAAAATGACACTTACAGATTAATCAGTTGAAAATATTCAGATGCTCTTAAAAATCACCCTGAATTTCCTTTGAAGTTAGAAACAAATCATTGATTTTTAAAATTTAGTTAACATTGGGAAGCATAAAAAACTAAATTAACGTCTGTAAAAACTGCTCTCTAAGCACCTCAGGATGCAATTGATGTATCTATTAATCCATAAACAAAAAAGAAAGAATCTTGCTGAATACTTGAAGTGAAAATCTGACTCCACTAAGGCTTCTGGCCAGAATTACAGTCTTGGTGTGTTAATTTGAGGTGGACCAAAGCCCTGTCTCTGTAAAAAAGCTGAGGTCTGAATTTACATTAAATATGTCAGTACGATTTCCAGTGTCACATCTGCACTACGTTTTGTGCCTGTATCTGGAACCTGTACCTCAGACAGATACAACCAGGTGTAATTTATTTTAATCAACAGCGCTCTGCAGATTACTGTGCTTGACTCCCTTAGAGGTTATGGAGCACTGACAAGGGGGTCCCTTGAATTAACCCTTGGACTTTCAAAACTGTCTGTCTGTTGTTTTGCATACACCTGTTTTGCAGCTCCTCTATGAATGCTTAACACTTGCTTTCAGTTGTATGAGGTATAAAAGGAATTGTAAAAGTCACGTGCATAGTGTAAAAAACCCCAAAACTTTTTAAATTATATTTTTGTAGCATGAGGACTTTTAGGGATGTGTTTGTTTTCTCAAGAACGTGTTTGACAGGTGGGTTCGTTTATGAATTTGAGTCCAAACATTGACCGAGTAAAAAGCCTCTTCTGCTATGTCTCAGAGAAGTTGTGGATGCCCCCTCCCTGGAAGTGTTCAAGGTCAGGCTGGACGGGGCTTTAAGCAACCTGATCTAGTGAAAGATGTCCCTGCCCACGGCAGGGGGGTTGGACTACATGATCTTTAAAAGCTCTCTTCCAACCCAAACTATTCTGTGATTTTGTGATTCTATAAGTATCTTGTGGGATAAGTGCCTGTCACGTGCTATTCCTGAACTGTCCTTGAATATAATCTGAAATAGCAGCAGTTGCTAGAAAGGAGCAATGCCTCCCCAGTAGGGAAATCACTGGCAATTAAATAGTCTGTACTGTGGCATGCCAGTGTCTCAAGCCCATGGCATGGTCTTGTTTTATTTCTTCAGAAAATTTAAATGTATCAAAACCATAAATTGTCTTCATAAAGTGCCAGCTTTCATGATACTTCTACAGGACAGATTAGCAAGGCCCAACCAATCCTCTAATTCCAAAATTAGAGGAAGAGGGATCTGGCCCAGCATCAGGACAGTCACACAAGGTTTGAGGGGGGGATCCAGTTTCAGTACTCCTCCCTATGTGTGAATCAGAGTGCTGTTAGGATATTTAGGGGAGGGTACTTGGAGAAGGGGGAACTTGAAAGGGGAAACTTGTATCTGAGTTTAGCCATATCAAAGATTCATGCCATAAAGAGTAGCCCTGTTGGTTAACTAGAAACAAGTGGATGTCTTGTTTTTAACCAGACAAGATTTTACTTTATTTTGGTATAAAATGGAAAAACAAATCTTGAAATCTCAGTAAGTTTAAGAAAGTGGGAAGACTGTTTCCCATTCAGATTTACCCTTGGCTCCTACGGTAACACCCCTGAGGGCATTTGTTCATTTGTCCTTCTGGAACACCTCTCCCAGCTGTGTTTTCCCTGCTCCATTTCTGGTTGTGTGCATGTACAGCACGCCATGTACAGAATCCTGTGTGACACACATTAATACATATAGATAGCCTTCTGCTTCTGACCTTACAAACTGTCCACTTCAGCACTGTCATTCTATAAAATGTCCAACTGCAGTCCAAGAAATGCATTTTAAATGTGAATGCAAACATTTCTATTACTGATAACACCAGCACAGCATTTTTTGCTTTGCTGGGATTAGGACCTTGATAGTTAAAGTTACATTGGAATGATGACACTCCAAGGTCACGTCCTTTACTGACATGGCAAAGGAAGGAGAGGCCTTTGCTATGTTTCTGCTGATAAAATTAAGAAGGATTATTCCTTGTGTTTGGTGAGATACGTTAAAAGTGAAAGAATATATTTGTGACCCATAAATATTTTAGGTCACCAAAAACTGGGAGAAATTTACATGTTGCACTGCATGAAAGTTGTATTCAATTCGCGCTGAAAGTCAGATTTTAGAAAACATTCTGAAATCTGATAATGGTGTAAATAAATGCCTCCGTCCTCAGTGAACAGCCATCTTCTCACATGAACAGTAAAGCAGCTGCAGTTCAGCTAGGGACACCTTAAAAAAAAAAAAATGAAAGTACTGTGATCTGCAGAGAGAAACTCGCAGGCAATTCCAGCTTAGAAGGCTAACTCTCCAAATCACAACCTCTGTCTGAATATGCTCCATCGTGCTTCACTTTCATGCTCAGTAAAATGGGGGTATTAATCTTTATTGATCTGTCTACCTTTTAGGAATGCATTAAGGAGAACTTAAATGATATCTTTACAGTGTTTTGAACAGGTTTGATATATGCAGCTCTTACAATACATCTTAATAGGTGGGCTTGCCATTTTACCAGGTCCTCCCACAGGAGAGCTTTTCTTTCTGGTTCTCTGGTCTTCCCATCCAAACTTCTTCTAACTGGGCAAGTTTGGTAAATTGATGATGACTTCAGCGCTTACCACCTGTTAGCTGAGCTGCCGTAGCTAACCAAGTGCACACTTTTCCCTCAAGGAGTTGGTTTAAGTTGTCACGTTGTACTTTCCAGTTGAACCTACCTAGAGGCACACCGTCGGGCTGTGACTGCTGAAGGAGCAGTCACTCATTAGGACACTGTCACTTGATTGAGTCATATCTTAGCCTAATAATGGAAGGAAGAGGGTGATCCTCTGACGAGAGCCTCAGGCCCTTCCAGCTGTGCCTGAGTTAGTTGGATGTCATTGCATGATGCTTTCTTGAGGATGGATTTTCTGGGGTTGTTGTGTATCGCCTCTGGTGATTTAAATATGCAGAGGTCTTCGCAGATCCCTGCTATTCTTCACAGCACAGTTCATACATGTATCCTTTTTATATCTTTAGCAAGAGATTCAGAGTTGTTCCTCCACTTTTGCGCTCTCAGAAAGTAACTTAGTGGTCTGCCCACAAAGTCACTGATGTTTTCACTAAACAGTTATTTTAGAGCTAATTTTACACTGTATTGTACAGTTCCCATTGATACAATGTAAATTAATTGTTGAAATCAATAGGAACTTTATATGTTTGTTTTGGAGACAAATTTGCCTTCAAGTTTCATTAGAAACACTTTAGCCATTTAGTCATGAGGAAACTAGTCTTATGACTAGTGTTGTCTATCCTTCTCTCCCTCTTTCCATCCATCCATCTCTCCATACCTACCTAATGGATTTGAAACAGCCGACCAATTTCAACAAAATTTATCGGAAATAAGGAGATCTAAAAAGATGATTAAGCTCCTAAGTGGAATGAGAATCAGCAGACAGACTGAGGAAAGCTACCCTGTTACTATCCCCACTGAGGAAAAAGAGGGAGAACTCAGCCATAATCTACCCTATTTCTCAGCAACCAAGTAGGTCTACACTAGTCAATGTATGTGATAAGGGGGACAGGGCAACTGGGATCATACTGGTGGGGAACCACAGGGACATGCAGTGTGGTGGATGTTGAGGATAAAGAGGAGGAAGCAAGGCTTCTGGAGAGGGAAGACTGGAAGCCTTACAATTGGATAGATGTTTTCTGGGGGGCTGTGATAGAGAAAGTCAGAGGAGACATGGTGAAGGAAATAGAGATGTGGTTTGCTTTTTTTTTTTTTTTACTTTTCCTGTTGCAATAATCCTATGACTTCATTTGTTGTTGTTTGAAAAAAAAAAAAAAAAAGTTTGGTTTTATTCACAAGTTTAATCAGAAGTTTGTTTCAGATGCTCTAATACTTGTAAAAAGAGTCTTCCAATAGCATAACTTTCTTCAACCTAGCAGCTTATTGACTGACAAGCTTTCTTATAGTATCTGTTTGACATCTCATCCTAATATTAGTTTTACAGGCACGTTCACATTTTAGGAAATCACTGTATTCTCAAATCTGAGATGTCACAAGTGTCTCCTTCTGCAAGTACTTGCCCCAGAAATGTTAGCTAAAATGTTTTATCTAAAAGCAGCCCTCCCCTTGTGTTGTACTACTTATTTGTCATCCAAAAGCAGCTGCATTTTTATGAACATATCTTAATAAGCCATGTCCTCAAAGGCACCAGTATCTCTTTGTTCCTCCCTGAGATTGTATGGGAGTAATAAGTGGTCATCTAGAGTACTAGGTATCAGTAAATCAAGGAAAATGACACAAGCACCTCAGTTCACAGTTAATAACATTGTACGGATGAGTTGTAGAAAGCAAGACAAACAGACTGATATTTGCATCTATTTCATTCTGTGTTCAAATGAGAGGTGGGAACAAAGCATCATCCAGGGGCCAGAGCGTGGCCCAGCATTTGTTTCATACACTCTCAGCCGCAGCAGATTTGTTGGGAATGACAGTGGACGGTGGTAAAACGTACAGGTGATATGTGATGCGACAAATGAGTTTGAAAGTCCTCATCACCTCAGTAAAGGAACAGTTGTTTCCCACCCTCAGCCTGTCATATCTGTCTCTTGGTGCTTATTTCACCTAAGTTTGATTTAACACACATAAAACAAGTAATTATGTGTGGCAAGTATATGCAGCATGTGTGCATTTTCCCTTTCTATGTCATTTATCTCCAGATTATTGGAACAATCCCACTGATGCCTAATCCAGTCCCCTCCAGCCAGGCGGCAGGTGGAGCTCAGGGACTTCAGGTGCAGCCGATAACTCCACAGTTATTGACCAACGCCCAGGGTCAGATCATCGCTACCGTCATCGGCAACCAGATACTCCCAGTGATCAATACCCAGGGAATAACACTATCACCGCTCAAACCAGGCCAGCAGGTAAAGTGTCTGTAGCCTGAATGATTATCAAAACAGATGCGCAGAAATCTTCTACTCCTCCTGGACTTTCTCATGGCCTTTCTGAAAACTCCCACTTCTTTATCATTTTTAATAACAAAAGATGAATTCTACCCTATGTAGTATATTAGTGCATACTATATATGTAGTTATAATATAATGTCATATTATATAATTTATTTATACATTCGGGGGTTATCCAGTTATTCTTTTTTTTCTTTTAAAGGTCAATATAGGGCCAACTGAGAAATTTTCTGCAGCGAAAGCACAGTAGGAATGTGAGACAGGAGAGGCCCATCTGGCCTATAAAGTTCAGTTCCTTGGTTAGTGGTCACCCAGTAGACTGGGGTTTGAAATGTTTTGGAACGTGCAAAGAAAACAAAGAAAAATATAAAAACTTACTAGTCGTCTTCGCTGGAAAATCAGATATGATTGTGCATATTTGCATAGACAGAAAGTATTTTTAGGGAAATTATTATTCAGTGTAAGGCACCAGGTAGTTCACAGACTTCAGGATGGGTGCAGCAACTTCACTGAGGTCTGAAAAGATTTCTGTAGTTCTTTTTATTGTACTCTAAATTCAAATTCATTAGTTTTGTCTACATCTGTAGAGCAAAGAATTGTAGTGCCACCTTTTTTCTCCAAACGAGAGGAAATTGAGGATGGAAAAGACATTAAATGTGATTACCAAAAAGGTACTTATAAAAGTGTCACTCACTTAAATGTTCAGCTTAGCATTCCTCTTGCTGGTAGTGCTTGGTTTGCTAGTCCTGCCTACACCTCCAGTCGCAGGTAGCAGCCTTTTGTATGTTTCTGAGAATCTCAGGGCCCCCTGAACTCCAAACTGATGATTTTTTTTTTTTTTTTTTTTTTTTTTTTAATTTAGAAGTAGAGAGCCAATGGATCTGTAGGGTGACTTTTTTGTTTGTTTTGAAAATGTTTCACATCCAAGTGGTTACATACTCTGTTTTCCATCCTATCCTCTCTGGTATCTAGCAGAGACATTTTCCAAAGCACTTGTCATTTATCTAACTCTATTTTCTTTAACGGGAGCAGACTTATACTACTGGCAAGTGCTTTTGCAATTGTTGCATGTACATGGTTTCAAACAAAGTGGGATGGATGGGAGTTCAGGCTCTGTCTTCTCCAGCACGGGAAAACCTGACAATGGAATAAGAAACTCAGCAGTTTACATTTGGTTTCCTGGGGGGGTGTGGGGTGGGGTGTTTCTTTTTGAGTCAGTCCCCTGAAGAGATTAAATCTTTCCCTCCTTTATGGGGGAGGCTCTCAAAAAGCATAGCAATCCTGAGATCCCATTTGAAACTCGTGAAATTTAGAAGTAAAGAGGAGGATAGGGGTCCTGTATTATTCCCTGAGACCTTCTCACCTGCAGAGCAACGCACCTTCTGAGTCCTGCAGCAAAGCAACATCTTCCAGGCAACATCCGCCAGTAATATCAGCAGGCAGAGAGGGGACAGAGGTGTGACCTTTCTCTGCACAGCTAGTGGCACTGGGATCACATAAAGGGACAAACTGCTGCTGAAGGCTCCAGCTTGCTACATGAGCAGCGGTTCAAGGTAGAAAGTCACTGTTTAGCCATATTGTGCTGTATTGTACTGGTTCACCCAGCGGCAGACATCATCAGTCAGCAGAGCTGTGGTTATGTCCAAGAGCAAAAGGTGTGCCCCATATTGTGCTGGTCTGCCCAGCAGTGCTATGTAGGTAGAAAACATTATTTTGCCAAGATCAGTTTCTCAGGATTCAGCCTGTGCCTCTCACACAGAGCCCTGAGGTCCCAGAGATTGCAGGAAGGGCCACCAAACAACCCAGAGCCTCCTTACCTACATCTGTTGGAGCCTGATCAAGACAGTATTTTTGATCGGGGTGGGGGAAGTAGTGCAAATACTATATGAAAAAATAGTACACATTATCATTTTTATAGGAACCACAGAAAATTATTTCTATGTATTTGTGCTCCCTCTACTGGCTGTTCTGCTTTTACTGAAGGAAGTCACAGGAAATTTTGCCATTGATTTCAGTGGGAGCAGAAAAGAGGTATGAGAGCCAGATTCCTCATAGGAATAATGCCGATGGACAGTCAAAAGCAATTGAGCTAGTACTATGCAAATTGCCATATCATTTGAAAAGTAACTAAAATTACACAAAGTATAAGGAGATCCTGAATTTATCGTATTGCCTGGATAAAGACTTAGCCAAACTGTAGTGTTTGGCTAATGATAGCATATTTAGTCATAAGTTTAAAACCTTGTTTTCAGAAGAACTGAGTGCTCTAACTCAGAGGGCTCAGCAGGAATTCAAAATATTTTTGAAAATGGTGTCACACGGCATTTGGTGTCTTGTAATTTGATGAAAGAAGTTTCAGAAGAGGGAAAGAAGAGTACAAAACAAGTTTGGGAAAAGTTTTGAGAATGTCGTGGAGAAATAAATGAGGAAATAAATAATGTAGTAAAATGTTCCAGTTACAGATGATCCTGGTTTAACTTTCAACTTGTCACTTCCTTGGAAACGAAGTACTGCAGGAGAAAGAGAGGTGATTGCAGGCGATGATAGTAAGCTGCTGCTTGTTAGCTGAGTCACAATAATTGAACCTGTGTAGCCTGTTTCAGTTGCTAAGTAATGCATGCTAGTGCTTACTTTTTGCCTGAAGACTGAAGTCTTAAATGCCTCAGATAGATCCTGTTTTTAGTCAGCTTTATTTAGGTAGACTACTTGCGTTGTTTATTCATACAACTTTTTCAAACTTGACAGACTTAAAACCTCAATGTCTCCTCGTGGAAATGAGTTATAGATTACTTACGTGTAGTGTAAAGCAGTGCTTCTTTTTCTGTGTTGTAAATAGGTTGCTTTTTAATGCACACAAGCAATTCCGTTGTAATCCTATTCCTCTTGTTTTTAAGAATAAATAGATGTTTCTGATTTATGTTCTTTAAACTACCCACAGTAGGGATTGTTCCTCTTTAAATTACACTGAGTAGTTAAAGCTTCAGTGTTTTCACTGTTTTCCAAGATTTTGCTAATCTAAGCAGCAGCATCTATGCACACACCAAGAATTCTCCTAGAAATTGTAATGGCTTTCTAAAGCGGGCAGCTGTTTGCACTCCTGTTGTCGTCTGTGTCCTTTTTATCTCTGTTCATAAACAAGTTTTTCTTTGCCTTTAATAATTTTTGCTGCCCATCTCTTAACCATTTCAATTTCCACACTGATCTCTTCAAGATTTTGTGATCAGAACTGAATGCCATGATCACAGTGAGGATGCATTGCTGGTTTACATAATAACATTATAATATTTTCAGCATTACTTTCTGTCTTTATCTCAATACAGCCTAACATCCTGCTTTTTTCTAACTATCTGCTCATTGAGCAGGTTTTTCAATAAGCAGATGTATCCACCATGATACCTCTTTGCTTCCCTGATTGTTACCATGTGAGTCACTAAAATGGTTCCTTTTAATGTGAAACACTTTGCACCTATCTACTCTGTATTTCACCTGTCATAATGCTCCCCCGGCATGTTGTAAACAGGATCTGTAAGTTGTTCATGGTATTATGTACTAACTTAAGAAATTCACATGTTCCTCCTGCTGAATCAACCATTGTGCACCATCTTTTCTTGCTGCTTGCTAAAACCATTCAAAAAAATTTGGTATAAATCCTTTAATCTCTATTTGTAGTCTTCTTTCTTGAAAATGGACAATTTATTGCCTAATTTTATGTTTCTTGCTTTTTTAAGCTATTTATATCTTGTAATAGAAGAGTACCTTGTAACCTTAACTTCTGCACTTCCTCCATGCCTCTCAGGAGGGACTTTGTCAAAATCCAGGTTGTATGGCTAAATGCACTTTTTTTTTCAAGAACAGATGAGCTTGTTGTAACAACTTCTTAGCATTGCCATTTGCTATCAGATTTGAAAACTTTGTTTTAAGGTGTTCTTTCATATCTTCAACAACACTTGTTAACACCAACACAACTGACAGAAGAACTTCAACCATGAATTGGAGTTTTATGAAATTTAGGAAAGGATTCACCTTGCTTAATTTAGTCATAGAGCAGTTAGGTATCTGGTGGAAGCTAGTTAACTAGATTTCCCATAGAGCCGAAGAGACATAGACAAGGAGACATATGCATGTCCAAGGGGCAACTCAGGCTGTCAAAATAGAATAATTTTTAGATAGGTTGAATCTCTAATAGGTATCTTAAGGTACCTTTTGTCTCCATTGACATGAGAGGGAGCTAGGGCAGCTATTTTAGGACAGACAATTAATTCTTAAATGAGTGAAATGAGTTAAGAAGAATCCAGCTGCCAGTGGTCACTGGGGTTCAAAACGCTTTCTTGTTTATGAATTCCTTAAAAAGTTTTCCTAATAATTGGTGTTTCCGTAACTATTTGCTTGCCCACAGCGCACAGAAGCAACTTCTACACATTATATTGTTCTCCAGTGTAACTCATCATCAGGTTCCCTTCTTGCTGTTGTCTGGCTCTTTCCTTCTACATACTAGATTCATTAAATCAGGCCTGTAGTCCCAGTTGTCCTCAGTCTTGTTTTATCTACACTGCCTGCCAGAACTTTTCATATTTCATCGTGTCTTATAGCACTATCAGCTTTGGGCTTCTGCCAACTCTAACACAATAAAACGAGCTACTAGGCAGCATTTTCTTACATTGTCAGTTCCCCATCTTCATTGACATTGGCTATCATGCTCCAGATAAACTGTTGAAAAGACATAGACAGCTCTCAGATGGGTCTGTGGTCATTCTTGTACATCTGCTTTCATGCCAGACGTTTTCTTTCTGCAGTCTCAACCTACCACATACACCCTACCATCTCATTGTCACAACTCCATGCAGTCCCTTGTTTTCCTTTCCTGTTAAAAGCCAACCAGCTTTCAATCATTTTCTCCCTGAGATGCTTTATTGCTTTGATGCTGTCTTGTTTTATAAATGCTCTCTTCTTTCTCTGTGTTTGAATATAGCCACTAAACTGTGTTGTCTCAATCCAACTTTGTTTTTCTTTTGCTTTTTATACGACTTTCAGTGATGAGGGTGACAATTTTTCTCACTTCTTTCCCTTTTCCTTTACCATCAGCATTGCATAATTCCATTTCATCCATGGATAAAATTACTAGATTTTTGAAAGTCAAGATTACCAGACTACTTACTAGTACAAGTGACTACATCAGATTTGCCTTGCCACAGCATGAACACTTGACTTGTAACTTACGTCTCTTCCTGACCAGTTTTCTTTGTTGCATCTGCACTTGTAGGAATAGGATATCTCAAAAAAGTCAATATAATTGCACCACACCATTGGGAATAGGAAGATATCACTACACTACCTGTGTCATTGTAAGGAACTGAGGCATAGAGAGAGTGAAGCACTGTTCACTGTTACCTTTGAATTACGCACTTACCTACACATTTAAGTCTGTTACTGTCATATTGACATTATATCATTTATGATGGAGGTCAGAAAGATGACTGATGCACCTGATTTGCCTATAAAATTATATCTTCTACAGAAGCCCGGCTGTGTCCTCATCCTTATTGAGTGAGCCCAGAGGCCTTCAGTTACAGCATATACTGTGAACGTAGTTCTGATCCCACAGAAAGGCTTTGAAAGAACTTCAGCAGATACTGCCAAAGTCCTACCCCTCGTTATGTCCACAGCACACCAGCACTTCTTTGCTGTAGTCTTCATTTTGAGCTGAGTATGTGCACAGCCTGTGTTTTAACCCAAAGAATTTTTTTATGCTAGTTTCCAAATGTACCTATTCTGTCAGTCTAAGCAGTGTGTATAGAGGCCCTTTATATACTATACTATATTATACTATAATGAGAAAGAAGATACTTATTAAGCATCAAATAGCTTTCATATTCAGATTCATCTATTCATTTACTTGAATTCAGTTGAGTAAACTAAATTACGGTGATGGGGTACAGTATTTGGGCCACAGTGGAAACATTCTGGCAGAGTTGACTGTGAAAGTGATTTGGCGTGAAGCGCGTGGATACGTGTAATAACTTATTCTCTCCATTTGCTAGAAGATTTAAGAAGATGTTTTTGAAGCCCGTGCCTGGTCTCATGCAGTATGAGTAGGTTTGAAGACAGACTTCCTCTGCTGTAGTGCTCTCAAATCGTGCAGTGGCCGCAGCACACCACCACTCTTTCTCAAAAACAGATGTATGGCACATTTTAGGAAACATAGACGGAGCAGAGAACTCCGTTTACAGGAAAAATGGAAGCATGAAACACTTAAACTACTACTTCTGCAAGGCATTATTGTGGCATTTCAAAGTGTTTGGGAATGTCTTTTTATATCAAGGTATTTATTTTTCAGCACCTTCCGTGGACTTTAGTCTTTACTAGAGCTAATGTCCATATTTCCCAGGAAGAACTAGCTGACATCAGAAAAAATTGAAAATCTTTATTTGTATCATAAAGGGGATTGTTTAAAATGTATTTCTTGCTCTTTGTGCCACTTCCTCTTAGTTTCATCTCTTCTGCCCTTTTTGTTATACTTGTCTTTTTCACCTCTGTCTTCTCTAATTTGTTGTGTTTCCTCGTCTCTCATATTTCCTTTTCACTGAATCATAGAAAAATAGGACTGGAAAGGACCTGAAGGGGTCATGCAGTCCATCCCCTCCCCCTAGGCAGGATCAACTGTCCCTATATCATTCTTGACAGATGTTTGTCTAACCTGTTCTTAAAAACCTTCAGTGATGGAGGTTCCCTGACATCCCTAGGCAACCTAGGCCACTCTCCTTAGCATTAGAAAGGTCTTCCTGATGCCTGACCCTAGTCTCCCTTACTGCAATTTAAACCCATTACTTTCTTCTCCTTTCCATTAGGGCCACGTTTTGCCCCTGCTGTTTGTCCAGACTTTCTGCAAAACCAGTAGCAGTTCTGTTATGGGCAATATTCTCTCAAAAGTTTGTTCTTTATTTCCACTTAGTTTCTTTCTCTTTCCTTAGCTTATGCAAAATACCGTGTTACTCTATCATTGTCATGTAACCTTCTGGATGCAGGGAACAACATCCCTGATCTCATAAGAAGACCTTAATACAGGACTCCAGTCAACCATCCCAGGTGTAGGAGTATCCTACATACATAATTTAAGAACAAAATTTAGTCTTACAGACCTAATTCATTCTTCGCCTCTGCAATTATCAATCAATACTACCTTCACTGTTGACAGCAGCATGTAAAACTGATGTAAAAGAAATAAGAATCAGGCCCTTTGCATTTTTCAGTTTATTCTTATAAAGTATTATGCTGCACCTTATGCTTCTCATATTCATCTTATTCCTCTAGCAGTAGTATGCGTACATATATTCCTGCCAGATACTGATCAGTGTTGCATACAGTCATCATTCTCGGCATGTCTACTATATCCACCTACACAGAATGGCACTTACAGCAACTGCTTCTGTAATTTCTGTACCTCCTTCTGTCTTTGGATGGAAAATGCACAACAGTCATAAATATAATTCATATCATATGTACGTGTGCAAAATTGGGAAAAGTCAGCTATTGCAAGTTTGAATTGATTCTGTCATCTAGAATCTAATTCATAATCTGATCGTCGCCTCTCCTTAAGGCTATTTCTGGAGTGGAAATTATAGTGGATGAAAAGAGAGAGAGTATTTTAATGCAATTTCATGACACAGATAACTATCATTGTTCTTTAAGCAGGACATTTACAGCTTAACCGTCATGTCTGTAAAACAGGGGGTGTGCTGGAAATTATGTAGGGAGTTAAAGATGGAATCCTCCCTCAGTCCCTGGTCAGGCCTTAAGGTGACTCTTCAGCTTCTCCAACCCCATTGCTCCCTTTTTCCTCACAAGCAGTGAGTTAGAAACCAACAATCTATAAATATCCCTTATATATTGCTATTACACCTAAGGTCGCTGTGCATCCAGACTTCACTAGCCATATCCTTTTTTGCCCAGCTAAATTTTGAGAATTTCTTACATTTGTCGAAAGATTTCTGGATGCCTGACAAGAAAACTACCAAGCTTCTGGGTATCCCAGTTATTTCAAAAATACATTTTCAAAAGCGTTGTGCAATACATGTGCAGAGAATCAAACATTTCCTAGACTTAACCAGCATACTGTGCATGTGCTACGTAGTGGCTGTGGCTTTGTGCATGCTTTGCATGCACAACTGGAGAATGCAGAGTGCCCTCTCATTCTGGTGCTTCCCGGAAGCTTCAGATTTACTGTGTACGTGCTCAGCAGTTGAACTGTTCAGGTTCTATATGTTTAGCGTGGCTGGAAAATGTTGGATTCGCCATCTGTGTCTTACATGATCGTGTATTTCTCCCTGAGAAATACTGATGGGAAATAGCATAGAATCATAAAAAATTAAGGCTGGAAGATCAAGGTTCAAGAGATTATCCAGTCCACTCTGTTGTTCTCAGGCAGAGTAGCTATTCTGGTATTTGTCTAACTTGCTCCTAAGCACTCTCATAGGAACTCCACAGGTTCCCCCAGCAATTTATGCCAGTGCTTCACTGCCAGTTAGACAGCTTTTCCCAGCATCTAATTTGAATCTTCCAGGTTATTGCGCCTCATTCTCTCCACTGTAAAATGTAAGACAGACTCATTCTCTCCTCTTTTCATTAGCTCTGCCTGTATTTGAGGCAGGCATCATATCCCACTCAGTCTTCCCTTCTTTAGATTAAACACGACCAGTTCGTTCCAGTTGTCTTCATAAGCCTCAGGTAACTCCCAGGCCTTCAGCCACTCTAATTATTCTCCTCCAGTTGGTCCAGATTTTTTCTGAAGTGTGGCATCTAGCTGTGGACACGGTGCCCCCCCTGCAGAGGTCTTTCCAGTGCTTAGTAGAAGAGAAGATTCTTCACATGCACTGCAGACATCAGTCCCGCTCATACACCTTGCTATGGGAGTTGCCTTTTCTTCACTTTTGCAACAACCCAGCATTGCTGGTGGCATGTTCAAACTGACAGGATCATTTTGAATCCTAATCCTGTATTCCAACCTATCAAAAGTCCCTCCCAGCATGTCATCGGCATGTAAATTTAATAAGTATATTCTCTTCTCCATCATCCAGGTCATTAGGAAAATATTAAGTAATGCAGAATGAGGTCAGAATTCTGTGAAGCACCATCCATGCACGCTTCTGTTTCCACAGATAGATATCTATCCTCTCAGTTTTGTTTTCTAACTACTTTTGCATTCATTCTGCAGCAATTTCATCTAAACTGTGTTTCCCTAGGTTATAAAGAATGTCACACGAGGGAGTGTCGAGAGACTTGTAAAGTCAAACCACCTACTGCTTTTTCCCTGTCCGCAAGGCCAATTACCCTGTCTTAGAGGGAGATCAGATCGGTTTGACACAGTTTGTTCCTAACAATCCATGTTGTCTGTGCTACCTTGTTTTCTTGCGGGTGCTTACAAATTGTTTGATTATTTTCTTCAGTACTTTTCCATGGGTTGAAGTTTAGTTGACTGGACTATAATTTTGCAGATCTTTCTTTTTAAAGATAGCTACTGCATTTTCTCCTCCATCCTCACAGATAAGCACTAACATTTTTAAGACTGTTCCAGATAGATAGTGCGAAAGCATCTAATTCATCTAAATACAATACTTTTCTTCCCTCACCTAGGCTGAAATCTTTAGTTTTGCCAGAGATTCCCTTGGACATCAGACCCAGAGCCCAAACACCTGCCTGTTTCTAAAAGCTGCAGTCTGAAGTGATGTGGGTGTAGCGGATGGGCAGTCCATTTCTGCCGTGTTCAGAGGAGGCCAGCCCTCCTAGTGGACTGCTTCCCTAGGAGAAGATATTATAAAAGTAGATGTTCTGGGTTGGGAGCTCTCTATAGATAAAATCCAGCCCAAAGTGAAATTTTTTTGCAGTGCTTGCATCAGTCTGAAATCTGGAAGCCTTTCAATCAGCTTGTCAACTATTATCCCTTTGTTACAGTGCCAGTTTTCTTTTTTAAAATGTGCTTGATCCAAAAAAGCTCCTTGAGATAATAAAATGCTCTTGTTTATTAATCCCTAGGGAAGTCAGAATAGGCTAAAACTGGTCAGATAAATAATTTTCATTATTATTAAAGGGTAACTCAAAGTTTCTTGCTTCATTTTGTGCTGTATCATTCCATGTGGGAGGTAGAAAAAGGAGTTGTAATTTTTTCCATTCTTAAACAGACCCATAACAGAAGTAACGTCATTAAAATTGTTCATATGTATTCCACAGAAAAGTGTCATCTTGAATGTGATTGGATACCTTTATCTACTATGCCATACAATTTGTTGTCTACTTAGCATCAGTCATGTCTATGTGTCCTGGGAGCATATAATGTACAATTTGGTTATTACTAATGAATTCAGCTCCTTTTCTGAAGTCATTTGTTCAGTTAAATATCAAAAGAGAAAAACCTCATACTCCTTAGAATTCATGAAATAGATTTAAATTGCTGACTTCAAGCAAGGCCAAATAGGCCTTTATCTTTCTCCCTTTCTGAGAATGCAGATAACAGCTATCACTTGAAAGTGAAGCCTTTTAGTACATTTTTGCAATCTTTTTTGATCAATATCAAGAATCAACATAAAATAAAGATATAATAAGTAGCAGTCACCTGAATCAGGACTGTATTACTGTATCATTAGGCTCTGAAAAGGCTGTACTGGACTACTAGAAGCCAATTCAAAGCTGTAAGGTCCATTGTGTACCTTCATTCTGTAAAGAGACTGCCCTTTGAATTTGCTGGGAGTTTTATGTAAAAATCAGTACCAGAGAATGTTCCTAGTTTTCAATCCCACGTGAAAGCTTATTATAGGCAGAAGGGATTAATGGTTCTTTCCTTTTCCCTAGTGAACAACCAAAGACTACACTGTTGTAAAATTTGTAAAAAAAAAAAAAAAATTTTAAAGCCAGATTCATGTATCACAGTGTATCTTTTTCATCTACCATACTCGCTAGACTTTTTAGGTATGTCTTACTTGACACAGTCCTGATGTGAACAGGGCTCAGATGTTTCACTGTGTGTTTTAGGCAAGGACAACTTATCAATTGAGAAATAAGGTTTCAACATTTTGGTTTGTTTGCTAGATCTAATGTCATAAAACTAATTATTCCTTTCTGTAGGAAAGGGATTTTCCCCCAATTTATCTTCTCTTCCCCATTCCCACTCTTCTTTGCCCTGTTCCTGCAGTATGAAAGGACCTCTCTGAAACAATGCTGATTTATATGAGAATCCATGTAGGGAATAAAAGTCTGACTTCATGAGTCAGAAAACAGGTAAGGACATGTATTTATTAAATCAGAATGCTGCTGGGAATGTCATAGGTCTCTTATCATCGATTTCAAACAAGTATTTAGCTTCTAATTAGATTAAGTATCTGATTAAACTGAGAAAAAATGGAAAGTCAGAATTCAAAGGAGCTCAGATTGCTCCTGCTGTAACACTCCGTCACCTGAACTATGTCCATGGTATTTAATGCTCCTATGGGGTTTGTTCCCCAGAAGTAGATGGGTGAGATGGTACATTGAAAGTTTCCTATTACTGCTTCATTTTCTAAATACCTATTTTTACATTTTAACATATAGCTCCATCAGCCCTCCCAGACGCAAGTGGGACAAGCAGCCTCACAACCCAATCTCCTGCATTTGGCTCACAGTCAAGCATCTATGTCTCAAAGCCCAGTGCGTCAGGCTTCCTCTTCTTCCTCCTCATCCTCCTCCTCTTCAGCTTTGAGTGTTGGCCAGTTAGTCAGCAGTAAGTATTGCTCCCTGGCTCTCCTTAATTCTCCCCTCTGTTTGTCCTCCTCACTGCTGAGTTTCCTGATCTGCTTTCCCTCCTTTTTTTTTCCATATAGTAGATTGTATATTGTTAAGTAGAGTGACTCTTACCAGTAAGAACTGCTAAGTGCTGTCATGGATGGTGCTTAAGGTAAACATGCCTTGAGAATTGTAATCAATGCTAAAAATGTTCATAAAAATGGTATCGGCCATTAATTGACTTATGAGGGCAATTCTTTTAACTAAAATGTAGTTTATGTTCTTTGGAAATGAGAAGTTTTTGAATGGGTCAATATAATGAATTATATTGCTCAGAATCTGGTGGGCAGACAGATCCTCCTACTTTTGGTTAGGCTGTTTGTTTGCTTAGTTAGTGTAGCAAACCATTTTACAAACCCTAGCACTACACAAATCTAGAGTGAGAGACCTTTCTCGCCAGGAAAAGCTTGCACAATTTAAACAAGACAGACCTGTAACGTGGGAGAGGAGGGAAGCACACTGCAGTGAAATAACTGAGTTTCAGTGTTAGGATTGTAACAGCTGACCTCCTGAACAGCCCTTTCTTCCAGATCACACAGTTCAGAGACTTCGCTATTACCTTATCAGCATTAACTTTGGTCTTTACATAGCAAAAAACCCACGTTAAAAGTATACATAAGAAGCATTAACAGTTTTTACACATCTGCAAAAATCTGAGTGTATTGGATGACCTTGTTCAAAGATACTCCATGTACATATTTCAGGTAAACAAACACTATAGCTCATGCCGTATTGGTAATGTAAAATATATGACTGATACAAGCTTATGAAGGGCTTGGAGAAACTGTCATGCAAAGGAAGATGTAAAAAAATCTTGGTTAGATTATTTCAGAGATTGTTTATATGGGGAAATTACTAGCAGAGCTCTAGTGGTAAAATTATGCTGGTATAACTCCCAGTGTGAATACTTTTATTCTGGCATAAAAATATCCACATTGGTAGCTGTAAGTACATAAAATATATAGATATAATTACAGTGATATAAATATACTGCTATTGCTCTGTCAGTAAATTTTCTCATGTAGACAAGCCTGTAGGAAGAAGACAAATAAGAGACTTCACGTTAAAAATACATAAAGTTACCCCTTGTCTATGTGGGAAAATTGACTAAAATAGCTAGTGCAGAATAAGTTACTTTTCAATGGCTAGTCCAGAATAGCCTCCCTTGTGGACATTCTTATTAAAAAAATATTCTGGAATAACTATTGAGGGGTACTCTATCCCACAATAGTTATTCCAGTCAATTTCCCCATGTGGATAAGTGCACTACACAATAAAAGCAACATGGAATAAGTCCTTTTAAGTTTACAGGGTAAATCTATCAAAAGTTAGGAGATGCTAGAAAAATAGTTGCTTGTTCAACTGTATGCAGTTCCTCTTAGAACATGCATTTTATGATAATGATACACGTTGTGATTAAAATCACGCAATCACGATTTTCTTCTCATCCTTCTTTCAATGCATTCCCAATGGATTTGTTCCAGGGATGCATCAGAATTACTAATGCAACAGGCGGGCTGTTGTCCCAGGGTTTGTTCCCTACCTGATCCACTAAACTGTTCCCCAGTTTGCATAACATTCGAGGTAGGGAGCTGTAGAAGGGTGAAGGATTGTCTTGCTTCAGGCGGTTGAGGGCTGAGGAGCTGAAGCTTTCTGTCTGCCATGTAATTCCAGTGCAATGGCAGGCAAGTCACTTAAAATAGATTTTTCACAAGAGCTCCCTCAATATCCAGCTTGAGACGCTGGACTTTAATTTACAGAAGAACCTAGTACTCACAGTTACGATTTTAAGTGCACTTTCACTGTGGAACTGTATAAAGAACCATTTAAGACACAGTCTAAAAAATCATCTCCTACTTGACCTAGACTGGGTACCCAAAAATGTTTTTTCCCTTAATATCTGTCCACTTCTCTGTGAATGAGAAGGGGAAGACCCTCATCTTGTAGAAACACAAGAAAATAAATTAAGATTTGAAAAAATAGAAGAGCTCAAGGGGAAATTAATAACTACGTCTTTGGTGAAGAGCTTTAATAGAGGTCTGGGGCCACACACTGAACAAGTAAAAAGGTAACAAATCAATCAGTTCCTCCATAATGAAGCACAATTTGTCCTGTGCACTGGCTGAGGCAGGGGTCTGGGGAAAAAGAACTGGTAATCCGGGGCTCAAAGACTATGCCACACTGCGTTGTGGGCTACTGTAACACCAGCGTTTTGTAGGTTCTGAGTGTTTACTTGTGCAATTCTAAGGATGTTCTTTTAGCTTCATCTTTTTGCTTGGATAAATTTCAACGTTGTTACAAAAGCAGAATAGTAATGTCAGTCAGTCATATGGTGAGATAATGCTTATATTCATAGTTGGAAATACGAGATCTTCTGTCAGTTGAATGGATGGAGAGGCTGATAGGTTGTGTTATCATCTTCTTGGTCCTGCTCTAAAAGGAATAAGACATATGCTGTGCTCGTGGATTTGGCTGAGAGCAGAGGAGTATGAGGCACAGGAATATCAATTTGGGGAAGAGGGGGAGATACACTAATGAACATAGACTTTCTACTTGTTCCTCTCAGGCTTGACTCCTTCCACCACTTGTCCTGTTCCAGTCCCATTACTTCCCCACGCTGTTCTCCACACAATCTGCAATCCCTTTGCCTCCGTGCTTTTTTTCCTCTTGCCTTCTCCCTGCAGTCCTTTCCCCGCAGTCCATCATTCCTCAACTCCTCTTCCCATTTCAGTTCCCCTCCAGCTCCCGGTCAGTCTCTGTCCCCAGACCATATCTGTGTCCCTTTTACCAGCCTTTTTGTTAGGTAGTTTCTGTCCTCCTCTACCTTGTTTTATCACTAGTGCCGCCTCTTTTTCCCTGTTTTCTTTCCTCTACCACAGTGATTACTACTCTCTGCACAGCCAGGCCCTCTCTCCCTCCACTCCAAACTCAAATCCTAGCCCCTTAGTAGTCTTCAGGGGTTTTTTCCCTCCCATCATTTCTTTTTCTTCAGACTCAAGGTTAATTTTTGCCCCCTCTGCATTCACATGATGTAGACACCACTCCCACCCTCCCTGGAAGCCATCAGAGGAGTGTGGAAAATGATCACCAAGAAGAGAGGCAAGTCAGTCTCTCTGTCTTTACTGCCATCCTGGCCCAAAGCAGGCCAGAGCCACAACCATAGGAGGGGGGGTTCTTCTCCATCTACTTCAGCCTTAGGCTCAAGCATCCTCAGTACAGAGAAAGTCTTAAAGAAAACTTCACACAGAGGTCTAGCAAATCTCTACTGAGTAGATATGCAACTTTGGAAGCTCACCTGCTTGGACTTTGAGACAGATTTTTACTTGGGATGGCAAGAAGCCCATTACTGACATAACCACTATTTCCCTGACACCTATCAAGGCCATGCTTCAAGTTTTAGGGAAACTGAAGCTTTTTAAAGAGGTTATTACAATTCTTTTATCCTGGGCAGAGCAACATGTTTTATTAGCCTCATTCTCAGAAGTGGTTGACCCGAAATTTGTCTTATGATGGCAAATGCCAGTCAAACTTAGCCATAGTCAATACCCTACCTGAGATAATGAATGGCACAGAGAAGATAGTTGGAGTGCTTCTCCCTTGCTCAAAACAGAAGAAAGCTCGATTAAATCAACAAGTGGGGATCTCAGAGTAAAGAAAATACTTTTCATACAATCAGACTGAGGAAGGCGTTGTGCTTGGGAATTAATTCACTGGGACCCAGATCTTAAGAGCATTCCAAGGGGAGAGGGTATTTATAGGAATCTCCTATAAAAAAGCATGACGATAATTACACGTGAATAAGAAGTTCTTGAATTGTTCTAAATTTATGTTTCAGGTTTCGTCCAGTCCCTAGCTATTCAAGACCAACAGACTGAGTAGTGTGAGGGGCAGATCAATTCATTTCTGCCATTTACATAGCGTTATCACACAGTGAGAAGTGAAACAGTCATCTCAGTGATCCTTGATGGCTGTCCAGTATATTCTTGAGAGCATCTAGCCAACCACAAACTGGAGCTGACACTGCATGCGTAAGCCTGCTTGAGCTGGCACGTAAGTGACAATGTTCCAGGGAACAAGAGAGCTACCTGCTGGTTTCTAGTAATGTAGAAAGAGCCTACAAGAAAGAATAAAACATGGTCAGTTTGGTAGGGAAAGATCAAAACACCTGTGTAATGAAACATGAAAAGGCAGACAGGATCCTTTCAGCTTTTCGTTGACCTTGATAATACCACACTTTTAGACAAACAGTCTTAAGTGATCTTCATGAATTTGAACATTGTTTCATGTGACTAAAAACCCATTTGCATACAACTGTGCCCACACACAGGGAAATAAATAGACAGAAAGTTAATCCTGTTTTGCTCCTTTGCAGAATCCATTCAGTCTCTGGGTGCAGATCCCTGAAGGGCAGGAGCACTGCTGTGTCAAGCCAATGGCCCATAATTGAACAAAGCCTTCTTAGTGTCCCAGCTCCCACACTGGAGAGCAGAGCTTTGTATAACAGGCCTACAATTGAAGTTTAGAGTCTGCCGACGTCCATTCAAAGTCTTTTTGTGGTCCTGAAGGAAATCCATAGGCATGAGGGCAGCAAGAAACAGCTTGTGGCCTCCTGAACACCTCTTTGATTGCTTTACCTCTCCTGAGGCAGGACTATCGTTGGTTCCTTTTCCTCATTCGTTCCAAAGCTGCAGTCCGGTCCTCCAGCAGAGGCCCTAGAGTCAAATACCTTGGTAGAGATTTGCCATATTCCAGAAATTGTTGCCAAATGTAGTATTGTTCATGTAAAACTAGGCATATTCAGCTACCTTATTCTGTTAATCAAATTGCTTAGAGCAACGTAACTTCAGTAAATAAATAATTATTTGGGGCAAGGTTCTGCACACTTACTGTAAAGAGAGTAACTCTCTTTACAAGAGGCTGCCTCACATCAGTGAAATTACTAAAGTACTATGAGAAAGGGATCTTTAATAACTTTAGTGTTCCATGTTCTTTATTTTTATTCCTTTTACTTTTCATTCTAGTCATATTTTCTTTATGATTTTACATTTTTTCTTTAACACGCTTCCTAATTTTAAAAAAGTGCATTTCCTTCCTTTTTTTTTTTAATTTCCCTTTATTTTTTTATTTCCTGTCCTTATGTTTTCCCTTGGATTGTTGTGTTCTTTATAGCTTCTCCCTTGTATCTCATCCTTACCCCTTCATCCTTCACCAGCAACAAGTGCTAGTTCTTCTAAAGACAAAAAATTATGGTTGTTTCCAAAAAAAGGATATTTAAAAAGAAGCTCTGCCTAAGCAAGGACTGCAAGATTAATCTCTACTCCTCCTGTCCCTTCTGTATAATTTCTTCATATTGTCTCATCCTCTCTCTGTTCTCTTTTCTGTGTCATCTCTTCATTCAATTCTACATCATTATTCCTCCTTTTTTCCATTTCATTTTCCTCTTCTCAGATGCATCCCTCTTCTCATTTCTTTAACTCTTCCACCATACGTTCTCTTTGTGGAAATCACTGGTTTCCCCTCATGCTCTGAGACTTGTCTCTCCATGAAGTTCCTTTCTTCCTTCCAAATTCATTTTACTGTCATCTGTTACTATAAAATTAAAATGCCTCCCACAAACAAATTATTCTTCTTTCTTTCCCCTGAGCACCAGTCCATTTTCCATTAACAATGTTTTGTCCTGCCTCTCTTACCCAATTTACTTTCCATTGGACTTCCTCTGCCAGCTATTTCTTCTCCTGTCTGACTGGGGAAATCATCCCCTGTAATCCTTCCCATGGTAGAACTCTGCACAACAGAAATTTGCTTTCTCCTTCAGGGTGCACTGATTTCTTTAGCAACTCTTTCCCCTAACTATTAAAATCACAGCAAATTTGCACTCAACAACAAACTCATGCAGGATTTTCAGAAGAATTCAAAAGTGGAATAGTATTCCCTTCAGTAGGAAAAAAGGGGTTTCAATGCAGGAGAGCCTATGGATTTTACTTCTTCCATTCTGCTCACCCACCTTCACCATCCACCAGGACATGTGGGGGAATTTTAGCTGGCTTCCTTTTTGTTAGGGGATATATACACATATGCCCTAAAGTGGTCTCAGACAACTCTCACCTTTCTCCAGCACCCAGTAGTTTCATAGACACAACAGCCATTGCTTTATCAAGCCATAAGGTACATTGGGAAACTTTAAATGCTGTTACTGTAGATCCCAGCCACTCAATGAGATTGGTATTCTTTATTTTTCTGCTGGCACTGTGCTGCCTTCTCTAGGATATCCACTTAATTTAAAAAGCACTGGTTTATTTACAGTCTTCAATAAGCTACTTTTCTTAAAAATGTGAAGTGCACTATACACTTAACTGTTCTGAGAGCTCGGAACTTATTAAAACAAAGTCCATTATCTATTTATATATATTTATGTATGTGTATGTATTAGTCCACAGAGTCCAAGATTATGTATTTATGGCATTTTAATGGCAATAGAGTAAAACAGACCAGTGCTGTTATATGATGATGTCAATAGAGTGGTCTTCATAGTACTATTTGAGTTTTACGGAGCTGATAGAGATCAAGGGACTGCTTATATGGATTTCAAAGGGCTTTGAATCACACCTGAAGTAGAAGTGGTTCTGATTTGATACAAATGCTATTCTCCCTACAGTTGAGGGATAAAAGGCTTCAGTGTTTTGGTCCACCTCTGTTAGTACTTTCCTCCTCCCAAAGACACTACATAAGAATGAAGCCTCTTTCTCAACAGATACTCCGCCATATATTACAACCTACTCCCATACTCCGGACGTGCATCACAGGCTTTTTTCTCATCTCAAGGAGAGCTCAGCTTAGTTGTTCCCTCATCCAAGCCCCCTGAGCAAGAAAGGACTTTGCATGATATTCACTGTTGCAACAGTGCCATACCAGCAGCATCCAGCAGAACTCCTCTATAATCATGTGCAAGCAAATAACCCCTTAGCTTTCTTACCTCCCTTTTTATTCCTAACAGGAGTTGGGGAGGTTTACAGGTGCCAGTTACTGTAGCGTTTGCTACTTTGAAAGTTCTCTGGGAACACCTGAATTGTCCTTTGTCACATCCCTAATAGCCTTAGTCAGAGGCCTTAAAGTGCAGGAAGGAAAGAGGTGAGGAAGGTCACCATCTTAGTGCACTTTACTCAAGGGAATCTTTGAGGCCATTATCATTTATGATATTTTGTACATTTATCAGTTGCTCTTCAGAGACCCAAAGGGCACATAAGCATCCAGCTCCATTCTGTGTCTCTGCAAATCGGAACTGGTATGCTAGATAGACTGTGTATGGGGTAAGTAGGAAAATTTCACACCTCTAAAGGCAATTACTTTACAAACCTGAGTGGCCCCTGTCATAGCGCCAACTACTTAAAACCAAATAATACATGCCCTAGCTTTATACTGAATGAACGCATGCATGTGCGCGCAGGTGAGCTCAAGCACAGCACTGACAACAGGAGGGACGATTCTGAGTGTGGAGCATTGTCAAAACTAGGTTCAGCCTATGTGCGTGTTTACCTGTATGCATAGTTCATCTGGTCTCTGGTTGCACACACGAGTATTTTTAAAATACTATTGCTATGTGTGCTTCTTATACTCAAGTTGTGAATTGATATAGGCTAAATTTATACAGCAGAAAAACCTCTTCCCTCTATTATTGGACTAAAAGTTTTTTCTTATAGGACATTTCCATCATAAGGGAATTTTACATCAGGTTTATAAACGCCTGAAAATAAAAGCTTAGTGACTGTAATGCTGACAAGCCCTTAGCTATAGCAGTACTAGCAGGAACCACTCTCATATAGGGTTCACAATAGTAATGTAGTCTAGCACCGTCCTTGGACAACTGCTTGCATTTACAGAAATTGATGGGTTATTGTGCTGCAAACTTTTCACCTAAGAAGTCTGAGGAATGAGGTGAAGAACAATAGAGATGTCTCGCTGGGAGAATGGCTTCGCTACATGCAGGATTGCACAACACTTTGAAATCTTCCACCATCCCAGTCCCATGCTGTCTCCGACTTGGCAAATGCTTTTATTTAGCCAGGTATCAGTAGCTTGGGGCGGGGGGGGAAGTTCCATTCTCCAGCTGTTGTGTCATTTCCCTTGATAAGTCCTAAATTGACCGAGTTATCCAGCACCAAAGGAGCTTTCCTGTGGTAGACATGCTTTATTATGTGCCCTTTCAGGAACAAAGGCTTCTGTGTCAGTAAACTGCTATGGAGAGGAAGGACAGATTTATTCTCACAGCATCATAAGCATTATCTTCTGAGGGGCTAATAGAAAAGTAAAAAATCGTGCAGCATTACCATCCAAAACCTAATGGCTGATGTTGCTGCTCCTTGATTATCAACCTGATGGGAGGCAGAATGAAAAGCTTGGCAGGCTGCTTCTCAGAAGGGCATATTTTAAAAGATGATTTTTAAATTAAGGAGTTTTTAAAGGCAGCATTTTGTTTGGGCTTGTTCATTTGCTGGGTTATTTTGGACATTTGGCTGGTGGGTTGGATTGGGCATTGTGCAAAAGGGAAGGAAGGTTTGTGAATCTCCTTATTTGGCATTAGTTTTAGATAAAGCAGAAAGTCTTGATTTCAAATTAAAAACCCAAGTAGTTCATGCATATATTTAGCCCTCCCCACAGACTGCAAATAAATATATTAACACCACCCTTCCTTCTGTATGTAATAAGAAGGGGAAATGGGGGACATGACTTGTCAGCCTGGGGGAGATTTTGCACGGCACAAATGGCAGTGAGGAGCCCAGGCACCGCCTCACTCGGAGGTGAGTTGGCCATTTTCAGGAGTTCAGCAACAAAGTATGTCTTTGAAAATCTTTCACCAGCACCTGGAAACACTGCAGCCTAGTTAGCATTTTAGCAATCTGAACATGCTTCGTAACACGCCTGACAAGGCAAGCCTGTTTCTGTTTGGGGAAGAAGAGAAAGGGATAAGTATTTAAAAAAAAGAATGAACATGAACATCTTGACAATGAAAGCTGGTGTAAGCCTAGCCCACTCATATGTGACGCGAAGAACTGACATGATTAAAAAAATATTTCAACAGATCCTCAAACAGCCACTGGAGAGGTGGATGGGGTGAATCTGGAAGAAATCCGAGAATTTGCCAAAGCTTTTAAAATCCGGCGCCTGTCCCTTGGCCTGACACAGACTCAAGTTGGCCAAGCCCTAAGCGCCACCGAAGGCCCAGCCTATAGCCAGTCTGCCATCTGCAGGTAACAAGTTACATCATAAACTCTCCTCTCCTCTCTTTGTTCTTAGTAATTATCCAGTTTATTGTGAGGAGCATGCTTGTGTTTGAGTCTCATGTCTTAGAATGTATTATTTAATCTGGGACTTAAATTAGCCAATAATGTTGGTATCTGGCAGCTAAAATGTTCTTATTGTGTACCCCTAAAGTAACTTTAGTCTTTTTTTTCCCCTCCTTCTTTTTTAAACAAGTGAGAAACAATGTTCCTGGCATTGAGACTTAATTCAGTAGATGAGCTGGAGACCCTGCTGATGCTGGATAAGCACCAGCTGACCCTCTTCATACTGTGCCATTTTCTACAGATAGGGTTACTGAACAAATATTTCATGGCTGCATCCCTGCTAAGTTAAAACCTCTATTACTGTGGTTAGCACTTCACATAGAGGATGTTAATGATGATTTACCTAGGCAACACAGAAGGGAAAAAATTATCCTTCCTGCTATCTTGCAAACCAGCAGCTATTCATCTTCTATCACCCAAATGCTTACTAAAAACCCAAACAGACAACCCACGTATGCAAAGCAGAAGCAGAAATCTGCCCTAATCATAAGAAATGATAATACAGTCTTGACAGAGTTAAAGTAGTTAGAAGCAAACACCGTATACGCATGTATGTGTGTTACAGTAGTCCCATGTTTATGCATGAGGTAACAAACACACTTAGGTAACAGCTTTTTCCTCTTGGGCAATGCCTTATAGTCCTTCTCCATCAGTGAAAGCCAAGAAACCAACTCTAAGCTCATTTAAGTGGATTTTGTTCTTGGTGATCCATGAAATGCTCTGTCTTTTTATCTGCTCTTTATACTTTTAATGTATTCCCCATAGAACGGAAGTGTACTTTTCCTGCAGTTTAAGACTAAGGTTATAAATAACATCAGTATGGGGTAGTGAGCTTGCAGCTCACATTTTGCTCAATGATTTTCCATAAAACCCATTGATTGTTGTTAAATACAAAAAGCTCCATAGGATCCTCTCACTTCTATGGTCTCCCCTACTGTTTTTTCTTATAAGATACCTCCCTGTAGAAAATAACCTTTATTCAGTCTATACAAGGATACTACTGCTGGGAAATTTGTTTCAAGACTTGTATATCGTTATACCAAACAACATGTACTGCAGTATCAACACTAACAAGCAATGCCAATGATATGAATGCTGTTGCTCCCTGGTGCTAAGGATTAATTTTATTTTTTTTTTTTCTTCCCTGTGGTCAATTGGTAAAGAATGCCTAAAACGGGTAGAGCTTTTAGCAACTGCCCATTTGTTGTAGCCTTAAGTTGCTGTTTAACGTACTATACCTTGAAGTGATAAATTGCAGTTTCCTTTGCTTTTGTCTAGTTTGCTGTCTTCTCATTTCCTCCATCTACCTCACATCTGAGAAAACCACTGGGGATGGTTTGAATTTTACTAAGAGAAAGGGTTCCCCACTAACTGATTATCGTGAAAACCCCAATAAAGGTGAAGTTGGAGCACAGACATGGCTAACAAAAGCCCAGAATGTGGAGACCCTTTACAGAGGGCTCCTTAGAGGGACAAATTGCTCAGAACATGAGGACTGGGTGCAGAAGCTGGTCCCAAATACTTGCAAGGTTTTTTTTATTCCCTCTGCCCGCCCACCTCACCCCCACCCCCCCCGACAGATATCACTTTGGGGTGTAATTACCTGCTATGACTGTGCGTTTCTTGATAAGCACCAAGACAAGCTGCTTCAGTGGCAGTATGCTGTTCCTCGGAAATAGTAGGTTTAACTTTTCTTTTAATGGTAACAAAGGGATTTCAGTACAAACTCCAGGGTAATGGCAGGGGCAGTAAGGTAAGCGAGTTGAACGACCAACTCGGAGACAGAAGTAGAGTCTCCTGGTGGCCTGTGTAGGTCATATCAGCAATATACCACCTTGCTGATATGTTCTGCCTGCAAATAACAGCATTTTCTTAACTTGAGACAATGCGTTTTAAAACATACACTTCAGCCTGAAATATCACTGGACACCAAGGAAGGACACCTTGCAGTCAATACCACACTAGGATCCCAGGCACCAGTTACAAATTCTTTGGAGTGTTATTATCTGAAATTATTACTTGTCTTATTCTTTGTTTGTGAGAAATGCTTTGTTTCTTGCTGGAATATTTTCTGCAGCTGCCACATGCTGAATAGAGACACTAAAAACTGCCAACTCCAGTCACCAAGTTGCTTTGCACAAAGGCATTGATTCGGTCGGTCTCATCTCCAGAGCACGTCGTGATTAGTGGCGGCGGCGGTGCTTCAGCACCGGGCAGGCTGGAGAGTGCAGCAGCGCCGCGCAATAATTGTTGCCTTTCCGCAACCTTAAATACCGCAATGTGGGGGGGTGGACATAGGTGAAGCGGGGAAATGCGAATGGGTGGCATCAGAGGAGTTGGGTTAAGACTTTTTTAATGCGTAGCAAGAGAGGATGAACTCGGCAAATGAAAGAAACAAGATCTTTATAATATAAGAAAGACTTGAAATGTGAACTCGGCTCTTCTGCTTGTTTTTGAAAAGATTAAAGCTTTGTGTGGCTGCTTTTCCAGATGTTTTATAATACTTGTAAAATCTGGTTTGGCAAAAGACTTTTGATGGCAAAATGATATATGGAAGACCTCATTTACAGGAAATGATATCATTCTGGTACAGTTTGCAGAAATCCCACAATAAACCCAGCTTGGTGCCACAGCATATTAGTAGACTATTATGCTGGGTTTCATCTGGAAAACATGAGTCTGTCTTTGCACGTTGTGGGGGCAGTCAAGATAATTGCAAAGTGTCCAGCTGTTTCAGCTGAACACCACCGTAGCTATGGGAATCTTTTTCCGACCCAGAAAAGGGATATAGCGTTAACTTGCAAACAGTGAAAATTGCTGAAAAATGAAAGGAAAGGAAACCTGATATTCAGAGGCTAGTAACTGCCATCGGTTTGTATTATTAAAGCTGTGGTGTTTGGGCAACATGGGATGGGAGGGGAAACAAAAGGATTAATCACAAAGATGAGATGATGAAGAGCAATTGCCTTTGATGTCATTTCCTGTAATTAGACTTAGCCTTAAGGGTTTTGAAGATCGTCAGAAATATGAAAACGCGACTCATAACCTGTATTATTTAGTGTACTTAGAATTTTGCTGTAGTGCTCGTTCTGTGTTAGCTTAAATATCTAACTCTCTCTCTATATATATATATATATTTATAGATATACCTATCTGGTAGTTTTCATAATCCAATGTAAATTACCTCTGCCAGTCAATTAGTCAGGCAGGCAGGAAGTCCCACCCTGGCAGAGCATCAGTGTAAGACTCTTCTTTCTCAATTTTCCCTCAGACACACCATCCTGAGAAGCCACTTTTTCCTACCACAGGAAGCCCAAGAGAACACTATAGCTAGCAGTCTGACAGCCAAACTGAACCCTGGCCTTTTGTATCCTGCCAGGTTTGAAAAGCTGGACATCACCCCTAAAAGTGCCCAGAAGATAAAGCCGGTGCTTGAGCGGTGGATGGCTGAGGCTGAGGCCCGCCATCGAGCAGGTATGCAGAACCTTACCGAGTTTATCGGAAGCGAACCATCCAAAAAGCGCAAGAGGCGTACCTCATTCACGCCACAAGCCCTTGAGATCTTGAATGCCCACTTTGAGAAGAACACGCACCCCTCTGGGCAAGAAATGACAGAGATTGCAGAGAAACTGAACTATGACCGGGAAGTAGTTAGAGTTTGGTTCTGCAATAAGAGGCAAGCACTGAAGAACACAATTAAACGTTTGAAACAACACGAGCCTGCGACAGCAGTTCCTATGGAGCCTTTAACAGACTCGCTGGAAGAAAACTCCTAAAAACAAAACAAAACAAAACAAAACCACACACAAAAAAACCCGCACCAACAGAAACGTAACCATTCGAACTCTGTGAAAATACCTGTTCATCACCCTTGTAAGTAAAAGACTGAGAAAACTACAAGAAGGACAGAACAGTTTATAAATGTCCGTGGGTTTTCCTATTTAAAAAACAAAACAAAAAAATACACAACACTTAGTGTGTGTGTGTGTCGTAGAATTAGTTCCCAAGAAAAAGCCAGTTTTTTTAAATGGACTTAAAGTAAACCAAATAAATGCTTACTTTTTTTCTGTATATTATGAAAATGTGAACACATTTTAAGGAAAAACAAAACAACAAAAAAAACAAAACAAAAAAAAATCACAAAAATGAAAAAAAAAACTTTTATCTGTTTAAAAGAGAATACAAGCCTGCCACCTGGAGGAGTGATTGTAACCTTTCAGGTATCAAGTGCTGATTCACTATGAAAACTATTAACCAAAGTCAGAAACATGGCATTGCAAACTAGATTGTTAGTCTACTCTTTTATGAGTGTAAAATTGTGTTACGAATTTTTACATTTGTATTTTGCAAAGAGGAAAACAACAGGATTAATTTCTCTCATCCTTGTTCGCACCCCCTGCAGGTGTGTACAAACAGGTGTTAAAGCCATTCCATAGTGGTCACCTCCTTTTCTTTTCTTTCCTTTTCTTTTAGTCAACAGTTTTGCAATCTCCAAGTGTTTGGGTGCCAAAAATAATTTATTTTTATTGTTATTCGCGGGGTTTGGTATTTCTCTTCTAAGGGTGTATGTCTCGGTTTGCATTTCTTTTTTTTTTTTTTTTCTGATTCTTTTTGCTGCCTCCCCCTTTCCAGCTCATTCTCCACCCCTTCCCCAAACGCACATAACCCAGTACTGTTTGAAGATTTTTAAAAAGAAAAGTGAAATCTGAACACTTTTGTATTGATATGCTGAAATGCAATAGAGGACAAAGAAGGATTAGGATTCTGTCTGATGAACTGTCAGCCCACGCTGAACATTGTGCTTATTGTCGACTGTGTAGCCTGGGATTTCTCTGTCCTTTGGCCATGAACCTGGAGAGGTTACCAAAACTCATTTTGTAGTATAAATATAAACTGCACACTTGGTTCAGTACTGCATCTATATTATGGTTCTGTTTGAAGCAATTTCTCTCCAAAGTCTGCTAGCCAAAGAAATTTCTTGAGATTCCGATGAAAACAAACGGACAGGCCGAGAAGTGATGAGGATGTTTTGGTCATTACGTCACTATGGACTGTTTCAATGGTAGTGCTTTGTTCCTTCTGCCTTTTTTTTATGTCATCCCGATATTGACGTTTGCCCTGTTGACCTCTTCAGTAGGAGGATGTGTTTCTGCAGGTGTTTGCTGTGACCGCTGGCTAGACTAAGCAATCAAGATATAGGGAAACCCATTGAATATCCTTTGGGAATAGTAAGGTGGGTCACCTGCAATATGTTTCAGGTGAATTGATTTTCCTTTAAAGACAACTTATCTCTGTGGCTTCCTTTTTGATTGGACAAGCATCTTCTAAAATACTGTGGTCATTGGATCTACGAGTATACCAAGGCTCAGAGGGAGAGAAAGGTGTTGCAGGTTCTCGATGGGGCTGACCCATGAAGGTCACCTGCAATTTTCATCTTCTGCTAAGTCCTGCTCCAGCCTTTGGGGTTCAGCCCACTATTAGGGTAGAAGCTGCATCTTGATCAGGACTTTCCAAAAGATATAACCTCGGGGATTTGGTTCAGCTCACTGTAGAGGTGGTAGAGTAAAATTCTGCTGCTATAACTCCTGATTATGTTCACTGACCTCAGGATGGTTGTACTGGATTTTTGCTGGTCTACCCAGGACATTGAAGGAGGTTCCCAAAGTGCTGGAGTCTTCAAATAACACCTCTCTTACAGAGTTTTCAAGAACTGGAGGCTATATCCAAAACTTAGTGACAGAAAGGGACTTCCATTGATTTCACTGGGCTTTGAATCTGGCCCTCGCTATTTTATTAATGGGATTTGCCTTGCGGAATGGCTTATTTGCTGCATGGCTGGTGGAGTTTTAAGGCTTCAGAGACCATCATCTGTGCCAGAAACTGCCTCTAAATGTGAGCACTCTCAAAGGTCAGGGTTGGAGAGCGCTGAGGATCCAGTACTCCGGGCTGGGCTCACGTCCAGCAAATGCATTTTAGGCTTTAAGCTTCAGCAGGGTATGTTTAAGGATATTGTCAGTATTGCATTTATGAGGAGGAGAGTGAGAATTGTTATTGACTCTTTTCCGACTGTTGATATATAAACATCTGCCGTGGGAAAACACACCTCAGTAACCACAGGCAAATTGTGAGGGACAAAAAAAGATGCTTTACCCAAGCTGAGCGTGTGAAGTAGAGAGTCTCACAGAAACATCTGCCCCTCGGGGGTTTCTTTTTCCCTCTCTATCCGCAGATGTATCTATGTTATCTATACCAAACAGCCCTAAACTTGTGGCCACAGTTCAATTTACGTAACGGTCAGGAGACCACCCAGAACCCAACGGGGAAGCAGGGAAGAACAGATCATATTTGGAAGCGGACACTCCTGAAGACCTACCCGTGTCTCCAGTACGCTGCTATTTGTCCAGTCATTAATGCCGCATACACGATTACCTGTTCGGCCACCCTTGGGACCGTGCGCACACACACCCCCCTCCACCCCCATCATCAACAGCCTGGGAACAAAACCATCAGCCATTCTTTGCCTAAAAACTAAATTTCCAATTCTCCCAGGGACTGCTCTAAATTTTGTGAAGAAAAATCCCCCAAAGAGAAAAGTTAACTAGTGTATGAAAGATACTAAATGTTTAAAAATATGCTGGCAGCAGTTATATAAGCTCTTTTCTGTTCCAAAGTACATATCGGAAGGTTATAACTAGGACAGTGAAAATGTAAAATAAATATAAATCGCCAGCTTGGAAGAAAAAATTATGTTCATCCCACAGTCTTAAAACCATTCACGTGCAGTGATTTTTTTTAAAGTTTTCTAATTTTGTATTGTTTTGTAAATTATTTATAAAGTGTTGTAATGCTTCTTATATTAATTTTTTTATAAACAAATTTTTGCTATGAGGCATAAATGGTGCCTGAACAGATTCTTAGGAAGATAAATGACGTGTGAGTCATACATCTTTGGGGGGCCATAAATATTTTGTTTTATTTTGTTACTGGCAACATTTGTGGTTTCCATTTGTAAACAATTTTCATTTATTGATTACATTTGAATACCTTTTAATTTTGCATGTGACTAAACGATAGATTGCTACCAGCAAATGAAACAAAAGTCTCTTCAGTCATATGTGAAGGTTTAATGGTTTTCCAATTTATTGATCATTGAATTTTTTTAAATATATATATATAAAATTATTATTCAAATAATGAACCAAGGGTTCACTTGCTGTTCTGATTTTGTCTCCTTATGTTTTTCACTAAAAAGCTATTTTGGACAGTTGAAGAAATCAAATGCATTCAAACGGTTCGTTTCTTTACGTTATTACAAAAAAAAAAAACCAACAAAAAAAGAAAAAAAAAAGAAAAAAGAGAGAACAAGAAAGCAAAAAGGAGCTAGGAAGGAACAAGTAGAGGCGTATCAAAGAACTCAAGCTATAACCAAAAAGAAATATGTAAAATGCCTTTGCTCGTCTTCTCAATGCTGGACCAAAGCTCAATGTATGTAGGTATATGCACATTGTATAGATATGGCTAAATGTTGCTGACAATCTCGCAATACTAAACTGTTACTATTTAAAAAAAAGAAGAATACAAAAATAAAACTGTTCATCAGTGTTTTACCTCAGCACTCTACTTGTACCCAGTTATTGACCAACATTCAAATAAGAAGATAAGAGAGGAAATTGATTTCCATGTCAATGTTTGACTGTAAAATCTGTTTGGAAAACATTTTGTAATGAGCTTTTTGTCATGTGGTTTGCTTGTTTCCAACTTGAGATTATGTGGGGCACATTTGTTTATTTATTGTTAAAAAGTGATATTATTAATTATTATTATTATTACTATTATTATTATTATTATTTTTGTCCTATGTGCTATAATCTACAGAATGGTCACCAGGGTCACTTATGAAGCACTGCAAAGAGATCTGTTTTCCATGCATGGAGCATGCAGCGGGAAAGATGGCAGTACAAAATGGACTGTATTGTGTTGTTAAAAAATACGAATAATTACAAAAGGAGTTGATGTGGTGGACTTGTGACCAAGAAACCAAACTGGATATTTAAAAGCTCCTTACTACTCTGACTTTGAAACCAAAGCTGATTTATCTGCACAGGTTGCTTAACATGAAAAAAATAAAAAATAAAAAAACTGACAAAAACTGTACTTAATCTAGAGCAATATCTGTACGGTCAGTAAAGCTGCACTTTGTGTATTTCTTAACAGCTTCAGATCTGTCACTTTTAATTTGTACCATAAAAAATAAAGAATTGTTTGACATGAAAAATAAGCTCCATTCATGTGTTTGTCTTAAATCTCATGAATTATTCACGTATCAGAGCTCATGTAATTTCACATCAGTTCAATACAAAAATGGTTAAATGCGCGAAAGAAAGGAAGAAAGAAAATCCGTTTGCACTGTGGAGCATCACTTTATCTGCAAAACTAAACGCTGTTTCTCTACCCAGAGTGGGCATGTACATTGGTGTTGTCTCATTTTCTCTACAGATATGCAGAGTAGAGGATCTGCCTAAGGAATATCGTGGAATCACTCAGGTGAGTGTGCGTTATCCCCCAGGCCAAGTGGAGCAAAGCACGGGTGGACATGGAAGGCCGGGAACGGTGCTTCCACAGCTCCCAGAACAAAGCCCCGGTAAGTGATGGAAGGGGAGTGCGGTAGCGAGCTTGGGTCAGCCTTTCAGATGATTTCTCTTGCATTTTTGCAGAGCTCATGAGGTTCGTTCCTCATTTCTTTCTGTGATTATGATATTAGGTAGCAGAAATGCCTGTTTTTCAGGCCATTTGCATTGAGTCGTATTGAGTTCTGTCTAAACACATGATTCTGAAAAATCAGCATGGTTTGAGAAATGAATTAGCTGTATTATAAAGTTGTTTTGGAAAAAAAACAGCCTAGGAAAAAAGCTCTGACAATATTAGAACACTATGTTTGAGACTCAGGAAGAAAACTTTTGCAAAGCCTTTTTCCTTTGATTTTGTTAAATACTGGTTTACATTTCCAATACCACGTGTTAAATAATCGAAAATGAAAACAAAATATTTATTTGCATAGAAAATACAGGGAGTACCTGGGATATTTATTTATCCTGAATTTTCCCAGATTGGAGTTTCCCTTTTCCATGCATTTTTTACTGCATTTTATGAGATACATAAGAAAGCTAAAGGAAAAAGGTAAGTTTCTTGTTGACGTTGTGGTCCAGGCACCATAAGCAGGGCAAAGATGATAGAGGTATAGCTTTTTGTTAGACCAGCTAGTATATGTGGAAAAAGTAGATAAGCTTTTAAGTGCCCAAATCCTCCTTTGGTCTCAAACAAAAGCAGCTGAATCCAAAGGTAAACAGAAGCTGAGAACAAAGAGAAGTAGGACACTGGGGTACCATGATGATTTGAAGTCATAACTTAGTACTACCTACACTGCCATTTCTTTGTGTCATGGGCTAAACCATCATGTGCCTGCTTCATTTCAACAGCAGAGACTACAGGCTTCCACACACCACCAACACACGGGGAGTGCCAACACCATTAATCCCCAAGAGGGATGCCTTGGGACTGAGTAGGCCTTACCTCTACCCCACTGGTAAATACCTGCTCCGCAGCATACCTCTTATGGTATGGATAAGGGTAGCCTAGCATACTACAGACCTATGGGGGTATCAAAATTGCACCAGCTCCTCTAGGCATCATGTCTCCACACCATGGTCTACCAGCCATACTTCAAACCCACAGAATTCATCTACTTACGTGATACAAGGATGTGGAGAATAACCCTTTGTGCTTTCATACCAGCTACTAAAATCTGAACACGTATCTTTTCATTCAATAGTGATAAAGCAACAATCAAACATTGGTTAGAGGCTTTTCCCCCTACCCTATTTAAAAATGCAAAATTTTCTCTTTGGATCATACTACAGGTATTTTAGCTGCCTCATAGGCACATGACCCTACCTAGCCATTACTTAAATAACCTGGATCTGTTTTGTCGCAAGAAATGGTGACTTCTTTGCAAATGGAATCAATTAGGTTCCCACTGATCACTGAAAGCTCAAAACAGATCCTACCTTCAAGCCACTGAAAGCTGACTTAATGAGACTTCGCACCCCTTGCTGTCTGCTTAAAAACCAAATTTCTAGAGCTTGGCTATGACAGTACTTCAGAGCTCCCTAAGTGCAACATTAAGGATGAAGAGCTTTAGAAGCACAATTCTTTCCATGGCCTCTCTTTCGTACTTCTTGCAAAAAAGAACATATTTGCAATACTCTTGACAAATGATAAACTCTGTCTGTGCCCTGCCCTCCCTTAAGACAGGTGCGATGGAAGGAAAGCTGGCCCTAAGATCAGAGAACTACATAGAGAAGACATGTTTTTAGATGGCCTATTCCCCTGTGCAGCTGCTTTACAACCGGTCACAGTCTAAATCTGTATCTGGGAGAAAAACTTGGAGTATTAGCAGGGCTTTGGTAAGCAAAGATTCTCTTCTACTGACTTAAACTTCAATTAAACAAGCACTCAGGAAGCGAAACACTTACCAAGAGGGAAGGTTCTCTTGGGGTTTGTTTTTTAATCTGAGAATTCAGATTTAATATGAATCACTCCCATATGAGATCGTGATGTTCTTGAAAATAATTGAGAATTAAAGAGTTGGAAGGGTTTTTTTCCTTCTCTCTCCCTCTGCTCTACAGACCTGGAGGTTTGTCTTTTTCCTCGTTCACAGTCCTTTACTGTTGCCTTTTGCCATATTATGGACAACAGTGGTCAGGACTGAGCAGAGAGTCACCAGGTAGCTCACCAGCAGTGACTGTGTTTTTTAATCCAGACCCCGATTGCCCTGATTTCTTCTGAAATGCCAGCAGCAGCCTTGTCTAACCCACCAAAGCAGCTGCAGGGAGGGCATGTAGCAGCTCATGTAATAATGAGTCTTTCATTTTATTGCGTTCATAAGGACACTGAACTTCTCATATCATTGCATGATCACTGGCCTCATGTCAAAACACCAGTTGACTTCTCAGCCCAAGAGCTGTATGTAGAGCATGAAGAGTCTGGGTAGGTCTTGGTTCGCGCCAAAAACACACACACAAGCTCAAGGGGCAGCAAAAAATGGCTTTGGCAGTACTAAAACTGTGCTAGGGACTACCTGAGTGGGCCAGTCCTAAAAAAACACGAGAGAGTCTGTTTTTGTGGAGCAGCAGCACAGCATCAACACACTTGTCAGGTCTGGACTCCTTTCCTTCTTTTTGGACACCACATACTGCTGGTGTTCAGCTGACGAGCTCCTGGCTTTCAATTAACAAAAATCCATGCCCCATCCCATCTATCCATCAGTACCATCAACAGGAAGATCTCCCACCTTGTATGTTCTCTCTCAGTGATGGTCCCAGAGTGGTCCCTCAAATGGTCCCAGGATGCTGAAGGTCTTAAACGACAGTGAGTAAGATGGTGACACTGCACACGTCTGAACTGTGCAGCAATTTGCAATTGATCCCAGGGAAGCCAGGATTGCCCCAGCAGCCGTGGACTCCCTGGCTGCAGTGTGTAACCTCTGCACGCCCACCCCTTTTTTTAAATTCATCGAAGAACTTGCGCTGACATTCAGTCATTCCTGCTAGTTTTTAATGCTAAAAATTTTAAACATCTCATGTTCTCATGAGCTGTTGATACCTTTTCTCTAAAACATATAAACTTGTCTTTTAACTATCAACTGAAATGAAAAGAAGACAAAGCTATGAAGATCCTTTAATTTCTTTTTGCAAAGAAGGCACTCTGGTGTTCTTTTATCATCTTGCCTCTGTCCTTTTGATGTTTTCAGTTCAATTATGTGTTCTTAAACAGAGGAGCATGAAACTATCCCCAAATTACCCCTCAATTCATCCAGGTTAAGCTATCTGAAGAGAAGCGGTTATTTCTTGAATAGCAACAGCTATTTGCAGTTACTAGTTGTGGAAACTAAAGGGACTGATCTTGCAAGTGCATGATGTAGATAACTTTATTTGCCCAACTAGTGTTATTGGTGTTTTGATGCTACCTTCATAGATACATTTAGTGACGTGTAAGTCTTCACAGGATTGGACCTACCCTAGGCATTTGTGAATCGATACTCATATTTATCACTTTTTCTAGCTCATCCATCACTAAATCTTCATATGTCCTTTATTATTTTTGAAACACAAACAACTCAGAGGGGACTGTATCTCAACAAGAAAGGTATGTTCATATTCCTTCTAAAGTCAATACAGCTATTGTTTCTGGCTCGGCAGACGGCTGCCAGAAACACTTGCTGCAGAAGATAATCGGGGGGGGGGGGGGGGGGGGGGGGGGAACATTGGGTGAAACAGGATAAATGCAAGAGCATGAGCCGTTAAATGTTTTTAAAGTACTGTCTATTGTTCCACGGCATTTAAGATCCTTCCTTCTGAAGGTGCCCTAACAAATTCACATACTGACCACTAATAAGGAGAACTTAAAGCAGCACCATTTTGTGCCTGCGGTATATCTAATCCCAAGCATGTGCATCAGCAACCCGACTCTAAGACTTAGCAGCTAGTCCGGGGATCAAAACTCACCGGGTGGTCTATACATCCAGGGTGAGGAACACAAAGAGCAGGGATCAAAAATCCACACTGGCGTATGCACTTTACAGGTCATGATATCTTCAAAGAAATTACTCAACAGGTAATACGTAATAAAGACCACATCTGAAAAAGGAAAAGACAAAACTCACAGTCATTTATTTAAAAAAAAAAGAAAAAAAGGCACAACTGACAGAATATGTTTCTTCCTAAGATGTGTTAGAACAGCTGTACATGGTAATAAAAGCCTATCAATCGCTTGGTATCAGCTGAGCATACACTCGCTGTACATCAAGCTTGTGAGGAGTCTGTATTATTTATAACGTACTTGTTTCTGCTGTGGTTAAAGGTGTGATATCAAAAGCAGGTCCTGTGGCCCCAGACATCAACTGAAGATGAGAATATGACAAATTACATTTATGTCTGGAAATGGCTTGAATTTCACGCTAAAATTGAAACCTGACTGTACTAAGCAAGTTAACATTTTTTAAAAGATAAATGTTGAGCCTAAGACTATTTTACTGGAATAATAGAAATAATTTTCCTAAAACTAATTTAAATCCTCTTTGATATGTAATCATTCATGGTTTTTAGAGAGCAGGAAGGTAACATCCATTTTCAAAGAATCACATGGCATAGTTGTACAAAAAATAGTACTTATTTTTTGATTGTGCACAGCTTGATTTTTTCTATTTTAATTATATCAACATACTGTAATTCTGTAATATTTAAAAGTGAATGTGCCTATATATAAAGCCAGCACCTCCAGCCTAGTCCAATCATGTCTCAGGTAAGCAATCAGTTCCGCGAGTATTTAAATGTTTACGTAGCCATGTTAGCTTGGTATCATAAAGAAACAACCCATTGCATGCTCGCTTTCTTTATCTACTTAGATTTCATACAATTTTAGCCTCAATGCTTTAAAACATTGGCCAGTTTCAAACTAACCTGACAGAAGGGAAGAAACCTCACAGATAACCCAAGTGTCTACAGGTTTAATGAAAATAGCCTAGAGAAGAAAGAGGCAGATTAGAGTCCCAGGTGAGAAAAAGGCTGCAGTAAGCTCAACCTTACTCAACACCAGAGAATCAGCATGGGACAAGGAGAAAGAAAGTCTTTCTAAAATCCCCAGCTGTAGGAAAAAATATCACGCTGAGCTCACAAGCCACCAGGAGATGCACATCCTGGGAAACCAGATTTCATTAGTCCTGGTGCTCACAGTTCTTCGTATTTTTCATGTGATTTACAAGCCCAGCCACCGATGCCTCAGAACAGGCATACCAGCAAGGACCAGGGGGCTGTCTCGTCCCATATCCTTCCTTTCACAAAGCCCACTGCTAACTTCTTCACAGAAGTAAATCTTGCAGCGGTGCGTTTAAATTACAATAAATGGGCACAGCTCTTTTCCCAGCACAACAGGTAGGCCTTGGCTTCCTTTAAAACCGTTCCTTACTGTGGAGAGGTGCTGTCTTTAAAGGAAAGCAGTCTGTCACTTCCATTTCCAATACAGCAGTTATATTGTAATTTAGGACAAAAAAAATCTCTAGCTGAAAAAAAACCATTCCATTCCTATTGCACTGGGAAGGTGATTAAAAGGAGGGGGGGAGAAGAAAACAGCCTCCCAGTAGAAACTGTTTATGAGGTATTGTATTAGAAAGTCTATTTTTCTGGCTCAGGGTTTAAATCAGAAAAATAGGTTACTTTTGAACACAGGAGAGAAATAAACACAACTTTTCATTCATTAATTTAACAAAATCTGCAGCAGGTTTGAGGCCATTTTTGTTTGCTACTGTCAGCAAGATTTTGCACACTGGAAGCAGCCTATTTAAACTGGGGGGGATGTTCAAGTGTACGAGATTATATGTTTACCTTAAGTAGCTTTGTTGCTTAGCTGCTTGAGTGTTGGTTCCAGAACTGGACGGGATTTGGACGTTTCTTTTCAACGTTTTCCTCTCCTTCTGAAGCTCATCTGCTTTCAAAGAAGCTCTGAAGCTCACTGCCTTCAGCACCTGTGCAGTCAAGTGGGTTAGAGGAGGCCAGAAAAGTCTGTAACCAGTTCAGTTCATCAGAGTAAAGGTTGATCGTGCTTGGCAGCGAGGCTTATTGCTCTTGCCCGAACCCACCCACCCAAAGAGGAAAACACATGTTCTACCAGGGAGCACTGTGCAAGCCAAACGTACTGCAAGGCTAAATGAAGCCCACGCCAACCTTACAGGCAGCGCTCTGCACGGGGCATGCATCTTGACGAGCTGCCTAGTAATAAACCCTGTGGCTGGAATAGGAACCCCCCGCAATGCAGGCACCTGGAGCACGTGGTGCCTAGCTCTTGAAGCGTAAGGATACTTCAATATGCCAGTATGGGAGATATGAGTAAGGAAGCAGTGTTTCAGCCACTGCTTTCCTTTGCCTTTGATGTTTACAGCACAACCCGAACGGAGTCAAAGACTATGGATATAGCTGGCAGATGCAATATACAGTCTTCCCCAACACCCTGATATCCAGATCAACTAGGCAACAAGTTTTGGAAGATGATGATCCATAGTTTTCTCTTGGCGTAGGCAAATGCGTTCTGCAAACATCAGCAACAGTAGAACTGGCTGCTACGCCCCATCCGCCCCCCCCCAAAAGCAGATAGCTATTCGCTGCCTCAGAGTTTCAGCATATCCTTTAGGGAGAGTCACACCACCTATGATTGTGCTTTGAATTTTCTGCTCTCTTACATCCTCTCAGTATTATTTAATCTTCTTTTTTTTTCCTTTGGCAACATGAAGAATATGCCACATCTGTTCTGAAGAAGGAGAATTATTTGTCTGAGGACTGACTTGCCAGAAATACCTGTACTTTTCTAAATGAACCTCAGAGACTTTCCTCTAAACAGGGAATTCTGTGAGAAAAAAAGAACTAAAATGTGCTCTTGTTTTTCATATCAATATTGAAGCAGTTTGCCCTTTTTCTTCTTTTTTTTTTTTTTTTTTACCATTATGACATGACCAAATCCCTCCTTTGCCTCTCAATCTCATAAACTCTAATTTAAGTTGCCATTCTGGTGAAGAAGAAAAATTAAAATTCATTATTTTTATTTCATAAGGTAAGGTGGCCCTAGACATGAGCATGTCTGAGTAGGAAGCCAGCCACCTAGTACACTCCCTGCTACCTTGCTGGGAGGTTTATTGCATATGTGAAGTACCAGACTGGTAGAAAAATCAAGACCTATCTTTCTCATTGCTTCAGTATAGCACATACAACAAGAGAGGAAAAAAAAAAATAATCAAGCTCTATACCCCTACATAGACCTTGTCCTTCCACTTGAGACTCCTGACAGAGTGCAAGCTACCAGCAATGTAACAATGTTCCTGTTACAGATACCGCTCTGCTTTGAGCCTGATTTGTCATCAACAATTCACCTCACATTGGACACCAAATGGTGTCCCTCATGTGAAAACAACTTGTAAACTAATAAATAAGAGGAAGAAATATTTAATAATTCATAATGAAATGGAGTAAAACCAGTGACCTTGGCAGGAAACATTCTGAGTCTTATTAGCAATTGCCAGAGCCAGTCATCCATCCTCCTTAAATCCATTTCCTGAATGTGTTGCATCTCTTGAATTTATACTGCTCTGGCATCAAACCATGAACATCACATTTCTGATGTTCACTGTCTTGCAGTCTAAATCCAGCAGACTTTGCTCCTCCTACCAACAACAGCCTCTTTGTCTATTTTTCCTACATACAGATATATATGCTTCTCTAAATTTTCCGCAAAAGTCTAGCTGTAGAAATATTTGTGGGTTCAATAATTTTATTGATCTTGGTAGCCTCAGGTTGCACAGTGCCTGAGCACAACTGGAGTTTATGGACTACTGGCATGAGGTATATATTTTAGAGTTCTCCTTAGAAGCTAGAGGAAAAATGAGGGCCATATTATTCCTTCTACAGGTTTTATGGTGGAAAAAAAGTGCATTGTAGACAATGATTACTCAGTACATTGTGCAAAAATCATTGCCAGCAACCAAAACATCACCTCCTATACAGTGTTGTTGGCAGTACAACGAACATTCTACACCAGGATTTTTATAAGTGATATTAATCTTTCCTGCTAGAGTTGGCCACTGTTAATGCACTGTCATGGTAAGGCTGTATGTTTAAGCCATTCAGAAGTCCTCCCATTTTAAATAAACTATTTTTCAAGTATCTTCCAACCAAATGAACTGCAACTACATTTCCTTTCTGCATCTCCCAGAGACTTAACAGGAGCGTTCAGCCTTTTGGAGGAGATGCAAGATTAACCACATTTACCACGTATGTATATGTGAGTATATATTCACACAAATGCAAATGAGCATATACATGTTTATGTGAATATATGTATTTGTGTATTTTTATATATACACACACAAACATGCCATAGCTGCGGATATAGATACATAAAAATTTTCATTGTGGCCATTGTAGCCACATTAGAATCCATTGCTGAACAAATGGTTGACCCACTTAATCTTTTTCTAAAGAAATGCCTTGCTATGTTATTTTTGGCTTCAGTTGCATTTTAAAGCACTCACCCCTAAATTAGAACTGGGGAGGTTCCACGCTTCAGAAAAAGGCTAGCATTCACTAGTCTCCAGAACAAGAGCAGCCTGTTCCCTGAAATAAACCTTCCTAACAATTTTTCTTAATTTGTTTATGTATTTTAAGGGCTCAGCAGCAGGAGAACAGGTCAAGTATTTTTGATGATTTCATTCCTTACACCACACAGCTAATTATTTTGGAAGGTTTGTTTTTTCCCTTTTCTTCTTTTCATTCTGCACAAATATGGATTGATTTTTTTTTCTTCTGCTATTGCCTGCAGCAAAGTGAAATGCACACATAAAATAACCATATAAAAGTCTAACAACTTTTTTCAAAGTGTTTTCTTACACATCCTCCTGGAAGAAAATTCACAGAGGTTTGTTGTTGGGAGTGTGGGGGATGTTGCAAGAGGAGGGGGGCTATTTATACACCTGCCTAGATTCGGAACAGTTTTAAAATAATAAAACTTCTTATGAGCAGCTGCAAGGAAGGGAGTGAGCAGGAGAGAACTTGTATTCTGTGAAATTAGACTACAAGCAGTGTCAATGGCAGTAAACAATAAATGAGACTTGAATGAAAAGTGGAAAAAAAAATATTTCTCTGCATGTGTGTTGAAACTCATTAGTAAATTTTGATTAGTGACCTTTCTGTGTTTGCTTTCTGAAGACATTTGGGGCTTGAGCTGCAGTGCCATCTTTATTGTCCAAGTCTAAAACTCAGATAACCACTTACACTAAGTTTCAAGCGGCAGATGCACTAGCTACTTTGAGGAATGTTACATAAAGCACAAATAAGATAATTAGCGGAAGCATCTCTCTGGGGTGCAAAAGAAGCCAGCTGCATACTCAGACTTCAAATTCAGGAGGGATCTGGTTTCCTCTCAGATGTGGTGGAAGAGTCCAGTTCAGTGGTGAACAGCAAGTTACCTTGTGAAATGGATGAAATTCAAACATAAATTATCCTGTCAAGATAGCCTGTCACTACTGGAAATTACTTGAAGCAATCTGCACTGGTGTTGAATGATACAGGCTCTTGGTTATTTTCCACTACCCAATACAATCTCAAGTAATAGAGCTATTTACATGAAAGTACATAAATTACTTTATTTAGCTCTAGGAACACTGACATTTTCTATCCAAACAACCACTTGGAAGGTTGTACGGTTTCATCTGCAGCCTCCGAAGCATTAAAACTCTTTGTGTTTGCATTTCGGCAGGGCACCCCCGGAGAAGAGCCCTATGGACTCTGCTCCCCCTTTGCTTCCCAGAAGGGCAGACTGCCCTGTTATCTTTCTCCAAAAGCCTTTACAGTAGCTTCCTTGGCACCTCCCCGAACAGACGAGTACAGGGTACACCGCTGCAGCACCCGTGCAGCAGCAACCACCACACAGAGCACCAGTGACTGCAGCCCCCTCAGATCATCTCGAGGCATTTACGGTTTCATAGAATCATAGAATCATTAAGGTTGGAAAAGACCTCTAAGATCATCAAGTCCAACCGTCGACCCAACACCACCATGTCCACTAAACCATGTCCCTAAGTGCCACATCTACACGTCTTTTAAATACCTCCAGGGATGGGGACTCCACCACTTCCCTGGGCAGCCTGGTCCAATGTTTCACCACTCTTTCAGTAAAGAAATTTTTCCTCACGTCCAAGCTAAACCTCCCCTGGTGCAACTTGAGGCCATTTCCTCTCATCCTATCGCTAGTTACTTGGGAGAAGAGACCGACACCCACCTCGCTACAACCTCCTGTCAGGTAGTTGTAGAGAGAGATGAGGTCTCCCCTCAGCCTCCTCTTCTCCAGGCTAAACAACCCCAGTTCCCTCAGCCGCTCCTCATAAGACTTGTTCTCCAGACCCTTCACCAGCCTCGTTGCCCTTCTCTGGACACGCTCCAGCACCTCGACGTCCTTCTTGTTGTGAGGGGCCCAAAACTGAACACAGTATTCGAGGTGCGGCCTCACCCATGCCGAGTACAGGGGCACGATCACTTCCCTACTCCTGCTGGCCACACTGTTTCTGATACAGGCCAGGATGCCATTGGCCTTCTTGGCCACCTGGGCACACTGCTGGCTCATGTTCAGCCGGCTGTCAACCAGCACCCCCAGGTCCTTTTCCGCCAGGCAGCTTTCCAGCCACTCTTCCCCAAGCCTGTAGCGCTGCATGGGGTTGTTGTGGCCGAAATGCAGGACCCGGCACTTGGCCTTGTTGAACCTTATACAACTGGCCTTGGCCCATCGATCCAGCCTGTCCAGGTCCCTCTGCAGAGCCTCTCTCTCTCTTTCCCAAGGGCAGAAGGCACTATAATCTTGGGCCGGACCGCTCCTCTTGGCATCATGAACACAACGTTCAGATGAACACAAAGTCAGCTGGAACAGGTCTTTGGGGGCTGAACGTCTGACAAACTAAAGCATGCGTCTACTGATTGTCTTTGTCAGCTCTTAGTAGACAATGTTTTAACATTTACAGGTAACTGAATGCTGCCATTTCCAATACATTTACAGTAAGAATCTCTCTCATCATTAATTCTACAGACTTCTATAGACATTAAAATGGTGTCGACATTTAAAGCATGCCAACTCTAATACTTGCAACCAACACAGATGTCTGCATATTTGAAAATAAAGTTCCACACTGCTGACAATTATTCTGGCTTCTAGCATTCAGCATTTGTCTTGGTAGGTAATGTGTATGTGTGTATTAGCAAATGCATGGAAAACTGAAGAGGCAATTTTAAAGGCACTCCCCTGCAACTTCTGAGTAGCAAAAGAGGGAGTTTTGAAAACCAGTAGCTGTCTCAGAAGGCAGAGGTGGAGCAAGGGTGGACCATCTTGAAGAAGATCTATAGGGCCAGCAAGATGGCAGGTGGAATCTAGGAGTCGCTGGCCCTTTTCTCTTTGAGGGGCAAAAATTCTGGCTGCATTTTCAGGCTTTTTCAGTTTGATTTAGGGTTTATTTTCTCAAGGATGTGAACTTGTGTGAAGGCTGGTACTGTCAGGGCCCTAAGGGCACTAATAGGCCTTACTGTTCCTGCCCAGCCCCAGGGCTCCCCCACCCCTGCCCATGGCCCAGGACTCCATTTCAGCCCACCCCAGGGCCATCGGTCCCTACCACAGGAGTGCTGACCTCCAGTTCCCCACAGCCCTGCCCTGGTTCTTCACCGCACCGAGCCAGCCTGACCTGCCAGCTAATATCCTGGCGTGGCCTCAAATCAGCCTCATCACCACAAACTTGCCTGACAACCCAGGCTGAGCCCAGCTTCCCACCCTCCCTAAGCCTGCCCTGCTTACCTCTCTCAGGGGTGGTGGAACCGGTTCCTGGCCGGCATGTCCTGCTGGCTGGATCATTCTCCTTCCAGTCCCTTAAGGAGCTGCTGCTCTGGTCACCCCCTGACAGGTACCGTACAACATTAGCTTCGCTTTGGGAGAAAGGGTCCCTTGGAGAGAAGCAGTCTGCAAATGTTTCACCTGGATCATCTTGGAGACTGGAGCCACCTGAAAGCTCAGAGGTGCTTGTTCTACAGTTAGACCAAGAAACCTTTGCTTCCCCAGGCTTGTCCCAACTCTCTACATCAGAAATACATGTATCGTTACGACCCAGAGACAAGACTGAGCAAGAAGGCTTAATGAGGCACTGCACACTGGCAGAACAGTAACCTTGGAGTGCATATTCCCAGCCTATTGCAAACATGAAGTGAAACTCGTTAGCACAGCCCTCTGTTGCTGAGGTCATGGGCAGACCCACAGCAGAAACAGCTGCAGCAGCTTAAGATCTTGATTGCCCAAGAGCTGATTGATGCCACCTTTTTGTTTGCTTTCTCTTTTGCATTGCATCCTCTCTCCCCCCCAAGAAAACTGTTTCAGCAGTCTAGTTTCAAATAGCCCATGACTGTGGGTTTAAGAGTATGGTGAGGCAATACAGCTGAGCACCTCTGAGACCTTGCAGGTTCCAAAAGGGGTTCATTCCTGCCTCCAGTACTTTTTCCTGGCTGTTCAGTCCTTCGCTCTCCCTTCTACTAGCTCTGATGCTCATCTAACTGCAAGGTAAACTCACCTAGCTCATTAATCCAGGAGAAAACACAGTGGGTCAAGGGCCATCTGAGCTAGTTTTTTCCACTGAATTAGTAAACTGAATTTGGCTTACCATGCTATCAGGGAAGCATCACAGCCAAGACAAAGGATGGGGAGAATGGAACTGCTCTCTTTTTGTAGCAGCAAACTGCTAGATAAGCTTCTGTACATTGTCTAACCACACATGAAGGTGCCAGACCTACCACTGATATGACTGAGGTGTAAATTCATATTACAGACTTGTAAGAGCCTCCAAGATAGGAGCAGGAAAATAGGCAGCTTGGGGCAATCAACTACTAAAAAGCCCCAGTTAGCTTCACCAAATTTTGGTGTGCTCTGACCATGTTAGGATGAAGCTAGTGCATTTTATTCCACCTTTGATAGTAACTAAATGCTAGCGCCAGGTCAGCAGCGCTGATGACATACAAGGACTTGGTATCTGCGTTCCTGAGCCCACAGCTGTAGCATATTGAGTCATCAGAAACATAGTTCTTGCTCTGCAGACAGGAGTCCTCAAAACAAGGGGATGAGAATAGACTGGGTAAATAAAAGAATGAAATGTGAAGTAGAAAGAGACTAGCTGGGGTGGGGAGGGAAGGGAGAGTAAACATTTACAGCTGTTTGGCAGCCTTTTTTTTAAACTCTTTGTTTTGCTTACACTATGAGGACTTAACTTACAGGTTAGTAATGATAATTAGTAACCAGAGTTACTAATAAGATACCTTGAATTACTGTATTACAGCATCTGTATGAGTAGCCCTCATCTGGTCTCAAAAGCTTTATTAATGTAACTCAATTTGGCTCAGAAATCACTACAGCCACTTCTTTACCCCTACTGTGAGACATTATCTTATTGCAGGTTAAGTTAATAAATCATATGTATTAATTACAATTACAGCATCTGTATGAGTTAAGATAAATTGTAAGGTAATTGTAGACATTTGCCAGACCACACCTTTACCTGACTGGCCATGACCACTTCACCTTTCCACAGGTATTTGCTTTGTGTTCATTAACTCATCTATTATTCCATTGAGACTATTTCTTCCTAGGTATGTCCCCCTGTCACACTTATTCAGCAATGCTAGAACACCACAGTGCAATTCAGACTGTCTCGTAGTTGCAAGCAGCTAGTTCTGACCCAAACTGATTAAACAGATATTCTTCTAATTAAACAACTCACCTTTAGTGTGACACAAGGCAAGAAAAAAAATTGAAAGGATACGTACAAAAAAAAGCGTACGCTGTCTTGTTGATCTTTTCTTTTCCCTGACTGCTTACTGTATGGAATATGACACCTAGTATATCTTATGCTTTGTGCATCCTTATGTAGGGGTGATTGATAATAAATTAATAATATTTTATCAAAAAGAGCATATGAAGTTAAGCTCTGAGGTCAAAATACAGACCTTTAACTGTGGCTTCTGTCTGAAAGGGGAAAGCACTTGTTCCTTCACTATTCTTTTCCAAAGGAGCTAGTGGGGACTCAACACGCTTTTAAAATGAGTTGAGAGTAAGGGTCCTAAATGTGATTTGATTTTTTAACAACATCTTGCTCCCCTTATCATAAAGATTGGTGCCAGCTGAACATTCTAGTTGCTGTGTGCAACACCTTGAATAAACACGTGCCTGCTTGAAGTAATGAAAAATTTGACTACTGACTCTGGGGTGTCAGAATTTTGTCCAAAATGTCTATACTCTCCATGGATACATTTCTACTTTTAGATTTGAAAAACGTGTAAGAAATCTTCACGTAATACCTCCTCCTGCCCACACTGCAAAGTGCAGCAGCAGGAGGCCAAGGAATTTACAGAGCTAGTGATTCTGTTGAACAAGAAATGTATTCTTCCTGTTAAGCTTGACTTTAAAGAGTGAGAGAAAATTTTATTATGACTTTCTAAGCTATTGATGGTATTGAGGACAAGGAATTATTATCAGTGTGCCCCTGAGAATCAGGAGACTTCGATTCTGATATTGGCTCTGCCTGTAGTTGCAGCATCCCTTCTCTGTCAGGGCCATAGAGCCTTGTACAGTCACTCCTGAGTATATGTGAAGGAGATTTCGTCCACATGGAAGCATCATACACCATTAAGGCTGTAGTACGGCCCTAGTGAGGAAGCTATATCAGCGATTCATGTTACTCTGTGGAGACTCCAAGCACTATTGCCACCCTTGTCAGGCAGAGAAAGACAATAACTTGTGTATGCTGGTACCACGTGGCTGGAGTCCTGACACAAGCCTCTAGGCAAATGGTAATACAAATAAATAATAGCGGACAGGCAGCTTCTGAAAAAGAAGGCTCACCCTTTAAGGGACAAGAAGCCTGTAGAAATCAGGAGGTCAAGTCCTGTACAAATATTTAAAATCCTATTAGTATTTTGATGGTTGGGGATGTGATTGATTTTTGCTTTTATTTGTCCCCTTTCCATTAGCTTTTTAATCAAAATGAAATCTAATCACAGTCAGTTACTAGAGCTCTGCTGACAGATGGTAACTTGTTAAGCCATGGTTGTGTGATTGTGTTCATCATTTGCCCATACCCTGTGCCAGAGCCAGTAGCCCTCATCTGGTCTCAAAAGCTTTATTAACGTAACTCAATTTGGCTCAGAAATCACTCCAGCCACTTCTTTACCCCTACTGTGAGACATTATCTTATTGCAGGTTAAGTTAATAACTGACCAACTAAATATAAGACACTCCTTAAGCCATTTAAGTTTTGTCTTGAAGGCTGGAAGATAAATGAGTTTAGAAGTAGTTTTGTTACACGGACACTAAGTAAATCACTACACTTTTCTGTGTATATAAAGTTTAAGTACACTTGAAGAAATGTCAAGTTACAGTGGTTCAAAATCATATTGTCCTTCAATCAAGCCACAGCAACAGGCTGAGAGCATGCTCCTGTAAAGTAAAACACAACAGCTTAAATCTCCCTTTGCTAGTTAACCTACAGATTAACCTGTTTCATTAAAATGTAAGCCACTATGTGTTACCTTGAAGTCAGACTGACCTGAGACAGTGTCTGTGGTCAGTTGGCACATCTCAGCTGATGGGGATAACCGGTTAAACCACTCACTATATCAAAGTGGCTTCACATGCTAAGTGCATTAACCATTTCCATATTTTAACCACCTGAAGGTTGAAAGGCATTTCAATGTGAAAATTTCTCATGGCTTTAATAAGCTTGATTCTTTTGCAGTCTGCCTAAAAGCAGTGGAATTCACCTTTCGGAACAGATGCACAAATGGATGTGTCTTTGATGTGTTTAGAGCTACAAAAGTTTGATGTTTTCAATTAAAACAAGTGCTATTTACTTCTATACTTACGGGTAATAGAGCACTTTTGACTTTTACAAAGAGCGTGTTATTAAAGCACTTTGCTAATGTACAAAGGCACTTTCATAAAACAAGGAAGAAAAGCAGCAGTCCTCTTTCAAACTGTCTCTGGAAAATGAGATGAAAGTAGAAAAAAAACTTGAGAAAAGAGTTCTTTAACAATAAGAGAGCTGTCTTCAACTGTTCCCAGGTATGATTTCAGTCATCATCTTTATGCCTAGAAGCACTTTTATAAACATTTGTAACAATTTAAACATATTCTATCACTCAAAACTTTTCATACAAGGGCTCTTCACCCTAACCTTTTTGATGAGGCCAGAAAACACTTATCTTGTGGTTTCCAAGGTATTCCTAAAATAGTACAATGGAAAAATAATATGGTATTTTTAGTGTTCTGGAGTAACTATTACTGATTTATTACTTAATAACATTATTGAAACTGTATGTGGACCTCTTACTTCTGTGTACCTCAGTTTATTTATTTTCAGCAAATATTTCCTGTATTACACACTGGAATTGCAGTTTTCAGGAATTTAGGTCCTGATTCAGCCAGGCACAGGATGAGTTTAAGTCTTTTCTGAAGCCATTTTCCTCTTCTACACTTCTTCTTGTCCTCTCTTGAATTTAGCACTGACAATGACAGAGTTCCACCACCCAGAAATTTGCACAGTCAGATCTACAACTCCTAACTATCTGGTATGATACGCCTAAAAACGCAACTGTTTAGGCACCTAACATTACGTAAATGTTAGGTTTCTGGTGGCCAAGCTGAAGGAAGGACTGCTGTGTTTTTCTCCAGACCTTTTCCTGTTAGGCCAAGAAAGGCTTTTGTATTTCTTCTATTCCAAGTAAAGCTGAAAGACTGTTTTATAGAGGGGAAAAAAAATGATTTTCAACAAAATACCTCTCAAATTGTGAGTGTCTCTAAAATGGCAGTGGAAAAGAAAGTATTATTATTCTTCAGGTCATATAGCAATGTTTCCAGTAATGTGGCGTTTCTAATGGAGAAATCATCAGCAGAGATGTTGTTATTTTTCTGCGAAGACCTTTGTGCAAGATGCTTAAAACCTCTTCCATTTCAGTTTCAGAATAAGGCAAAAGGATGGGCACCTTACCCACTATCTCTTAAATATATGTATTGCTTCTCATCTCTGAGAAAGGAGTTTGAACCTGGGAATGATGATTACACTGCATTATTTTGCTTCTGCAGCGGTACCTTCAAAACCAAAAATGCCCCATCTTAGTTTTCTATTAAAAACCAGATTCTGATGGTTTCTTCTTCACCTCTTGTCCCATCAATCTTCCTGTCTCTAAATGATTTCTAGCTTTTCATTCTGTTGTGTTTTATTGTTTCATAACGTAGATTTTTCATCTCTTCTCATTGGCCTAAGTAGTCAAATAAATAGAACAAACAGCTAGAACAGATGTTTAGTACAAAGCCTGTAGAGAAGCAGATACAAAGGAGTTTGTCTTGTAGGAGAATCCAAAAGCAAAGCATAGCTTTTGGTAGCTGGACTTCTGATGCCAGAGTCAAAAAACACCTTTTGGGGAAAGGATGCATTTTTATGCTTCTGTGTGTGTAAGTATTTATTTATTTATTTATTTACTGTAGAGTAAAATGTCATCTCATAAAAGCACCAGCTGCAAGATGCTATTACAGGTTTTGTATTATTAGCATCCAAGAGTGCTGGGGGTGAGGAGAAGGTGCGGGAGCAGCAGGGGACTGTTGCCATAAACAGGATTTCACAGAGTCATGGGTCTTTCAGAGACATCTCCAGCTTACATTACTTCTAAAGTTAGCATTATTTCTCCATTCCAAATAATCAGAAATAAAACATCAGAGAGTAAACACTCCCCCAGTGACTAACTGTGTTGCTTGGGTCTTTTCTTCCCCCAACTCCCCACCCCCCCCACTACTTTGCAGAAAGAAAAGACACTAAAAGTTCCTTCTGTGAGTTGCCAAGGTGCTCCCAGCCCATTGTGCAGAATCATTGTCAGGTTAAATTAGGGAGTACAGACTCCATGAGTGTAAAAAAATCAATACTTGATGGAAGATTGCTCCCCGGAAAATCTGTTTTGATTCCAGGATTAATTCGCGACCAAAGGCTTCTGCAAAATGACATGCCATTAGTCAGAAAATGAACACATTCTACCCTTGAAATTGGATGGAAATATGTCAGGTGATTGACCTATTCATTCTCTTCGCTCTCTGGGCAGAGAGAGTAGGTGTGGTAGCTGTGAATTAGGCCTGCGAACCAGGTCCATTTTCCAAGCAGTAAAAAAAAAAGAGAAAAAAAAAAAAGTCCAATGTGAATTGCAAGTATTCTCTAGGCCATTGTTGTAAAGCTATTGCAAATGCATTCCATCAAGGTAAATGCATTTGTCTGGAAGGCCTGACTCTCTTGTGTTTTCTAAATCTCAGAATAAACCACACTAAAAATCTTAAAATAAAGCAGGGATTTTTTTCTTCTGCAAAAAAGGCTTGCAATATTAATGACAATGTAATTTGTTTGCCATATATAAAGTAACGTTCCACCCCCCTCCCTTTCCTCACCAGTTTCTTCCACAAAAACTTCCATGAGACAAACCCAGCGCTTGAGCTGTGCTGGCTGGTCTGTGTTTAGGCCTCCCTGAACAGTCCCCGTGGCAATCACAGCGGCCAGCCATGAGCTGTGCAAGCGGCCTCCGGGCTGGCTTCCTCGCGCTGTGCAGCCAGCGCGCTTCCCTGCCTTGCAAGGTGCCAAACTCTAGGACAAAAGGGCATTTTAATCTTTGTGTTTATGTATTCTGGGCCTGAACTATGTCTGCTTATACTGTTGAAACATGCTGAATATGTGGAACAGAAAGGTCGTGACATGAGATATTTGTATTTATTTATCTGGTGTGGAATTGCCAAGGTGAATCTAACCTCTTGGTAGATAGACTTTTCCAGTAGAGAGAGAAGTTACAGGCGGCAGCGTTAGACCTTGTATCTGGAGAGTGGGGAGGCTCTGTGTCACTCACAGTGACCTGACTGGAGTGCACTGAGATGGGAGAGCTTGCTCCCAAATATATTAATAAATGCAAAATCGCTATGTAGACTTAGCTCTTTCAGAAAGAAGTCACCACCAGAGTTTTTGTTTTGTAACCTCTCTGAAGAACATTGCCAGCTGGTATATCATACTAGGATTCAAGTGATCTTCAGCTTTGCTTAAAAAACTCCAGGAAAACGATTTATCGAGAGAAAATGCATGCACAGGTAGAATGGAAGCAACAAACAAAATCACCAAAAGGTATGTCGACACTGAATACTCAATAGCAGCCTAATCCATCAAACTACTAAGCACTGACATATCAGAGGACTGATTCTCTAGAAATTGGACCCTCCTTTGGCTGTAATCCCCCTCCAAAAATGGCTCTAAAGTAACTTTGGAGAATTTTGGACACGAAATTCTGCAGTTATTATCTTCCATTTTAATTGTGATACAGTATCTGCTGGCTTTCTCATAAAGATCCCACAATAAAGGTTGAACTTACTTACAAAAATTTGTAAGTTTTATGTCCAGTTCTGGTGATTGTTTGATTCAAGTTTTGAAAGTAACATATTGTATAAAGAGTAAGTCATTGAAGGTGATGATCCATGTGCGATTACCCAGGTTGGAGTGTTAGTGTGTTGGTGGATTTGTTCTTCTACGTGAGGTCAAGCTAAGCTTTTCAACATGGCCATCAATATCTATGGGGGAAAAAGCTGTTTCCTAGCAGTACCACAGGAGTGGCTTGTGATGGTAATACTGAAATGCCCAAGTAATCTTTGTTTCTCTGATGATTTCATGGACTAAGCGTCTTCCAAGAAAGCCATTTAGAATTACAACACTGAGCTTAAAACCAGCAGGAGACATTTCTTTCCCCAGATTACAGTGATCCTCGCTGACAACCCACTGCAGCATTTCTATTATAAATGTGCACCAGACTAATATTGTAACCTGCTGGTCAAGCATAGAGGATCCTGTCAGGCATGTTACACAGAATTAATAGTTATTTCTACTTGGTGGGAACCCTGGAGAAGTAAAACCATCAAAACAGCAGAAGAGAGTAATGTCCTATGTTAATATTATAGAGTAGGACCAGTTGTTCCCCCCAGAGTCCATATCCCAACCACACTAGCAGAGTCTTATCTTTAATCCAAAAGTCAGTGCAGTCACTGCTTAATTTGAAGAAATAATCACTTTGAATAGAATTTGTCTTTTCTGCCCTTTTCTCATCTAAAAGCAGGATGTCAGGTTTCCTTGTCTTGGAGAGATAGTAACCTCACAGAGAGGTAGTCATCCCACGCTAAGACAGGAAGGGTGAACTGACCTCCAAAGTTCCCTTCCTCTTCCTATTAACCTCAAGAGGGATCTTACAAGATTAACTTAGACTGGATGCCAAAGTGCTAACATTAGATAAAATTAATCCCATTCTTCATGCCCACATCCACACACCTGCAGAAGAAATATAAAAATTACCATCTCTCAGAGGCACTGAGAGGGTTCCCTAATTAAAGCCAGTTTGCGGTTCTCAGTGGCAAAACTTTCACTGATTTCAGTGGAAACAGGAGCAATCCATGAAGTGTTTTGAGCCCAGTGGATGCTAAATGTAATGCAGGTTAAAAATGCCTTGGAGGCAATTTGGTTTTGATAGAAAGAGAAGCAACAGGCTTAACCTGCAGCAAAACAGGTTAGATTAGATGTTAAGGGAAAAAACCTCTTAGGGCAAGGCAGGTGGACAGCTGTGCTCAAGAGCCTACCTAAGCAATCAGGAATGATTTAAATGCATATCATTCTGTTTCCAAATAGGAACTTCATTTTTATAATTCTGTAGCAGTTTTGATATTCTCTCTCCTTCATTTTTGGAGGGGGTTCATCTACAAATTTATCATTGCATAAGATGTGCAGGCGTAGAAGGTGTGTGAGAGGTTTCCAAGTTTCAGTAGCACAAGCTGTCAGATGTTATAAAGGTACTTTTGGGCTGCAACTACATTGTGGATGCACATTTCCAGACATCTGCTTATCACTGACTTTATACTCCAGGCTCTTAACCACTCTGCTTTCCTTTTCTCTAAAGCCATTTCTTCTTTCTCACTCATTTCCATCTCTCAGTTCTCTCATCTATATTGCTTGAGCTTCTCTCTCATTTTATATTTTGGACCCTTTGGGCATCTAGTCTCAACTCTAAGGACCACTGCAACAGGCTGATAGCAAACTAGCGTTCATGAGCTATTATGTGAATAAAAGGTTGCAGGAATTAAGGGCTTTGCCTAAATAATTTCAAGTTCTATTGAAATATTTCTCAGTGAAAAAAAAACCTAATTTGAGACTAATGAGCTAAGATGCTTTTTTTCTTGTGAGAAGGCCACCAGGACTAGGTTGTATATGAAAAAAAAGGGGAAAAAAAGACTTGCATATGCAGTTCTGTGTGTGCTTGTGTGCATCTCCTGAAGTGATGTGTCAGTAGAGCAGCTCCTCCTATTTTCAATAGTTTTTAGCCAAGCTTCACTCTTAATGGATCTAGAACTTGAGAAAAGTTGGCAAATTATTCTAAGAGTGTTGGTGGAGCTTGTCCTTCAAAGGAAAAAAAAAAAAAATTGCTCCTGAGAGCATGGAAAAATACATTCAAATGATGAGTCTAAAATGGCCTTGCTTGATTATTTAATTAATAAAACAAATTCTGTAAATAAAGCCCTTGACCATGGAGGTCTCCTAGACTTACAACACTGAAGTATGTACTCTAAAGAACTCTGCACTACCTCATTTTCCTGTACACCCTAAATATTGGTAACGGTTTCTGGCCCATCTTTCCATCATTTCTATACACGGCCACAGCTATAAGCTCACAAGTGTGGTCATCAACCCAAATTTTGTGATGTACAAATTCAAAGAAACTCTCCAGTGCTTACACTGTGAACACCTTTTCTTCCTGTTCTCATCGGGATCTCTCATTTCTTCCATAACACAGGAGTAACCTTCCTCTAGGACAATTCCTGTCCGTATCACAGATACGGTAACCACCTACGTTCAGTCCCAAATCCAAACTCATCTCCACCAGGCACTATGAGCAGCCCTTCCCTCTTCCTCCACCCATAATCACAGGCTATGTGTCTACCTCATGCCTGATCACGAACTCTTGAGCTCTCTGGACATCTACATTTGAATATGTGATACTTACAATGATCTGCTGGACACAAATTTAGGAAAAAAAAATTAAAATTTCCTGATGAATATGCCTAAAAAAAGGAGGTGAAGTTGGAGTAAGCCTGAAGTGTAGGTATCATTTTATTAAAATGCTATTAAAGATGCAGACATTTCTTTCAAAAGACTGAAAATAGACCTTGAAGCCAATGATTAGCAGAAGAGCAAAAATCCTGTAAAGCCAGAAAATTGACTGTATGGTACAATCAAGTTTCTTTGTGAAGTTCTAAATGCTTTCTTAGAAAAATCCCTATAAATTAGTGACTCTACAAGAAAATCTAAAGGAAGGTGAACTCTTGGCATAGCTTCCAATCACTGTTTGCACATATAGTTCATAACAGTTAATGACATTTTTCTTCTCTTCAATTTCACATAAAAAAATAAAAAGGAAAACTGTGAAAATTTGTCTATAGCATGATGACTGTGGTCAATATTTTGCTATTTGCTGTGCCAATGCCATCAAAATATTGTTTAATAATTTAGAAGCAACCATGTAATTTTCTTCCCCAGTAGTAGCAAATTAGGCACTTACTAAATAATTGACAAAAATACTTAATTCTAGGGATGTCTTGAGGAACATACTATTAGCTGACAGTTTTTAAAACTTTTCCTTGCATTAGTGATTATATTTTTAAATTATTTTCATGCCAATTCTTGCCAGTGTAGGAAACTGCACAGCTTGATACTTCAACCTTCTCATTTTCAATAACTAACCATCTTCTCTCACAAAAATAGAGAGGGAATTATGCAGAGGATTCATGAAAAAGTAGATGTATGGGGGGAAAAATTCACATAGGCAGGGGTATACACTTTCAGGCTCCATATCATAATGTATTAAGTTTACATGCCTATTTCTATGAAGACATTGCAAAAATGAGAATTTCAAGGAGAAATGTCAACAATTTAAAAGAACTATGAATACAGTTTCACAAGCAGCTTGAAAAAGACCGTTTTAAATAATGCAGCAAACTATACCCCTAAAAATCTTTATAAGAAAAGCATGCCCGTAGTTTCACACAGTTGCCTTCTTCAGACAAAGAAGCTGAAATACTGGTATCAAAATGCATTAAAAACACCTGTAACCTGGAAATGTAAGTTCCACATTCTCACAAAACCAAAGGAGGAATTCCATTGTGAAGCGATGTCTGATGATGAAGTGACATTTGTACATGTGGGATTCTTCTTTCGGGAAGGAAAAATATAACGTTTAGCTGAATTCAGCTGCGTCCCACCCACGATACTGAGGGATAACCACCTCCTTTGTTTGAGGATTATTTTGGGTGACTGTGCATTCTGAGCAAACAGAACCAGGGGAATTGTATGCCATTGTCCACCTCCACCAAAGGTGTTTCTAGGCATTTCAGTGAAAAGACTTATGTAGATGAGCTAGGCAGAGTTGCTCAGCAGTAGAAGGCTCAGCAGTTATGTCGGAAGAATATTTGATATTTTGCCCTCACTTATTTTTGCAAAAACCTCTAGGAATAGAACTGGAGTAGATTCTACGAGCACTTTAACCAAGATCTCTATAATTTAATTCATGATTTCCAGTAAGTCTACATTTTTTTCTCCAGGGAAACAGATGTTGCTGAAGTATTTATTATATGGGCTCCAAGAACAAATCATTATGAAATATAATTGAACTATTCACTTGGAGATTACTCATTTTCATTCACATTATTCCATATCCTCTGTTTCACTTTGTTTTGTACGTGCAGAATCTTTTTTTTTTTCCTGGTCAATGAATCTGTTTTACTGGTAGCTGGTCAGTAGATGACAGGTTAATGTTATAGCTCAAATAATGTTCAAGCTCAAACACTGCAAGATCCTTTAGGCAACTTGCTCCCTAAAATTTGGCACCCAAGTGCCTTTGAGGATCTTGATTGTGTACAGTAATTATTTGTCCTAGTGACTATTTCTAAGCAATTTCTCAAAACAGCTGGTTATCTACTCTGCAGACACACTAATAGGGAATTCAGAGAATTAGTACTTGCTCAGAGGGTGGGTGAGAAAGGAATAGAGCAAGAACCCAGTTCCTTCCTGCTCTCAGTTTCACCAGATTTTTTTTTCCAGTGTAATGCAGTTGATTTTAATTCCACAGTAATGAAATTACTTTTCTACCCATGTCACGGTGCTCAGAGTCCTGCCCTATGTACTGTATGAAACCCATGTAACCTATGAGGCTCTCTTGTTGAAAGCTCAGATATTTGTGTTTCTTCTGTTCTGAAACAGCTTGTGTTCAGCTGTTCTGACCAACTGTCAGAAAAGTGAAGGTGTGTGTTAGCTGTTACTTTGTTTTTTAAAAAGAAAGAAATTTCCTATGCTTAAAAACGTTAGTATCTAAGTGGTACAAATTACAAGCCTTGCTATTCACACCTTACTGAGGTAATGAAGTGGAACAGGGGTAAGTTGCCATCTGCCGCTGTTTGGCTGTAGACAGTTTTCTGCAAGACTAAGTTAACTGGTCAGCAGCACATCTGTTTTTCCTGTGATCTGTGATGCCTGTAATTGCCCACTGCAAAAATATAAAAGCATTATTTTAAGATGAAAATTGAGAATTTGCAGCAGATTGTTAGAGGCAGCGAAAGCCGGCAGGGCGTCTCTGAGACGGCAATTTCCAGAGCTTTCTTACGTTCCACCTCTGGCTGGTATCTTGGAGGAACTGAGTGTCTGTGTTTCAATAAGACAGTGTGGTCTCTGCCTTGTAGGCTGCAGAAAGAAAATTTGTAGTGATTCTACAGGTTCACAGGGATAGGACAGAGTCAATATTTCTTATGTTTGTGTTTTTCAGATAGGCTAATTAAAGTGCTAACATTTGTCACAGCAGAGTTCAGTTTTAGTAGATCGCTAATAGCAATTCATTATCATAAAACACTTTCAGAAAGTAGTCAGAATTATTACTAAGATTTAGAAATCTAAGCTGAGTCAGAAGTAATTTTTCATCTGCTTTTAATGCTTTTTTTAAGAAAAGGCTCTACCTTATTAATAAGGCATGTTTTCATGTAATGGTTAAAAGCCATCCTTGCTGTAGATCTGTCAAAAATCCTGTGGTTATAATAGGGAATCCAATTTGATTTGGGATTGGGTTTGGGGGGAGTGTTTGCTTTCATTCATTTGTTTTGCCAATATGGGTCCTGGAGAAGAAAAAAGATACAAAAATGAGAGGTTTAAAGCAGTGAATTTGCAGGGTTTTATGAGATCCTCCTGGAGGGGAGGTATTACCTTTCACACTTACGGAGTTCTTGTTCCAGAGATAAGAATGAGCTTTCTTTTTAAAGATGAAATATATTTCCAAGAATCTCAGGCAATGGCCTGATTTGAGCAGCTAAAGCTGAATCCATGAGAAAATTCATCCACATTAACAACACAACTTTGCCCTTGACATCTACATATGTTATGCATCCACCTTTAGCAACAAAAAAGCTGGACAAAAGCTGAGAATGAATTATTCCAGTACGACTGTGTTCTTAAAGAAAACATCATACAATAAATAAAATACTTGGTCTTAGTCACTGCAAAAAGTATCTGCTGTATTATACAGCTGCCTGTGACTAACCTACCACTCTCAGACAAAGATATAGGCAGTATTTGTCTTATTCACTGTAACAACTGAGAACCAAGTAAGTTTAAAAACAGAAATAACTATAACCATTCCCTTAGATGTGTTTCTTATAGGAAAGAAACATGGGTAGCATATAGATTTGACTTTTATGTGTATGCATGAAAATTGCTAAGGGAAGTTAAACTGAAGAGATTAAAGCATAGTCATTTTTATGTCTGCTTTAGAGCAGTTTTCACAGGATAGGTCCAGATGAGGTATAAATTTCATCTCTCATACTTGTTAACTGGTGGAAATCACAAGTGACAGATCATTGTCACTCTGGGAAGCAGTGGATCTGCGAGGAGGCCTTGCTCGGGACACTGGGTTGAATAAGGAGGTAAAGCATGTGCTAAATAACAATTGTTTCAGTAAATAAATCATTTAAGAAGCTAGTAAAACCCTTTGAAAGGCTTTAAATGAAAATGCCAGTGAGAAGACAATTTTTAAAAAACAGGTTTCTTTTGGCTTTTTAGAACAATAGCATAACTTTGAAAGGAAGTCATCTGGTTCAGCCACCCTGCACACCCCCAAAGCAGGGACAGCTTCAAACTTTAAGAAGCAAAGTATACAGCTGGTTTTTAAAAGTACATGCATTTTGGGGAATCATTTTTGTCTGTAATTTATTATTACGCTGTCTTGTACTCTTTTTGTCTCCATCCTCCTGACTTCAGTAGTAAAAAAAAAAGAATAAAGTGGAAAAGGAAAATCTAAGGCTGTTCTCATTATGGTAACTGTGAAATGACACTTTTATGATTCTAGCACATCTTTTCTGTGTCATAACCATGTCTAGTTTTGTTTGTTTTTCTCTGACTTTCTCTATCCCAAGGTTTCTTGGATAACTAAGCTAGTGGTGGTTTCATCTGTTACAATGCATGGGCTGTGGGTCCAATTATATTGACTATATTGCCACTCCTTGTTTCCCTTGCCACACTCATTCTCTCACCCCCAAAAATGAAAATAAACAAGTTAGAAAAATTAAGTCTCTAACCTTTTGGGAATATAAGCATGCAGTCTGTTAATTGCAGTGAAGTTATTTCAGAACAGAAGACTGGAAGCTCTCAGAAGTTCTTCTTGTGAATAGATCCAGGGAGAGATGAGACCAGTGGCAAAGCCTTCAGGGACACTTGTGACAGATAAGTGAGGGATGTAGCAGGCAGTGAGGGAGACCTTACAAATATGGTTGAAATAGCCAGAGGAAAATCAAGAGAGGCCAGAAAGGAAACAGATTATGAGAGGGGAGAGACCAGTAGTGCCAAAAGCAGCCAGAAGATTAAAGAGGAAAAAACAGACAAGAAGTTCGGGGATTTGCCCAGGAGGAAGACTTGGGTGACCTTCAGCAAGAGCAAACTCCTATCGAGTGCTGGGTTCACAATCAAAAAGACATAGATCAGATGGAAAGCAGGAAAAGTATCAAGGAGTTAAGTGACTGGCTAAAAACAAGGGTTGTCTGAACAAGGCTCGCAAAAGCATTGTATATACTTAGGAAGGTAAAAACATGCATTTGTGAGATAGTTGCTAGGCCAGAGTTGCTACCTGTCTTATTCTCTAGCTTCTATGGCTCAGTGGAAGTATAGATAGCAGGACAGGAATTGAATAGTAACCACTAGTTAAGGCAGATGCTAAATGACAAGGGAACAAAAAACTTCTAAGGATCATTTAAAACATGTATGTAGAACATACTTTGTATTATATATTTTGCAAATGAGCTTGCATGAATACCACAGCTGAATTTGTGTTTGGCCATGAAAAGGAGAAATAGCACACCTAATTTCCAAGCAGGCACTGGTAGTGTTAGAAGCCATACACAGTACATCATCTTGTTACAATATAAATCTTTGCCCCCCACCCACCGATGCTCCTTGTTCCCGTAATCACTTGTAGTGAAATTCCAGGGAGAACAACTAATAGAGTCACAGCAGTACACCTGCATTATAACAGGAGGGGACTGTGATTACCAGAGGAGAATTTAAACAACTCAGGATTAAGTGATGCCCTAGCTGTTCTAGTCCACACAAAGACCTCAACGGACTTAGGCAATTCTGGTTTCAAAATCACCCACCGCCCACGGAATTTTTGCAGTTCTCTGTGTAGAATAATGCACTATTGGCTCATGAAAAAAAGGAAAATGACTGGTACTGTCCCAATTAGAGGGTCTCACTGTCAGTTTTGTCATCCACTGAGATCCAGTATGACAAGAATATCAACATGACCTCAACTGAACTATCATACCGTGTATCTGGGCAGATTAAGCAGTAATAAGCAACACGCTGGATAGCATCAGGTCGGGTTTGTTCTGCCTATGCTTTGGAGTATTGGAAGGTGGCACCTGTTCAATCAATACTTGTTCTTTGCAGAATCTGGTGATGGGGAAAGTTGCAAGGGTCGGTTTTATAGGTGTAATACGTAGGGGTAGAAGGGTCTATGCTTGCTACTTTCGATGCCCTGTTATCTATAGTTAAAGCTGGACCACTATCACTGCATATAAATGGATGTTTCCACCTCTTCTCATGAATGTAAACATAGGCTATCTCAGTAGGCTACAACTAAAAATTCCCCTTTTCACTTCTCACAGAAAAGACCTCATTGGAATAGAAAATGAATAGACTAATGTACCTGACATGAACCTAGATATTAATAAGGAACATTCTTAGTACACTTCCCACAAGATGTGGTAAAATTTTTGGGAAAAACAGAAAAATAACATTACATTGCAGATATCCTTTTGAACTAAAACACTATCACTGCTAATGTGAGGTAAAATTGTCATATTTATACTCTTGGCTGATTCTATACTTCAACTTTATCCTTGAGTTCTTGAGTGTATATTCATGGAAAGATCATGACCTAATGCTGATCAATATATATATAAATTGATTCATGTCTAATGTAACTCTAGTGCAGTTGATGGACTACGTCCATTTGTGGTGTAACTACAATGACATCAGTAAAGATATTTCCAGGATAAGTCTCGCTTTGTTTCAGTACAAAGTCTGGGAAAATGTAGAAGAGTGTTATTAGAAGAATGCATCACTTATCAATGTTTCCTGGCCACATCACCGAAGTTAGCACTTTCACTTTTTAATTTCTTTAGACAATCAGCAAGTTCAGCTACCATGTAAATGTTCTAAAACTCAAAGCTGGAGGGCAAAGAGGTTTGTTTTAGGGGCAGCATGCAGAAGTTTAAATTTGTCATACGTAAGGCAGAGTTGTTTGAAAATGCTTCAATAAAGCAATGTGGGCAGAACAATGACAATCAGAGGCAGAATTCAGAACAGTAAGATAATACAAGCATACCTTTATTTTCCTTTTAAATTTGACATTGAAATGAATGTACAGCATAATATGAAAATTCTCGTCATGTCTAACAAGATACGCAGTTGTGTCATGCAAATTTTCCTACCAAGTTCTTATCATGAGTAAGGCAGAGCTGGATTTCTGATTGCTCACTTGGTAGCCACGAAAAGCATTGACAGATTCCAGTTCCTTCCGATGCAGTTTTCTGTCAGTACAAAGAAAACTGACAAAGAAAAAAGCCAACTGATCCTTGGCCATGCCTGATAATTTCTCCATATACGTAAGACTTTCCAACTCAATGGCTTTACAGTTTCTACCATGTCAAGAGAAAAGACATATCAGAACACTGTCTATACCCTGGCAATTTCTCCCTCCCCAGTAGCCTATCAAGAGCTACTGAAAGATCATGAAGCATTTCTGTATTGAGCTAGGAATGAAACATGTATATAGAGGTGCCATGGCTTTCCAAATTCTCCAATCTTTCTGTCAGGCTGTCAGATGAAAGGGGATTTGAAAGCATGCCCATTTAAACCCTTTTCAAAAAATATTTACTATTATTACTGAACTCTTCAAGATTTCCTGCCATTCCCACAATTGAACATTGTAGCTCCTTAAGCAATACTGACTGTCTTCAGCAGAGATTTGGACCCAAAGACAATCGGAAACTAAAATAATACCAATGGTTTTTCCAGGTCAGTCTCCTCCCAGCTGATCAAAGGAAATTATTATGTGGTAAACATAGCAGGCAAGCCACCATGTAAGCAGAGACTATTTGGCAGCTCAGGACTGATCTGTATGTTTATGGTTTAAAATGGAAGTTGACAAAAAGCATCCTGGAGCTGGTCCCTAGCCATTTTTCTACCCTTTCTCCTCCACTGTTTCTGTTTATAAAGTTACATGATAGCAATACACATCTTAAATGTGCTTTAGTCTGCCTCCAACGTGATGACAACTGTCAAAAAGACGTCAGAACTGTATTAGAGAGCCTAGATGTTGACTGCAGATGTTTAGACAAGTAGACTGAGAGCTCTTCTCTGATTAGTAAACTGGGTTGGGAGTGCACTCATGTGGCTGCTCTGTGCTGAAAGTCATAATCTCATCTTGCAGGATCTATTTCTGAGCTGCTGCTGACTTCATTTTTCCAAGCCCTTATTAGGGCTCTATGTGCATCTTGCAGATTAGAGGCAATTCTCCCTCCATAGTTCAGCATTTCAAGGAATCTTTGTACCTTCTTATTTATCTGTCAGAGCTATATTAGTGATACCTTCAGCTTTATTGTGATCTACATGTATATCTCTTCCAGGTATGTTACTTCCATCATACAGGATTTAAGTTTTCTTTAGTTTAGTTCTGGTTCTCTCCATAGTTGCTCTGTGCCTCTAGCCATGCTCAGCTAGTGTTTTTTCCCAGATCAAAATGTCATTTCATTAAACCTTCATGCCTTCCATCCCATCAAAATATTGATGAATTTCCCCATAAAACACCCTGGGAGCTGAATACATACCAGTTCCACTTGCTGTTTTTGCTGGACTGAAACTTTGAGCTCTGCATGACTTTCTGCCTCAGGTGGCTCATAGCGGTTTGGATTTTCTTATGTCTTCAAGTTCAGAGCACTGACCATCCTGCATAGTATTACTGTGGACTGGTTGATTTTCTTTGCCTGGTGAACTCAAAATGTTTCATGAGGGGTTAATTCTGATTTTTTCTGTGGTAGCCCTCAGAATTTTTTGATTCTGCTTACAGACTCGTCTCCTGCTGGGAACATATCTAGCCCTTAAAAATTGCTCTTCAGCCTCAGTTCTGTCACCGACTGTTCTCTGGTTTCACCTTCAGTTTGTATTTTTCACTGTTTACAGTTGTGTCGTGCCATACTCTTCAAATTTTCTTATAACAGTCGTAGCATTACTTTCCTTTTGTCTGAGTTACATGGAAATTATTAGGCACATAAAGCACTTTAAAGACAGCTATTCTAGAAATAGGGCAACCTTCTAACTGATTTCCTCTGTTGCTGGCATCCTAATACAGATGCTTGCAAGCACAGCGTGACGTGCTATTTAAAACTTCCTGTGAGTTTTCCAAATCTCCAGAGAGTTTTGGCTCCAATGGAGCTTTTAGTTACTCCATTCTTTCACTCCAGCTCTTTTCTTGTTCCATTTTACAAATACCAGGAGGTGATCAGATCAACAATCATTCTAGAGCTTACCATTCCCACTGGAGTTCTACTTTGTTTGATTGTTTTTGCCACCCGCTTTGCGCGCAGTCAGAGGGAGCAAAGCAGCAAGGACTCTTGCTATATGCCAGGAAGGAATGCACAACTGCTGGCATGAAGGAAGAGGTGACAAAAGTCACTGGGAGCTCTGAAAGGAAGCAAGTAGGGAATGGCAGCTCCCGGTGGGTGATGGAGCATGTAGGTGATCAGCCCCTGGCTCTGACACATGCCCTCAAATCAGTAAAGCATGCAGCCCTTGGTGCCTGTTGTTTCATGTACATCAGCTCATTTCTTAGCTGAAGAACACGTGCTTTGTAGCTCGTGCTCGTCAATTGCAAAAGAGCCAGGCATTCAGCTGCTACCATGAGGACCCTGTGGGCTCTAATAGCCCTGACCAGCCTCACCTGGAGCCTCCCCACACCCTCTGCCCATTGGCCCTGGCGCCCCATTTCAGCTCAGCCTAGCACACCCGCTTCTTGCCTAGATTGAGTCACAGGAGTGCCTGTCTCCACTCTTGAATCTGGCCTTGTTTCCTGGATGGAGCTGGGATGTGTGTTGTAGGTACCTGGTCTCCAGCCCTGCCTCCTAGATGGTCCTGGGACCCACAGTGCAGCCTTGTTTCCAGCTCTGCCTCTGGCCACCCCCTGGACGTGGCTTATTTCTTCACCGTGTCAGAGGCTGTTGATGGACTCTGTTTCAAACCTCCAGCTCTGCTAACCCAGCTTGGGCCCTGTGGGACGGTACCCCATCAGTGAGGGGCTGGCCTGTTCTGGGGTCACCTGTGGCTCCTGGCTTGGCCCCTGCCACGGTGTAACCCTGCTCACACTGCTCCCTGACAGCTACAACTTCTTCTCTCCCTGCAGAGAAGAGCAACCTTATACCATGGTAGCTCCTGATAAAAGACAGACATAAGTTGTACAGGTAAGTCAATGCAAGGAGTTTGATCTCCTGTTATGTGACCTTTACTTACCCTGGATCTATGCAGGAGCTATAAAATACAAATTTTCATCTGTGCTTTTCCAACAAAAAGATTTATACTTGCCACATTAGATGACCCAGAGTCAGATCGGCTGATCTGTCCTTTCTCACCCTTATATCAGAGGGGAATATGGCCTAAACATCTTCAGCTCAAGCACTTCCCAGCTGACATGTGTTGAGCTGAGATATAACAAGATTAAAACTAGCAGAGGGTATAGCCGAGGGAATTGGGAAGGCAGGATAAGTTCTGTGACAACTTACTCAAATGCAAAACTTTAGTCTGAAGCCCCTAGGGAAGACTGTCAAATCTCACTCCACAAGCACAGAAAGGAAGGGAAGAAAGCAGGCCGCTGTCCTTAATGTAACAGCATCCGGAGAAGCCATACTAACAACTGAGAATAGTTGAGAGGAAAGGCACATCATATGCAACATGTTTTTGTAAATGTAGTTGGGAATGATGTTGCAGTATATGGACTTCACATATAATAGAGTCCAAAATGAGGCTCCTGCTGGGATGGGTGTTTGCCCAGCAGGGAGAAGTCACAAGCAGTTAAACAGCCATCCGAGACAGGAAGAAAATAATATTTCTCACTTCAAATATTACATTTGAACATTCAGTTACAGAGCTACCAGAAATAACAGCACACATAGTAGCAGTGGAATCCTGCATTTAAACGCATAATTTTCTGCTAATAGGGGTCTACAAGGAAGTTTCCTCTGACATGTAATTAAAGGCAGTCAGCCAGATAGGCTGCTATTCCAGTTAAGAAATTTTTACATGAAGTTTACTCTGAAGCCATGTGAAACACTTCAATGAATGCCAAAGGAATTCATAAAGATTTTCCAGTTTGTTTCCAATGTAGGAATGTATTTGACTGATTCCCTATAATATTGTTGCATCAAAATAGGACATAGGAATTTCCATCTGATGATAAAACCTGTTAATATTTCTCAAAAACATTTGTTGATTCAGCCTTTCATCATAAGCCATAAAACTTGTGAGGAAAGAGTGATATTGGTAGTTTTTATTTGTGGGATTTCCCTGTGTGTCTGTTCTCAAATTGAAAAGTGTATGAAATTCAAACTTTTCTGTTTCCTCTCTAAATTAATTCTCATCTGGAAGAAATTTTTAATTCTGAGTTTCTAAAATAGACATTTAAATTTCTTGAGTGATTTTGTTTAAGAACAGAATTCTAAACAGTTCTGTCCTTGAGCAAAAACAGTGAAAATGTCACTGTACTTCTATCTGTGTCGAAAAAGTCTAACAAAACAAAAAAACAAAACCTCGAATCCCTGTGAATTACTTTTCCTGAAGTCTACAGATATTAAAATAACTGTCATCTATTAACATTGGGTCTGTGTTTTATAGTTCTGCCCCACAGGAAAATAAATGGAAGATAAAGCAGTATAACTGTTGAGCTAACTGAATGCATGAATATTTATGAGTTATTAAACGTAAACCCAAGTTTTCTTGCCTTTCCTTGTCACTTCCTATATCGAGTTTGTGATAGGATCTATTGGGTACTAATAACCCAAAACAGGAAAACTAAATTGACTTTAATTTATTATGTTACTATGAAATGGCATTAGCAGATTGGGGGTTTTCTCTCCCCTCCCCTTGTCTGTGTAAGGACTCTCATCCTAAAATTTTGAATGTAGATACAACAATTTTGGTATATAAAGCTATTTTTATGCATGTCTACATGGCATTAGATCTTTGACAGCAGTTACTGAAATCTGCACCACTTCTTACTGAGTTTTTTCTACACTGTAGTCCACAGAAACAATCTGTGCAAAAGGCACAAGCCTCTTAAAATATAACACAACATTATTCCACCCCGTGTAAAGACTGAGGGCCAGCTTCATTCCATGGGAACTTGGTGAGGAGCTTGACATAGGCTTCTCTGAGGAGCTAGTTAAAACTTGATTTTTAATGTGGTGGCACAAATTAATAATCAAACTTTTTCATTGTTTTGTGAAACTGAGTGAAGTGTAAAACTACATTTTATATTACACTGGGGATCAGGTGCCTGAAGAGACAACAAATAAGCACTGTGCTAATAGTGGTGAAACTGAAAAATTTTTGATGATGGATTTGTTATTCTCCTGTCTACCATGGATATAAACAGAAAGAGAATGTAAGAGTTAGGGCAGGGGAGGTGGAAATCAAAATTCCTGTTTATTTTCCACTGGAGTTCAAGGCAAGAATCCTCTGCTTCTTGTCCACTTTATCTTTCCATTTCCTGAGTAGAGTTCAGGGATTTTTTTTTAATTTTTTTTTTTTTTTTTTTAATTGACAGGCAAAAAGCCACCCTGAGACTGAGGTTCCTACTAGCCCTAGAATATCTCCCAGATGAAGTTTTAACAGAAGCCCAAAAGCAGGGAACAAAGGGGCCTTCTCTGAATTGGGCTGACCCTGTTACCACCTTTATTCCAGGATATTAAGTAGCCACATAAATTACTGATATAAAAGGGCTTAATATTTATTTTTGTTTCTGAGTGCAACCGTCTTAGTCATGGTATCTACATAATGTCTAATTATAGACCTCTCTCACACAGATAAGAGGAAAAGCTCAGCAGAGAGGAAATGGCCTCAAGTTGTGCCAGGGGAGGTTTAGATTGGATGTAAGGAAAAATTTCTTTACTGAAAGAGTGGTGAAACATTGGAAGAGGCTGCCCAGGGAAGTGGTGGAGTCCCCATCCCTGGAGGTATTTAAAAGACGTGTAGATGAGGCGCTTAGGGACATGGTTTAGTGGGCATGGTGGTGTTGGGTTGACAGTTGGACTCGATGATCTTAGAGGTCTTTTCCAACCTCAATGATTCTATGATTCTATGTTTTCCTCACTCTTTCAGTGACAACTGTAGAGAGCTGGAGTCAGGAGAGTGCTTAATCCTAAGTCTTACAGCACCACCTGCTGTTCACTGCTGTGGTTTTCCTTCGTTTTTAAATATACCTGTACAGGAAGTAGTTAGAATTTATTTTTCGATTTACATATTTTTATTTGGGTAAGGGGGGAAAAAACTCCATACCCAAGAGCTGTATGAACAGGAGCCTGCATTACTGAGAGACTGGAGTGCAGAAAGTATTACACTTGCGATAACCCAGGGTTTTGTTCCCTAGGCCAGCCTTCCAGCCATGGCTTTGGGAAGGACAAAGCACTTTAAACAGAAATTCTTCTCCAAGCTGAAGGAACTGTAGCACCTGCTCAGCTCTCTGCCCCCTCCATCGTGCTATTGCGAGGTAAGTTCAGTCTGGGATCTTTCTGTCCATAAAGAAGTAGTATTCAGTGGGACAAGTGCTAGCCTAAGTAAGTCTTGAGGTGGGTTCTACTTGCTGTGGCTGACTGTCCTCATGACCTAGGCAAAAATATTTGTTTCTCCTTGTCTTAATTCTTTCCTCTGTAAAATGTAAACTAGGCAGTGCCCAATGGATGTCACACTGGGCTAGGGCACGGAAGATCTGCAGTTCCTAGCTCTGTAATTCACCAGCTGGTTAATTTGGGGCACTGTCTGGTTCCCCGGTTTCCCTACCTGTAAGACACAACCAACAGTTCCTAGTTTGCTAAGAATAATGCAGCTATGTATTGGTCCTTTGCTAACTCTCTGGAAGATACGAGAATATATGTCAAAAAGACCAAGATGCTGAGGTAGCCAAGTTCTGGAGAAATCTACCTGCATTTGATAGAAGAATCTATACAGTTGGACACATTTCAGATTCGTCACTGCAGAGAGCCCTCCCTATACCCGGGGTACATGAAAAGCCTCAGTTCATTATGTTCAGTGGCAGCCAAGGACAATAAACCCATGAGATGGGTCAGAAAGATCTAACCTAATGAACACAGTTGTATGTCACTACAGAGATTCTGTGAAAAATGTTAAATGCAGTGGTTCTTATAATGTAATGAATTCATGTAGGTACTTCAGTGAATTTTCTGTTTTTAAAAGAGAAATGCAGGATAGAGTTAGACAAATAAATGTTATTTTTCTGCTTACAAATGCTTTCTTTGCACCATGTTATATGAATAGTTCTATTTCATTATCTTTCATTTCTTCATGGCATATCATCAGTGAGATCCTCCCATTAGTATCCCCTGCTCAGTGTTTTACATAAAGAAAATAAGAGTCTTTGCACTTTCTGTTGCTGTTATGCCACTAACTAGTGGTTAAACTACAAAATGAAATATTCTTGCTGGTTCCTGCAAGTTAGTATCAAAAACCCTTAATGTTTTCAGTCTGTAGGTGCTACCTGATGTCAGTACTCTATAGTCAATGCCCTTGAACACTAAATATTTTATACAGAATCAAAGTGATGATGTGATCCATTTCCTTATGATGTCAGCAGTCTCGTTATTAACTGCAGTAAAAGCTGCTGGAAGGATCTTTATGCAAGAAACAAACTGTGGGGTCACCGTCAATATACTGCATGCTTTCATGCTATGACCATGATGAAGGTCAGGTAAATGGTGGCAGAGCAATATGCTGCATTACTGATTTGAGGAGGTGGGACCAAGACACAGTTGACCTAAGCAACCAAACATCAGGCCTCTGTGGGGTGTTAGTAGAAAGAAGAGAAACCAACGATGGAATCAAGCATCTTAGTTACCTTGGCAATCTTCTGTATTTCTGAAGCAGTGTTCTGCTTCCCTAAACACTGAAGGAATCAAAGAAGACTATTTCTTTAGTCATAGCTTCTTTAGACAAAGGGGATTCGCCTGAAAAGCTTTCTCACATTGCTTTTTCTTAGGGCCAGCTTACCAGATGCTGTTGCTGTTTTGTTTTGGGTTTTTTTTGCTGACCCCTTAAATTCTCACCTTAATACTGCAGTTGCAACCACCCAAATACAGTTATGCAAATCTTTTCTTGGGTCTCTAAGTCTTGTACAGTACACTTGTGTTGTCTTAGCTCTCTGTCATTGCCCCAACTCCTTGTTTCTTGATTGTCCTTAGTGCACCTACGTTATGTTGTTACAACACAGTGCTGTCATTACTTCAGGTATTTTGAAGGGGTGGGGGGGGGAAAAGGAATTTTTTTTTTAATTATCTTATGGCCGCTATATTGGGGTTCAGGTCAAATGCTATGTATTGTGGCTGTTCTGCTGCAAAAAGGGACTAGCCCCTTGAGCAATGTGGATTCAGGCCACTCTCCTCTGCATGGCTGATGGGCCAGGGGTAGCCCCCTGAGGCCAGTGCCCTGGGCAATGTAAAGCTGCAGAGTTGGAGGTCCCTCTAGGCTACACAGATGAGGGCTACACCCATTTAGATCCTGTGGGGTGGTAGAACTCCTGCCATTTTGCCAGCCACTGCCTCAATATTAATCTAAGTCCATTTTAGTGAGATTTAACCTGAACCATAAAAGCACACTTCATTTCTTGCAGCTTCACAGGCTCCTCAGTATGTGCCCATGTGCCTATTACTATTTTGTAAGTCATTAAGATGATCTTTGTTTCCTAAATGACGGCAGAAGACTTTTGATTCTCTCCTTCCATCTGTGCACGTAACAGGACACAAAAGAGGCATGATTCTCCTCCTCCACTGAAAATCATTCTCTACAGAGACTCACTCTTCAGTCATTTCCCCACTCTTAATACAGCACTTGTCTTTATACAATTCAGCACCTGATCCCCAGCAGTACAGGATGCAATTTCATATTCCACACAGCTCTCTACCACTCTGCAAGTACATATGCAGCACACACGCTTGGCTCACTGATGTTTTCACATCAGGAATCTTCCCTCCTTTCAGCAGTAATGGGTCCAACCAAATTCCCAGATCTAAATAACACAAGGTACTCCTTTTCTCTTCATGAATTTCACCTAATGTGTTGTTGCTTTGAACTTGAATAAACCAGTAAGAAAAACAGAGCCCTACACCACCACACTTAAAACAGGCGTGTCCTTTTGCACCTAAAGCAACAGAAGTTTATTAGGAAGCTGTCAGATATAGACAGACAGATTCAGGAGATTACAGCCGCATAGGTCAGCGAGAGAGAGCAGCAGCAATAAAGAAGACAGATGATCTGCGGTACTCCTGATTGTCGCTGCTATACCAACAGAGGTGCAAGTGCTTCTACCACATCTGGAGAGGCTAATACCTTTGTCCTGGAGGTATTGCCTGAATGTGGAGTTACACTGCCCTAGACAATGCACTGTGGGGTGTAGGTGGGGACAAACGTGCCCCCTAAAGTCTCTGTAACACATAGTGCTTCCTCATCCTTTGTGGTGCAGCAGGGACCTTTTTGCTGCTATAACCCTACATGTAAAAGTAGTGTTATAGCAAACATTATGCAGTCACTTACTGCTAAGATCGACCTCTTTCATGTTCACTTAGAACATTTTTGCTATCCCAGGAGTTCTGAGAGACACACTGTAATCAAAGACTATTGCAGGAAACTTCTCCTTTAGTAATGATCTTCCTTCCTTTTTTCTGCTCTCCTAACATGAGAGAAGTGACATTTTCCCTTAATAAGAAGGATTGGAAGGGCTGAACCAAACCAGTCCCCAGCACCATAGCATGCTGCTGCTGCTGTTTCAGTGGAAGCTTTGTCTCATTGACAGTTGCTGTCGCTAGCATCAATAATTTAAAGCCACAGACACTGTGAAGTTGTAAATAATTTAAAAAATATAATTCATGTCCATTCTTATTGCTGCAGCTCAGTCAGGATCCAAACTTTTTTATACCTGTATTTATACTAAGGAGTACACACAATAGCCAGCCTGCAGCAGTTCCTTCAAAACAGCTCTTATTATTTTTATTTAGTTAACATTTCAACATTATGTTCTTGAGAGCAGAGGCTCTGGCATACTGTAGCACATTGGAACAGCAGGTTCTGAAATTCTTCCTGTTAAAAGGTTCCCTAGAAGAATGGGAGCATCATTAAGTCATAGAAAACCCTTAAATAAATAATAATTTGACAAAAAAACAGAGTTCTCGCTGCTTGCCAGAATGTTATACAAAAATATATTGAGTCAAAGTATGACTGAGATGTGCTGCACCTAAAAATCCTTCCTCCAAGAAACATTAAAACAAACAGAAACTACCAAAAAAAAAAAGAAACCCTCATCCTAAAGTTACCTGGGACTTAAAAGAGCTCTACAGGATTTTTTTCCCTTCTTCACAGAATAAGAAATAATGCTGGTTTCAAAGAAACCTTGTAAAGTTTTCCTTAAGGACAACTTTCTGACAAGGACCCTTTCCAATAACTTCAGGTTTCTTTCCTGATATGAAGCATTCATAAATCAGATGCTAATTAGTTATCTGAGTTTAAAAGCTATGGGGCTAGGTAAGTCTCCCAAGTGACAGGTGCCTTTGAACCACAGACATTCCAGTATTACTGAGATATATTGAGGAATTTCTTCTTGTTTTGTAAAAGGAAACATCAAGAATCAGTGCAGGTTTTGCTCATGAGAATATTCCTGTCACCAATGTAGTTTACATGCATTAATATTTTTTGCCTATATGGGTAAGGTTGCTTTACTGAGTAAGGCTGTTGAACTCAGTTACTGATACGCTGTTTTTTCTGATGAAGAGCAGGAAAGTCTTCTGATATGGGCCTCATATAGGGTTCAGGAAAGGTTTATCTTGATTACTTTTTTTGTTTATTGTTTTCCTTTTCTTTTATAAACGGAAGAAAATGTTGTGAATTTTTCTAAACATTGATGCTATTGCTTTAATAGGCTATCCTGGGGGGGGGGGGGAAATGTTGTCTCTGGCAGGAAGTCTTTGTTGCACCTCTTTTCAGTTGCAACAGTAAGTTTCAGAGCCTGCAAAAGAAAAAGTGGCTTGTGTGCTGACTAGCTATAAAAAAGGTAAACTAAAATAGTTGCAAGGGCACAAAAAATCTCTAGATACAGGAAGGAATAAAAAAAAAAATATTCAAGGTTTCTAAAGAAGATTCAGTCTTTATTTTCTACAAACTTTTTCCAAACTCTTTTCATTCCACTTGTTTTCCCAGCAGCCTATGTAGAAAGCTTTCCCTTTTCACCAGTAACGTCTCAATCCTAAAGAAGGGTTGCCCTAGACCCTACCTAGTGGGATCAGATTAGATGATGGGGGATGTTTTTATTCATCTTGATATAATTGATTAGTTTTGTTCATTTTTTTCAAACAATCCATGTTCTTGGTTGCTCTTACTGCAATTTAATCCATTGTGTGGCCTACTCTAACTAGGCTGTTGTAACTCATGCAGAATTCGGCTATACTTTCATGTACAGAAACATCCAATAAGATTCACATCATCCAACCTTCCAGCTTATTTTTTTATGCATTCAGACTTCCCTGAAGTAACTGAAACTCTTCCTAGTTATTTCATTGTATGGGATCAGGCTTTTTTGTTTGGTTTATGTGAGCAAATGCAGGTTTACCTCTGAGCTAATAGTCTTGAGCACCTTTAGAGTCAATGGAGGAAAAATGGACACTTCATGTTGTGTCAAAAATCATGCCTCTAAATTCTCTATTTCTACCCAATAGCTGTAAGGGGAGCCAAGGATGACTTCTCCAGATGTGTAAATATCTATACAGGAGAAACATAAAGTTGTGTGAAGTGAGTCATATCGTGTCCCTGTCATTCTGAAAGACGTGGAGATCTTCCAAAGGACAGACCCAAAAACATGCTTTAGAGTCAGCCTTCAAACATAGGCAGAGCATAGCGTGATTCCTAGTGTCACTCACACTTCTAGTTTAGCCAGAGCGAAACTTTGCATAACAAAGTCAAACACACTTCTACAGCAGGTGGACAGGCAGGACCTCTTCATTCAGCCAGTACTAATCTGAGTAGTATGAAAAATAAAACTCTCTACAAATCTCAGATTTCTGTGTATCAGAATAGTTAGACAACTTCGTCGGTGCACCCAGAAATGACCCCAGATCTTCAAAACTTAATCTAATTTGCCTTCTATTGGAAATTCTGGATAGTGTCCTCATGTCTTGCCCTTTTGGAATTAAAGAGCTGATTCTGAGCAGCTTTACTCCCTTTGTCTTCAGCAGCAATTCAGGCATGGTGCCAGCTGCAAGACACAGTAAGTTTCAGGCACCACTTTCTTACCAGACTACCCACCAACAGATTGAAACAAGAGACCACAAGGCTAACCCTCCCCAGTTTCTTCTAATAGCACGTAATGTCTGGCAGACGTACACTAGTATCTGAGAGGGTGGTGTCTTAGAAAACGGACAAAACTATCATCATCTCCTAGCACATGATGCTCTGTGTGTTACAGCTGACTAAGGGTTAACAGTCTGGAGCAAATGCACAGTGAAGTGTTTCACTATGTAATGTGATCAGCAATAAGATACTGTTATAGAGCATGAACTTCAAAGCCCCATTTAGACTACTTTAAGAAGGTTTTAAAATATTTGGATCAGAACAGAAATATCCAGATATTGATTTGAAAATCTACTGTAAATATCCATTAGGGCTTCCAAATGCAACTTTTAGCTCCTTTAGCTAGGGAAATGCTAAATCCTTTATTCCAGGTAGTTAGGGGTAAATAATAATGGTGAGCTACAGAAACCATACAGCTCCAAGAATAACTGAGTATGATTTCTAGTTGCATCCTGAAATTCTTGCACAAGATTGTATCATTATCTGGAAATACATGAGTAAATTAATATATAGATCCACGTCACAGAAATGTCACGGTCTAGGGTCCTCAGTATATACATTTGTTAGGTCTTTCTTATTCAGAATTACTAAAGCCTGGTTTCATGCTGCAATAATTAGAAATCCTTAAATTACATCTTTCTAGAAATGAATGTCTATAGCAATAAGCATGGAAATCTTTTACTGAGTTATATAGTAAACCAGAAGAGGGGTTCATGGTTCTAACCAAGGATTCTATTTTTCAAATGACATCAAAGAATTGTTTACCATTTCTCCTTGCCTTTGAGGAGAAAAGAAGGCTCAAGAGAGGAAGGTACCAATTCTAATTAATCACATAGCTAAATCTTCTTTAAATTATAATCCTTCTTTGCACTGCACATTTACACATAGGATATAGAACTTTCTTTTTCTAGTCCCATTTTTCAGGTAGTTATTAAAGAGAAAGCTTTAAACTGACATTCCCCAAACTGTTCCTAAGTGTTCACTTTTACATGCTTTACAAATGTCCAAGGCTCCAACACCTCTGTCCTTGATGAACTAGAATTCCCACTGGAACTTCCACTGGAGGAAATTATGCTCTTTCTACAAATTGTAGTAGCTGAGCACTGGCCAAGCAGAATAGCTGTTGTACTCTGTTTACAAAGTTCTTTGCATAGCAATGGTAGATTAAATAACATTTATGTAAGCAGCTTACTAACATGTTATCAGATCCTACTATATCTTATCACTAATGTGAAACTGGCCTAGGTTTACCCCATGTGACTTTGTATATTTACCTTGGATGTCATGTTTGGAATTCATTGTTAGCTTCCACTGCAGCTAGAGAGAACTCTACGTCTTAGGTAGACCAGTGTTCCTCTGGCGATGCTTGAACATGGCATCGATTATACAGTGTGACAAGCTTTTTAATTCAGGTGTTCAGGAAAGAGCTTGAAGGTAGCCTGGGTAAATCTAAGCTTTGGTGTCCTTAACTACTTAGCAGGCAACAGAGTATGAGAATTGGTATTTGATACACTAGGTTCCTTAAATGTTTCCCTAGTATTCACTTCAGCTTCATCCTGTGGCTTTATTATACATACAGCCCACCACTCTACTCTCTCAAGGGGAGGAGGAACATGCTGCTCTTTCAATCTTTTCAGTCACTTCTCTGAGTCTTATCTGAGTTAGAGAGATATTAAGAAGCAGCAAGAGTGAGAGGGAGAATGGATGAAGAGTGGGATCAAGACGGGCAAGTTCAGATTTGAAGGCTGCAGGATAAGACTTTTGAGAAAAATGTTTTTTAGCTGAGAAACCTGAGAAACTTCACCTTTGGAGGAAGAGAATGTGCAACGAAATCCTTTATATTGTATGCTTGTCTATACACTAGAGTAGTTTCTCCACTTCCAAAGCTTCAATAAATAACAGTACTTACTTACCAAGAGCATTGCTTTTCAGAAAGTTACTTCTTGTAAGTAGACTAATATTTATCCATTTCATCCATATTCTGACTATGACACCTACAGGCCAGAGGAGAGCTGTGCAAAAGAGTGAAGATTATTTTTAGGGAAAAAAAAATGTCTTGCCTGCTCCATCACAAGAAAAGTTATTTATGATGAGGCATATACCACTCACATTACTGAGCTAATAACAGTACTGAATTCACACGCTTTTCTTTTTTTCTTTTAATTTAAAGTGGAGCAAACAACTGCTTTCCTAAAACTCTCCAAGGATAGCTTTAAAGGCATAGCTGTAGATTAGTGAGAAAGAACTTTACAAAAGGACTGTGTAATTCCTGAAAAGTCTGTTCACTCTGAATAGCTACATTGTTCCATATAAGAATGCACAGATATTAAAATATAGTGCTTTTCACCAATGGCTATTGAAAAATTACTGCCTGAAGAGAATTGTGACAGTTTTTATCTTCCTCAAATTGAAAGAGGTCAGGAAAAAAGGAGCGTTTGCAACAGGGCAAGGGATGCTGTAATTTCTGCTTGCCACTGGGTCCCACGAAAACAATGAGGTTGAGTTGCCTTGAGCTGGTGAGACGTGGTGCCCGACCCAGCCGTGATTACAGCTTCAGTAGTGACTCTGTGAAATGAAAACTTGTTCAGGAGAAGTTGAACACATGGGGAGGGAGGAAAGGTGTCAATACAGAATAAAGAAATAGAAAAGGCATGGTAAAATTTTTATCTGCTGAAGGCCAGATATATCTTTTCGGAAATGTCACAGCCTTTTTTTTCCTGTGAGCTCCTTAAACATGTGTCACGTTACTGGGGAAACTATTTGGATAATACAGTACATGTAAAAGCTAGAATAGAAAAAACCGACTTGAATTAACACCAACCACTATCTGCTTTTCAGCTCTTAATGATGTACAGTATGGACATACCACAGTCTTAATCAGTCATCAGAGCTACTGTCCATACTTCAGACACACCAACACTTTTGCTCTTTTTGTTGTGCATGCCAAAATATCTGGTGTCTGTTTTTGGGGTTTCCAAATCTCCCAGTCTTTGCTTGCTTTGTCCCGCCTTCTTCCTTTCATAGAACAGTTTCTGACTCTTTCTAGGTACCCCTGACTACTTCCCAATGGGAAGAACCATATCCCAGGTGAGAAAATAGGAAGTTTATTTTAACCTACTCTCTAAAAGAAGTGGAGGCTCCAGCCAAAGCTCTATTTATTTCAGTGAAAGACTTAAAACCATGATTGCTGTTAATATTGCCATTACCATGTGACTTAAGGAGACAGATTTAGAGGTTATTGAATAAATCCATCTACCATCTCCTCTGGTCACTCCAGATTTAATTCAGTTTACCAGAAAACAATTTTCCTCTTGTAGTCTATACCAAGCAATTGGTACCACTGCCCCCTATTTTCACTGCTAAACTTTAACAAAGTGCTGTGATGCAACTAATTCTTATTTGCATTGTTTCTTTTTGAGACAGTGGTCTATAGTCCCAATGTCCTGGTTTTGGCAGGGATAGAGTTAATTTCCTTCCTAGTAGCTGGTACAGTGCTGTGTTTTGGATTTAGGATGAGAATAATGGTGATAACACACCGATGTTTTAGCTGTTGCTAGGTAATGCTTACACTAGCCAAGGACTTTTTAGTTTCCCATGCTCTACCGACTGAGAAGGCTGGAGGTGCACAAGAAGCTGGGAGGGGGCACAGCCAAACTGGCCAAAGGGACATTCCATACCATGTGACGTCACGCTCAGTACATAAACTGGGGAAAGCTGGCCGGGGGGGCCGCTGCTCGGGGACTGGCTGGGCATCAGTCGGCGGGTGGTGAACAATTGCACTGTGCATCACTTGCTTTGTGTATTATTATTATTATTACATTATTATTGTTGTTGTTATTATTTTATTTCAATTATTAAACTGTTTTTATCTCAACCCATGAGTTTCACTTCTACTCTTCCAATTCTCTCCCCATCCCATGGGGGGGGGGGGGGGGGGCAGGGAAGGGAGTGAGCAAGCGGCTGTGTGGTACTCAGTTGCCAACTGAGGTTAAACCAGGACACCCAAACTCAATTTATTTTAGCTTTCCTTCAGCATCATGTCTCAAGAGTTACTGATTCACAGCTGAAGGAAAATAATTCAGTTAGCTTCATGACAGAAACAGAAGGACTTCTGGAGGTAGTATTTTTGCCTCCTGGGTTTATCTAAGGCTTTTCTTTGCTTTAGTTCTCCTTATATAAATTTATGGAGCTGTATTAGTTATATTTTCATTTGACTTTGCATGAAGAGCACATCTGATTATTAGCTGAATTTTGCAAGATTAACAGGCCCAGGAGTTTTTCATGCCAGTTTCTATGTCTGTACATGGAAGGATTATCAGGGTATCTTACAGCAAGATGTCCTTTTGCTGGAAATTTGTCAGAAGCTTTTCTGGTATCTACTGTGGGAAAACTCTTCCTTGAGGATGTATGACCTAACTCCTGTTCATAAAGCTTCAGCCATTAAAGACTGAAAAGACAATTCTGTTATCTGAAATGATGAAAGATTTCTCATGGGTTCCAAAATCTTTGTGTGCCTTTCCTATTCCAGGAAGGGATTCAAGAGGGGGTGGCAAGATCAATATCACTCAAACAAACAATACCATAATGTCAGTGTCCCTCCCTGGAAACAAGGGGCCAAGATTTGTTTCTCATACAAGAAGTCAACTTGTAACACTGATCTCTGCAACACTCAACAGTGAGGACTGAACCTCGGCCCGGTGGATCTAACACGAACCAGTCTACTATTCTGAGGCGGAGGCATTAAAACGGTTATGCAGATATTGCTTCTTACACTTCTGTATTACACTTATAATACCATGTTAGGCACTCTGGGCTTCTCCGCGTAAATGTCTCAGGCAATGAGATTTTAATGGTTTGTTTAGAAGAAAAGAAGTCTTGCTACTAAAAAAGTTGTCTTAGAAACTGACCTACTTCAGCTTTTTTCCCTAACTTTAAATCCTCAAATTCAAGACTAGGAACACAGCAAGATAAGCATTTTGGTTGAAGATCTTATCCCTAGAAGCAAAATGCAGATCAGTTCAGGCTTTTCTCTTAAACTATTATTTGTAATCATAATCTGCTTTCTTTACCCTTAGCAATCACTTGTCTTCTGTGATGTTTAATATTGCTCAATTTCTTCTTTCACTTATAGAGTATCTTCATCATACAGACACTCAAATCTGAGATAAAAAAAAACTTCCAAAGAAATATATGACTAATAAAGACCATCTGGTAGGTGTAAACATAAATGAGATGCGAACCAAAAATCTCAATAAACTCTGAATCACCATCAATCTAGTATACAAGCAAAGTCCCAAAACAACAGAATTACTTTGCAGTGAGTAATGTCTTGCCAGTGGGGTACTATGCACAGTGTGATTAATTTTCACAGTCTAATGAGTTCCCCCCACCCAAAAAAGCCAGTCCAAATTTATTTTGCAGTATCAGTCTTAAATTTCATTCATTCGTTTACTCTAAAGTACATTTGTTGTGATTTTTATCTATGGCACTGTACTGGGAAACGTGTTTCATATGCATACACAAATTCTTGTTATTTTAGCTTCAGAATCTGTGAAGTTCCTTGCTGTCTGTTACAGAGGGGGAAAATGTATACAGCAGGAAGACAGTGACATGGTTAAGGTCAGGCCATTACTTCTGATCCAGCAAAGAAGGAGTAACACATCAATTACCACAGATTTGACTGAAGGTTCTTTTTGTCACAGACGTAAAATGCTGCTGAACAATCCACGCCTTATAATTAAACATCGAGGGCTAGCCTGTGGCCTGCGCTTGGCTGGGGCACATGGGTTGAAATCCTACCTACTGAGTCAATGAATTGTTGAATCAACGTCAGCAAAGCCAAAGTTTCACCCGAGGCCCACGCCTCGCTGTCACACCCTGCTGCCCGAAAACAGGGCATGAGAGCCACTGAAGGGATGACCTGGACTTCTTGCAAATCTGCTAACAGCTAGCTGAAGGGAAAGACATAATATCCTGTTACCTCCTGTGTACTCTCCTCTCAGGAGGAAGATTTAGAAGCCAGCAGCTAATCTGCCAAAGAAAGGATTTATTCTCACTTCAAGGAATCTTTATTTTTTCCATTCCTGATAGTCATCTCAAATAAAAAATGATTTATCCACTGTTCTTCCATTTTCTCTTAATGCTAATGACTGCAAAGAAAAATTTCAAAATCAAGAGTTTAAACCAAAGAAAGCCCACAAAACTCCCCTTACAAGTGTATACAGAACAAACAGGGGAATGGATATAATTTCAGAAGCATTTCAAATTACAGATAATTTTAAATTATTTATTGATACTTAATGAATGAGTGATACACACTATTACATTATTTAGCAGCAGAGTGCTCTTTTGATGGGCTTTAGATTCTGTAGATATTTTTACACAGTACCTCTACTTTTCTTTTTTCTTTTTCTTTTTTTTTTTTTTTTAAAGGACCAAATACTTAGGAAATGTCCACTGAATGGAGGAGAAACAGCATCTACCATCCACCTCACTTTTTTGATTGTGTTCAGCTACTTTGAATCTACTGACTCCTAACCAGGTACCAACGCGGACTCTAAGCCCACAGAAGAAGTTGAGACTGTCCTTCCACTTAGCCAGATGAGGTGAGGTATCAGGACCTTTTCTAAGTTCTCAGCTACAGAAGCCACAATAAACTTGCTCCATCTGACCAACAGCTCTACTCTCACCAAAAGTGAGTCCCCATGCTGGTATGCTGTATAGCACTGATGTGGCACCTGCTGTGAAATCCCACTGGCGGATGCCCCTAACTTTTACCATGTTTTTGACACATTTTAGAAAGGGGATGAGCTGTAAGTGCAGAATAAATTAATAGTTTCTTAGTGGTTATCCTAGAGTCCATAATCATCTTATTCCACAATACCCTCCCTACCACAGCTGAGCTCTGAGGCTACGTGGTCCCCACAGGTAACAATTACTGTCATACAAATGTCAGAGAGAGCTCTGGAAGAGGATTTGTCCCATGAACAGGAGAGAGCTACCAGAAAGCCAGGTTTTGAGGGATCTTTTTCCCACACAGCCTGCGCTATGCTAAAAAAAGCGTTAGGATCGTTGTGTGTTCAGTATTAAAAAAATATCTTCTGTAGCATAGTACTCCCTAATATGTTACCACATCCTTCCCCTAACACTCTTCCCCAAGAAATTGCATTAACCTGGAGGTTACGCTCCATGTACTGTGCCCCTCCCCCCCCCCCATCATTCTTCCTATTCTTTATAGGTAATATTTGTTTTTATTTCCCCAAATGAGGCAAGATTTTACCAAATCTGCCTCCTTGCTCTCTTTATTTTACACCACGCCAGTTCTTCTACCCTAATTTCAAACACTTTTTGGGCCCCATTCTTGCGGAAGGACTGGCGGCTACCAGTGACTCTTCACCGTTCTGAGCAACTTATTTTTCCTCTCATCATTGCCTACATATTTGCACACTGCATGCTACTCATGCACATGCTCCCCAGTCTCTGATTAGAGCTGGCTGGGTCATTCTTACAAATCATGCATTACAGGAATTCTCATCCTTTAGTATTAAAATAAATTATTCATGTTCTTTACAAAATGAGCACTTTTATTGCTGCTGATTAAATAATATGCCTAAAATACATTGTTTGCAGTATTTTTTGCCCATCAATCATTTCATGAATTATTCAGAAATATTTGTATTACGCTATCTCTGGCACTGGTTATTTGGAGTCAGGGAGATAGATAAATATCCTCTTAACATACTCTCCCTCAGCAGAGACTGGGACTGGGAGATAGGGGAGGTGTTGTGGGTAGCTTGCTGTGGGTGTTGTGGGAAATACCTAAAAGTTTTTTAAAAAAAAAAAAAGTAGATAAAAGAAAAATACTAAGATTAGATGCTTGTGATTCTAACTACAGTGTGACTTCTGTCTTTCCCCTTCCTTTCAGAGAGGGAAGGTGCTGCAGTTCAGTAATGATTTTGCTGTACACTGAATCCAGACTGAATCTCCAGGAGAGGGAGACAATGAATAGGCCAGTAGGATGGATTGAACGCTGATGTCAATTAAACCGAAACCATGAAATAAATGAGGGGTTTCAGTGGTTGTTCTTCATAGCCACTTCAGTTTGGTATGCGAGGGAATGCTTCTGTTTTATTGCAATAGTAAATTTCAGAGCACAGGGAGAGAGAGAATATTGGCATTTCAATCAGAGCAACTTCACAAACACACACGCGCAGCCCACTCAACTCTGTGTTGAAAGCTTTATGAAAGAAAGCCTGTAGGATATCCAAGAGATTACTTACAAGATTCTAAGGGATGGATTTTTACGAAATCCTTATAACACAGCCTGGTGCCCTTGCTGAAGTGAATTTGAAATATGCCCCTGAGCTCCTCAGAGTCTGCAGACAATGCTCATAGGTATCAGGGTATACATGCATACCTACATTTATTACAACAGAGACATACGCTTGTTTCAAATACGAAGATAAGGTGTCAATCTTCAAGATTTTAAAAAATCAATGGTGTTTGTAGGGGCTGCTCTTAATTTTCATTACCCCATCAGTCATTCAGGAAACAAGGTTTGTCTGTGTTGCTTTAGCTTCTGAAACAACAGCCATTGCACAGGGATATGGGGGTAGGAGTGACAGACAAAACAAGGTTTTACGTTTTCAAGTAATAGCAGACTACACCATCTTATGCCTTGATATATTCTGAGAATTTTCTTGAGAAGCTAATATTGCATGAGGATAAAATGTAGTCCTCAGCACATTAGTAAAATATTTATACACCACTTACTTTCTTGCTAGAAAAAAAGGGACCTATTCCACATGTGCTAAGATGATTCTCAAAGGACCTGCAGATTTTCCTTGGCCAAACTGTTAAATCACAGTCTCTTTAATAAACTGGAAATGCCTTTGCCAAACATTGTGATAAAGTGTGCTCCTCGATAGAATATGATAGTTCACAAAAAGAAAAAATTTAATTAGTTACATTATTCAGAAAAAGACCCTAAAATGTGAGATTTTTATAAAGTTCTGGGAACCGAACTGACAGTTAATTTCAGTTTATACCATGTTTATAAATAACAGGAATAGACCCTGGTACTAATACTCTAAAACCTTACAATATACAATGTGATCAGTTTGCAATTGCTACATAAATAAAATTATAACACAGTTCCCATTTTGAGATGTATTTTTCACCTCAGTTGAACTACCCAAACAAAGCTATTGCTGTGAGGTAGGTTTCTCAGAGGAATTGATATCTTTATGGGAGTTAGAAAGAGAAACGAGTGAAATCTGGGTTTAGGAAGAAATAAAATTAAATAGCCCATTTCTATAGAGAGCTTTTTGCCATCTCTGTGCAGAAATTGCCTCAAATCAGCTTCCCTTACATTTTGTCCCCTGTCACATTGCCATGGAATTTGATTCCCAGCCTTCAGGTGGTGCTGAATTTGTTCTGATTTTGCTATGTAATTGCTGCATTACTTGTAAAATTGTTTAGTCACAATTAGTCAGCTGATGCATTGAGTCAGCGGCAAAATACAATATACAGTTTTGCTGAAGGTGTGTGACCTCATCTATGCAGTTCATCTGACCCAATTCAATGAAAAAAGTACCTAATGTTACTTGTTTAGATGGTGGTTTATTGTTGGGTCGGCTGAACTGCATTTGTTAGTTCCTGAGCAAAATACAATGGCAAAGTATAGGCAGGTAACTGCATGTAAATGTATATAGTTAAGTCCTGTGAAATAAATTTGGAGAAACTATGAGTGACCATGCTCAGTCTTTTCCAGACTAGTGAGTAGTATTCAAGACATGCCACGTGCAATGGTTGGTCTTGTTTAAATGTCAAATTCCCTGTTCTGCTAGCTGCATGGCACCTGCAGTCGCTATTGAAGACAGCACCTTCCACTGACACCGATGATAATTGTGAAAGATGAGCATATCTGTACTTGCAGGTCTGAGAAAGTAACCCAGGAAAGTGGTAAGATCACATTCAAGGGGAGGCAGGAGAATAAATTCCTGAGCACTTAGCTACATGCCATCACCTCCAGGTGGCTGAACATAACTCGGAGCCAGACCCATAAGCAAAGTGGTACTTGCTCTTCCAGGGTTGATTAAGAGGATAGGACTAAGAATGGGAGAAAGAGAGGAGCTAGGAGAAGGGAAAGTCACCACCCAGCTGCCCTGCCAGGGGCAGTGCGGTAACATCTAACACCCCACCTGGCTGCAGCAGCAGTTGTGTGGTAAAAAAGGGCAAAAGGGGCATAAACATTTTGCTGTGCCCAGCAATATGCTGTCCTGGGCAATTGCTTTGTTTCACCTAGCAGGGCCCTCCTCAGAGAGCTCCAGTAGCAGTTCACAGGTGACAATGGCTCTGCAGGGGGCTGTAACATCCTGTGGGAGGGAGTCAGCCCCAGTGTATATCTGGGTCCTGAGAGGCCCAGCAACGCCAGCTCACTTTCTTCCACAGCTGAGGATATGAATTGCCCAGCAGCCTTTGTGCTAGCACAGCCAAACAACCAATTATACGCTGCAGATACGGCATACATGCTGTACTGGAATTGTTCACAATCCACACGCAATCCAAAAGCCACCATTTAACCACCTTTGTCATAACCGCAACCTTTCAGAAACTGTGCATTGTCACTGAAACAATTGTTTTCTCATGGTTTCAGGTGCCAGAGGAATCAGTGCACTCCGCAAGTTTTATGCCTTCTAGCACTTCTATTCACTTCAGACAATTGGATCAGCATTGTACAGCTACTATTCCTGCAGGTTTTCATCATTTGCCTGAGTTTATACAAGGGATAAAACAGAGAGGGCAATTCATCTCTTAGCCAAAGGAAAAGCGCTGGTATTTCTCTCCCGTTGAAGCAACGCAAGTGTGACAAAAACTCTGTGTGATTTGAATAGAGGTGCAATTCACTGGGGAAATTCATAAGTAGAATACACCATTTTCCTTGGACCAATTACATTTACAGTAATTATTTGCATATTATGATCAATTATTATACAAACAAAAAAGGCAGCTCTGCATTAAAAAATTTAACCAATAACATAGAAAAATCTTATTAAAGGATGTCTGAGTCACAGAGCTACGGGGTCCTGATTTATTGATGATACAAAAGCAGTCAGACTCATCACTGATATTACAATTTCGGTAGACACATGATTCAGCTACACAACTAAAATGTAGAATTTATTACATTTTCTTGTCCTTATTGACATAACCTTTTTCTGTTCATGTGGAATTTCACACTGTAAAAAGCTCACTGTCAACAGATTGAAGACAATTAGGAATATTCCTTCCTTGCTTCTCTGTTGTATATACTAAAAAGGATAGTGCAGTCCCATATTACACTCTGTTCTGTCGGCATTAATCTTGAGCTGGAATGTGTATATAGTTCATTTTGATCTCAGCTGTACCATCTTTTTTGCAATGTTAGAGTTGTTATTGAAGTTCCAGAATGAAAATATGGACTACATCTGGGGACAACAAATTTCACTCATATGAGGAGCAAACCAAGGAAAATGACAGATGGAGGGGAACTGCGTTGGTGTTAATAAACTGTACCTGCTGCTCTGTTTAGTACGCAACAGTTCAGAGTGCAGTTTTTCAGCCTGGCTTCCCTGGGGATGTTCAAAGCAAGCCTGGGGAAAGCAGGGGGAAAAAAATATTCCTTTGCTTAACCACTTCCACTTATAATTCAGTACAAGCCAAACTGCTGGCAGGCCATGGAATATTCAGGAAAGGTTTCTTTTTTTGCCAGAATCTGAAATGGTAATGATTCTGCAAGTAGGAAAACTGCCATGTTGTAACACTTAACTGTCAAAGTTCTGTGCTTTGGTAATACAGGGGAAGGAAGAGGCAGAAAACTATCCTCTCCCTTGAAAACACTTGGGTGAAAAGTAATGGCAAAATGGTTAAGATTCCTGTGGTGCTTTGAAATGAATGTTAGACATTTACCCTTGATATATTCATAAATTTCTAGCTCTTTTCCATATTCTTCCATTTTCTCCTGACATCAAATGAGACATTTTGACCCAAAGTGTTGTGTAGTATTATCGTATGTCATAGAGAGAGAAGTGATTTCACAAAAACAGGGAAGTGATTCCTATGTATTACTTATCTTCATCACAAGAGGGTTATAGGGCTTTACTAGTAAATTGCCTTAATATCCTGAATGAGAGATGTTATAGGAAAACACAGAAATGTATGTTTATTACTGTGCCCTGGTAATAATCATTGATCCTAGAGGTTTATTTTAACCCTCTTGTATAATTTAGGGTCATTATAGTCTCCTGTGCTGTGAGCTGCAATATTTAAAACCCCATTAAGCCTATAACCTTGCAGTTAACCTGTTAGCTCACTGTTTCCTTCTCTGTAGTAGGTCTGGAAGCAAAGGATTTAAGCACTGGAGGTCACTGTATTATTATTGCAACATCCAGCCAGCAGTACACAACCCCACCACCCCTCACATGAAGGAAAAATGCACAGAGAGCAAAGATCAGGACAGAAACATAGGCTGCATGTGAGCATGAGTATGTCTTTCTTGTTGCTGTTGCAGGCAGTCCTACCAATGCCCTGTTAGTCAGCATATTAAAGGAAAACAGCCTAGAATCTGACCAGTCAGTAGAGCCTGGTCAGACTACAGACCTGACCATAGGCAGAATATGCATTTTGGGAGGGACTTATGGTTTAAGACTCTTCAGAAACTTTGTGCAATGTTTGGTGACAATGCATATACCATCTTTATTAAATATTGATGGGTTTCATTCTCCTCACATTTCAATAGCTTACTCTTTCCCATTAAGTTTTAGTCTTGTTTACTGCAGAGAACAAGTGAACAGTGATTTAAGTGTTCTTTAAATTCATCCAAATACCATTTAAGAGCTGTCATTTCTTAAAAGGATTATATTACTCCCAAAATTAGAGCCAATAAAAAATGGTTCTGTTGGTCCATGACAATAAGCATTGTATGATTGGAGAATAATTTATGGTGTAACTAGTCCTCTACCTTGGGCCCTTCACAAGCCTTAGCTCAACTCTGCCAGAGACAGCAGTACATAGCAATAGAAATTGCCCTTGCGAGAATGTGATCATCCTGCCCCACAGAGTAGCCCATACACGGCACAAGTCCTGGCTATGGTAATCAACCACCCTCCAAAAAAGCTTGAAATCTTGAGGGGTCTTTGTGCATTATGACGAAATCCATTGGCTACTCCCGTCAGTTTGGGTTTGAGGCACTGATGGCTGAAAGGCAGGAGTGTGTAATAATGATCTGAATGGGAGCAATGCTTTATCTGAAGCATTATGTACAGTAAGAAAGGTGTAAAGGAGCAGCCCATGCCACTATGTTCATATATTTTACTTTTGGCAATCACTTGTGGCTGATTGCTTAATGGCAAACCTTACCACTAAGATGAAGCTGACAGAAATCCTTTGTAATGATCTCCCGCAACCCCTTGGTAGTCCTAAGCTCTGCACGACTGTGTACTGGCCTCTCTGGAACTTCTCCGCAGTACTCCAGGTGTGCAGGGAGCAACTGCTGAGCCAAGCGTGTTCATGGCTCAGAGATACCTTTGATGTAACAGATACCATAAGCCTAAAATTAGCCAGTTTTTAATCTTAGATATGGCAGTGACAAATTTTACAATGGGTCACAAATCAACTACTTCTTTGTTTTTCACATTTTCAGATGACTTTTCGTTATTCTGCAAATGCCAGAAATCTTTTGTAGCCTGTGAAATATTGTTCTCATGTTTTGATCCTTTGGCATGTGTCATTACAAAGTGTCACCATAATAGGCAGACACTGCTTTATTTAGAACACACATAGGTGTGGAAAACATCCACACCCTGAGGCACTACACCTCACCCTCAAGCCCTGCCAGCAGCCCTGTCAAGGCCATCAGCATACAATCAACTTGTCTTCAAGTTGCAACTGCACTTCGTAACTCAACAATGGTGCTCTATGTATACAATATGATTCACCAAATTATCCACCCACAACTACTAAGAGAAAGGGGTGGGAATATGAGCTTTCTTCATTGTTTCTCATGGTTATAAGGATTTCTCTTACACAAACATCTGTGTGGAATGATCAACTTTGGTAAATGTAAGACATTTAAACAGAGATAGTTTGAATTGGGAAACTCACAGCGACCCTAAGGCATGACCTGTGTATCTTTCCCCGAAGAGCAAGAGGCTGAGGGGACAGAGTGCAAGATGATAAGCAAAGGGTTAACCCAGGTTTAGTAGTGCCATTTGTTCATGTGGGCTATATTCAGCATTGTTGCCTGTTTAAAAAAATGGCAGAGCTAGCTAAATAAGCCTCTACCAGACAGGAGGTGGAAGTGATAGGACTGAGCTAGGAAATCAGCGGTCGTGGATGTGTACAGTAACTGCTGAGGAACAGATATGCACAGTTCTGGACATCCAGAGGCACCAGTGTCATTTCATCCCCTGACACACCAGTTTCTAGACAGATTTGGGTAACCTGGCCACTCGTACCTCAGCATGCAACCAGCAGTGAGCATCCAAGAAGGGCCACAAGCAGGAGGACAGGCTGTCTCTGCAAAACAAAAGGGACAAGAGGAATGAGAGTGCTGTCGCTGTGTGAGTTGCAGCATGCGATCGTTCATCTCTCAGTACCTGCAGTGTGAGGACAGGCTCTGCTGTCATGAATCTCACCAGCCATCCGTGGGACAGGAGGTGGGACACCTGGCAGTCGCCATGGGGTGAGTGTGGCGCCATGGCCAGCCTGGTAAACAGGGAATCAGCCTCTCCGGACGAGGAGCAAACATGCTCCCTCTCCGGGACCTGCAGAAGCACTCAGTACATGAGGGCATTTACTGTAACAGGAGTTGGCAATTTGGAGAGACATACAACTTGAATTCAAAGTTGATGTATAGTATGTTTTAACCAACTTTAAACTTACACTCATATGCTAAATGCAGCGTGCGCCAAGAAAAACACATTATTCTGTGGTATTTATGTCAAAAGCATGCTACTGTTTTCTCCAACAGAAGCAAAAAATGAAACACTTGACTCCTGCTGGCACCCTTCATATTAAAAAGGATTTATTATTGTGATGCCTAAATCTTGTAGAGGACAGCTTAAGGGCACATTTGACCTTGCGGATTCAGAAGCCAAGGAGGCAGATTTTTTTAAAAATTCCACAATGTATGGCTGAAAAGAGGACGAAACCTCCATGCCCCGGGGAACACACTCCCCCCAGAGTTGGCCTGAGGCCACTGCGGAAGGCCTGGAGCAGGCACACGCCCCTCGCTCTGGAGAGCCGGGAGAGGGGTTCACAGTAATGGCTTTTTCCGCCGCCAGCGCCCGGCCTCCTCCACCGACTCTAACCCCTCGGTGGGCAGGACGGCCCAGCGGCCCGGCCACCCCGTCCCGCCTCCTTGAGGAGGATGAGAGGCTGCGCCCTCACTCAAGATGGCCGCCCGCCTCCAGCGTCTCAGACGGGCTTTGAAGCCACGGGACTACGGGTTAAGATGGCGGCTGTTTAACTGTGGCCTCCGCGGAGCTTGCCCTCAGCCAACATGGCTGCTGCTCCCCTATTGCTTCCGACGGCAGTGAAGCCAGTTTGCCCTTAGCCAAGATGGCGGCCCCCAGTGGGCAGTGGAGCGCCGTGGCGCGGCGGCTGTGGTGAGGAGACGGAGCGCGGGGCTGAGCGAGCAGCCGGCGGAGGTGAGGCGAAGCGAAGTGAGGCGAGGCTGCGCCTGCCGCCAGGTGGGGGAGAAGGAAGGCTCTCCGCAGCGCGGCGGCTTGTGGGGAGCTGGGTGCCTGCCGGGTTGAGCGACCGGCCGTGAAATGGCGGGTCGCGGCCTGGCCGGGGCCGGGGCCGCGACGGGGGGCCTGTGGGTTCGGCCGAGGTTTGGGCAGGGCGGCGCTGGCGCGTCGTGGCATGGTTTTGCGATCTGCTGGCTGGAAAGGTGTGGGGACGGTGGGGTGCACCTCTGGCCCGCCGCAGGGAGGGAGCCTGTAGACTGCGAGACTCCAGCCAGTTGTGTCCCAGAAAAAGCAGCGTGGCCGGGCGCAGGATGGCTCTTAGGGCCCTCGGTTCCCTAAGAGCCGCTGGTGCCTCTGCAAGAAGCAGCGTTTGTGGGTTGTAAGAATTTCCACCGATGCAATGGATTAGTTGTGAGTGGCCTCTTAAGGTTTTCTTCAGTGGAAAAGATTAAATAATCCAGTTACGTCTTCTCTCTGCAGTAGAACTAGCTAATTCTTTATTCAAAATATAAAGGAGTATTTCTATTCAAGATTTATAAGATGGTTAAGTGTTTGGCATAACCAGGAAACTGAAAAATCAGAAGTGAAAGTCCTTGCCGGTTATTAACTCTGCAGGCAATTACCTATGTGTATAACTTAATGCACTGCATGGAAGCTATATGGGGCTATTTGTCAGCTGCTATCAGAATCAAGTCATAAAGTTGTTCCTGCCTGCTGTTCGTGTACTAGCGACATTTAGAAATGATCATTTAATGTGCATATGCATGTCACTGCCATAAGAAGGGAAGAAACTACTGTCTTAAGTTGTCCTCGTAAATTACAGAAGTTGCTTTACCAGTGATGATCTGACTGTCTTCTCTTGACAGATGCACCCTGATGGTAAACAGCATCCGTTTTCCATGTGGAAACGAATGTACAGGCTGAATAATCAGCTCCGTACATGACTTCTCTTCAGAACTCACATTTTTTGCCTATACTTCTAATCTGACACTTAGCTAGAGGGACTTTTGAGAGTTTCTCAGTATTTTTTTTACCACATAAACAGAGGTCATAGTCATCACTGCTGTTATGTCCTGGGTACAAGTTGCAGTCAGCCGATCCAGTGAGGATATATTTGATGAAGATGCAGATGAGATGTATCTACTACAGAAAGAATGGAACAGCGCCATGAAAAAAAGATTGAAGGTATAACAATAATTTAATAGTCTTTTTAACCATTTTAGATTTACTGATACATACCGTGATATACATATGGCTGATTTAAAGGGAAAGCTAAGAGTGGTTGCTTAAAAGTTACTGTGGCTTAGTTTCTTCTGAATGTCAGGAAAATTTAGCAGGAATTTACAGAAACTCTATCCTAGTAGTCTATCAGAGCAAAGCACTGGTTTACCAAAAGACATTGGCTCCCTCTGTACAACCATATGCATTTGTAAAAGGCAGTGCTAAATTCTCATGTGAGCTATTTGCTTCATACTTGTAGTATACCACTAGTAAATGTAGGGCAACACAGATAAACAGTGCTAATAAAGAAATATGAGATGTTTGGGGTTTTAAGTAGATTTCTTCATCAGTCAGATTTAAGATGTGTGACTCCATGTGGAACCACAATTGGATGTTGTGGTCTGGGTAGTTCTGTGGCTTATTTATTCTCCTAGTGAAAAATACATTTTATGAAAGCAGGCTTCTGCAGACCTTCTCTCCCTGGAATTCTGCAGGGAACAAGTACATAAACCCAGGTTACTTCAACAAATACATTGTCATTCAGAGTGGGGCCAGTAGGGCTCGTCTGCTCATGGGTGAACAGCATTTGGCTGAAGAACATGAATGGAAGCTGTTGTGTAGGCTGTTGATGAGGAAGGGCATTACAACAGAGCTGTTGTATTATTCTCCAAGGAAAGGTTTCCTGCATCTGAGTCCCTTGAAAAGACTGGTTTTCTTAAGGGGCTGTTTAGTGTTCTTACGCAAATCCTTCTGGTATTTTATGAGTAGATACTCCAAAATCATAAAATGTTACTGAGGTTAGAGCTGTATGTTGGGCAAAATAAAGAAACGTTCTTGTTCCTGGCTATTTCTCTAGCAAGGCCACCAATTTTCTTCTCTCATGAGCAAATAGAAGTTTTCGGTCTTACAACTTGCAATTTTGGTGTGAAAAAAAGTTGAGAATTATTCTATGTTATATGGTAATGTGATTAGAATATAAAGAAATTAATTTGCATTACAATCGTTAGCTGTTTCTTACAGAAAGCAATCATAATGTTATGTATAATTTATATGTGACTCACTCCATCACCGTCTTTTTTTCCCGTATAACTCTTGAGTGAGATATGGCAAACAGAGAAGCAAGGCTCAATAATTAGTTTTGTGAAAACAGGTAGATGGATTACAGACAGGAGGGTACCTCTGCTAAAGGGGAAGCTTTGCAGCCTATGTATTTTTAGATGTCTAGAAATCTATATGTGGTATTCTTTAAGGAATTTTTCATAAAGGAGTTGGTCATCATAAAAGCAAGCATGCTTTCCTGCAGTTTTGTCTTATTTGTTGACATTTCTAAAAATACTTTTCTTATTTTCTGACCTTCTGGGGATCCTTTTGGAAAAAAACTGGATCTTACAGATCAGTAAATCATAATGCACTGCAAAAAGCATGTTTTGGTTTGGCAGTGGGGGTGTAGCCGGGCGGCATCTTCAAATCCAGAAGCTGTAATTTAAGAGACTGAATACTTGTTTAAACTTTTTTTGTTGTTATGAAATTGCCATAGGTCCAATTTTTCATCTTGTGAACAACCTGTTTCACTACTCTTATTACAGGAAGGCTATAGGGATGGAATTGAGGCTGGGAAAGAACTTGCACTCCAGGAAGGCTTTAATCAAGGTTACAGACACGGTGCTGAGCTGATGGTTACATGTGGCCAGTTCAGAGGAACCCTGAAGTAGGTTACAAACTCCTTAAGGTCGTGTATGTGTGGAGGGTGTGTACGGAGGGAGCGTGCATGCAAGTTTTCTGTTTGTTTTAATTTAAAAAAAAAGTGCATTGTAAATCTGTCCAAAGTGAGCAACCTGGGAATTCTCAGGTCTTGAATACAGGGAATTACCTACCTGGGTGTAGAGTGGTCATTCTTAAAAATCCTCCTTCAGTTGCTCTTCCAAAATTATCTGAATCTACTTCTTTAAGCTTAATATTCAGTTCTACTGCTTGAATTTCCCAGAAAATGTGAATGAAAGATATATACATTTATATAGTATAGATATCGTCACATTGCTGATTCCCTTCAACAGCTCGGGGTCTGTGTGGGTACATGTAATTACTTTTTTTTGTTGTTGTTGTTCACTTTTCAGTGCTCTCTTATCCTGGTGTCATTTTAATGGACATGATTCTGCGTTAAGTAAGATAAATAATCTTCTTGATGTGGTTGGAAAGCATGAAGAAGATGTGCTTAAGAATCTGAATTCTGTTGAACAGCAGCCACATCTCAGACACATTTTAGATTCTGTTCAGGACATGGACCTTAATCACACAGCACCAGCTGGGACAGAGTACAATGAAGTTAAAGCCGGAAAACACGAAGACGTTGGCAGCTCTGGTGAAAACATCTGTAGAAATAATGGTGAGGTTGGTTCCTTGCAGTCTGAGTGCAGCAAGGCAAAACTCTGCACAGATCCTGAAAGGTCAACCCTTGCTTGGGTTAAAAAGCAGACTGTTTGGCTAGTAGAGCAACTGGGCTTATCACCGGATATACTCCACCATGTCCAGCAACTGGAACATTAGTTTTTCTGTCTCATGGTATTTAAAATTATCTCCACTGGATTTGATTCTCAGTTTGTGGACCACGTACAGGCTGATGCATCACTTTGTTTTAGGGAAATCTGATTTTGATGCTTCCCAGTAGAGGTAACTTCTGTAAATCTTCACCATGCTTTGGCTCCTGGCAAAACAACCCTTGCTTCCAATCTTAAATGTAACTTACACAGAAAGGGGAAATTACTTTTAAAGCTCTACAATGATTTACTAAACATGTTTCTGTTCTGTGTCAGAAGCTATCATTTCACTCTCACTTTCTCTTTTGGCAGCAGTTTGGAAATAGAGCAGGTCCCTTAAATAGCCCTTCTGAATAGGTCCCCTCTAATATCTAAAAAATAAATGCCCAGTGCTATAGACAAGCTGTTCTTGCAGAATAAGCTGCTGTTGATGATATGCTAACTCTATGCAAAATAGAGCAGGATTTGCTGCTGATTTCTAGAGTGCTGTGAGTCTCTCTAGTCACTATATAAAATATAGGAATTTTTCACCTTTTGTCAAATTCTTCCTCTTATCTTTTGTAACCACTATGCAGTGCACTTTCACAGTTAAAAATTATTTTTTTCCTCCTCATACAGTTCTATTTATTTAACTTTTGCTGAAAACACCATTCTCTTCAAATGCAGAATTACTGACAATTCCATGGTTTTACTGTTAGACCATCTAATCTTACCCTGTTAGACCACACTGAACACATTTCCAGTCTAATAATTTCCTTGTGTTATTTTTGTATTTATTTCACCAGTCCTTCTAGCCTGAACTCTTTCCCCCATTCCCATCGTGTTTTTCCCAAACTCTTCAAGGAAGCCAGGCTTATTCACCTTCTCTTAGAAACACGTGTATTTCTGACAACTTTGTATTTCTGTGCCAACATTCTATGTTTGACTCCTTTTCCTGTTGCTTGCCTTAACTGTAGCTGTGAATTGCTCTGGTCAGGAAGTCTTTTCTTTGTGAATGCCTATCTCTGTTTTACACTAATTGAACTGATTTGCAGTAAGTTAGGAGTTTACTTGTTTTAAGTGGCTTGTAACTTTCCTTCATGTCTGAGACAAAGCAGGTTTAGACAGAGAGAAACTGAAATTTTGAAAGGCTGACTTAACGATACTTTTAAAAAAAAAAAATTAAATCACAAAACAGTTTTATACTTTGAGGCCAGAAAAAAGCTAAGGTAAAAATTACTTGATTTTCAGAGACTGAGTTTACAACTTTCTTACTAAAGACTATCATCCTGCCATGGAGTTGGTAGACCGTAAGGTTGGCTGCCATTCAGTGCCACTTCTGCATTAGGGGAAAACAGAACTGCAGTTAAGAGTCTCTTACTGAACCTGTTTCTGAAATAGTGAACAAATAGGGCTGTCTGCATTAATTATGTATGTACAAAATTGTTCAAACAACTTTCTTTTTCTCAATTTATTTAGCATAATGCTGACATGGATAAACATTACTTTTCTACAAGTGGATGTGTTATGTTATAGCCTGTATCACGTATGTTAGACAGAAATTTCTTCCATACTGTGGTAGAATATGGTGCAGACAAAAATAAAGGTTACTAGAGCAGTGTTAGACTTTCCAAATTTGGAAGTTTAAAAATGCAAATTCAAGAGTATTACTTCTATGTATTTAATAGTGTGCAAAGAGGAAACTTCATTCACAAATTACTAAGTAGACAGTGAGCTTGCCAAGTTCTCTCCAACTACTTCTGCAAAAGCAATCTACACCAGGGAAAATATTTCTTTCTTGTTTGATTATCAAACAATAGATTGTGTGTTTTACTTATCTATCATAACAGCTTCTGTACTAGTTGCGAAAGTACTTTCCTCCACTCTGCACAAAGTTTCTGTGCTTACTGTGGGGTTACTTTTTTCCATGTTATCACCCAGAGTTTCCAGTTTGGCTGTGGAGAGATTTTCTTTTGAGCTGTCTGTAATACTTGGCTTATCTGTCACTATCAAATCTTGCAGACCAGCCACAGAAAGAGCTTTAAGACTATTAGAATCCATAATTTGCTCAGATGGTGGTTGAGGTTTTTGTTTCATGTCTACTTCCATGTCTTGTGTTTCACTATCAGCTTTCACCTTGGCAGCGTTCCTGAAAATCGCTCTCATGACAACTGGGACTGACATGCAACTGAAGGAGGAAATGAAATATTAGTCACTATTACAGACTTCATCCATTCTTCAACATACTTTTTTTTAAACTGTGGCTGACACCTGAATGGTACATGTGGTGGAAAACAGCACTACCTCCTTGCATCTTTTTGCCCTATACAACATAATAGGCGTTACATTTAACTACAATATAACTACATGTGCTATACCGGAAACATATGTTGACACAATGAAATCAAGTGCCGGATCTTTGAGCTTAGCCGTGCAAAGAAACTTTGATAGAAAGAACGGGAAGGTTTGGTCAAAAAAAGAAAAAAAGTCATAAGGGTGCTTTTAATGAAAACCTAAACTATAATATTGAAATATATTCATTCTTCCTGAGTTTTATCATTGTAACTTTCATGTTTTGTATAAGACAGGTACAGAGCATATCTTCTCTAAAACACTATCGACACTAGAGGAGTTTTTTTTCCACCTTAACAATAGAGTTACCTGGTTCCGGGAATAGTGTCTAGTATCCTGTGACTTAAGACAGGGCAGGCTAATTAAACAGGTTCAAAATCCAACCTGCATTGATCTTGCTGTCATCAAATAGATAATAGTTGTATACTAGCTTATGCCAAATAAATTGGTGCTCCCAGTCCTTTCTCTAACATATGTTCATATATCACAGCAACTTGCCTCTCTGGGAATTTGTTTCAGAAAACAAGCCAGAGACAGCGTTGTAGATGTGCCATATATACCTCACTTTCTGAAAAGAAGCACTGATTGGTATTCGGTAGATGTGGAAAAAGTCCTTTCCGTGCTATTTTAAGTTATACCAGTCATGAGACTGTCATCAGCTAAAGTCTTCAGAAAAACATGTTTACAAAAGAAAAAAAAAAAGAGCATCTTTATAAAAGGTAAAACTCTCTTCATTCGAAAGTGTTTCCCTGCCCCACATGGTTTCTACTAGAAAAAAACACTTTCCATCACTATCAATGTTTAAAATTTTTGAGAGGTACTTAAGACACTGAAGTAACTTATTCTCACTATTACAACTTTTTACTAGACTGAAGTTTTCTGTTTGAGTTTATGGCATTGTGAACGCACATGATATTTCCTTTAAATGGACATCTGAGGTTCATTCGAACTGTTACAAAATAAAATAAAACTACTTACCGCTTCACAGCTCTTGCTATAAAGTCGTCACTAGAATTTAGAGTTGGATCTTGAGGATTTAAATGAAGGTGACATTGGACGTCTCTGGAGGTTATAACATCAATTATCACTAAGAAAGAACAGAGTATAAGTATTTCAAAATAAACATTTTTATAAATGTTGAAAACCATCCTTTCATTCTCGTGCTTCAAGAGAGGTGAGACTGAAGTCAATGGGAAGGGGCTTGCAGCAGTGGTCTTGCATAAGACTTGCTTTTTCCTAATATACTTAAATCAGAAACAGTAGAACTCACAATTTATTAATTAACTGCAGGCCAAGACAGAATAGGACTTGAATATTTGCATTTACTTTCTGTTTTACGCTGAATACAGAACACTTTAGTAAGCAATTTATACACAAGTGCTACTTTGTGTTTTTCATGGGTTGCACACCATTGAGAGTAGCCCTTAGAATGTATTTGTAATGGAGGAGCGTAGTGCAAGAGCCTAGATAGGACCAAGTCCCTTGTCAGCCCAATAAAGAGGACAGTATCAATTATTCCACACGTACCACAGGCTAAATTCTCTTTCACAGGATGAAGGAAAAAGACAGAAAAGCTGGTGTTCTTCTGTGGTACCACTTCAAAGTAAAGCAGTTCTGAATCATCTAGAAATAAAATTACTATTTAGTCATATTCACGCATTGAACCTTGACTCTGGCTGAATCACATGCCAGAATTTAAAAAATACTGATACAGTAGAATCTAATTATTAATTACTTTGGCAACTTAGTTTATGCTTATAGAAGTGTCAGACCTAGGAGATTTTTTAAAAAAATAATCAGAGTGTAATACTAGAATTAAGGATTTTCTATCATTTCAAATACTCCATAAGTAATGACAGCTTTGGCAAGGGAGCAGTAAATCTGTTAACACCCAGCTGAGAAACTAGTTTCTCTCTAATACTCTGCCATTACTTCCAGCCACACAATTTACCTTCATTTATATGCTTCTCAGAGACACAGCTGCTAATAAGACTGTTATATGCCACTTGATGTCGAAGAATCTCTATTACGCCATGCACACACTTCGGATGGCTAAATGGGATTTTACTGACCAAGGCTCCTGTTAAATCTGATTTTTCTGAGCCTTTGTTTATGAAATAACAGTGCTTTGGGCAATCTGGAAGAGACTGAACAACAAATATGATGATATTTCAAGCACTGAAAACAAGAACATAAAGCTTGATGCACAATCTGACAGCAAAAATAATTTTGGAAGACGCACTTCTAGTATGTCCATCATGTCTCTCTGCATTTCAGTAGAAATATAATCCATGGAGGAAGCTAAATGAGATCCACTCTCCCTCCCAGATGCATCCAAATTAGGTGAATATACCCAGACCCAAGTGGTCAGGAGTTCAGCTGCCACCAATTCTTCCAACTACTCTTAAGAGCCCTGTAGGCTATGAAAACATTAACAACCAAGACCTTCTCTCAGAAGAATATCATAGTAGTGCTGCTTGACAGTTGTACAAACTGGATAGCAGTTTTGCCTGAAATCTCTTTGGGGCATCGTATTTCGTTCCTCCCTCCATCACTACTGCTTTCTTTGGAGAAGCATGTTTGGCTAGAATACGTCCTGATGATTCATTTGAAGAAGAGGAGATAGTAAGAAAAATTTGCCACCTGTCCATGTTGACAGTGATTCTATGACAAAATTAGAAGTGCAATATTGTGTTATCTACTTCAGGATGCCAAATGGGAACTGTCACCTTAAGAACAGGGCAGGGCAGTTAATTAGCAGGGTCTGCATTAAGAAAAGCTGAAGAACAGAATAAAAGAGCTTTTCCTTGGGTGTTCATGGAGCAAAAGGGTTTCCCCTACACTCCTTTCAAGGTTAGAATTCAATTTAGTAATTTATTTCTAGAAATAAAATCTTTAAACTCAGAAGCAAAACAATCTCCCAGCAAGTACTAATATTTTAGGGAACTGCTGAAGACTTACAGAGCCTTTCATATGTGTTTAGTGGAAATGAAAAATTCATCCCATCTTATGGGCTTTATAGAGGAGAGCTTTGCTAAATCTTATTTTAGCATGGTGTAAGCTTACTACTACCTTCTGTACCACCACCTCAAAGTCCAAGAACTATGTAGGCAATGGGCTCTGCTAACACTGCTAGTAGAAGAGAAAGAAGTGCCCTCTTCTTTTGTTGCCATGAATTGCAAAATCAATGTTTCCTAGCAAAAAAAGTAGATCTTTGAAGCTTGCCTTGTAGTTGCCCTGTACATAAGTCTGGCAGAAAGCATCTTAGCCACCATTTTCTATTCTGAAACTTTTCCTCTACATCTAATGCAGCCTAAATTAAATATTTTTTAATAAAACAGTTATTAAAAGGGAAGCCATCTAAAAGGGAAGTTAAACAACCGTGGCTTTAGACAGTAATTGACATCACTGTTGTAATACTCTACACTTTTCTTCCTGCCAGACCCTTTAAAAGGAATCAGTATTCTCAGTGTTATCTAATCAAGAAATCTTTTTTGTTAAAAGAGTGTGATACGCAGCGTGACATGCAGCATGATAAAGACCTTCAAAAATCTAGGTAAGTACCATCTTGGGACTTGCTCCTCACACCAGCCAATAAGTTTCCTTCTTTTTAAGGCATTAATGATAAAGTTCTGAGCAATTTTTAGAAGAGTAAATATTTGGGTTACACACAGACAAATTAGTATGACTTCAGCGTCCATGCACACAGTGTTTCATTAATGAGGATGAGAAGCTCACTCACTTGAAAGGGCCTAGTATTGTTTCATAAATAACTTGAACTATTTCCCAAAGAGTGTTTAAATGCTGTTGGGATTCTGGGAAGTCTGCATTGCTTGCTTATGGGGAAATATAATTCGGTATATATCTTGCACAAGGGCGGAGTGTGTGTCAAATGCACACTGTACTCACCACAAAGAAACAGGATTTATGTGTAGACAAGTCTTCACTGCATTTTTCTTTAAGGGTAGACTGAACAATCAGCTCATATAGAGGAGCTAGTTTCAAGCCAGTAATCTGAATTCCTGAAACCAGGTGATTTTTTTTATTAGCATTTAGGTTACATCTGTACATGAAAGCTAATACTAAAACCAAAACCAATGTTTTAAAAAGACAAAAACATTAGTCTCCTTTCTTATTCCCTTTTTTGCTAATGGGAATTTGAGGTAGAGTGTTTAACATCTTTGCCTGTAATTGCTATATCTTTCTTAGAACTTTTGTGTTTTGCACTGATTGCTAAAATATTACACTTGGGCTGATAGAACAGAACACATTCTGCCCCAGAAACCAGTTTTTCCTCTTACAATACTAACACAGGGAAATAAAAAGCAAATAAATAAGCAATGCATAGTCACAGGAGTACTTAGTCTTAAAAACAATTATAACATGCCTGTGAGCCTCTGTATCTCTTCAATACTGGATGAGGACATAGGAATAGGCTGGTGAAACTTCAACACAAAAAAAGCTGGCAAATCCATGCTGAGTTCATCAGTCAGTGGCAAAAAAGCAGGGTTGCTGGGGAAAAAAAAAAAAAAAGAAGTCAGAATGAAAGCTTATTACATAAATTCACATAACAAGGACTCCTAGTGCAAGACCACTATCAGGTCCCTAGTGGTTTACTATGTTCCATACTTCTTCTGTCTTGAGTTTTGCTTTGTAAACACAACTATAGCCTTTAACGTTTTAAAACAAGGTTAATGTGAAGACCGGCAGAAAGGAAAAGTGAGCCACCAGAAACTGAGGAACAGTGCACAAGGATGTTTGCTATAAATCATTCTATAGTGATTTATTTTGGAGAATGACTTCAGACTTTCCCTCCAGCCTAGCACAGAAGTAGAGAGAGATGAGGTGTCAGTATCCATGGTGGGATGACAAACTATTTTGTATAGTTAAGGTGTGATATTCCTCAATATATGCTTTATTTATTCTGAAACTATGCAGGAATTGCTTCTTGAATACTAGGAAGTTAAGTAATATTGTTCCAGTGGCTCCTTCTAGCTTCAAATCTATGAACAAATCCACAGTTCAATGCAACTGACACAGTTAAATATGAACACAATAACTTTAAAGTCCATTTGGGAAGACTGTAAAAGCCATAGGTTATAGAGGGTGTCTCTATGGAGCATAATGCCATCAGTAAAAAAGAGCTTCCTGTTTTAGCAGAGGCTGAATGTAAGTTACGCTGAGGTTAATGCCAATGACTTGTAAATCCATTTCTGTATTGAGAAGTGTCCAGAGCCTCACCCGTCCTCTCCAGTTTGAGAATCTACAAGCAGTGGAGAAAGAGGAAGTTTGTGGAGCATATCTGTGCCTTCAACAGTTACAACAGTTTTTGTTCCACATACCTGGGAACCTGAGGGAGAAAGAGAACTGCATTATTTTCCTTGTGTCAGTGTAGATTAATCCTATGCATACAAAACACACGATGGTAAGGTCTTTTAAAGGTCAGGTCCAACTGACAGCCACAATGGCTTGGGCAGCAAGGAGAAGCCTGCACAGACCACACCCAAAATGCCAAAGTTGCCCAATGGTGATAGCAGCAATAGCTGTTTTTGGGACATGCCATGAAATAGATCAAGCAACCACCAGTCATTTTCATGCTGGCTAGGCAGTTATTTTGGTTGATATTACTCTCACTTCAATTTGGGTCAACAGCCAAGAAACGGGAAGGTAGTTTCCTGGTGTAGATTATAATTGTGCTAAAGAGCATCACATAAATCATTCTGCTAAACTAGAATTTTAAATCTTATTTCTGAGTTTCATTAATGAACTTTGCTTAATGAAACAGGTAGTGCTGAAAAAGTTCTCTCATTAGGTATTTCTGCTTTTCTAGCTTTACCAGGATTTAGTTCTGCTTCCAAAACTTGATAGGGAGAAATGTAAAATTCAATGTTCATAGAAGTTCCTGAGGAATTAAAAAAAAAATGCTTATTACACATGTCAGTAGAGGAAATACGTTAGACATGTTGACACAAAGGGGAAAAAAAACAAGAGCAGTGTAGATGGGCAGAAGGGGATTCCTCGTAAGAGTGTATCTCTAATTATAGTGTATGTTCAAATCACAGCATTTTCTTAGTCAGCATTTAACAGCTAAACCGTCAGTGTATAAAGTCATCGGACATCTTTGAAAAGATTAGATTAAGTTTCTATATCTCTTGCACAATAACCTGTTGTTCAGCCTTAAAGATACTAGCTAAACTGCTAGCTTTCAGTGACTAGTCTGAAATAGAAGGGAAAGTTGTAATACTTGCATAAGGGACACTCATGCTGTGCAACAGGATAGTGGTAGCATGTGTTAGAAGTACTTTTATGAACTATAACACATTAACAGTTAAAGTTCACTTCTGACGGTGTAGATGAGCCAAAAAAACTTATCAACTGACTGTATTTGCCTTTTAGGCAACATGAGTATTATCTCAGCTACTACCGCTGTCATCTCATGGTTACTCCCAAACTGTGGTTTCCCACATAACCTCAGAATACTGCTGCCTTTGCTTTTAGGCTGCTGCAAAGTCAATGTTGCAGTAGCTGATAAACCACCTGGCCTCTTTGTATTCTCTCCTTCTGTATGTCTGTACACTATTTGAGAATACAGACACAGTAAGTCCCTACAGCATGTTTTATTTATAATACAGGATCTTTAATGTAAACAAAGATCAACTCAGTAGGGTTTTTTATTACAATTCTTTGAATCCACAAAAAAAAGAAAAAAAAAATCACCTCCAGTTCTTGGCACCAGGTGTCCTACTTTTCCATGAAGTACTTCAGTAACTCTGTTTACATCCTGTGCTCTAGTTCAAAACACATCTTGATTAGTGTTTCCTGAGTTGCAGTGCTAGCTAGGCTAATGTAAAGCATAATTTGCATCCTTAATCAAAGGGAGACGATGCTTTCTTGGAAGTAGATTGTGTCTCCATTTGTTATGACAGCTTCCAAAACACCATCAGTCCACTCATACATTACTCCTAGGACTTGGGCTTCCAGTTTCAACCCTGTATCTGAGCTGTTTCATGTTGTAACTTGATGTGCTATTTACCAGAAATGAAGGGGGACAAAAATATTGGAGCAGCAAGTTGAGCTAAGAGTGAGGAAATAACCTGGGTAAACTAACTCAAACAGAACCAATCTCTAATCTCAAATGTCATTATGGCTGTATGTATTCAGCTGTACACAGTTACACAGCTGCATATTAAAACTCTGCAGTGCATTAACTTATATCATAGATGGGATGAATAATCTATTTAACTCAGAAATAATATTTACTCAGATATCAGTGATCAGCAACGATATAGTATATTTGTTCATGGAGTTAGTATGCTTCATAAGGGAACACTGTACAAAAATAAGCCAAGAGAGTGTTTCAAGTTACAGAAGGCTGTGCTTGCCGAGAGTACTTAATAGGCAAGAGATCAGAAAAGACGCTTCAAAAATCCAGAAGGAAAGCACTGCCTTCAACTCTGATTTTCTGAAAAGAATGAAAATCATTGTACAATTACCAGAGGGTTTAGGAAAATCTGTTTCCCATCTATCTGTAATCCTACTCTTTGAAAGGAGAAATGACAAAAGAAAGGATAGGAGGAAAGCTAGCATCCCCTACTTATGATCTAAAACCTGAGTACAAAGTGAGATACCCAAACAGCAGGACCCCAAAAGGTATATTTCACTTCTACCACAGGGAGATCTAAACACGACTGCTGACTTTCAGATGCACTGTTTGCTCCTAGTGAGTGGTCACATGCACACACACCCAAGCTCTGCAACCAACCAGTTTCCCAGCAAGTCTCAGATAAAGCACAGGAGTTCAGCAGATCGTCTTGTTTGGCATGCCTGGGGTTGGCAAACTGCAGAAAGGCTTCAAGCTTTCCAGTGGGAGAAAACTCATTAGCCTTCCACATCCTGCTCTATAATTAGATCAGTTAACTTGTGTTTTAGTGAAATGAAGGGGTGGGGGTGGAGGGAAAGGGAGAAAGAGGTAGGCTTCAAGTTACCTGTCTAGAAGAGACATTGAATAAAGGTCTTTTTCAAGGGCCTGCAAAGCAAGGTATCCCTTAGCTTTCATTTCGCTGGGAGAGAGAGAAGTCAAATTATCATTTTTGTAAGTAAGCAAAAGCTAGGCTATGGATTTTTAAAGTTTTTCAAGTAAAAACTAGTTGCAACCTGTTTCCTGGAATTTGATAGAGATTTGACAGGTCTTCTAGAATCCTTCCAAAGGCATCATAGTTCTTCATCCTACCAAAAAGAAACAATTGCTATCACGCTACTAAATGAGGTGGATAGTAAGTCTTTTATACCTAACTTGCTAGAAGAAGCACCATTTCAGAGTGACGTAGGCCCCCTCCTTATCAGATCTGGCAAGTAGCAGTACTGCTTTTAAATTTTCTTAGAAGATGCCAGGAAATGTGAATCCTTGGCTCTGTTGCAAAAAGCAATGTAATTATAGCTGACACTGGTTAAATATGCACTACTGAAAGCAATAGATGTGCACGATACACAAATTTGACAGCTCATCAGCTGCAAAGCACTTTTCCGGATGTTCCAATAAAGCTAGTCATGTAGTAACACTTCCCTAATACAATGCATTTGTACATTGTTCTTTTCATCAAAATATCAAGGATTGTATTAATATTGCACTTCACAGCACCCTGTGAGAGAGACAGATCTTAAATACAATTGATAGATACATCAATCAAAAAAAGAACAGGGGACAAGCGGCTTGCGTAAGTTTGTGAAGGAATGGTTCAGACTGCTCAAAACCCAGAATTCCTGCAGATTCTGACTAGCTCTGATAGCCTGGAGCTCTGCTTGGACTAAGCCACCAGGTATTTACTCACCTGCTTAAGTGGATTTAAAGTGGATTTTACAAGCCTTATTAAACTCTCTAGTGCTGCAGTCACACAGAGGGCTGTACTCAAGTAAGACATACCTTCCCTTTCCATGCAGATGTGGCTGCAATGTGGATCAGCAGAGGGACCAAGTAAGCCTGCCTGGACTTTCACATTGGGACAAATCCTTTCCAAACAGAAACCTAAATAAGTCACCCAGCTCTCCCATGACTCTTTCCAACCGTATCAGTGGGGAAGCAGGGAAAAGGGAAGGAAGCGGGCATGCAGGTACAGGCACAGACACAGCACCAGACTATGCATTAGCTGGCTGGTTCATCATGATTTTATAGTTACTTTGAGACTCACAGGAAACGTTACACATATAACAAGCTGCCTTACGACCAAATAAAATACTACACCAAGAGGTGTAGAAGGGATACTTGCACTTCGTCCCAAATCCTAACAAAACCAGGAAGGCAGACATGTAGTACCCACAGTGCCAATGGTAACTATATGTCGTCAGAGCCAAACTGCTGGCAGTTAACGTCACTGGGAGTCAAAGACCTAGGAAAATGCAAGTTAAAGCTTTAAGACATAGCTGTTTACACCCATAAAGCTAATATAACTTCATTTCTGAGGAAAGAGAGGGCTGGAAAAACTGATGGTGCATTACAGGTCCACATAGAAGACAGATGAAATATACAAGGTCAGTGTTTATTCTTTCTCTATTTACCTTGCCTTTCAACTGTTCTGCCATGGTATTTAAAAAAGAATCCAATTTCTTAAATATACTCATTATTAGTAAAACCTGGAACCTTGATCATATTGGCTGGAGAACTTCTAAATGGACTTTTAAGGTGGTGGCCTGACCTGGAACAGCAACTATTCAGACAGAACAAACTGTGGTAATAAAAATAAATATATATGTATAGTGCCCTACTGCTACATGAGAAAATTGAAGTAACATCTCCTACGCATTTGAAAAGAAAAACAGGCCATGTGATATCACCTTGCTTTCATTGCTGTGACAGAAGCCTGAAGGACATGTAGTTAAGACATTTGCATAAGGGCAATACAAAGACTATTTAGTATTTGATGGAAGGAGAAAGGGAAAAGTAGTATCTGGTCTGGATCTGTAAATCTGCCAGTTCTGAATTGTCATTATCAGTCCATTTTCAAAATTATGGGTCCAAGTAGTTCTATAATTCTTGCAGTCAACACAAATGCCAGTATTCAAAGGCTGTGTTCAACAGGCAGCTAGAGCCAAAGTATTGGGGATTACTCTTTCCCCTCGCTCCATTGAAGCAGGTGCAATTTAGCTGTTTTCAGTGGAATGACTTGAGAAATAAGTAATGCCTGCAGTATCTTTTCAAAATTATATTTGCTGCAGTTTTAGCCTTGAATTTACAAATTGGAAGTGGGTAATAACAGTTGCAACAACCACCAACCTCCAATATGGAGCACTGGAACCAACTTCCCACCTAAAATAAAATCCAAAAAGGTTCAGTTCTTCTGTTATTTTCTGGATTCGTATTATTGTTTCCTGATTCTTGCTTTTTTCTTTTTTCCTTCAATTCTTACACTGAAACCATTCTAGCCTTGACTTCTCCACAACATTCAGAGAAACACAAGACTCAGGAATTCCTTTCTCTTCAACAAGAGACTCTGCAAATGATTCTTTACCTTAGATGCTGCACCAAGTCATCACAAACCTACAGGAATAAGAGAGAGGAGTTTCATGTTTCTTACCATCCTTTGTGAAACATCTTGTAAAAGCATTTCATTGGTAACAATAAGATTGTTCCTCATTACTTTTAATTAGCTGAATGATTACCTTAAAAAAAAAAAAACAACAAAACCCAGACTAACATTACAACAGTTAAAACATAATATTAATATAATAATTAGAAGAACAAAGGCTCTGTGGAAGAGGATAAAATTAACAGAAATAGTTTGTTGAGAAATTCCTTCCAGAAAAAAAAAATTGCATCTTTGCCAGGTTTTCTTTTATTGGCAGTTACTGTGCTAAAATTCTCTAGATACGCATTTCCACCCTAATAATATTGTCCAGCATTCACTGATCAACAGCCCTGTGCTGGTTAAACAGAACAACTTGGAATTCCTGGGCTGACTGCAACTGAAAAAAAGGGACTAAATTAATTGAATTAATTAATTTGGATACTCACTGATAAAAATCACAGTTTGTGCTCCCTGCCCCCCCGCAACAGCTTGTTGTTATATCTTTGATCCGAAGGATTGTCTGTAACACTGAACAACTGCAGAACATGGTATGTGAACTGCAGAGTGATATTTTGCCGATAATTTAATGAGAAATTTTGCAAGAAAAACACCCCCATTAGTAGGAATGCACATACTCCTAAAGAAGGCATAAGGAAAAACAGAATCTGCGGTAACAGCTCCAAGACCTCCATTGGGCATATATATTGCACTACACCTTGGTAGGAAAATATTTTAAGACCCTGTTATTTACTGTATATTGGTAACATCGAAGTATGAGAATACAAGTATTTATGCAGGGTACTACAAAATTCTTGGAAGGTGGGCATGTCAGCTGAGTTTTACCTTAATATTTAGTGCTATAGTACTTAATATCTGTAACCGAGTTGTAAGTTTAGGCGAGAGATTCAGATACCTAAAGAGGTAGCTAGTGTCATGCACAGGCTGGCAGCTGTGACAAGACCAAAAGGAAGCCAAAGACATTCTGACATGGCAGCTGGAGGCCAGGTGGCAGACTACAGGGAGGTGAGAGACAGAGCAAATTAACTTTACCACAGGAGTTTCTCCAAGGTGAGCCAACTTTACATCCATCACCTTTCCATCCTTCTCCAGCTGAACTTCTATATAAAACATGTCTGATGTTATGTAGCAGGCAGTCCCACTGGGGCCAATATGAGCATTAAGCCTGAGGAGAGGGGAAAGAGAAAAAGAAAAAAAAAAAAAAAAAAAAAAGAGGCTTGTATACCTAAAAACTCTGTCACGTGAAGAAAGGAAATGAGTATAGTTTACTTGGTCGTGGGAGGAGATGCCAGGGATGCTTCAAAAATAACTCTTCCTTGGCTCAGCTTCTGAGAACTATCCAACCAGGCAATATATTTGCGCTCTGCTCTTTGCATTACCATGTTGGTTTGCTATAAACTATTTGCCTCAGCCTGTAGCTTTGGGACCTAGGCATGCATGCCCTCTCTTCACCCAACAACTTCCTCCACAAAGGGTTAATCAAAATAGGTAGTTATGCCCATTCCAAGTAATAACTCCATTAGAACACTGAGCTAAAAAAAAAATACTGTTGACAAGCCATCCAGATGGTATTCCTCACCGGACATGGGGCCATGCTTGCTCATTTTGCATTTATTCATTAACAAACTTACCCTTTTTGTTTGGATAAAGATTCCAATCTGTTCATCACAGAAAACAAAGATTTAGCTGCAAAAAACAGAAATGTTATTTAATTAGGCTGCAATGATCAAGAAGTAGAACCAGCATTATCTTGCTTTAAAGGGTATGATTTAGCTAATGAGAAAATAGTGTCTCTTGCATGACTTCTTGTTAATGACAACTATTACCCTATGATTAACGAGTGCTGTGCTGGGTAGAGCTTATTCTCAGACTTAGAGAATAGCTATAGCCTGAAGGCTTAGCCCAAAGACGAGTCACAAGTCGCTTGTGTCCTATCCACCTCTGTGTTTGTACATTTGACCCCTTTGTGCAGAACATCACCAATAGAGAAGGATGGGTAGTTTCCATAGAATATTAAAAAATACACTTGGAGTTATCTGACAGCTCGTTACCATTTAACGTCCTCTGTATCTTCTCCATGCAAGAGAGCAATGGACCATCTGGAGCATTGCTGACACGCCCTTGAAGTGGCTTATCCTAGCACATTTGTGAAAACAAGAGACAGAGAAAGACTCCTTAAATTACTAGCCAAAGTGGAATATCATTGCTTGTGAGACACAGAACACCGATGCCCGATGCCCAGTACAACAAAACACTAGTTTCTTTTCGTCAAACATAGAAGTGACCTATGATTGTAGCTATCTCTAAAGAGGCAGCACTGAATGGATTCGTGAAGACCCTATTGTGCAGTAATTATATATCAGAGGCCTTTGGAGCAGGGAGCGGCTTTCCATTCCCTTTTCTTTTGAGCTGAACACAAGCTATGTCAGCTAATTTCACCGTGATACTAGAGATCAACTAAGAAAATACTTAGATTTTTATTTTAGGAGGAATCTGCCTGAGTGAAAAGGAGAGATCAGTAAGCACCACAGCTGTACTTGCTTAGACTCAGGGTGCAAGTTCCAGCTGAAGATACTAACTTAAGTAGCAAGCAAACTCTCCCAGCTTCTCTTCTAGCTCTTATCTGAAAAATTCTCATACTCACACTTCAATTCACAAAGAACATTCACTGCTGAAAAGTTTTCACTATGTTCAAACTCAGGACACTGTTTTCAGAGTAAGGCTTTAGTTAAGCATTAATAAAAAGAAACATGGAAACAAATGGGACTTTTTATACTAAGCTCACAGTAGTTGTGCTAATCTGCTTTTTACAAAGATGATTCTTAAATATAATTAGCTACTGGAAGGGCGGGAACCATGGAATGACTTAAGGTATATCACAGAGGGAGAGAGTCTAGATAGCAGGTTTCAGGCCAGTTTCTGAAAAAGTCTTTTCTCCCAGTCCTATGGGCAAGAAATTGTCTTTACATACTATGAACGTGCTAATGATAACGAATGGGAAATAACCTAAATTATTAGACAATCAGTGCTAGCTCCTGAAGGGTTAAAATAGTGCAAGAAACAACCTCTAAAGTGTTAAAATAATGCAGGAAACTTTTATCCACTGTTGTAAGAAAAATCAGGAGCCAGGCTATAATAGGCACCAGGTTTTTTGGGTTTTGGGGTTTTTTTTGAAGTCAAACAGTTTTTGAACCATCTTAGCAACCTGCTTTTACACCACATATCCTTCTCTCACCAAATCTGTGATTCTTACCATGCAAAAATGGACACGTTTCAGAGTTTCAGTCCATGGTTTTTGTTGGTATTTTAAATGCAACTGTTCCATTAAAGCCTTTGTAGAAATAGCTATCACAGCATCTGAAAAACATGTCCAAATGTTCTAAATATAATGGCATGTATTTAAGTTGGCAACCAGAAAAGATGGAGGAGGAAAAATACAAAAACTTACTAAGGTCATAGGTGTTATGCTTCAAAAGAGGAGGCAGAAAAAAATTGTTTTAGTTGAATTTTGCATACAAATATCTAATTTTTGTAAGATTTCTGACAGAAAAAGGGTGGGGGGAGATTTTGTATAGGCAAGTATTCTCAATATTAAATACAGATATGCAGCCTGATTTTCAGCTTGTAAACCAACGAGGCTTTCCTTACCTACACACAGTCTCATATGTGTATTCTTAATAAATACCCAGGCCTTGCCATGGGTTTCAGATATTCAGATTTCTACACCCACCTAGAGCTCATTAGAGCTTATTTTGATTAGAGATAAAAAATTAGAGATAATTTTTTACGATGAGGGTGGTGAAACACTGGCACAGGTTGCCCAGAGAGGTGGTGGATGCCCCATCCCTGGAAACATTCAAGGTCAGGTTGAACGGGGCTCTGAGCAACCTGATCTAGTTGAAGATGTCCCTGCCCATGGCAGGGGGGTTGGACTAGATGACCTTTAGAAGTCCCTTCCAACCCAAACTATTCTATGATTTTGCAGAGGGATAATTTCAATGCAGAGTCACAACTTTGTTTTTTTTTCTCATTGGGATGGCAAGGAAGGAGAACGAGACCAGGAGAAGACCCATCATCAGTCTCCTTATAAATATTCTTTCTGGCCTTCCACAGAATCCAGAGGCTCAAAGAAATTTTTTTGCTGAGACGTGGTACAACCATAGCCACTAATTCCATCAGGAATAAACCTAGAGTGAACTTCCTAACACATCAGCCTCAGACAAGCAGGAAGACTCCAGACTGATTAATAAGAGGAAATTGAGTCCCTGCAACATGCCACCCACTCTGCTCTGCCCCTTAGCACCAGAAGAAACATTGCAAAGTGCTTCTTTGACCTAGAGGGCACAACAGCCACAGAGAATTGTCCCCTTTGAGCTAGCAGCACTGCAGCAGGAGAGGGAGACAGCCTAGGAGAGGGACCCTTTGCATACACCAAGCAGAGATGGTGAGTGGGGGCTGGCAGCATCTTCCTCCTGCTGGGAGGATGACAGAGCAGAAACCACAGTCCCCTATAAAGCAGGCCACCTCAACCAGCTGGGGAAAGGGGAAACAGTGGACTCCAACCAGCTCTTGCAAGCACCCCTACTAGGGAACGTGCCCCCACTAACGTTCCCACTCACCCATGCCTTGATGCCTACAGGAGGGCTGCAGCCCACCCTGTACCTCCATCTCCATCCACACCACAAGAAACCAGGGCTCCTACTTGTAGCACCTGCACCACAGCACCCACAGGTGCTGTGCAAGGCAGAAGGCTTGCTCCCTCACAAAACTGGTCCCCAGGGGTTAGTGTTTGAACTTGAGAAGCTTGATAAGCACAGCAACATCACCTCTCAACTCTGCTAATTTTTAGAAGGGGTGAGGCATCCTGTCAGTCACGCTCTTCCACATCTAAGTCCTAAGGAGAAGGCATAATGTCTGCCCCATCTTTTCAGAAGGTGAAGCACCCCCAGGAAAAGACTGAATTTAACTGGGGGAGAAAGGCAGGGGGAGGTATGATAGCAACAATCACTCAGCAAAACAGGGAAGCACTCCATAAGGGAGCTTTTTGTCTAGATCAGGGGTGGAAAGGGGGAAAAAAAAGTACTATAGCTATCTATAATGTTTGCATTCTATTTGTGCATCCTTTTGTGGCCACTTCATATTGCTAGTCTCCTTGTACATAGGAATCAGGCACAATGGCAGTGTGAGGTTCAAGGTTTAATCCTGGACCTTTGTATAGGCACTAGCTTGAAACTTGGTCACCGGGGAATGGCAGGTCTACAGCAAGAAGAGCATGTCTCCTACATAAACCCTGTGTGGCAGTGTTTCAAGATGTCTTACAGCATACTTTCTGTTTTCAGCAGTCATCAGTCATGCTGTAGTGCCTGAAATAGTCTCATAACAGGTAAAGATGATTTTGGACTCGTATGTAGGTACCTGAGTAGAAAGTAAATAGTCCGGTGGCCTCACTAAGATTACAGAGAAAACTACATATGGACCTAGGGATCCCAGGAGAAGTATAAGGTATGTGCCAAAAAGTGGTATTTGTCTCCAAACAGATAAGTGTCAAGCATATTACTTAGGGAAAGTCAATGCAGCTGAAAGAGTTAAATATGTTTGCATTTCAGCTTTTACAAAGGAGGTGAAAGGTGATCAAGTAAATTGATGATGTAATTCCACACTTGTGGTAGATCACACTTCCCTAAAATTATTAGCTTGGCTTATGCTATTGAATATTCATTTATTTTTAAAACTGACATTAGAAGCGACTGTAGGTATAATCATGAGCTTTGCCTGTGACTTGGTGCATCCATTTAAAAACATGTTTTCAGCATTTCTAGAGAGGCATTTTAGCTTAGGTTTGCTTGAACAATGTATTGAAATGTTTTCTGCTGGGCAAGAACATGTACTATGGCCCATGTAAAGTAAGCAGGTTGCCTCAGTCTAGATCATGTGAATGGGTGTGTGCACATACGACATACCACAACTTAGTGGTGTTTAATGTTTTTGTGGTAATTTTCATAAATGTTTGCCCTGATCCAGATCTCGCTGGAGTCTCTGTGATCTTGATACTGACTCCAGTGGTTTGATCATGTCCTGAATAAGCAGAAAAGTAAATTATTTGCTGACCCTCTTGAAGAGAACACTTCCAAAATAATGGAAGGAAGCATGCCACTGCTTACCTTCTCTGCACAATAGCTGTTCTGCAAATAAACAGAGGACTTGAAGTTTAAGCAATCACAGTCCAGCATGGCTGATAAGCCTAAAATTCACTTTAATTTTTAAACACAAAATAACCTTTTGCATTGTGCTCAAATGTATGTATTTAGGTAGATGAATATGCATAATTTTTCCAGGATAGGGATAGTGCCAGATTTTCATAACAAGACAAATATTCCAAGACAAGTAGTAGCCTTCATACCTACATAAAATTGTAACATTGGCTAAGATCATACATGAGAAACAGCAGCTTAAGCATTGTCAGAAAGCTCCTCGGATCAAGGTGTTGTTGCAGTATTCAGAACTGTCGTATCAAATTACCACACTCGAGAAGAGTTAAGAGTGCTGAATAATTAAAAATGTTCCAATTATAGCATCTCAGGCATATTAGATACACAAATGTTTAACTGGGTCAGTTCATGAAAAAAAAAAAAAAGCAACTGGCCAAGCATTATCATCAGTATAAAAGATAATGGGAATTACCGGATGAATCCTGCATGCCCACCTGCTCTAGATTACTCTCTCTCTCTGTGTTCAGCAAAAACTGCTGCTGAAAGAAACTTTCATTTACACAGTTACAAAATAAGTTGTCCCCAGAGAAAATCTTCTCTTACTCTCAAATAATTGGAGGTTATCTTATCCCTTTTTAAAGGGTTAAAACTTGTACGCTTCTTTAGGGATCTTTTGAGAAATCCATTATTATTACTACTTTGTTTATTTTTGTCATGGTTTTCTGCATCTTGCTAAATTCCTGACTCCGTAATATGCTTCACAATGCATGCCTGGGAACATTGTGATTCATATGAAAATAACATTTTGTAATTTCATAGTTCTTCCATTTCTGATGATCTTTCCATTTCATTGAATGGTACTTTGTTTTTCTGAGAAAGGATCAACGTATTTTCCATTCATATTCTTGCATGAATTCAAGCAAACTATTTGTTTCATGAAGATACTCTAGATTTAATACAGAACAAGGGAAAACTTTGCGTACTGTTGATACATTTTAATGATAGCAGTTTGGAAAAGATTCCAGGAATTCCATATTCAGTGCAACATTGGTGTATTTTTTTGTTTCTGGTTTCTTTCTGGGGGCTGGGAGTTGCTTTTTTCTATTAATCTTACATCCAGTCTTGATTTTTTTTTTCATCTAAAGAATAAAAATTAATCACCAGCAATATCTTCACTGGCCTGCTTCCATCACTTTCTTGGAATTGCATCTTTCCAGAAGCCCTCAGCTGAACTGTTGATCAGAGAAAAGAGCAGCTATATAACAGCCCACAGTAAGTCTAAATACAGAATTGGGGCCTGGGGCGGTCAGTGAAACCCAGCGGTTCCAGTTAGAACTGCAGGATGTGTAAGAGGTGTCGCTGTGATTATCTGAATTGATACTCGGTCAGGAGATCGGAGGTAATATCGTGTTCTTTCACAAAGTGCCATGGGATTTTAGAGTGATCAGCAGTGACAGAGCTGTAAAATGGGCATGTAACTGGAACATGATTCAGTGTTTATAAAAAATGGTGAGCATTCAAACAATTCCTTTATCTATCCCAGGTGCTCTTCCATCCATGGTAGGCTAAACCCAGTGCTGCTTAGCTTTTATGAACCATAGCTTAGTCTGATACGGCCTGTAGTTTATTGCTTTACAACCCATAAATAATACTATATGTTTTGTCATCTTTCCTTCACTCTCTACATCATCTCCACAGTTAAGGAGTGTAAATCTTTTGCTCCTGAGAGTAACATCAGAATACTGGTGTCTGCATTTTATTTCACTACAGCCATATAGGCTGAACCAGTTTTACTTCACAACTTACTGAATAGCACTTCTGGCACTGTAGTCTGAGGCACTTAACATTGGCAGGCTTTGACGGCTTCCTACTCCTTCACTGAAAATGATTAAGATCCTTCAAAGCCAAAGGCTATATAGACAGACATCAAAAAAATAGGTTTGTAGCAAACGGCCATGGATGTAGAAACGCATTGACACTGACAGGGCATATCTTTTCCTCAGAGCATAGCCAAGATACAGCTAACATTTGATTTCTGCTTGATGTTAGCATTATAATCTCCAAGTAGTTCTTGCCTAAGTCTTTTCCCAAAGAGACATGCGACCATAATTTAAATAACCTTATGAATGAACATGGGAGGGCTGGCTTCACATGTGCACATTTTCCCTTTACAAGGTTTTCTAGGACACCGTAACTGGTGTTCATAACTAAACATTTGTTGCTTATCCCACATCTCTCATCTTTCTAAGACTCTTCTGATCATTTTTATAACTAAAATCAGGTGTTGCACCATCATTCATGTTCTTTACTGACATTAGACAGCTGAAATCAATGGAACCCATCACTTAAGAGCTGCAACAGCTGTCCTTCAAGATAGAGATAAAGTGAATACGGCTGGCACATAATCTGCAGAATATGGCAGAATTAGTAATCATAGTATGTTGAAGGTCCACATTGAAAATGTTACTGTTGGAAGGGGGGGAAGAATGGGAGCTAAGAGTTAGTTGAGGAGCTGAAAATCATGATGAGCATTGAGGAGGTAACTGAGGTAGAGAAGAGGTGAAATAGAGAAAGAGAATAATTGTGCTGAAAGGAGCTTTCCACCAGTATGCCTCAAAGCTAACCACACAGGAGTTCAGCTTAATTATCTTGTTTTTTCCAGACTGGGAAACAGAGAGATGGGGAGAGGAAGTGACTCCTGAAGCTGGCCACAGAACTAGAAACCAAACTGCAGTTTACCTGACTCTGCTATAGCACATCCCCGTCAGAAGTAAGAAGGAAACCTTCAAAGAAAGAAAGAAGGAAAGAGACTAGAGAAACACAACAGGAAGAGCTGTAAAAGGACGTATAAAAACCATGAAGTAAGTATGAAACCATATAAAGTATGAAAAACGGGAGCAATAGAAAAGGAAGGTTATGGAAAGCAGAAAAGGAAAAGATGAGAAAAATAATTATATAGACAACTCTAAGATTAGTAAAAATATTTTTACAATTTTTTTGTGTTATTTTCATGACAGAAAAGTGAAATGGCTTTAGGTCTACTTTGAGCTATTTTAAACCAATATTGGTTTGGAGATGATTGTTAGGCTTAAGTGTTCTGATTGAATGTATATCAGGATATAGGTTATATAACATGCAGGCTAAAAAAAGAAACAGCACTCAGTGGCAAATACTGATTTCAGTAAAATAGTATGTGGGAAGGACACATTTTTCAGGAAAGACAATACCATAAAGGAGCTCAATCCCAACAAATGCCAGTTAAAGATGTTACACCAGTGCTATATAGACAGGTACTCCATATAAACTACATATTTTACATCATTCTACATTGGTTAAGCAATTTGATACTGCTTTTCATATCTTACGTTTTAAAACCAAAACTAATTAAACTATGAAGACTTGTTATAAATACATGCAATAAACATTGTATTATACATTTTAGTGCCTGTATATTTTTAGACATTTGGTAATTCCTTAACTATGTTCCTAATAACGTTTTTGTCTATTCTAGTATCTCATAAACCAACTGTGCTGTAACCCTCAAATCTCAGATTTCCAGATTCCTAGTCACCTACTAGAATGATGTAATTTCTCCTAGCTCTGTTGAATGACAAGATGAATGACTGCAAACTCGCCGTTATTTGTGGATTCATTGTTATTCAAGTCACTTCACTGCAGTTTCTCTATAGGCATAAAGCATTTTGGGGGTGGATTGTCTTTTCAAAATGGTAAGAAAGCTATGAGTGCTAAGCACCATGACTATCTCAGATGGAGTACTGAGAATAATGTCATTTGGACAGCTGATAGAGCTAAGCAAATGCAAGTATCTCATTACCCAACGGTTTATTACAGTAATCCCACTATCTTGTTTTTAGGGAGTATGTATCCGTTTGCGAGTGTAGGGGGACACGTGTGACAGGTTTGGAGGCAGTCACAGCTGATTGGAAGCTCCTCTGTCAGCTGAAAGATTAAGATGTCCTTGCATTGAGCAAAAGCAGTAGGAGCAACTGCCCACACAACCTTTGTGTGTGTGTCTTGATTTGCAGTGTTCAGAATCTGGACTGGATTGCTTCATTTTGAGAATAGCTGATGTTTATCTCTGCACATCAAAAAATATTCCCGGGGTTGTACGTGCTGCAAAAGCATAGAGAAAGAAAGACTATTCCTACCTTGTAGAGCTTAACTCTAAATATAAAAGGCAGATGAAAGTTGGGGTGGGAAATGGACGGCTGGTGGACTGGCCAAGATCAGAGCAGATTAGTGACACTGTGAGAGTATGTCATGGTTTAACCCCAGCCGGCAACTAAGCACCACACAGGCGTTTGTGCGCTCTGCCCCCCTCCCCCCCCCCCCCCCCCCGGTGAGATGGGGGAAGAGAATCAGAAGGGTACAAGTGCAAAAACTCGTGGGTTGAGATAAAGGCAGTTTAATAGGTAAAGCAAAAGCCGTGCGTGCAAGCAAAGCAAAACAAGGAATTCATTCACTACTTCCCATCGGCAGGCAGGTGTTCAGCCATCTCCAGGAAAGCAGGGCTCCATCACGCGTAACCGTTACTTGGGAAGACAAACACCATCACTCCGAATGTCCCCCCTTTCCTTCTTCTTCCCCCAGCTTTATATGCTGAGCATGACGTCACATGGTGTGGAATATCCCTTTGGCCAGTTGGGGTCAGCTGTCCCAGCTGTGTCCCCTCCCAACTTCTTGTGCACCCCCAGCCTACTCGCTGGTGGGGTGGGGTGAGAGGCAGAAAAGGCCTTGACTCTGTGTAAGCGCTGCTCAGCAGTAACAAAAACATCCCTGTGTTATCATCAACACTGTTTCCAGCACAAATCCAAAACACAGCCCCATACCAGCTACTGTGAAGAAAATTAACTCTATCCCAGCCAAAACCGGCACAGAGTAGAATTAAGATGACCTGAATCCCAATCCAGTAGGCTGTCCCCTAAGACCTGGAGTTGTACTGCCTTACAGCAGGCACCAAAACAAGCTTTGTCACATCAGATTCTCCTGCTAGTTTTTGGAAAGAAACAGGCACACTCGGGGAGATTCAACCCCCCAATACATGCACCACCCTCTCAAGGCAGCCATCGCTCTCTGTTGTGTAAAGCGGGAGCTACATACCAAGTCTACGCTTGGGCATGCCAGTTATATACCTTAAGTGTAGTATGTCCCTAAAACCTGACTATCCCTTACACAAACACACACAAAAGCACACAGCGTTCCAAACTTGGGAAGTATGACTATGTTGATAATTAGTCAAGCAACAGTTTACCATATTCTTCACTCATTGTTACTTATGATTTCTCACAACTGGTACAAACTGGAGGCAGGTGAAAGCTTCTAGCTCTTTCCTTTTGTTGGGGAGGTGATTCCCCCCAGAATACATGGTGGATTTGAGCTGGGTGGTTTCTTTTCTTCAGTCCTGCTACTTAGAAACTCCATTAAATCACAAATACATTTCATGCGTCCTTATGCATTGGTAATAAAATGTTGTCTAATAAATTCTAATACATTTGTGCCGCCAGCATAAAGGAGAAGACATTACCTGTAATACCAGGAAATCCTACCTCCCTGTATTGATTTCAGTTCAGCAATACCTCACAACACAAAGGCCCACACACCCACAGACCCAGCAGATGCCAGGCTAATTGATTCTGGGCTGAAATAGGAGGGTATCCTCAAAAACCAGTAAGTGGTTTCGTTCCCTTTCTATTTTGTCCCTTAGAAAAATGAAGTCTCTCTCACCCTGGAAGATTCATTGAGCTCTTGAAGGAAGAATAGATGTTTTATGCATGATAAGGTGGTTCTCCAAAGAATGTGGTTCTTTCATTCATGTTAACAGAAATCTAAGATAAAATTCTAGTGTTAAATTATGCATACTTTAGATATATATGGTGTGCTATAAAACGTGTGCTAAAGTAAAGGGAATAAGTGTTTTTTGCTCCCTGGGAAAGGAAGTTGCACATCAATGTTTTTCCCAAAGATTCGGACGTGTTTTGTCTGAGATGTCCACCATATCTTTAGCTTTTTAAAATAAGTGAAATCCTTGTCAGTATCAGTTGATTTCTTAGCTGTGTTATGGTACATAATGCGAACACTACTAGCACACAATTAATTACTTCTCTGCGTAACTACACTTTGTAATTTTTCTCTGCAAGTTACTTTACGTGCAGAGCTGTGCTGGCACATATGCTAATACATAACAAAGGACAATCACCACATACACCCTTATGTGTAAGGGCCGCATTGCAAGTGTCTACTACACTGACTATATGGTTTTAGGCGTCTGCTGTAGCATTTAAACGCAAGAGAGCAGTGAGCAATTCAAACGTGCTGCTACCTTGGGCTGCCCAGCCCCGAGTTCCCATGCAGTCAATGGAGTGGAACAGTTGCAATACCTACTCTCCTCTGACCAGTTGCTCTCTTACACTGAGGAGCCAGAGTCATGCCCTAAAACGTCACGGGTGCTACAGAGATGCTCTCACTATGGTCACTTGTTAGCAATGGAATAGGAGTTATAAATGTAATGCATTTTCGTGGAAATATTTGTTAGTTTTGGGTTAAAGAGCTCATTTTTTCCACTTGGTTCAGGCAGGGTGCCAGGGGACATTTCACAAATCGAGGGGTGTGCTGTAAACTGCTTTTTATTGCATTATGATATGCAGCTTGGGCCACGGGACAAAAATTCAAAATAAAATGACGTGTTGTCTTAAACAAGGCAGCTCTAAAGGGAGATCAAAAGAACAAAGGCCATGTCTAACAGGCAGCATGATGCAAAAGGAGCATTTCCGTAGAGTGAAACAGTTGGTGTCAAGGTCCTGGCAACCACACTCTATGTATTACAGGGGGAGGTTATTTTGGGCTAGCTCTAGTCTGGTCCCACAGGCAGAATGCCCGTTAGCACCTGAGGTGCACTCCTGCAGTGCATCGCAGTGTCCCATCCTACAGAAGTCCAGTTTGCCTGTTCCAAGACCACTCTACAATGCAAATCAAAGCAGAGTAAATCAGGACAATCGAGAACTTAGTTTCAGAGGTGCGCTCCTGATCTGAACCAGAACACTAATGACCAAAGGAACGTCTTTGATACTTTTTAGGTGTGATCCAAACTGCTATTAAAATCAGTACAAAGACTTGGTTGACTTCAGCAATGGAGCTTCCCTTCCAGACAATGTGAAGGGAAGGGGTACGGTTACTGGTCAAGAAAAGATGAAGGGAACAAGAGAGGGAGAATAGGAGTGACTGCATGTGGCTTTTGTCAACCACCAGTGACACCTTTTCTGCAACCAATGATTTTTAAAACTGTGTGATCTCAGGGCATGATTGAGTGCAGGTGTTGAAGACAGAATAATCATTCTTGGCTTCTCTGCACGCTAGGAAGTATTGAATGGCTGCAGACCACAGTATTAATGATACCTTAACTATGATGCAGCCACTCTTCCAACAGAAGGGTTCTGGAATAGGTATTAAGAAGTAATAGAGCATATAGATACTCAAAGGGCTGCAGAAGTTGGGCCAGGATTTCTTGAAGACCCCTGAATCAATATGTGTACAGGGTCATGCTAAGACTCTTCCAACATTTTCATGGTCTCATGAAAAGGCTACTCATAGCTAGCATGCAAATTTTTCCCCGTCATGAAATATCCACAATGTTTTGTGTCTTATTTTGGCTGTTGTTGACTCAGTATTACCAGCTTTCCTTCCCCGCTCCCCCCCTTTTCTTCCCCCCTCCACTTAACAGAATCCAACATTTCTTTGTGTAAATGAACGTATTTTGGTATTTTAATCAGAATGAACTGCATCTGGATTGCTCCTTTATTGCTATCAGTTTCTCAAACTCTGCGGAACATGCAAAAATTAGCTCATACTGAAATATGAGGCCAATGAAACTAAATCCTAGAGGGAGATGGACTAAACACTGCCTAAATGTCCACGATGTCAAAAATTGCAGAAAACTGAGCACAGAGAACAACAAAGAAGATTTTAAAGTGCACCTGCTTTGCAAATAGAGCGCAATGGCTGCATGTTGTGAACATTGAGGTCAAAGATTTCCAGCTGAGGTGACAAAAACTGGAATTTCCAAACTTAGAAACTACCTTCAGCCAAGTAATTGTGAGGAGGAGGGGAATGGTCAAAACAATTTGTGTCATCCCTTGAATGGTTACAGCCTGATAAAACAAAAACACATACTGAGCAGTCAATTTCTAGACGATGCTTAGGTTCCATTACATCACTTACATTATGAGTTCAAATCATGCTGTGTTTACACAAAGCTCCCATTTAAGTCAATGATTTAACAGTGAAAGACAGTTATTAAGGCATCATTATTATTATTTGAATTACTGCTACTAACATGGAAACTCTGTCTTCCCATTTTGTTTGGCATCTACAAAACCCTTCACGCATGGAGTGGTCCATGACTATAAAAAGCCCCCTAACAATCTCAGTGCTTCATGTTCCCTTCTTCTTAAACTCAGTACATTAAATGTTTCCTCAGCTTGTGCTTGTCCCTTGAGGATAGCTCACGTTCTGCTTTCACCATTAACAATAATCGCGTTTATAAATCTAGCGACAGATGTCAGGAACTTATCTCCTTACCACGGCAGAACATGCCTCATCTATTCGCCAGATCGGGGATTAGCTGGGGGGAAGGAGGAGCGGACATGAAGCTACGATGTTTGTCTCACTGTCTCGCTTAAAAGATTCGGCTGACACAAAGGCGGAGAAGCAGGCACCCCGCCACCACTAGGCTCCCGAGTTAACGCGCCGCTGGGATGAGCGGGACGCAGCCCCCAGACCGGGCTGACCTAGGCGGGGGGGCCCCTCCCCCGCTTGGGAGAGCAGCTGCTGCCAGGAACAGGCCCCCGAGCTGGTCTCGGGGGTCGGCTCCGCGGGGGAAAGCCAGCTTCCCGCCCCCGGCCGCCGCCCACCGCCGCCGCGGCCCAACGGCTCCTCCAACCGCCACCGCCCCGCCCCGCGGCCCCTCCTGGGCGGGGCTCCGCGCCGCCACCCGACCCGGCGCCCCGCGCGCCCTGACGGAAGCAGCTGCCTCCCGACTGCCCCGCCTCCTTCCGGAAGCGGGTTCCGCCCGCGCGCACCGGCGGCCTGGCCCCTGCCCCGCCGCGCGCGCCCGCTCCCCTCCCCGCCGCGCCTCCGCCGCGCGCGGCCACGCAAGCACTGCGCGTGCGCGTCTCGGCGCCCGACTCCCGCCCCCGCGCGGTGGAGGGGGCGGGGCCGCGCCCGGCCACGCTCCTGCCTCTGCGGCGGCCGCCGGCGCGGCGCAGCCCGCCCCGCCCCGCCCTCCGCCGCGGGCCGCGCGCGCCGCCGGCTCTGCGCGCGGGGGCGGTGCCAGGCGGCACCAGGGCTCCCCTCGCCCGCCCCGCCCTCCCCACTCGCTCCTCCAGCGGGCAGCGGAGCTCGCCCCGCCGCCGCAGGTGAGTCGGGGGCAGCGCGGGGCGGGGGGAGCCGCCCGGCGCCTCGCCACCGGGGCTGGGGAGGGGGAGAGCGAGAGCGCAGGGACCCCTCCCCGCCCGCCACCGGGGGAGCGCTCCGGTGCGGGGGGGGAGCGAGCGAGCGAGCGGGAGGGCGGGCGCCCCCCGTGGCCCGCCGCCCTCCGTGGCCCGCCGCCCTCCGTGGCCCGCCGCCCTCCGTGGCGGCTCCGCGCCCGCCGCTCTCCTCCGCCCGGGGGTCGGCGTTGGGGCGCGGCTGCCGCCCCGCCGCCCCTGGCCGGCGGTTTCTGCCTGCCGGCCCCACCCCGGGGTGTGGGGAAAGGCGGGCGCGTCCGCGGGCGGGGCCCGGAGCCTCCGGCTGGGGTCCGGCGGCCGGTAGCCGGCCGCTCCCTGAAGGTTACGGGCGTCCAGCTTGGGGGCCTCCCGCCCCAGGCCTGCCGCTGCCCGCCCGGGCGCTGAGGGGAGCGGGGAGGGGGTGTCGGGGCGGCGGAGCCCCCGGGTGGGGGTGCGGCCGCCTCCTGTTGCCGCGGGAGCGGCGGCGGCGTGAGGCAGGTGCGGCGTCCCCGCCGCGTCCGTGGGGCGCGGGGGTGACCGCGGCCAACGCCCGCACCTGCGGAGGGCGGAGCGCGGCGCGGCAGCGCCTTCACCCCGAACAAAGGGGCCGCGCCTCGGGGCTGGCGGGGGAAGGAGCCGGGGCTCTCATCCCCCGGCCGAGCCTGCCCGGGCCAGGCTGGACGGAGCGGCGGCAGCTCCTGCCGTGGCAGCGGCCGGGTGCCGGAGCCTCTGCGTGCGTGCGTTGCAGTTTGAGGATGAGTAAGAGCAGCGTTTCTGTAGCGTTTAATTGCTGCTCGCCTTCGTGTGCTGTTCTTTTCTGTAGTGGTACACGTTAAAAGGCTCTGCTGGTAACTATAGCTTGTGCTTGCCTGCAACAAAAGGAAGAAGTGCAAAGTATGCCTATTAAGTTCCCTACATAAAGGAGCCTTTCAATGCTCACGTTTTTGGTTAGGTAAATAATTTGGTGTTCGCTTTTGGGTTTCTTCTAAATGGAAGCTAATAGCTTCAGCTTCTTCCCCTTAATCGAGTCTCTTTAGAAATGAAGATGTTAAGTGGGCCATACGTATCCCAAGAGTCACCTGGAGAGAGGTTTTTATGTATGATCCGTGTATCCGCTTTGTAGCATCACTGAACCGTCCTGGCAGAAAGACAGCCAAAATGTTTATTTTCAGACTCAAAATGACCCTAGTGTTTTGTTTCAAGCTTGCGTTACCAATTCTCATTGGAAAGAGACTTTGCATTCTGCAGTGCAAACCATTACACTTCTATGAGTGGAAGCGAAAGATACCTCTGCCAGCATTTCAATGTCTGGAGATAGACAGGTTATGGAGAGGTCCGCACAAAAAGCGATCAGTTGTTCTTTGTCTTTTCCAATGAAAGTTAAACTGAAAAGAGAGGAGCTCCTGGGAGACAGGCTGCATGGACTGGGAGAAGATATCGGCATTCTATTAGTTATCAGGATAATTAATAGTGATTATAACTGAATTAATTAAAAATCCTCTTCTCAGCCAACTTATTCATCTAATAGCATGTACCTCAACATTTAAATTCTGGGAAATTGTGAGCGTTCTTCATAGAATGAAGAACAACTGTGTAATATGTAAATCTCTGATGTAGACTTAAACCCTTCAGTCTATGCTTATGAGACGGCTTGTCAAATATTTTCTGCAGAAGCCTCCAAATGGTAGAAGTTATAGGGATTGCCAGTGCTAGGGATGTTTACCCTTTTTTTTCTTTTCTTTTCTGTAAAAATGGGAGAATGTGACATACTGTTGCACAAAAAGATCAAAAAAAGCTTTCAGTCCACTGCATGAGAGGTTAACTGTGGGGTTAAATAAGCTGTGATACTAAATAGTGAATGTATTCCTTTACTACTGCAAATTCCTTGATCTCAGTCTTTGCTTTGTCATGCTCTTCTGAATTTGAGGAAGGGGAAAAAATATAACCGTTTTAAGGTGAAGTAGTTTGAGTTGCATTCACTTTGGCAATGTTGAAATAATGTTGCCTTTGGTTTTTTTTTTTAGACCTCTTTAGCCATGAAAGAGAAAGCTAGAATGTCTCCTAGCTGTGCATTTGTTGTAATCTGTGTCACCTGTGGGCATGTACTCTTTACATAAATAATCCATAGACATAGTAGGCTATTTGGGGGGGGTGGTGGTGGGAGAGGGGGGCAGGGGGAGATGTGGCTGTGAGGATAGGGCAGTGCTGGCTAAAAGCAACCAAGGAGGAACGCAAGACTGTTAAATAACTGTTGTTGGAGACCTTGCAGTGGTCCATGGGTCTTCTGTATTCAGACTGACTTCCGTTAGAACAGTTGTGTTCTTAACCTCAGTTAAGTCATGCGCTGACATCCGTGCATATACTTTTTCTAAGGGATTACCCTGAAACAGGGGTGGTCTAAGATGGGCTTTTACTCCTGTTAAATTTCAACTGCATCTGTCTTGGAAGAAAATAATTGCTGAGGCAAAGGACGTTGCTGTCTTAGAAATTGATGCGTGGCAGTCTCCGGTGTCAAAGAATAATGTAGATAGTGTCTTGTTACATAAAAAGTTGTTTAGGCAACTGCATTTTGGCTAATTGACAACAGCATTATTTTCCCTGCAGTTTCACAACTGAAGAAGAAATAATTATATGAGAAAAATCTTTTAACTTTGTGATTAGATTTGTTTGTTTTGCCACTCTAGCAAGTGCTATAGGATATAGTCATCCTGGGAATAAGTCGTTGATCACATGTGTTCTGGACAGGGAACTCCCCACCCCCTTGAGAGTGCTTACAGCCAGCTTCCAGTAAACTTCTAATGGCTCCAAGCTATTGAAATTACTTTGCATCTAAATTGAAATCTATTTTAAGTGAACAAGGTAGTTTCGTAGGCTAGTGACAGCATTCTTGTGAACATATTATAGCCTGCCCACATCACACACACAATTATGGGTCAACTGCTTTAAGTCTCCTTCCTACCTTATGAAGAATTGTGTGAGGAACCAAGAAAACAGAACAGTTGGTATAATTACTGTACATCCACTGAATGTTCTGCAAAATGTTTTACATTTTATAAATTACTAAGTAGGGAAGAAACGGTTATATGTTATTCGTCTGTTGCAGTACCTAAAATCAGCTCTCAGGGTAGTTCTAAAATGTTATTGGTAAGTCTTACTGTCTGCAGAATCTGAAATTATTTATAGTCATTGTGGATGTAAAGAACTTAGAGTCACTTTAACTATAGCAAATGTGCCTTGCAGACAGACCAGAGAGTTATTAAATCCTGTTTTGCTTCTCATCATGTTTTCTTAACTATTGTCAATCAGAGTGAGCACCTACCAACCAAGGATTTGTCAGTGGGCACAGCTGCTTGTCGAATCTCTTTGGTAGATGTGCAACCCACAACCATAACCAAGGTTAAGCTTATGCTCGGAGTCTTAGGAGCTCTACACAGCAGCAAAAAAATTCTGAAATTCCTACAGAAAAAACAGTACTGGATTTAGGGGTGGGAACAAGTTGGAAAGAAATGTAGTATAGGCTAAGTAACGCTGCCTTAGAATGACCCAATGAGAGAATGGATTGCCTTTGCCTGGAGAGTGGCTTAGTCTTTACTACTAGTGTTTTGTTTAGGGTTAGGTTTGTGTCTATCAAAATTCTTGGCACCTTTGGGGCAATACATTGGTAACACTGAAGTGTCCAGGCTGTGCATAGAGGGGGAAAAATGGAGAAAGAGGTGTGTAGGAAAGGTTGGACAACATAAAGAGAGGAGATGTAATGAAAAAGGCAGTTACTATAGAGAATTCAAAATAAGCTATGCTGTAATCAGTTTATAATGCTAACACAGAGAGGAGCCAAGAATGCAAAGAAGGTAGCACAAACAAGAGATATGAAGAGAGTTGGTTGCGTAGTAACTCTGCAATCGTTACTTTAGTGGAATTGATGATGCTTATTTTGTGATATTGGCTCCTTAGTTCAAGCAATTACAATATACATTGAATTCCTACCAGTACAGTTCATTTAATGCATTGTATTTTTCTCTATAACAGTAAGTTCACTACCTCATTTAATGCAACAGTGTGGGAATGTCTGGTGCAGTGGCGCACAAGGTTTCATTAAAAAATGACATGTAAATACACTGCGTGACCAAACAAGTATTTCTGCAAATTATGGAAAATGCGATTTTGCAAAGGAGCCTGGCACCTGTGCTTAGTAAGTAGGTAGCAGGGATCAGCCACGCATTCAGGCCTTGGTACCTGTTTCATTTTACTCTCTGAAATGCTAACTTAATACCCTTCTGTGCCACTGTTAGACTTGATCTTTAACTCTGATCCTTGTCTCCAGCAGCCTGAGAATGCTTATGTACAACACCCACATACAGGCAGGCAGAAATGTTTCTGTCAACGTTAAACAGAGTGCAGTAAACATGGAAGTCTTCCAGACATGAAACTTCTGTGAAGAACATTAAAAACCAGCTATGTGTGGTATAGTCCTTCTCTTTGCTAGTACTGCCATTCAAGCCCATCAGACGGCGCAGAGTAAAGCTAATCTGTCATTTCAAGGCTGTGCCAGTGTTGTCCTGTTGGTATATAGCTGTGCTGTTTCCTGAAAGGGCTTTTAGTATGGACGTAGTTAATTCTAGCAACACCTTCCCCAGTGGGATTTATTTCAGACCTCAAAACAAAAGAAGCTATACAGACAGGAAAACAAGGTTAATGTGACAGGCTTCTGCAGGCATGCTGTGTCAGTCACAAAACCCACCCTTGACTGGTGAGGTCACGCCACGGAAGATGTTTGAGTAGATGGACCCGAAGGCCCTACTCAAAGCAAGGCTGGCAGAAGCTCAGCCTTAACCATCCATCACTGTTACCCATGGAGATCAAAGTAAGCAAAATCAGATACTGAATTAAAGCGGTTATTGTGTGGAAGAGCTGTTTTGGTATGACACTACTAACTTAGAAAGTTTTTACACACTTAACCACCTAAATAAATTCCACCTTTGTAGTGTAACATGCAAACAAAACTTCATTCCAATCCTCAGAACTCTTGTATTTTAAGAAATAACACTTTAAATCACACACTCTTAAAAACTGGTTTCTGTAAGGTCAAAATTTATACTTAACAATATCCAAATTAAGAGTTCATTGCAATGCTTCAGTATGGTTATGACTGATAGCTCTGTACACCTTATTGCAATGTGAGTTCTCTGACTTCTTATACATTTACATTTTTGAAGTTGTCACTGATTTGAAAATGAATATGAAATTTGTTTTACATTGATACAGTTCACATTGTGAAGTCAGTGGCACAGCACTGGTCTGTATAAGTACAGTTTGTTAAAGCATCTTTCCTTCATGCCCCAGGTTGTGTATTTTTTGTCTGCTGCTGATCAGGCATGATGGCTTTGAGATTCCAGTTCATTCATATGCACTGGAAGTAAGGTATATAATAAAACAGGAGAACTTAACCTAGAAAGAAAAGATTGCACTCTGGACTCCTTCTCTATAAAGTCCACTATCGTCATTCCAAATTTAAAGAGCAGATGTATTAGGCTAAATATCAGAAACTGCTTTCTGTTAAGCAAGTTCACCCTCCAAAATGTTATTAAATGGTTAGTGTTGCAAGGAAGAAGAGATGGCTACGTGTAACTTTTATAATGAAATTCAGTTGGTCTGCAACATGTTGGAGTACAGGTATAGGTTAACCTATAATTGTTGTATTTTCTGTCTTTCAAAGGTTGAGCTTTATAGCTCTTGCAGTCAAAATGGATAGAGGAATGAAATAATCTAACAAAAGCATTCTTCTCTGCAAGATGTATGAGTTGGAACTGAGACCATGTGTATAACATGCATCGTTTAAGTGAGTTTCTTCAGGCTGGAGTGTTTTGAAGAGTATTGCAAAAGCAAATTAGTTCTAGTGATCTTAAGTGTAGTTTGGAAAATTTGAAGAAAACCATTGCTTGAGGAGCAAAGTTTTATATTGTAATCTTTCTAATAGGTTTTACTACAATTCTAGGAGGTAAGACTTTTTTACGGACATGGGGGAAAAAATAATTCTGGGAGGAGAAACTGAAGCAGAAACAATCTTGTAGCCAAATACTAGGATATTTTTAAAAAAAATATGAACAGTGAAATACGGTATGATAAAATACTGAAATGGTTGTAACTAACCCAGTCGGGATGGCATAGTTATTCTTGGATTGTCACTAGTTTGAAGGAGAGATTTTCAGGAACATAATTTCTGTTTCTCAACAGGTTTTTATGATCTTTCATGCTGACCATTATCTGTGAACAACAGGAGTGGATTTTAACAACACTAACTTTTCCAGACTTTATGCAGGACTCAGACTGTGTGTGTATTAAGGTAAAGGAAATAAACCCTTCAAGGAAAAAAGCTGTAAAATTAGCTTCTGACTCCATGGAGAACTGATGCTAGTAGAAGTACCGCAGCTGAATTGAAAGTATGCAGGTGACCAGCTGGAAAGAAAATGTTTTCATAAGTCAGCAGTAATGAAGGTTTTGTAGGCCAGGGGAAATCCTATATTACACCATGCAATGTTGAAAAGGTATTAGGTCACGTACTTCTCACTGGAATTTAAAAGTTCATGTGTGCAGAAAGGAATACAGCTCACAGTTGGTAGTGTTTAGTGTTGCAACATGTGTAGCATTAAATGAATTAAATGTTGATAAAGATAACAGATTTCACCATAGACAGACTTCTATAGTAGTTCTTCCCTGGGGAGACTGAGCTTTAAAGTAAACCCGATTTGGCCTGTGACCATCGCTGGAATGCCTCTAGCTTCTGCGTTGCGTGTCTGGCTGTAGGAAGAGAGGCACGCTTGAGACCCATCTAGTGATGTGCAATAGTATACCATCCTTAATGGTGCCTTTTCCAAGACTCCTTGCCTTTGGAGTGTGATTACAAAACTGATTTTTAGGTTGTTTATCAGAAGTTTTGATAGCTGCTTCACTTGGTTACCCAGACAGTCTAAAATGAATGTGATGATTGCTTCTGTGTTCAGAAATTGACCCATGATTTTCGTGCACCTTGCTGTATAAAGAATATTTTTTAGATAGCTTGTTCTGTTAAAACTTAAACTTACACACTTACATTCTTGTAAGTCATTTAACAGTTCTGCAATGTTCTGAATTATCATGTGCATGATAAGAGCCGTAAGAATTCAATAGGAACAAAAAGCAATTATTAAAAGTTACTACTTTACAATTTGAGAACATTTAACTTGGAAATGTCTTCTGTGGTACTGCAACAAAAGACTGATCAGTATTTTAAGCAGGGCAAGATCAAAACCACCTTGCACTGGCACTTAATGTGAAAACTGATAAATTGACCTGAATATTAATAATTTCATACTAAGTTCATGAACTGAATGCCATCTGTTTCTAGCCACTGCATGTTTTATGCCCATAATATGTGAAACAGCCATGAAACTCTACCATGTATCATATGATTGGCAAGCATATATTGAACTAGAAGACAATTAATTGCCCGATTGGGTCTTTTAGATCTACTAGATTGACTCTACCAATTTTTCAAATCATAGGTCTAATAGTTTTAGAATAAACAGCATCTGAAAATGGGGAGGGGTCAGACTAAACAGTGTTTCAACTTCATGAATGCTGTATTACCATGCAACATTAGGTCTATAACCACTTGTGTCCTTGAATCACCTACTCAAAAGGTTAATTACAAGTCTGTGTATTTGCAAACCAGACTCATTCAGTGAGTCATGCATATGAAACCCTCTTCCCCTCAATAAAACAGAAAAATGATTAGGATTTTAGGAGGAGCAATTTGCACTGCATAGAGTGTAAACAGGAAGAGAAGTTACCGGAACAAAATATGGCTTCAAAAGTAATGCTCTTACAATAATACTACAAAAGAGTACTTACACATTTGTAACTGGGTGGTAAAACAGATGGCAGTGTCATAAACTGAATGAAGTAACTTACTTTGCCAAGTCAGATTTCACTAATGAAATTTATTTGCTACAGCTGGATGATTCCTTAGAGGAATAAAAGGAATTTTTTGAAATGCAAAATCCAACATGCTCCTATTTTATTAGGTTCCATTTGGCTGGTGTATTGATGCACTCTGCCTGTGTGGAGAGAGAACGCTTGCCTGTATTTGTGAAGAGGAGACGGAGAATTTGGTGGTACCTGCTTCTTGATGTCTCTTGCTAATAACCTGTGTTCGGTCCTGTGCGTTTGCACCATTTGTGCTGCGGCCTTTGAAATAAATGTGCTTGCACCTGCTGAAGCACTTGTTCCCTGCATCCTTCATTGCCAGAAGCCAATTAATAAAATGTGAAGGATACTGTGTTTTGGTATTCCTACTCTGCTTTTGTTGAAACTTCATCCAGCTAGGCACTAACCACAAGGAAGAAGGCAGTGCCTGCCTCAAACGCTTTATTTGAAAGCTTAAACTTTTTCTATGTCAAGAATTTCATAGGAGCGTTATTCAAACAAGGCTTGTGTGTTCATTCTGTCTGTGCTAATACCTTGAAGGAATTTAAGGGTGTTTATGTGAGTTTTCACCATAATACTATATGACTGGCTAATGAGGCAAAATAAGTTGGTTTGAGCAGGATAAACTCCCTGAGCTATCAACATCGGAACTTCTCTCACTGTGAAGCGAGATGCCTGCAACACAACAAGGCTGCTTCTACTAGCCAGAATACGTGGATGGCATCCCTCCTATAGATTCCTTAAGTGTTGAGTGCAGCCTGACATGAGCCTAGTGGGTACTTGGTTTGCTTTGCAGATACCATTTGTTTCTGGATTTCTCTGTCACAAGTTACTTTCCTGCCTATAGAGCAGTGAAACTATTTGGGTGGAGTTTTGGGTTTAGTGAGTGTGGATCTTAAGTCATTCTTTCTGGCTGTAAAAATGACCATATGGACACTTGCTTTTTCTAGAAAATGCACATCTGACATTCTGAACTTCTAACTAAAGGAAGAGTGTAGGGTTGTTAACAATTAATGAGATACTTGCATTAGAGGAAAACCTGATTTATGGACTTGTTCTGGCAAACCTGTATTTTTCAAGTATCATTTGGAAGCCTTCTTCAGGCTTTGTTTAAAGAATTTACTTCAAGCCAAGTCAAAATGCTTACATTTAAATCTTCCTTAAATTTCTTTAGTGAATTTTGAAGTGTAAGTGTACAGGGGCAAAAAGGACAAGATGATGTGATTGAGATTTCTTTTGAAGTATGGTTGACAAAAAAAGCTGGTTTTATGATACTGAATATGTTGTGAGCAACTTTTTGAATGCAGAGCTCTTGAACTGCTTTTAAAAGTGAACTGCTGAGGCTCATGCTGCAAGCTCTGGCATAGTGCCTTTAAGGGAACTCTGTTTTTGTTGCTTTCCAGAATAGCTGGAAGCAGCAGCTCTGTGCAAGCGTGAGTGACGCCTGACTTATCAGTCAAAAGTTAGCTTCCAAATGTGCTTTCTTTCACTTGAAACACAGGGTGAAAATGGCTGTAGCTACTATATCTTAAGTGACACTAGCTTAAAAGTGTCCTTGAAGTTCATCCCTCAGTCCTTAGCTGAATAGCACTAACTTAAGACCCCAAGTTGTTGATCCTGTGTTACTAAAATTCATCCTTGTAGGCTATGCCTTGCCCCTTACATTTTATGAAGGGAGTGTGGGGGGGGAAGTGTCTTGTATATCAAATGCTGAATAAAATTCAGTAGTAGCAGCTGCTTTGTATAGCATCTCCCATGAATGTAACTTGACTTTTGTCAGGAGACTTGATTATGGGTATTTGGTATGGGAACCTCTTCTGCAGATGTCCCCCTCTTCTGTTTCAGCCTTTCATTCCTCCTTAGTTTTGCTTATGCTAGAAAATCAGCTGTAGTACCATAGTACCTGTTTGTCTGTCTCGCCTCTGAATCCATGCAAGTCTCTAGCGTGGATAGCTTTGACAGGCTAGTGACATGTAATTGTTCATTCTACCACCACGGCTCCTGTTACTGTTAATTCTTTTCTCATGGTATATAATGTAAGATCAATAAAAAATGAATGCCTTCTGTTAATATTCTAGATTACAGACCTCCATGTTTAGAAATTTAATCTAAGAGAAGACATGACTCCTACACTTTGTGTTAAAGCAACACTTCAACACTGTCAACCTCAGAAAGCTAAGTTCCCTCAGTGATTACAATAGACTGAGATAGGGCACCAGCTGCGTAGTGAACTTGAGGAAGCAGAAATGGTATTCCAGACTCTCATGTAAATGTGTATATTACCAAAATTACTTCACAGTGTAACTTTAGTCAATGGAACTATGAAAACAAGCTTGCTGCTGGTGTTAACCTAGGTGCTGTGCTTGAGTTTGCTTCTTTTCCCACTGATTTCTGGATCAGTCCAGATAAACCACTGCAAGTATCTAGATGTCTTCCAAATGGTCCATAATAGCCATCACATAACTTACAAAAAGTGAGGAATCTTCAACAGGTGCTAAATTCCAGTTGAGGAGTCTTACAACACTTGCATTGTTTTTTCCACAGTATTTATAGGCTGGAGGTGCTGCAGTTTGCAGCTTTCCCCATGCTCAGTTATGTGTTTTTCTGGTCTGTCTTTTGTGCCAGCAAGCTGTTTAGGTAGCTAATCTGTCCAAAAAGCAGTATAGGTTAGTTTTTGTTTAGAGCAACTTCTGAACTGCTTTGCCACCTAGTTGTTGCAAACACAAGTGCCTATTGGAAGGAAGGATATGGGAATATCAGTCAGACTGTGGCAGGTTCAGTTTATATCAGCCTTGCAGACTGACACAGTTGGCCTCGAGTGTTGTGTGTTTTGTCAGCTCTTTATGTGGACAATAATGTAGCTGCTTCATTTTCTTTTCAGTACATTGCAAGGTTTAAAATCTTAAGATCTTGATTTTGTTCCAGACTGTTTCTGCTGTTCAGTTTGTCAGGGTTTTCTTGTGCTGTTCCATACGGGTTTCAAGAAATTTCTTTATGGAAGTGCCTCCCCAGAAGTCTTCTTGCAGGATGCCAAAGAGGCTTTTTGGTAACAAAATGCTGAAACGATGACTTAAAACATAAGGAATATCTAAACATATCTATTCTTGCATCAGAAGCTGCGGCGTAGTTCACGGCTATGCCCTGAAGCTGGCACTAAGGCCCTGTGGAACCTCGGGGAGACTGCTGGAAGGCTGTGAACAGAGGTTTACTGGCTTCTTGTTGGAGGGATCTTAATTCTTGTGATGATGTCTTAAGAGCACAGAGCTGCGGGTGTGTGGGGACCACTGTTCTTTATAGCAGCATGATGTAATTTATAGGATGGATGGGGCCTCAGATGCTTGGTGAAGAGTTCACTGGTTGACTCTTTCAGTTTCAGTGTCTGGATATGGTTACAGTTCGAAGTACCTGTCTCAGGAAGCTGGGAAATGTAGGTCTTCTGCCTGAGGAGATTTGCTGCTGCTGAGAGATAGAACTTAAGTCAGTTTTCTACCCTTTGCTTTTCTTAGTAGATGCGTAGTCACCTTAGTAAATTTGTTTTGTGGGTGTTGGAGAGACAAGCACTTTTTATGGTGTGCACGAGAAAGCTTTGGAAAGAAGCGTTCTTACCAAACCTTGAACGTGGCTTAACTGCTTGTTAAAGTCATGGGAAGCTATGAATCCTAATTCCCAGTTAAACAGGTTTATGTCAAAGGATTATTTTCAGGAGAAAGGAAAGGACCTATTGTGAAAGTGTTTCTAACTTGTTCTGAGGTTGAGGTTCAGGCAGTCTGTTTCATTGTCTAACGAGACTAGTCATTTCTAAGATAGATTTGAATATTTGGGTTCAGTTTCCTCTTTCTTTAGGCTACTACTTAGAATTTATAGTGATTATTTAATATTTGAAATATTCTACCTTAATAAAATACTGATGTTACTTTGTGCAGAGCTTGACAGATGTTGCATGTTTAAACTGTAATAAAAACGCCAGTCAAACTCGAGACATGGAATGACACTTATTACAATAATGCTGATCTAACCTAAAAAACTTCCTTACTCTCCAGTTCTTAAAACAGCTGGCATCATGTATCCCATCCTATGTCCTCATGTATCCTATCTATTTCTGGGTCATGGGGTGTTTCTGCTGATCTAGTTTGAATATTGTAATTGGAAGCAGCTGTTGGGAGGGTTAGGCTCTGCTTGCCTGGAGTTGCCTCCCTCCATTTCCAGGAACATTTTTGTTGCAGGAATATCTGAGTCATTCCTGAGGTGTCTTCCAGATATTTCGCATCTAGTATGCTAGTCTGTGCTGATCATTTTCAAGCATAATTTTGCTGCTGATAACCAAACTGAAACTACTGGACTCAATAAACAATGAAGTAACTAGATGAAATTGTGATCTTTTAATAACAGATAAGATTATATTGCTTCGTGGTCCCTGGGGACATGAAATGTGTTGACACTTTTTAAAATTCTTGGTCCTGTGCTTTTTCTCAGAAAGCTGAACTTGTAATTTCTAGGTCAGGTGAGGCAACAGAGTTGTGAATCACTTTATGGGAATTAGAAACTTTGGAGAATATTCAAACTTGCTTTAGAAGATGGGATTACTGTCAAATAATTACTATAAATTTTCACTTCAGAATGAGATAAAAAGTTGTAGCTAATGTTTCTGGAGGTGATAGATTATACTAAGTGTAAAGTACAGAGTAGTGCAGGTATTAGTTTCTTCAATTAAAAAAATGACCGAGTTACTTGTTTAGAACAACATGAGTCTCCATTACTAAATTTTCTTTAATTGTTCAGTAAATGATTGATACAATATTTTGCCTTTCTGGAAGTATTCTGGTCAAAGCATACTAACTGTAGTTCTTAATATCGTACAGGTAGCTCACGTAATTAAATTATTCCTATTCCTTCAAATGTATCAAATTCTAACTCAGTTAAAAACAGAGTAAAAGCAGGTGCTGTGAGATATGAGCTACTGGTTGTAATTGATGCTCATTATATAAAACAGTCTTCAGGGAAGAAAGTTACTCATCGTAAAAGTGAGTGGGTAATGAGTTTAATGTGACAGCCTTGCAAATCTTTATGTAATCTTCTCTTAAAGGAAAGGAAACAAAAGGACTGGAATTAAGTTTTGATGTCATAGTTTTATCAAGACTATAAAAATAACAATGTAAGAAATTGTTTTGTAATTGAAGAAAGGCACCACTATCTCTACTTATTAACTAGAATCTACTGTACTAACTGTACCAACTATCTTTAAACACAAAGCTATGTTTAACTAGTCTCCTTCAAACAAATGCCTGCAGCAAATCAAAGTCCTCCTGTTAAGGACAACTGCATCTTCACAAAGCCTGCATTCAGCTTTATGTATAGCACTGCAGAAGATGCCAGCTGAATTTGTGCCTGTAATGATCTGACTTCGGTGTAATGCTTCTCCTTCCCTGGTCTGCTCTCATTCACATCGCATTTACTAGACTCCAGGAGATCAAAATGGACAGAGTAGCTTCTTGACCTCTTTTAGTCACATTCTTTAAGAAAATGAGTCTGATCATATGTTCTGTTCTTTGTTAATTTTTGGCCTATTGGCCAGTTTGGGGCACATTTTGACAGAAGTTTAGGTGTCTTGGATATGATTGTTCCCGTAAGTTTCCTGAATATGTGCTGCTGGCTAAAGGGGGGGAAATCTGTACCAGTGCTCCCTGTGAAGGAAAGGAAGCAATCTGAGCTGGATGTCTGTTGCCCTGTTTGGGCTGGTACACAGCTACTCTGTTGGCCACGTTTTTGCTCCCTTTTAGTGTATGAACGTTGGGATTATTGCATTGAGGAGGAATGTAGAGGACAAATGGCACAGATATGTAAGGAAGCATGCTTCAATTAATTGTTTTGGAGCAAGTTAATCTGTAGGAAAACTAATCTGAGAAATAGGGCAACTTAAGAGGAGTCTTCTGAATTTGACCAGGTGAGCAAGATGAGTGAGGAGATGAAAAGCGTAAGGTTTTTTCACCCATAAGCATATTTTTAGGTCTCAATTTATTGGGCTGAAGAAGTAGGTGGGAGGACAAAATGAAGACTAATGTAGTAGGGAGTGCAAGGATTCCTACCTTTTTTTTTTTTCCTTCCTCCTTACCACATATTTGCAAAGATATCTTCCCTGAAAACATTGTCCCTGGAGATGAAAACCTCTTTTATTGCTGGCACCTGATCATCTTACCTACTCTTGTGGATCTGGATAACCACTCTGTGCTCCAAGGCTTTATGCAGAAGTTAACATGATGCTTACATTGTCCAAGTCCTGTTACAGGAACACTCTCCAGCTGGCTCCTCTGCTGGGTGGAGCTGAATGTTGTGTTTAAATCCATGGGGGCCTAGAGATAACACTATTTCTCACACAGAGGACCTGCTATGTAAGGTGTGAAACTCTGGAGAAGTTAGTATTGATACAGGTAGAAGCCAGTCACTCAAGACAGGCAACAGTTTTACAACTCCAGTTACAAGTTCCTATGGCTACATGATCTTAATCATGTAGGATGATCTTAAAAGTTATTTAGCTACCTACTCTTCTTTCTCCTGACCAGATTTCTAGACTGTTGGACAAGATGCCATTGCTGATGCTAACACAAATTATAATTCCTACTCCTGCAGTTCTGACTTAATCTAATCACTCCCTAACCTGGCTCTACAAAAGTGATCCTGGCTCCAACTGGAAGCTTGCCATTAAATGGAGTACAGAATCGTGGGGGTGGTTATCTGCAAGCAGGCAATGAGCAGCTGTAGGAGCTTTGAGAACTGCTTACTTTGGCGGAGCAGCCACTGAGATTCATTTGTGTTTGCCCTTATCTGCTCAAGCATGTTGGAAAAGGGCAGTTTCCTAGGAGTTTATCTGCAGCGGAGGTGAGGAGTGATCCATAGCATGGTGGTTAGATAATGCTCTGAGTGAAGGTATGGCAGTACGTTGTTGAGCCAGTTAAGCTTTCACTTCCCTTCCAACTTGTTGCACTACACAAAGAACTGTTTAAAAATAAACTTTCATATATGTCATCAGCTGTATTGCTGCGATGGGGATTACCAATGGGTGTGGTAAAAAGCTGACCTGTATAAATGGATAATACAGCTATTGACAACACCCTGCTTGGCTCTCTGTGAACCTCTCTGCTGTAGGGTGACATAGGATTCTACTGCAGGATAAGCCTGTGTTTATCTTCTGGCCCCAAACAATTTTGCAGTGTGAAGATTAAAAAAATAATAATTGCAGTACGCATAATATGAACGTATGCTTTTCTGAGTTTCATACAACAGGGTTCTTGCTACAGTCTCTGTCAGTTTTATCATAATTATAAAGTAGGACAATTCAGAAACTAGATATGACCCAAATTAATACTTTTTATGAAAATAAGTCAGGCTACATAAATTAAGGAAAGAAAAACTTACTTTGCATGAAACTTCATCTCAGGTACTTCACTGTTGAAATAGGAATCTATGTTCCTCTCTGCTTTTGGAAGCAGACTGAAACAGGTAGAGGTACGTGGCCGTAGCTTAAAGTTATCACTTGCAAGGTCTTTTTCCTCTCTGGCAGAATACTTGCTCTGAAGCAGTGTCTCTGGATTGAGTGCTGTTTGCACAGTATCAGACTGTACTTGCTTTGCTTGTAACTTATTTCTCTCTCTTTTCACACTGTCTGCCATTCAGCAGGCCTGAATTTTGCCAGCATTATATCTTTATTGGATTGTGAAGAACTTGAGAGCAAACTGACCCCCCTGAGCCTCCTCCCACTACAAAATGTGGCAGAGTATTTATGACAAGCTTGTCTTTAAGATTTGAAGTCTGTGGTAGCGTGAGGTTTTGCTATCTTCAGTATCTTACTGGAATGTTCACTGACAGTTATTGATGACGATGACTCAGGATACTGCTTTGACTGGTTGGGTCAGTTTTTTTTAATTCTGAGTTTCTTTCTTTGACTCAATCTCCTATGCTTCTTTGAAAGGGTGTTATTAAGGCTTCTGAAAATGATTGGCTGCCATAAAATCTTTCTGGTTAAAGAATTTTCAGTGAAAAGGAGCATCATCACTAACTTGATTATTTATGGGGATCTTATTGGTTGGACTTTGTTGTTTTGGCTTTTCAAGTGTGTCAGCTGTTGCACAAAGTACAAAAAGTGGCAGCTTCTCTTTGTCACACTGGGACACTACTTGTTGAATTGCAACTTCCAGCAAAATATGAATTTTCACATTGCTCAATCTACTTAAAGACTGTAGGTTAATTTACAACAAATATTACAGTGAAACATTACTGTTGTGTATTTGAATTTTTTCACAGATTGTAGTATTGATTTTGCACAAACTCACCTGTCAGAGGTCCTGCTGAATTTGTTTGGACTTCTTCCAGTTTTGAAGTGTTTATAAAAGAATAGTCTGTTTTGTTGCTTAGTAAGGTTAGTATAGGCCATATCCAGGTATACTAGTGCTTCAGTTTCTGTGCTTCTGAGAGTATGTATTGTAATCTAAACTTGGCAAACTGAGCTGTTGTCAGTTGATGACTGGAATTCAGAGGAATTTTCTTTATATTGCTTATCTGAAATACACACTAAAAACAAGCAAGCATGACTTTCAGGATACATTTTTCCTTTTAAGAGAAAAGTGCAAAGACAAAACAATGTGGAGCAGTTCAACATGCAGCATAGTAGGTTGAAAATGTACACATGGCTTGGAGCTATTTTCATGTTCTCGTACTCCCTCTTGAGTAAAAAGAAAGCAATGGTTCTTTTTAAGCCATGATGGCCAAAACTGAAATGTTTTTTTGTTCTCATCATCTCCTTTTTAAAAGAACTTGTAACATAATGTTAGTTTTCTCTGCTATATCCCTATAATTAGTACAGCAGCTTACTCATGCTTATTTCACTTAGATAATCTTTCTGATGAAAACAATTTAAGCGACTTAATTTTCAATTGCATTTTCAGAATTCTTTGATAGTAGAATGGGTAGTGGTACTGATGTGATCCAGAGAGTTTCTCACATAGGTTGTGGGTTAACCTTGGTAGGCAGTTAAGCACCACACAGCTGCTTGCTCACTTCCCCCCCCTGCCAGTGGGACGGGGGACAGAATTGGAAGGGTAAAAATAAGAAAACTCCTCGGTTGAGATAATGACAATTTAATAAGTTTAAAAAAAAAAAAGAAAAACAAAACCAAGAAAAACAAGCAATGGAAAAAAAAAAAATAATTGCTTGCCACTAGCTGACCGATGCCCAGCCAATCCCCTGAGCAACGGCAGCCCCGGCAAACTTCCCTGCCAGCTTTTATTGCTAAGCTATGGCATGGGATATCCCTTTGGAAAGCTGTCCCAGCCGTGTCCCTCCCAACTGCTTGCCCACCCCAGCTTACTCGCTGGCAGGGCAGTGTGAGAACCAGAAAAGGCCTTGACACTGTGTAAGCACTGTTCAGTAATAGCTAAAACATCTGTGAGTTATCATCACTGTTTTCATCGCGAATCCAAAACATGGCACTATACGAGCTATTCTGAAGAAAATTAACTCTCTCTCAGCCAAAACCAGTATGCCTTTTTATTTATTTTTTAATTCCAGGAAGGATTGGCTTAATCTCTAATGAAGCTTCAGTCAGCATGCTTTTACACTTAACTGCCTCACTGCTAACAAAACCTTAGTGCATGTCCTCAACTAGGGATTTTGATATAAGTTTTGATAAAATTGTCATGTTTCACATTCTGATTAAGCTGCACACAAAGGCAATTCATTATGCAGGAGGATGTAATTTTAGTGTGAGATTGTCAAATGATCATGATGGGTAAGCGTAATGAGGTAATGGTGTCTTGTTACTACGCTGTATTATTATCTGATAGTTCTGTATATAACTAAACTGTGCTGCCACCTGAATGTGCTCTTTTTGAGCTTTCTAATTAACAAAATCTAAGTTACATTTAGTTGCCACTATAGATGTCTTGTGTTTACATCTTCTGTAATGTAGATGTCACTGTTTTTTTGGACATCAGAGCTTGTTTTGACCTTAAATCTCTGGAGGAGGGTACATTCTGTCACTGTGCAGTGACCTTCCCATCTCTTAAGAACTGTGCAAGCAGACAAAATATTCTGCCTTCTTATAACACAAATACTGTAATATTACTGTTGGGATAGATAGGGAATGAAACGAAGCTGTGGGAAGATAGTAGTTGGAGATCTGCTAAAACTAAACATGATTTTTTTTTTTAAAAAGCTAATGGGATTGTTACCTTTTGTACGTGTGCACACACATTAGACTGTATGTGAATTAACTGTCATAGAGCCCTTTGGTATTGGCGAGGTGCAGAGATTTGTATTTGAGCAAGCAGTTGTGGGACTGAGACAACTATTGCAAATATACAGACTAACAGCATTTGTAGCCTAGGAGGGCAAGTTGAATCTTTCCATTCTGTGTAAACTAGCTGCTTCTTTCAGTTCCTGGTTGACTTACTGAAACGGGGTATTTTTAGGTTTTAAGTGACACGTTAGCTTGCTTTTCTCTGAAAAAGTACACTAGCTAATCCTTGCTGCTGCTGTGTCTTGATACTTGCTATTTAAGCTGGAAATTCCTTCAAATGTCTGTTTTCTTTCCTGTACAGCTGTCATATCTCATGTTTTCTTGTGTGGTGTTGACTCACTGTGGCTTCCTTTTTCAATTCTTGCTCAGTAAACGAACAAGAATTCTTGACAAATACTGTGTCTTTAAAAGAAAACACTACATACCAAAACGTAAATCTTTTCCCTTAACTGCTCTTGGATGCTGTGAACCCGCTTGTGCCCTTTCCAAATGGTGAAGGCTTTCTGTGCTCATGCTACGGAGAAGATGAGCTCGGTATAATCCATGGAATGGTTTCCAGTGAAAAAGCAGATAGCTTTCACTGAAGATAGCAGAACTGCAATTAAGTCCTTAGATATGCAGGGATTTAAAACAAATCCGCTTTAAACAGTGCATGTGGGAGAAGGAAAAGAAAACTAATGAAGCAATATTTTTCTTCTAGCTTTTTTCATTTTACACCTGTGAATTTTCTGCAATCCAAAGATGGCAGCAAATAAGCCTAAAGGACAGAATTCATTGGCTTTACACAAAGTCATCATGGTGGGAAGCGGTGGTGTAGGAAAATCTGCTTTAACACTACAGTTTATGTATGATGAGGTAAGAATCTGCACTAAAAATTATCTCAGGAGACGTCTGCTACATAGTGTTATTTAAGCATTCATTAGCACAGTTATTTCTGAAAAGATCTAAACGTATATGATACGGTATGAAAGTCAGCAATTGAACAAAAATATTTTTTGATATTAGTGATTTACCCTCTAGAGATACCTGTGAAGGTACAATTTCGCATTTTTTTCAGACTTCTAAGCAATTAAATGCTCTGTTATATTATATTTTGTCATTGTTTACTAGACCCATTAGAACTCATTTCGGTGTTGTAGCTCAAAGCTGCTTCACTTAGGTGAGTTGCATGATGCCTGAAATGATGACCAATTTTTTTCATGGTTTTTATGCTGCTGTTGAAGAGAGGAAAGAAAATCTGTTCCTTATTTCCTTACTTTTTTTTCAGTGAAGGTCATTCTTTTTGATTAAAAGGCAGAAGTTATGGCTTCAGTGTTCTTTAAAAATTGATACTAAATATATTCAAAGTCAGGACTGCCTGATAGCATAATGGAACACAGCCAGATGTGCTTGACCAGAAGCAGAGGCTTGGGTAGTGCACAGACATTGATGTTTTGCAGTTACCGCTAAAATGTCCTTGTAATGGCTGAAGAAAGCAAAAACCTATAAACTTGAGGCTGATGGAGAACCTGCTTCAGCTATGAATCATTTGAGTACTTCACATAGCCTAAATACATATGCTTACTTACTAGTTACTGTAACCATAAAAGATGTTTGTTATATCGTTATATGCAAATAGAAGCATTTGCCTTGTACAGGCATGATTTTATACCATGAAGGTTTTTTTTCTAGTTTGTTGAAGATTATGAGCCCACCAAAGCAGACAGCTATAGGAAAAAGGTGGTTCTGGATGGGGAAGAAGTCCAAATTGATATATTGGACACAGCAGGGCAGGAGGACTATGCTGCAATTAGAGACAACTACTTCCGAAGTGGAGAAGGCTTTCTTTGCGTCTTCTCTATTACAGAGCTGGAATCCTTTGCAGCAACTGCAGACTTCAGGTAAGTTACAAAGCAAGATAATTATTCTAATTACAGTGAGATAATTACAAGTGATTTTTTTTTTGTTTTTGTTTGGTAATATCCTTATGATAGTCCAGATTAGATGACAGCTCTTACTGTAGTCACATAATGTTTTGAACAGATGCCTAGCCGTGCCTTTGCTATCTGTACCACTTCAGATATCTTTGCTGCTGTGTTTCTGAATACCAAAAAGGCTATTGCCACAGAGCAGATACATAGCGACGTTCAGAAGGCTTCTGCCCTTTGTAAATCAGTGTTCCTTGACACTTGTGCTAAGAAGCAGTATTTGTGAGTAGGCATACTGCTATCCAAAGTAATGGATCTGAGAAAAATTGCTTATATACTGTATGGTTGCATGTAATGTATGTGCGATACTGCACACTCCCCAGAGTTGTCTTTTTTAGTTTTTGCTTCATATAGAGGATTATTTTGTGTTTCTCTTAACCTGTGAAACACCACCTGGAACAAAAGGGCAGCTGTAGCGTGTCCAGCTGGTTTATGCTAGAATACTTCATGGTTATGAAGATGACGTGGCTGGATTCCAGTTGAAAACTGTGCAGAAGAACCACATCTGGTGATGTCTGTCTGCGAAGTCGTAGGCGATGTGAAGTATGCGCATTGCATTCTGGGAGAGTGAAATGCATAGTACCAACAACAAATCTTTCTACCTCTTAAAGATTTTATGAACAACAGCGATGAGAAGTATCTTTGAATATTCTGTGGTAGCTATGTGTTTTGTGTAAAGGCCTGCTGTAAATGTGTCCCTTCAGTTTTGCTTGGATGGAATTTTTCTCTGTAAAAGATACTGATGTAATTTTTTTAATTTACAAGACAGAAGTTCTGCATAGCATTCACCCTTCCCATCAAAGTTAGTATTTTACTTAATAGGGAGCAATGTGGTAAATACAAAATTTGGGACCGGATCTTTCTGGTGTAGTAAAGATTTAACAGGATAGGGTTTTTTAAGATGCTTTTCAGGCATGCAGCATATTAAAACCCTTATAATGGTAAGAGACTATTGAACAGGTAGCAGTATATTACAGGTGTTTAATTTTGGTTGAGAGATAAAACCTATTTAAATCACACATCCCTGTATTAAAAAAAAGACAAGAGAGACCAGAAAAAAATTTTTACCAGTTCAAAGTATAGCGAAATAGGAGAGGAGAAAACCTTTGAGATAAAAGTAAGGAAACAAATATAAAAAGAAATTATCTGCATCCCACTGAAATAAGGCTTCTTGGAGATGCTGTCACAGTTCAACTTAATTAGCACTAAGTATCAGAATACATTTAATATCTCTGAGGGAGGAGGAAGAGGTATGGAGAGGGGAGAAAATGAGTGTTTCCTCTTCTGGTGTTTTGTTTTTTTTAATTTGTGTCTCTGTATGTGTGTGTGTGTGTCTTTTGAGAGGGAGGGAGAGGTAGGCCTTGATTGGTTTGCAGGCTTATGCTAGGTATTGTCAATCCTGGAGGACAATTTAGTATAGTTGAGCTCCTCTAGAGTGCAAAATGACCCATTCAAATCTGGTTTAAAATCCTGTTAATGCTTCCAAGTGCATGATCTTCTATGGTTCTAGAGGAAGTCCTGCTTTTCCAGCAAAGGTGAGTGTTGACAATATGCATGCTGAAACAGCAAAAATGGAAAAAAAAAATCCCTTCAGTTAAGAGATTAAAACTCTCCCCAATGCGAATCTGAAAGTGCCTTTCAAGTTGCCTTTGAAACTGTAGAAGCCTAAATGCTAAAATGTAACTCAGAAATCTTACATTCTTTCTGCTCTGTGTACAAGTAACCTGTATCTCTTGAAGGTACAATTAAAATACCTTTGGCATTGTTGAGCAGCCGGAGGGAATACTACTTAAGAGACAGATATGAAAGAAAATGACAAGAAGAATTTGCATGTTTGATTGTTTCCATGGAATTTTTCTCTGCTGGAATGGCAGAACTCCAACAGGAGAGCTGTTTACTGCTGTTCAATGCCTTCGATGGGGTTCCTGGTGTGCTCTGAAATGCCGTTGCTTCAAGTAATTTTTTTTTCAACAGAAAGCAGACCTGCAATGACTAAACTTTTAAATATTTGAAAGACAGTTTGATAAAATGTGGTCTTGCTTTGAGTAGAATTAGTCTGGCTCTAATGATTTTTTTAAGTTCTAGATTTCAAGCTGGCATATCATTAATTACATATTTCTAGTTTAGGAGATATTAGTCGTTAGAGAGGGCTCAAAGGAGAATATTGTCATCTGGATTGCTGTTAGATTAAGTCTTTACATGGTGAAATTGTTTGGCATCACCTGAACAATTAGAGTTGAAAGCTACTAGTTTTTAGCAGAAGTCATATTTGCACAGATACTGCAGTGACACGCTGAGTTTTCTGGCCACCCTTCCTAATTCACTGACTATTCAAACTACTTTTGGATAGCTGCAGACCCTATTAAAACATTTGCTCTGATATTTGTGAGGGGAGGAGGAATGTTGCTTTAATTACACCTCAGAGATGAATGTAGTCTTACAAGCTGCCTCGAATACATATTTGTTGGTTTAAAAAAAACTTACAGGCTATCTGCAGTTTCTCAGCCCTGTGAGTAGACTTCCTCCACAAGACTGCATGCTATTCAGAGCTTTTTATAACAGCAGGAGGATCCTGCTGTACACCAAATCTAGGCCCTTTAGAATATCAATTAATAAACTCTCTTCAGCTTCTCTCCATTCAACTTTAAATCTGGCAATAGGTTTCACCTCAGCCAGCAAAAGGAATTTGTTTCTTTGTGCTTTTTGTCAATCTTTCAGAAATTGCTCTGTGATAAAGGGCTACATTTCACTACTAACTTTATACTCCTTTCTGAGACAAAATAGAGAATATCCCTCTTCTGGGAAAAGTGTTCTTCCTGGTAGTTTTAATGCATTTCCAATTAGAAGAAAGCTTTTTTCAGTGTTGAAGACTTATGTACCAAACCATTTGTAGTACTGAGTTTTATTTACAACTTTAAATCCTTCATCCTAGCAGTTCAAACAGTAGAAGGGTCTGTCCTTAAGTCTGATGCATGTACAACTTGTATCTGTACCCTGGCTTATAACTGAATGAAGATTTCTGCAGAGACTGAATGTAGTTGAATTCAGAAAGATTCCTGAAAGGAAGAGATTTTTCTCTTGGTATGCTGTAGACCATTTTATCAGCTTTAAAAATGGTACATGCATTTTATTAGGGAAAAAATCAGGTGTAAAACTGAAGTTTGTGTAGCTTAAAAATGGCAATCACAAATACTAGTTGAGCCAATGATAAGGGCTCTCAAGTAACACCTTTAGTAAAAGGAATGACTCATTAATATAAATTCTCACCTAAACCAGTCCTGTTCTACTTTTTTAGTTTCTTACTGACTCACCTCTTTCCTTCCTGGAGGACTAGTTGTCTGTCTCTGTCTTCATTCTGTATAACGTCATAATGAGGTTTAAGATTTTACTGTTACATAAGCTTCATAAAAGGAATAAGTGGGTTTTTGCTGTAAGATGGAAGAGTGTTTAGTCCAAGTTCTTTTCGTGTTCTAAGAATAGTACTCCATGCAATGCTTAATTCTTCTTTTCCTTTTTTTTTTTCCTCCAGGGAGCAGATCTTAAGAGTAAAAGAAGATGAGAATGTTCCTTTTTTGCTAGTTGGTAACAAATCAGATTTGGAAGATAAAAGGCAAGTTTCTGTAGAGGAAGCAAAAAACAGAGCTGATCAGTGGAACGTTAACTATGTGGAAACTTCTGCAAAAACACGAGCTAATGTTGACAAGGTAATAACTGGCCTCTTAAAACAAAGAATCTCTCCATCAGTTTTTACTTTATACCTCTTTTCCATGGGTCATACTCTATATGTACATTATTTTAGCTTTTTTTTTTTGTGAAATTTGAATCAAATACTTTTCTCCCTTAGCTTGTGATGAGTGAGTGCATGACTAGGTGACTTCATGTAGAACAGTAAAAATGTTAGACATAAGTTTATCCCATCCCAAACTGCAAGGAGTCATTACACAAGAGATTATACAAGACCTTATTTCATTAAAAATTTCTCGAGGCAGCTATTTTGGCCTAGACTTCTTACTGTGTTTTCTATAACTAGAAGACAGTCTGCTTCTGAACAGTGAGGAATGCTGTCTGATCCTCAGCCAGAATAAAATAGCTTACAAAAGTAGGTAAGGGAGGGATTGGAGCCCCCCTCTACCCTCATCTAACTAGATGCCTGTTTTAAGTTGCTTCGATGAAGAATGGTTGAACCCTTTTAAGCTTTGAACAGCCTAGGAGTGTCTCGTGAGTTTTCAGGTTCAGAAGGTCATGAGATAAGAGACAGAGAATTTTTGTCTCCAAGAAGATGAATTATTGATTAGTTCTAAGTATTTCTGTCTTTTAAAGTTATAGCTGGACTTCTTGGAATACAGAATTCAGAATAACTTTCAGCCTTGTAAACTGCAAGAGTAACAGATGTGTGGCAAAAGAAATAAGTAGTTTAGTTCAATGTGCCAACATTTCCTTTCAGAGCTATTGACAGACTTGATCACACATTGAAAAATTCTCTAATGTAAATCCTTACGTATGAGCTGTCAATTGCAGCATGACAGCTGTAATGCGAGTTCTGTGTTGCAATAACTTAAACTTGACTGTTGTCCTCTGTCAGTTGTCTTCCTGAAGAAATTGATTGTTCGATATTACAGTAAGAACTTTATGCTGTTCTGTAGAGAAAATTAAGTCAATTAATGCAGCAGAACTCAGTCTCATTGTTGAATACAGCTTTGATTTTTTTTGTTACTATAAAAACTGTTATATCTTTTAGTTTTGGTGCATGATTGCAGTTAACATCCATCTATTAGTCATGTAGAAATTTCCAGCTCTTCAGAATCTACTTCACCATCCTTTAGCAGCTGGAAGAAAAAGTGTGTGTATATATATTTTAATAGCTCTCTAATCAAGAGCTTTTGCACACACATGGTAGGCTACTACAGAGCTCCAAGTTTCTTTTTGGAGCTGGTGGCATTATGAATCCAGATTAGCATGTATCATAATAGAATTAAGGTTTGATAGTCCACAAATGAGGCTTTGTTGGCACTAGTAAATACCAGGTATTCTTAGTTACTTAGAGCATCTGAAGCTATGAGGTTTGTTATGTGAACTTAATTTACTATTCTATAAGAAATCTGGCTTCTCTTAATTCCAGAATAGTGGGTTTGCTCAGCTGGGGGAAACACAGTCGGCTTCCGCTTGCTTTGGTAAAGGTGACCCACAAAGCATCTTCTCAGAAGGTTACATACCCCAGGCAGCTAAATACTCTACTACAGTATCAGTGCTTAAGCAAGTTGACAGTTCCATCATAGCATTTGCACAGATTTAAGTACAAGCAAGTACCTTAGTGCACATTTAGACATCTAAAGGCGATCTTATTTCTTGATGGAAATGTTTAGTTACATTGATTTTCCTCAAATCCTGTGTAATGAAGGTTGATGTTTTTACTGCGGTCAATACGACATTAGTGTCATTGCAAATAAAAACCTACTGAGCTCTGTAGAGGAGCTTTTCAGCCCCTGCGCTGTCCATGTTTCATGGAAATGGATCAAGTCCCCTAACATAGGTCTAGAGAACATCTCCTGAGAGAGAAAAGTATTAGAAATGCTCAACTGATTTGCTACAATAAAATTATAAAGATTAAATGATTATTTGCTGTAGCCTCCTGTGAGTCAAGTCAAGATCTGCTTTTCAAAAGAGAAGTAAAGTAGCTTGAACCAATCCAATCATAAAGCCTTAACTGACAGTATGATCTCTCTTAAGTCATTTGTGTATCTCCACCTTTGTCATTTTTGTTTCCTACTAAACCGCTTGATGAGAATGAAGTTCATATGTACTTTGAGATTGTAATATGGCAGTTGAGATTACCTGATCTAAAAAATTGTTTATGTAGTTGTATGATTGATAACTTTGCTTTAAAGGAAATGCTGATTTCCCGCCCCCCCATCACTTTGTGTTTAGACCTGCATCATGGGACATACTGACCACGAAATGTTCAGTGTATGCTACTGCTCCATTAATATGTTTCTAGAATTGGATGTTGCACTTTTTCAGCCTTTACAGCTCATCACTGAAAATACTCGAAACATAAACTGATTTCTTCGAGTGTCCTCAGTAAGATGTAGATAATACATTTTAAAAAATCTTGGCCAGTGATGAGACTCTTTGTTTCAACCCGTGTGGAAAATTGTCTGACAGGATTCATAAGCAAATATCAGAAGACAGGGGAATGTTATGGTGCCATGAAAGATGCAGGATTGCATCATGTGAACTTGGCCTTCAAAACCAGTGAAAGATTTAAAATCATAGAATCATAGAATAGTTTGGGTTAGAAGGGACCTCTAAAGGTCATCTAGTCCAACCCCCCTGCCATGGGCAGGGACATCTTCAACTAGATCAGGTTGCTTAGAGCCCCGTCCAACCTGACCTGGAATGTTTCCAGGGACGGAGCATCCACCACCTCTCTGGGCAACCTGTGCCAGTGCTTCACCACCCTCAGTGTAAAAGATTTCTTCCTTATGTCTAGTCTCAATCTACCCCCCTTTAGTTTAAAGCCATTCCCCCTTGTCCTGTCACAACAGGCCCAGCTAAGAAGTTTGCCGCCATCTTTTTTATAAGCCCCCTTTAAAGTTGTTGGATTATTATTTGTTTGCTCAAACTGGTTGCATATAATTGACTTATTCTAACCAACTGAAATGGATATCAGTGAAAGCTTAAATTAACTCATACGTCTGTGACTGTTTTTGCATTTACATTATTACATCTCTTCTTAGGTGTTTTTCGATTTAATGAGAGAAATTAGAGCCAGAAAAATGGAAGACAGCAAAGAAAAGAATGGAAAGAAGAAAAGAAAAAGCCTAGCGAAGAGGATCAGAGAAAGATGTTGCATTTTATAATCAAAACCCTGAGTTCCTTTCCTACCCTGACCATACTAATAAAAACCGTAATTTATAAGCATGCCATTGAAGGCTCAAGTGACTGAAATTACTCTAACATGTTGGAAATTGTAATGTACCACTAAAAGCATGAATTGGAGCTGCACTGAAAGTCAAATTCACTGAAAAAAAAAAAAATGATGTGGCTTCAAGAGAAGCAAAGTTCAGTCCATTTCATAATTGCCTACTTCTCACATTTCTTCTGAATGTAGTGTTTCTTAGGCAGTCTTTTCTTTAATAGTGAACAGAGGGGGGAAGTATTACTTCGTGGGTTCTTGTAAAGCATACTTTTTTATCACTGTAATTGTCAATTCATCTTGTCTTTTTTTGCCTTGAAAATTACAATTGTGAATGTGATACCTAACAAAGCGGTATGCAGTTGTTTCGCCGTGGAGTTATGCAAATTAGAAAAGAATAATGTATATGCGAACAGTTATGTCGGGGAAAATTATATGTGGTTCTGCATTACCTGATTAACCTAGAAGAGTGATGTAATCTTTTACATTGAAACATTTTGAATATGCCTTAATTTTAAAACCTAAACATAGCAGGTTGCTTAATCAAGGGTGTATTTTCAACTTTGTTGCATGGAGACTTTCCCTGCGCATCAGTGCGAGACTGCCCTCTCTGTGGAGTGCAGTTATGTGAATGATTTTGCTCACTAGCTGTCTGCTAGCAGTGTCTGGTCTTTAAATGTGTGCCATACTCTGGTATTGTGAATAATACAGAGCATATTCTGTCATCTGTAACTTGGTAAACAATACGGTATCTTAAAACAAAAAGGTCAGAATACATGTGAGACTGAAATCATAAGCCTATGGCACATCTAAGCCTGGAATGGTTGTTTAAAACTTAACGTGCTGATACCTTGAAACTTCCCTTTTGCGAGTAGATTTTTTGTCTAGATTTTCCTTGGGTTTTAACTCCCTGGAGTTGGGTGGAGTGGAGCTGATTCAGTAGTGCTGATGTGTTTTGAGTTAAGATGTTGTCCGGGAAATTCTGGTCTCATCAGTTAATTTCTTTTGTGTTCCTAATACTCAGCTATGGGAACATGGTGTGTTATGCTGAAGCTCTTTGCAGGTTTCGTACTGTTTAGTCTAGTTTATGTTGAGTTTCAAATGGGGAACATTGTAGCTACTTTTTCTAGTTAATGTTGATATTAAACAATCAAACATGCTTTACAGTACAGAAACATTTACCATGTGCATCCAAAATCCCCAAACAAAACATACTGCCTCAGTTGCTTCAGAACAGCAAGAATACTAGCACATGGTTAGTATGCTGCATCTTAACTAAAAATTTACCAGAATGTTTGAGGATTTTGGACTCCTCTGGGGTAAGGCAGGCTAGATAATTCCACAAAATGTTACACTTTTTATACATGTGTAAGCCTATAACTGACAGTTTAAAATGTGCTCGAGCAAACTAGATAACAAATATTTAACTTTCATGCTAACAGACATTTTAGGGACTCAAGTCTTAGAAGTTATATTTGTCATGTTAAATATTTATCAATAGGAATTTTGTATGTGCATTTAGTAGACTGCCAAGTGCAGAATTAAAGTTACTCATGTAACTATGGCAAATAAGCCAGTCTTCATCTTACTGTGTACTCATTTGGGTCTATTTAGCCAGGGAGTCTAACCACTAACGTTGTGACTTTGCTTTGGAACCTGTATACTGGGAACTGAGGTGTTATGAAGCCACTGGACACATGAAACTTGTCTTGGCTGATGCCTTATCCTGTCATTTTATTTGCTATTTGAGCCATTGAAAGATGAATAAACTTCCATTTTTTTTTAAATACTCGTGCGGTATTAATTGATAACTATATTATTGATAAACTTTGCTATAGCTGATGCCAGCTGTCAAGCAGTTAAACCTAAATAATCCAGAAGCCTTTTTTGTGTGTGTGAACAAAATTGTAGATTAAACCTAATTAGTCTGATAAAAAGCCACTTTGTAAAAGCTGAGACTATGCATGTGCTACCTTTTATCCAGAGCTAACTTACCCCTACTTGCTGTAAGAAAGAGTATCAGAAAACAGGCAAACAGGTAAGCTTGTTCCAGAAGTATTTTTCCATAAGAATGGAAAGTGAGATTTAAAAACCAACCAACCTACGTAAGTTTTTAAGTAATGGTAAAATAAAAATGCATTCTAAGTCATTTTCTTTTAGCACACTCAGGGGAACATAAGCATGCTTCCACAACCTGCAGGGAGTATAGCTTGAATTGTGTACATAGGATTTGAGTACATCTTGAGAGAGTCATCCAAATTGAGTGATACATTTGCATTATAGAGGAGTGTTTGGTTTAGCCTACTTCGGTGTCTGAAAGTCCTAGATCTATCTGCTCAGAGTGCTTCTGTGCCCGAGAGCACTTTTCCTCCCGTTTCTCCTCCAAGAAGTTGAAGATACTTTCTTACATTGGCAGGATCAAAGCCTTCCATGGTATTTCCCTCCAAGTTAGCCTAACGCCGGCAGTACTGTTGCTACCTTTTGTGAAATGCGTTGCATTGTAAAACTGCAGACCAGAGAGAGACGCCTTAATTTGTAACAAGCTGTAAAGGTCAGTCTTCTGTTATGTATGAAACTAATACTGAATTCTTATGCTAACTCCATTTTTTCTATAGCTTGTTGTAGCTTTAAAAACTCAATTGACTTTCAAAAATGTTGGTGAAGAAATCTGCGGTCTATTTGGTAGTTTCTGTAGCCTTCTGATGAGCATACAATAGCTTAACAATACTAGCGTCCAGCAGCTTGCTTTCGCTATTCTGAAGCAGCATCACGGTGTGCGGGAAGTGCTTTCCCCATTCATAGAGACCTCGTTAACATCAGAGTAGCATGCAGAATGATCCCTCTGGCAATTCCAGCGGCAATCATAATGCAGATAAATACACTCCATATCTGAGCCTTATGCTAGCTATATTCATCTGCAGGAGCCAAATATTTCAGCTATTAATATGTGAAATGGGCTTACTGAAAATGTTGGGATCCTTTTTCGGACACCAAGCTCTGCAATGATTCTCTGGTTCCAGAGCCTGAGAGGGTAGAGCATCTCTACATGGTTATAGTCCAATGCAAAACGCAGAGCAGCAGAGACGCAGCTGGTGTTACATGAATGCAGATACTACGTTTAGCTGTACCAGAGCTGGATCAGAAGGTAGGATTGAGCCTACAACAATTGAGAATTGAATAGGAAAAGCTAATAGCACACCGTAATTTCTAAACTTTTTCCCATTATTGTCAGACGTGTTGGCTCTTCTGGCCACGTGGATGCAGTGTCATGTGTGTAAACTGTATTTCTTTCCAGCTTTGCTCTTGCCAATTTTTGGCTGTGCTTTTAGCTTAAATAAATGACTGGGTGTGTTTTGAAGCGATGACTCAGGAAAGAAACCTCTCCTTGCATATTTTTGTGGGAGCCTCAGCTTGTTACTAAAATTGAATGGTAGGAAAGGTGCCAATGTTGCTAATACTGGAGTGTAAGCTAATCTTCGGTCTAAATACATTGACCAGACTGGAATATTTTTGGTTGAAGCTTCATTGTCAAAGGAATGCATTCCACTTGAGATCTGCCCAGGATCAGAGAGATGCCAACACTCTTCTCATTTTCAGAGATCCTGGCAGCATCTGACCAGCCATCTAGCTGGTACAATCCATTTTGGGAAAATATTCAGAAGATAGAATTTGGTTTGTGTGTGCTGGGGTCTTTTTTTTTTTCTACCTTTTTTTCTTCCCTGCAGACTGGAAAAATACCAAAGCTTAAGTTGTTGGAAAAATTGATTTGCCTCCACCATCCTCTTGATTAATACTGCACTCAGTAATATTTAACACTCCCAGAGCACTTCACATGTGATACCCGTTGCTTGTGGATTTCAGTGGGACAGTTGCGGTTTTGCAGAAGACTGTTCCGTCTTACGGATGCGCACAACAGCAGCAGAATTTAGCCAGCTGACTCAGTGGGCCAGTAACAGCGTTAGCAGGCTGAGCACTCCTGTTTTACTCTGATGCCTCATTCTGCCTCACGTAAGGCAATTGCCGACTTTCTTTACTGATCTGGTAAGACTGTGTGTGAAACTAGACGTGTACCGTAGAGCAGTCAGGATGGGAGTATCTGAAAACCTGAGTGATTACGTTCCAAACTATGGCATCCAATTATGCTTTTCAACTTCTGCAAGGACATCCCCTACCAGTGGACTCTATGTTGAAGCGTTAAAAACTGAGGTCCTGTCTGCACCCCAATAGCATGGAAACACATGACTCTCTGAAAGTGGATAACCGTGTTACGCTGTTCTTTACAGGATTTTTGTTCTCCTCTCGCTTTCCACAGTTGCTTCAGGCTGTTAGCTACCACTCTCCTATTCAAAGCAAGGTTGGGTGTTTTACTGCAATCCTGGATTTTCCTGCTTGATGGAAGTTGCTGGTTTTGTCGTTGCTGTCAAGCAGCTGTGTACCTGTGCTTGGCTGTGGGCTCCTCTATATGCGGACATAATTCATGCACATAAAACAAAGATAATTTCTGGAACAATTTACACTTGTGAGGGATTGTGAAAGACCCTGGGAGTTGAATAATGTAATACCAATCTAAGAGAAGAATGAAAGAAGTGGTGTCGGTGGCATCTCAGACCCATAAGGGTGAACTGTAGTTCTGCAGCAATAGCGCTTGTTTGAGTCTGTGCTCCACTTTGTGTAATGCTGTCCTACAATATGCAGGAGAATATTTGGGGTTTTGCCCATTTTCTGCTTTATTAATATGACATGGTGTTGCAAAATAAGGAATGGGGGGAAGGATAGTTTCCAACCTAAAACTATGTGCTAAAGGTAAGCAGACTCCAGAATGCTCTTAAAAGCGTCAAAATACTGGGAAATATTTCATCACCTCATTGTTTCCTTTGCGCTTAGCTAAACAGAAGTGAGGCGGAGGATACATGTTCAATAACATTCCACCAAAGTTCTTTCTATGGGAACCACTTTGGAAATTTTCTTGGAAAAAAACAAGCCTGTAGCAGATTATCTGTTAGGATTATAGCTTCAAGTCATTTTTGTATGCCTCATGCTGGAAATGGTAGTTTCAGAAATCTCAGTTCCTCAGTGGTTAGGAGTTACTTGCAGGCTTCATTTTCCTTAATCCCTGATATTTTAAGAAAAGTTTGGTTCTTTCTCATGATAACCTGACGATACAGTGCTCGTTTCAAAGCAGTTCAGAGGATGGCCACACATCTCAACATTTCCAGATGGAGGTAGGTGAGGCAGGGGAACAGCAAGGGGCTTGCCAGGTCTGGGAACAAAATCTGTTGTTTGCTAATAAAGTGAGGTGGTGAAGCTGCCTCTGCTGAGTCAGGTCTGTTACGAAGGTGGCCGCAGCTGCACCGGGGTAGGCAGAACTACACCCACCTACTGAGGTAATCGTGGATGGCGTGCCTAGGTGCCTGTGGATACATGACTTCAAGCAGTGTTTGGAGATTAATTACAGATTCTTTAGGAACCAGTTAGTTATGTTGGAAATGGGGGAGGGGGGGAAAGACATACTAGAATATTGATTTAGAAATACATACCTGTTCACTTATTGAGCTGGGTAGCAATCACATTTTTTCTCCTCGTCCATTTCTATTTGGATTTGACTGTATTTATGGCAAGAGAGCAAGGAGAGGATGGGGGAAGCTGATTTCTGTGCTGCCTGATGGGAAGCAGCCATCATCTGTGGGCAGCTGAGGAAGCACACGGTGGGCAAAGGGAGAAATCAGGAAGTGGCCAGAACCCAGGCGAAAGCTCAGGGGGTCTTTGCAATGCTTTGGGAGCTAAGACAAGGAGCGGGAACCAAAACTGTGTACACCAGGGATGGGAGCAAAGCACTGGCATGCTCCTGCTGCCAAAGGCAAGGTGGGACAAACAGCCAGCGAGGCCCCCAGTGCTGACAGGGCTGAGCTGCAAACCAGATAAACACCCTCTCTTTGTTTCCTCTTCCTGGCAACATCAGTACCGATTTTCAGGTATTTCCTTACTGTCTGAGTAACAGGTGAGGTAGCACCTGCAGTAGTGTTGGACCTATGTTTTCTCCACTCCTCCGCCTTCCTCTCCGCAGAGCGCTCTCTCAGTCCTCCCTGAAAGGGGGTGGGCAATAAATGATTACAGCCTGTGAGCCACTGATGTTGTTCACGCTGCTTCCTGTGCTTGTGCTGTGAGCACAGAGTAGAAAGAGGTTGGAGGCAAGTTGCGAGAAGCCTCATCCACAGACCACAGCAGCCATGAGAGGAGTCATGCACTCTTATTCTGCTGAAGTTCTGGAGGAGGATCTGGTATCTCAAGGTGGTGCAGAGTTATTCTTCTCCCTATGCTTCTCATGAGTGGAGAAGGCTGGAAGTTGTCCATTTTTCACCTTCTTCTTGATCTTGATTGATGCTATGATGACTTGTTGGTTGTCAGTATCCCAGGCACGAAGGCGGGGATCTCCTGGTAAGATGGAGCTTGTGCCTCATGGATGTCCTGGCTGAGAGTGGAGGCACGATGATAACCAGCAGTTCGAGTGTTATATTTTAGACACTGACTGCTGTCCTGAAAGTAATGAATTGATGTTTGCCTTCAACTGAGCTCAGCATACCTGATATGCTTCTGTTATAGTTATTTTTGATTTTCACTTGTTTTGTGAAGAAAAACTTATGATAGGGTTTTGGTTTGGGTTTTTTTCAGTGCAACAAAATAGGAGACCTGTTGGCTGAAATGCTGCCAGACAAATATGTTAAATATTAGTCATCTCTAAAGAATGAGCCTGAAACAGTAATCCTTCTGTTTTGTCTGATAACTGCCAAAATGCCTACTGAAATAGCCTGGGGAAGTGTCAAAAGAGCAGTTAAAAATGATGTATCATGTCTATGGATAGCGCTTTGCTGTGGGCGGTTGTAACTCCTGTGAGTGTCAGAACTGACTTGAGGAGGTAGGTGCTAGATGCCCGTAGCTGCTTGTGATAGACTTACGCTGCATCTGACATGAAGGAAGCTTGGACAATTTGGCTGCCCCTGTGCTGTCAGATGACGAGTAATTTTTTTCGTTTGCGAGACAAAGTAGATAACAATAAGGGTGTGTCACCGCTTCTGGTTTTGCAGAAGCAAAAAATCTGCAATGCAACACGGATATTTTTCATCGACTTCCCAAAAACTTCATAAATGACACATATCCATATCCATAGATAAGGTGCCTAGAGCACGGGTGTTAATGAGCGAGCCCACACGGTCCTACATGGAGGGCAGCGGTCCATAGAGACTACTGCAGAGCTGCTCTTCTCATACCGGTTCCCTTTGTTGCATCACAAAGAGATCAGGGCATATTGCATCTTACTTCAAGAATGGCTGTGGTTGTCACTAGGGCAATACGCAAGTCTAAATGGGACAATGCAGTCGGTCCATTAAATGCTTCTGTTTGCTGCAGTATCAGCAGGTAGAAGAAACCATGGCTTAGAGCAAGCACCTTGCTTGTTTTATAATTTATAATCCTCCACTCACATGAGTACCAGTATGACTACGGAGTGCAGAAGAGAATGTTGGAATGTTTTTTGTTTACCTTATATTTCATTTTGATTTTATGATCTTGATCCTCTTGTGTGGAAAGGGAGATTACAAACACAAGTATTTAAAACTTTCATAATACCACCAGATTATCCCTATTGCACTCAGAAATACACCACAGTTGGTGATTATTATTTTGGAAGCAAAATCAGGAAAGAAGCATCAATAAGAAATCACAAGGTTAGTTGTTTCTGCCAGTTGCCTTTGTTCTTCATCTCTTTGACCATCTGCACAAATTTGCAAAAAGTAAGTGTGAAGTGCGGTCCATCCAGTTGAGCTGGGCTTCCTCAGGATGGCAAAACCCCACATCTCTGGCACTAGCGAGGTCAAAGATCAAGCCCGCAGACTGAAGCAGGACGTGCTCCTCAACTAAATGGTTGCAAATCTTTTTGAGGTGAGCAATACCTGTTCATTATCTGTGGATTTTCTTTTTCTCCTTGTACTCATTTTTAGAAATGCCTGTTTCCTGTGGAAAAACATGCTAAAACACAAGGGCCTGAGAACAACAGTACTCCCTCAGAACAAAGGTCCCTCTGGCCCAATGCTCTGTCTCCAAAGTGGCCAACTATCAATGTCTGAAGGAGACCATATGAGCAGTGCAAGTCCACTTCTGTCGGGGTCCTGAGGGTGCTCATAGGCCTCAATGGCTGGGACCGGCCTCCCCCGGGACCCCCACCGTCTCCTGCCAAGGGCCCAGGGGACGTGTCTCAGCTCAGCCTGGGGCCTTCAGTCCCTGCCTGAGCCATGTTGTAGGAGTGCCCGTCTCTGCCCCTGTCTCCTGGATGGGCCTGGGACCTGCGCTGCAGAGCGCTGCTCTCCTGGATGGAGCCCTCAGGCCTAGGTCATAGCTTGCAATGCAGAACTCTAGGCATAACGTAGCGTAACTGTTCTGTTCTGTTCTATTCTACTCCCTGCGCTCACCATGAGTCGAATAACGATGAGGCTGCTATTTGCCTGAAAAGCCAGGGGTTTTTCAGCTCCAAAAACACTTCCAAGGACACATAACACAAAGGTTACAAGGGGAAACAGGATTTTATTTTATTTTTCTGAATCGTTTCAGAGCCAATGCTCACAAGCATTAACACAATGCGCACGTGTGGCCAGGAGTAGGCTGATGCATTCTTCAGTTTAGCTTGACAAAACATCCCTTGCAGTCTGGCAAAGGCAAGTCACAGAGCTGCAGAAAGTAGCAGCAGGAACACAGGCCAAGCAGTCCCTGCTTCCTGAAGAACGAGAACTTGAAGAACGAGCATCGGTACCGACCACACACAAAAGAAGAAGAAGAAGGAGAGGAGGTGTGTGGTAGCACGGGGTATTTTCCAAAGTATGACAGGTAGCGATGACAAGTATAGTCTTTGCCTTCCAAAACTTGCTCCGCTGTGTTTCGTGGCCAGCAATGCATGAAAAGCGCTCTCGTGCCTGCCCTGCGCTTGTATTGCACGCAGGGAGAGCTGAAAAGTGGCAGCTCCGGATGGTGCAGCAAGCCTGGAGCCCTTCCAAGCACAGGCTGTTTTGCACAAGCAAGAACCCCTGGGGAAATGGAGCCAAGGGAAGAGCAGAGCTCGCTCCCGCTCCAAACCTGCAATGGACAAGGGAGCCAGAGAGAGCCAGGGCACGAGTGGTGCCTTGGAGGTGCAAGAGCAGCAGGCAAGAACCGAGCCGAAAGGGCCCAGAGGAGCCCTGACAAGGGGCTGTGCTCAGTGCTACAGAGGACAAGAAGCAACCCCCGGGGGCCACCCTGGGAATCCAGAAAGCTTCCTCCCCCCGGATGCGGGGCACGAGGGCCACCTTCGTGGAGCAGGAGCAGCAGGCACCTAGCCAAAATGGCCCAAAGGAGCCCTGGCAAGGGGCCGTGCTCAGTGCTGCAGAGGAAGGCAAAAACCCCCGGGGACACTTGCTAGCCCACTGTAGGGGGAAAAAAAAGCCTTCCTCCCCCCAGCTGCAGGGCACGAGAGGCCATCTTCGTGGTGCATGAGCAGCAGGCAGTAACCTAGCCAAAATGGACCAGAGGAGCCCTGGCAAGTGGTCATGCTCAGTGCTGCAGAGGAAGGCAAAAAACCCCCGGGGACCAGTGCCAATCTGCCCCGGGGGAAAATTCCTTCCTGACCCCAGCGCTGGCGATCGGCTATTCCCTGAGCACGTGAGCAAGACCTGCCTCCTCGTCCCACAGGCTGGTCACGCCTCCCAGGAGATGCCCAAGCCCTATTCTCCCTCAGCCTGGAGCCATCTCAGGAGCTTCCGAGAGTGGCCAAATGCCCCCAGCCTGACCAACCTTGGGGGCAAGAATCCTTCCCGCGCCTGGCGGGACAGCAGTGGGTGCTCCAAAGCGCTGGGACCCCTTGCAACATCTCTGCATCCCATTTCTTACAGCTGCTGCCCCTGGCTCCACAGGGGATGATTACAGTGAGCTCTGCAGTGCTCCTCAAGAAGGCATTCCCTTGGTCTTGCCACTGCCATCCAGCTGAAAAGGCCTGATAGCCTCAGGCACCTGCGGGGGTTGGTGGTTCTTCTCATCTCCTGAGGGGCTTGCGTCTGTTCCCTGAAGGTTGAAGCAGGATTTCCATCCATCAGATGGGCTTTGAAGGTGGCCCCATCGGGAGCTGGCCTTGTAGCAGAGAACCTCCAGCAACCTTGTCAAGCCTCCGGTCTTCCTCCCTCAGCCCCAGCCAAGTAATTCCACCGGCTCCTCAAGGATTTCCTCTCGGATGTCTTCGAGCTGCCCCTGGGCCAGCTCTGGAAGCAGGACACGGGAGGATGCCCCCTTTTATCCTGCCCCGGGGCATTGTGACTGCTGTGTTGCCAGGTGGTGGCACTGTGACATGGAGGTGATGGGGCCCCCCATGCGCAGCCCCACCCACGACCCCTCTGCCCAGCATCCTTTGGAGGAAGGCCTTTGGGGTGCTCACCCTGAGGCAGTCCCTGTGCCCAGGAGGCCCAGGGGGCTGTCCCTGCCCTTGGTGGCCATGCACTGGGCACAGCTGCTGGGTGTCCCTGACACCTCCTCTGCCACTCGGCTCCCAAGGACAAACCTCGTGCTGTTACTCTCCTCTCAGGCCATGGCAGAAACCAGCCCTGCAGCCCAGAGACCACCCCTATTAGCCATCCCCTCTCTGCACCAGAGCTAATGTCCATGAGGCCCCGCAGTGAGGAGGACCAGGGACTTGATCTGGCTGGACACAAACCCTTTTCCTGGGGCGTAAGGGGGGTGATTTCGGCAGCCGCAGCCTGCAGGAAAGCCAAAGTGTAACCAGAGCCACAGGCTGGGATGGACGGTGCCAACAGACCACCATGGAAATAACACAGGCTTTGAAAAACAAGTGAGCAGAGGTGATGCTGGTGTGGTGGAAAGGTTGGTCATTTTCAGACCTTGAACATTTGGATTTGTGCCCAAATCACAGCCAGGCAAATGGTGACTCTTCTAAACTGCAAATATAGCCCATGGCTGCTATTGCTGTCACATCGCCTTCTCCCACTAAAACCAAGCTGCACAGCTCCTCCATTAAACACACCCATTGGCCGTGTTTAAACTGGATACAAAATGCGCCTCAGCCATGGGGTAAAACTTTCAGAGCTCATTTGTGACTTTCTCCTTTCTGAGAGTTACTTGCCTACCTCGATTTGTGGGAAGATGTTCAGATCTTATCTAAAACCCTGGCAAGTCTCCTTTTCCTTTAGGATTTAGTATTTGGAGTCCTGAAAGAGTAAGGAAGGTACTGTTCTTTTCATTTTGTACATTGCTGCCAAAATTGGTATGTACCTTCAGACTATGTAAACAAGGGCATTTATACCATAGACATTCATTCGGTTGTGGTGATGCCAGAGGTGAAAGACAGGGGTTTGGCTCCCTCCGCGTGAACATTGCAGAGATGTAGGGAGCATGCAGGATTTCCTCACCACTCCTTACTAATGCACCAAGGGACATTTGCTACTACACTGTTTATGGTGAGGTCGTCTTCTTGGAAAGAAGTCCTGAATTGTTTTGTGTTCTTTACCATATATTTCCTTCCACTTCAATAGCTCTTTTCCTCCTTTGGCCTCCATCCTTGATACCTTTCTTGAAAGTGATGGCAGCCCTCTCAGTCTTTGTCTTGCACCTTCCAGTCATCATCTTCTTCTATAGGCCCTCCATGCCCCTAACCAACTGCTTAGTCTTTGTCTGCCTTCATCCCAGATGGAATTTGTCTTTCCTGAACCCAAGGAATGAGAAATGTCCATAGTGGTACAGGTGAGTTCTCACCAGGGCTTTGCACAATGTTTGCCTTCCTCACCTGACACACAAGAACGCATTTGCCTGTATCACATTCGTGGCTCATAGTCACCCTGTGATCTACTCATGCCTCCAGGAACATTTGCCTACTCCAATGTTTTCAGACTGGAGCAGAAACTCACGGCGCTCCACCTGACGTTGTGTTACCTATTTCTACCCTGCAGTTCTTCACGCAGGGTTTATTGATGTAGGGGATATCTCTTCTGTCAGAGCTTCAGCTGGTAGGGAGGATGGGGGCCGTAGAACTATACCGTGAGACAGAGCTTTTTCTGCCTCATGGATGCCATGAAATCCAGAATACGATGTGGACAAGGAAACCTACATTTCTTGAACGATGGTCTTCTGCAATCTAAATTCAAAAGACCTGACCATGAACTTCACTCTTTCATACATTTGATGACAGCAAAGCATGAAGGGTGGAGCCTGAGACGTGTTAAGGGGGCTTTCACCCATCAGCAGCCTGCTGGAGTCCAGCTCCACGCAGTCACAACCAGCAGATCCAGCCCTCCACCGAAAAGCTACAAGAGGCGAAACACTGGTGGGTCAGTGCGATGCAGTTCGTGGCACTGCTGTCTGTGGGGAGATGCTTTGCTCTCCAGGAGTGTGAGTAAAGGTTGCTGATGATTTTTTAAATGAATTCTGCTGGCATTTAGTGAAGAGGAAGGTTGTTGCTGGTAATGCTGATATGGGTAAGGAGGTGGCTGGCCAGGTGGCCATCTGACAGTAAAAGGCAACTGCCTCTCTTTAAGCATCCCTACACGCCTGTAAGACAGCTGCAAAGAAGGACTGAAGATTTTGCTTTTTATACACTCACTTGAAGCCACCTGAGAACGTCGGTGTGATGAAACTACTGATGAGATCATTCAGATACAAAGGAACTTTTTTTTTAATTAATAAAAGAAATTATGAAAAACAGTCTTATAGCACACTGTCGTGGTTTAACCCCAGCTGGCAACTAAGCACCACACAGCCACTCACTCACTCCCCCCCCGGTGGGATGGGGGAGGGAATCAGAAAGGTAAAAGTGAGAAAACTTGTGGGTTGAGTTAAAAAGAGTTTAATAAGTAAAGCAAAAACTGTGCACGCAATCAAAGCAAAACAAGGAATTCATTCCCTAATTCCCATCGGCAGGCAGGTGTTCAGCCATCTCCAGGAAAGCAGGGCTCCATCACGCGTAACCGTTACTTGGGAAGACAAACACCATCACTCCGAACATCCCCCCCTTCCTCCTTCTTCCCCCAGCTTTCTATGCTGAGCATGACATCATATGGTATGGAATATCCCTTTGGTCAGTTGGGGTCAGCTGTCCCAGCTGTGTCCCCTCCCAACTTCTTGTGCACCCCCAGCCTACTCGCTGGTGGGGTGGGGTGAGAGGCAGAAAAGGCCTTGACTCTGTGTAAGCGCTGCTCAGCAGTAACGAAAACATCCCTGTGTTATCAGCACTGTTTCCAGCACAAATCCAGAACACAGCCCCATACCAGCTACTGTGAAGAAAATTAACTCTACCCCAGCCAAAACCAGCACACGCACACAGTAATTACCTTGCAAAACTGGTGGACTGAGTGCAGAAAGCTGCCAGACTATGTCTACTCAGTTAAAGAATCTCAACATTTTGATGCAAGCTCAGTGTGTCGAGACAGGCTCTTGCATGTGTCCAAATGTGGATCTGAGAGATCAGCAGGCAGAGCGAGGCTAGAAATGAATTCCCTTGCCATGAGTGCCCCCCCGTCCAGAGGGCTTTGAGGAAAAAGACAGTCTTTACGTATCAAGGATTTCAAACGACATGGGATTTATGGGCTAAAACCTATGCTTTGAGTTACACTTGAAAACGAACTGGTAGCTCGTGCATTTTAAGACCAACTCAACTCAACCTCACCTCTTCTCTCCTCTTCTCTAAACTCTCAGAAAGGTGAAAGTCACAAACAAGCTGTGAAAGTTTTACCCCGTGGCTGAAGCGCCTTTTGTATCCCGTTTAAACACGACCAATGGGTGTGTTTAACAGAGGAGCTGTGCAGCTTGGTTTCAGTGGGACAAGGGGATGTGACGTTGATAGCAGCCATGGGTTATTTTTACAGTTTGGAAGAGTCGTCGTTTGGCTGGCTGTGCTTTGGGCATGAACCCAAATGTTCAAGGTCTGAAAATGACCAACCTTTCCACCACACCAGCATCACCTCTGCTCACTTGTTTTTCAAAGCCTGTGTTATTTCCATGGTGGTCTGTTGGCACCGTCCATCCCAGCCTGTGGCTCTGGTTACACTTTGGCTTTCCTGCAGGCTGCGGCTGCCGAAATCACCCCCCTTATGCCCCAGGAAAAGGGTTTGTGTCCAGCCAGATCAAGTCCCTGGTCCTCCTCACTGCGGGGCCTCATGGACGTTAGCTCTGGTGCAGAGAGGGGACGGCTAATAGGGGTGGTCTCTGGGCTGCAGGGCTGGTTTCTGCCATGGCCTGAGAGGAGAGTAACAGCACGAGGTTTGTCCTTGGGAGCCGAGTGGCAGAGGAGGTGTCAGGGACACCCAGCAGCTGTGCCCAGTGCATGGCCACCAAGGGCAGGGACAGCCCCCTGGGCCTCCTGGGCACCGGGACTGCCTCAGGGTGAGCACCCCAAAGGCCTTCCTCCAAAGGATGCTGGGCAGAGGGGTCGTGGGTGGGGCTGCGCATGGGGGGCCCATCATTCCCATGTCACAGTGCCACCACCTGGCAACGCAGCAGTCACAATGCCCCGGGGCAGGATAAAAGGGGGCATCCTCCCGTGTCCTGCTTCCAGAGCTGGCCCAGGGGCAGCTCGAAGACATCCGAGAGGAAATCCTTGAGGAGCCGGTGGAATTACTTGGCTGGGGCTGAGGGAGGAAGACCGGAGGCTTGACAAGGTTGCTGGAGGTTCTCTGCTACAAGGCCAGCTCCCGATGGGGCCACCTTCAAAGCCCATCTGATGGATGGAAATCCTGCTTCAACCTTCAGGGAACAGACGCAAGCCCCTCAGGAGATGAGAAGAACCACCAACCCCCGCAGGTGCCTGAGGCTATCAGGCCTTTTCAGCTGGATGGCAGTGGCAAGACCAAGGGAATGCCTTCTTGAGGAGCACTGCAGAGCTCACTGTAATCATCCCCTGTGGAGCCAGGGGCAGCAGCCATAAGAAATGGGATGCAGAGATGTTGCAAGGGGTCCCAGTGCTTTGGAGCACCCACTGCTGTCCCGCCAGGCGCGGGAAGGATTCTTGCCCCCAAGGTTGGTCAGGCTGGGGGCATTTGGCCACTCTCGGAAGCTCCTGAGATGGCTCCAGGCTGAGGGAGAATAGGGCTTGGGCATCTCCTGGGAGGCGTGACCAGCCTGTGGGACGAGGAGGCAGGTCTTGCTCACGTGCTCAGGGAATAGCCGATCGCCAGCGCTGGGGTCAGGAAGGAATTTTCCCCCGGGGCAGATTGGCACTGGTCCCCGGGGGTTTTTTGCCTTCCTCTGCAGCACTGAGCATGACCACTTGCCAGGGCTCCTCTGGTCCATTTTGGCTAGGTTACTGCCTGCTGCTCATGCACCACGAAGATGGCCTCTCGTGCCCTGCAGCTGGGGGGAGGAAGGCTTTTTTTTCCCCCTACAGTGGGCTAGCAAGTGTCCCCGGGGGTTTTTGCCTTCCTCTGCAGCACTGAGCACGGCCCCTTGCCAGGGCTCCTTTGGGCCATTTTGGCTAGGTGCCTGCTGCTCCTGCTCCACGAAGGTGGCCCTCGTGCCCCGCATCCGGGGGGAGGAAGCTTTCTGGATTCCCAGGGTGGCCCCCGGGGGTTGCTTCTTGTCCTCTGTAGCACTGAGCACAGCCCCTTGTCAGGGCTCCTCTGGGCCCTTTCGGCTCGGTTCTTGCCTGCTGCTCTTGCACCTCCAAGGCACCACTCGTGCCCTGGCTCTCTCTGGCTCCCTTGTCCATTGCAGGTTTGGAGCGGGAGCGAGCTCTGCTCTTCCCTTGGCTCCATTTCCCCAGGGGTTCTTGCTTGTGCAAAACAGCCTGTGCTTGGAAGGGCTCCAGGCTTGCTGCACCATCCGGAGCTGCCACTTTTCAGCTCTCCCTGCGTGCAATACAAGCGCAGGGCAGGCACGAGAGCGCTTTTCATGCATTGCTGGCCACGAAACACAGCGGAGCAAGTTTTGGAAGGCAAAGACTATACTTGTCATCGCTACCTGTCATACTTTGGAAAATACCCCGTGCTACCACACACCTCCTCTCCTTCTTCTTCTTCTTTTGTGTGTGGTCGGTACCGATGCTCGTTCTTCAAGTTCTCGTTCTTCAGGAAGCAGGGACTGCTTGGCCTGTATTCCTGCTGCTACTTTCTGCAGCTCTGTGACTTGCCTTTGCCAGACTGCAAGGGATGTTTTGTCAAGCTAAACTGAAGAATGCATCAGCCTGCTCCTGGCCACACGTGCGCATTGTGTTAATGCTTGTGAGCATTGGCTCTGAAACGATTCAGAAAAATAAAATAAAATCCTGTTTCCCCTTGTAACCTTTGTGTTATGTGTCCTTGGAAGTGTTTTTGGAGCTGAAAAACCCCTGGCTTTTCAGGCAAATAGCAGCCTCATCATTATTCGACTCATGGTGAGCGCAGGGAATAAAATAGAACAGAACAGAACAGAACAGAACAGAACAGAACAGAATAGAATAGAATAGAATAGAATAGAATAGAACAGTTATGCTATGTTATGCCTAGAGTTCTGCGTGACAAGCTATGACCTAGGCCTGAGGGCTCCATCCAGGAGAGCAGCGCTCTGCAGCGCAGGTCCCAGGCCCATCCAGGAGACAGGGGCAGAGACGGGCACACCTACAACATGGCTCAGGCAGGGACTGAAGGCCCCGGGCTGAGCTGAGACACGTCCCCTGCACCCTTGGCAGGAGACGGTGGGGGTCCCGGGGGAGGCCGGTCCCAGCCATTGAGGCCTATGAGCACCCTCAGGACCCCGACAGAAGTGGACTTGCACTGCTCATATGGTCTCCTTCAGACATTGATAGTTGGCCACTTTGGAGACAGAGCATTGGGCCAGAGGGACCTTTGTTCTGAGGGAGTACTGTTGTTCTCAGGCCCTTGTGTTTTAGCATGTTTTTCCACAGGAAACAGGCATTTCTAAAAATGAGTACAAGGAGAAAAAGAAAATCCACAGATAATGAACAGGTATTGCTCACCTCAAAAAGATTTGCAACCATTTAGTTGAGGAGCACGTCCTGCTTCAGTCTGCGGGCTTGATCTTTGACCTCGCTAGTGCCAGAGATGTGGGGTTTTGCCATCCTGAGGAAGCCCAGCTCAACTGGATGGACACAGAAGACTTTCAAAAACCGCACTTCACACTTTCTTTTTTGCAAATTTGTGCAGATGGTCCAATCAAGACGATACAGAGCTCTCACCCCCATCAGAAGGTACCTGCCTCCTTCCCACAATGTGACGGAGCCAATCCCTAGGCTGGGACATGGTTATGGGTATTCAGTGCCATCCACTAGTGCAGGGCTGGGAAGAAATGTCATCAGAGATTTCCTCAGCATGTACTGGTAAGGAAAAAAAGAGGTAGGAAGCAGAAGAGAAGGCAAGAAGGGGAGGGGAGGGGAGGGGAAGGGAGGGGAGGGGAGGGGAGGGGAGGGGAGGGAAGGGAAGGGAAGGGAAGGGAAGGGAAGGGAAGGGAAGGGAAGGGAAGGGAAGGGAAGGGAAGGGAAGGGAAGGGAAGGGAAGGGAAGGGAGGGGAGGGGAGGGGAGGGGAGGGGAGGGGAATTTAAAAAAAAAAAAGGGGGTTTGCTCATGTGAAAAAGTAGGCTGTTACCCACATTTACTATTGGAAAAACCGAGATAAAGCAGTGAGACAGCCTGTTGCCCATCATACCGGATGTCTGCTGCAAAACTAGAAATAGTTTTATCGCCCTCTTCACCTTCATTTATAGACCTAAACGTTTGGCACCTCTGAAAATTTAACCCCCATAACTTCTGAGGCAGAATTGTCTACCTGAGGTGTAGGATCATCATATCGCCTTCCCAGGCAGTACCAAGTTGTTAAAAACATTAGCTTTCACCCCTAAGGTTGAGCGGGGAATGGCATGAACGATTTTAGTTTACTTTTAGAATTAGGAGCTGTCCCAAGAGCAGCAACTCGGAGGCAATGCCTGCGAGGGCACTTGGAGCATGACAGATTTCTTCTCCAGTTTCATGTTCTTTGCTATGCTGACCTCTAGGGAAACTTTTCTGCAAAACGGTTTGCCAAAGCATTTGTATAGGGAGATATCACGGCTTCAAACCAGTCACTGCCCTTCTTATTTTAGGGACCAGGCGTTTGGTGTCAAATCCAAAGTAGGCCTTCACATGCAGCTGCAAGCTCTTTGCTGCTCCCTCAGCTGGTTCCAGCATGCTTGAGTGAGTCAAGGTCTTGGTACATCTGAGCAGGGCTCAGTCAGCAGAGGAAATGTATCCTGAGTTAAGAAACGGGATGATTGTTCTGAATATTTGTGAATTGGGAAGCCAAAACTTTGAAAAGGACTCTGTGCTCTGAGTTTGTGGAGGCCAGCATATACCTTTTCATCCATTGCTAAGACTGCTTCAGCAATGGATGAAGTTGGTATCAAACACTTAAGTTCTAGCCTGACAGCTTTGGGAAGAATGAATGGATTGCTTTCCCAAAGGAGCTGGGGTGGGTGGCAACTGTGCAAGTGTCTCCCATCAGCAGGCAATGAGCCTGTTTCAGAAGGGACGTTTCATGGGCTGAAAAGCCAGAAAGCTCTGCTCAGTTTAATGCTAGTCAGCGATGAAGCCCAAAGAAAGGACATGGAAGACTAAAGGCATGGAAGAGAACTTCTGTTGTTGTTGTTTTGAAAGGACCATTTAAAGGAGGAGAAGAGATGTTAAGAGAGACATGGATATTCTATAGGAAAAGCCTTGAGAGATCTTGCTTCTTTTTCTCCTGATATTCAAACAGGGAAAATTTGCTGACAGTTGTGGACTAGGAACATTTTTCTTCTAGATGCAAAAGGGTGAAGGTGAGTCATATTGGCTAATGATGACCATTCTAGAGCAGTGAATTTTTTCTCTCTCAAGTAGCCTGCTTCAGGCTCCTACCTCAGTTTTTTGCTCTAGCAGAAGATCTGAACACCATCCCAGTGTGGAAAGTTTCATACAGTAGACTATTACAAAAGCCAAAACCCTAACAGTAATTAATTAGCTATGAAGGCATACGATGGAAAAGGTTCTTATTTTTCACTAAGTTCAGGCTCCTACTATCACAGGCAACTACATCACTTTCATAAACAATGAAATCCCTTTCATAAATTGGTCAAACTCCATCCCTTGCTGGATTTCAGTTTGGTTTCTTCTACTAGCAGATGACTCCAAACCCCCATTCTTTTAATGAATAAAACCCATACATTTCCAGGCTGTGTTTATTGACAATTTGTTTACAGCTGCCTGCACTAACTCTGTCTCTTAGTGCAAAGAGTTATTCTTTCTAGGTGTTTATCTCCTTTCCTACCCTCAAGCTAAATTTACAGAACAGTGTGATTTCCTCCTTGTCTTTGTTATGCTAGACTAACCATGCTCTGCCAGTCCCCCCTGAAATTAAGATCTTGGTATCACTGATGATCTTCGTAGCCTTTTCTGCTCCTGTTGTGAATTCATCTTTCTCTAAATAAGAATGACCAGAACAGACGCAGACTTAATGATCTAACAGTGACTTAAAGACAGCATTAATCTCTCTCAACTCTTTTCTAGTGTATCGGTTGCATTCGCCATTTCACTGGTAAATCCATTTGTCCCCTGATCAACCAATACACAGGTCTTTATCCTTCTCTGTTTTTTCCAACAGCTGAGTTCCCAGTTCATAGAAACATTCTTCTGGATGGGAAGAACAAACACTGACATATTTAATCTAGCCAGCTTTTCCACAGTGCCTTGGGAAACATGAATTATTGCACTTCAGTCACTAGACAATATTAGGGCAAGATACAAATACAACTGCAGTCAAGAAATGGCAGAGGTAGTAACAAAAAAACCTCCCCAAAACTAAACAAAAGACAGTATATTTAGACCTCAGACTATTTTTGTAAAATGGTTAGAAGACATGTGAATGCATACAGTCTTCTAAGACTTCCACGCTTAACCAAAAAAACCCAAGCCCCCTAGGATAATGAGGTAATTAAATTCAGGCCAGGTATTAGAGACACCACATAAATTTTAATTTCTAGCTCTCTGTGTGCTTGGGGGAATGATATTGTTTTTGTAAGAGAAAAAGCAGGTTGATATTGGAAGACTGGAAACAAAACTTTAAAGAACACTAGATAATTGTTACTGCTCAGGAGAAAAAGAAAAACAGACACCTTTCCACACTGCCAACCCCCCAAAAACAAACAAACAAAAAAACAACCCTAAGGAAAAATCCCTACCAGGTCAACAAACAAGCCCTGAGGAATTCTGCTGAAAAATAAAGATCCCTCAAACTACTGAAAACTCTTCCTCTTTCTTTTTATCTTGATGGATTGACAGTTTGTCCTGGACCAGAAGGATGTTGCTAAGAACTCTACACATGGTGACAAAGACAGGACACAGAAACTTTAAATAAGGAAGGAAGAAAGTACAACAAAAACCTTAACAGAGAAAGAAGTGGTAACATTGCCCATAAAGCATGTCGCATAGTCTCCTCCTTAGTGCATGACCAGCTCAGCATCTATTTGTATCAATTGTATCACATTAAAGGTGGTGGACAGTCGCTCAGAACAGACTCTTGGGAGCCTTAATGCGCTTTTGCAGATCCAACAAAGTATTTGAGTAAAAAAACAGAATATGAGTTGAGGTTTTAAAAAAAAATTGAAATTACCTAAGCGTTAGCCCAAGTTCCCTCCATGGGATAGCTGCTAGGGAAGTCCTTTTCTATGGGCTCATTTTCTAGAGCTGGCATCCAAATACTTTTGGAGCTGATGGTATTTTGGCTGCATCTTTCCAAGTGTGTTTTTCTCCAGTGTTTACCACTGTTTTCATGTGCTGACCATATGATAACACCTTGCAAGATAAGAGATACCTGCAAACACCATTCCTATGGCGTAAGTTGTTCGTAAGAAATATGAGTTGGAACGGAGAGACGAAGGGTGGAGTAAAATGACACACCTGTAAAAGGAGGCCTGCTGCAAGTGGATGATGTACAGGACCTGGACAGGAGGAATACTTGTGCTTGGGTTTAGAAAAAGAGAGGAAACCATTGGAGGGATTCAAGGAGTTGAAATACAACAGTGGAAAAGATGTGGGTTTTTTTGGTTTTGTTTATTTTTAAATCCCATTTTACATAGAAACATAACTAGTACGTATGTAAGCTAGCTAGCAACAATTAGATAGCAAGGTGGCCAGAAGACTATTAAATCCCTAAGGAAAGACAGCAAATTCTGCTTTTAAAGCACTTAGGATGACGTTCAAGATGGAATGGCAGATATACCTAATGTAACAAAATCAACTCAAGAAGCTGAGTTGAAGTATAGGCAGCAGAGTGGCAGCTCCAGTCATGAAATTCAATAAAATCATGAAAAAGCAAAAGGTAGAGAGGGCAGAAAAAGGGAAGAAAGAGCTTGAGACTTCATTAGAGTCTGAAATCAGAAGTCAAGAAGTTTGGAAGGAAACCTGAAATACCCTAAATTGAAATTAGTTTCAGTAGTGTAAGACAGCAAAAAAGTATTTATTTTTCAGGAAGCAATGAAATTGCTTTACTGTTCAGAGTTAAGCATGCCTTTCAGTAGGAGTGATTTCCTCCCAGGTGCTAGTTCAGCAAGTGTCCTTACACCCCCAAGTTAATAATCAGGACCTACATAACATAAAACCAGGAAAAATCACCTGGCCATAGGCTTTTCCACACTGCCTTCTGGAGCCCCCTTTCAGATTTGCCCAGCTATCACTCCTTGATTGCATTGTGCATGTGTTTTCTCCAGCGACTGTTTTGACTAAAGGAAGTCAAAATAACAGGTGAACAATCATTTACCTTGCAAAACTCTCCTGAGTAATACTAAACACCACAAAAATTTAGCATGCATTCATTATTATAGGAGACATAATAGGTCTGACTGAACCCTTAATGCCTTGCGCGGCCATTGTCCGCCCTCATAGCTGATGCCAAGCAGTCGAAGAACCACCGTAGGGCAGGCAAAGTGCCATACAGCCCTGCCCTGAGGCTGTGTGAGGCCAGGGTACCGCTCTGCTTCACAGGGTTTAGAAAGAGGAAACAAAATAAGATTCACGTTAAGGCTGTTCCTTAGGATCAATCCGAAGGATTGAATTAACTCTCCAGCATCTCTCCTAGTCTATGGGCAGTTTCAGGAAGGAATCACTTTATTACTGTGGAATATCCTGAGTGTTTCAGCCAATATTGATTGGATGGAGAAACCGATTTTATCCTCTTCCTGGTTCCACTGTCAGACTGGAGGAGAGCATTGCTCATCTAGAAATAAGCTTTCACCAGACAGAAATCAGCCTTTAGTTCAGTGCTCACTTCTGAAAACAGTTTAAATGATGCTCATGATATATTCACTGGATTTGCTTTGGTGATTGGGAGCTAACAGTAATTAGTACACTGGGTAAACCGGGAAGGGTGAAGGGCATCACTTCCCCTAGGGTGACCAGACCACTTCATATGAATACTGTAAATGAACAAAATGTGTAAATCCCATGATCTTGCTAAAGCAAAAAACTCTTTATTATACTACGTGTAGGATACCGTTCGGTTTTACCTGACCTGCAATTATGCAAATTCTTAATGTTGTGAAGAAATTACTGGTGTTGCTCTGTGGAACAAAGCTCTGCATTACTGACTTTTGAAGTAAACCAAAGGATATAGAGATGGTAATTCTAGATCTGCCTTATGCCTCTTGCTGTTAACAGCAGTCAGACTGAGGACGCACTCAGTCTGAATTGCTTTAGTAATACCATGCACCAGCATTTAAATTCGCTTAGACTTACAGCAGGGTTGCGTGACAGTAGTGCACTGGTTTCTGTGGGGAAAAACGAGTGGTTTATCACATGCTTTGTCAGCAACTAGCACAGGATTTAACATTCACCCACCCACGCTCATAACCTCGGACGGATATTCATATGAAAGGAACTACAGTGATCTTCCCCCCCCTCCCAGTCCTGTATTCCTGTAATCCCTTGAAACAGTTCCTCAGACTGAACAAAGGCATTTTTTTCTTTCCCCGTCGGAAAAAGAGAGGAGATCTGTCGGGAGAGCTCTAGCAGAGAGGATCTCGTGGTGTTGACCCCAGTCCTGTGTCTGTGGCCTAGAAACATCTTTGTGTGGCTAGGGCAGTTCCCACCAAAGCAGACTTTCAAACAGAGAACAAGCGTTAGGTGAAAGTCGGACACAAGGCAACTGTAGCAAACTTGGTATTTTATTAGGTCTCCTCTTATTGCTGCTCTTAACTGAACTGCTGAGAAAACAACACACTCCAACACACGTTCACTTTTTAATACCTCTTTAGCAACTCTGCTGATCATGAACAATAGCAATGACCGAGCAGTTTGTTAGCAGGAAGGAAACCTTTCTTTGCAGTCTGTTTACATCTTCTTGCATGCCTCACTAAACCTTGCATTTAACCCACTGCCTTTACCGAAGAGAAAAAATAATTTTGTCCTTCACCTGTGAGTTTGTGGGGGTTTTTTCGCTTCCCTTTCAGACTCCAAACATTTGAGAGAAGGGTCTGAAAATGCAATGTGTAATTGTTATCTCACTTAACCATGCTGTAAATTCTGGTGAGCTGACAGCCTATATGTGAATTGGCTCGACTGAAAATTACAAATGTATTGCCCACGTTGCCTTACTTTATCAGAATATTATAAATACTGAATTTTCAGTCAATTTCACTTAAGGCAGAAACTTATAAATGACATTTCAGTGGTCCCACTATGCTTAGACGAGCCAGCAGGTGAATACTTTGGCTCTTTCTTTGAAATGCCTTCATCCATCACTTCCCAACCTGCAGAGGTCAAGACGGCGTGCATTTCTGCTTGCTGCAGTTCTGCTCTGGCCCCGGATTTCATCTGAGGCCTCGGAGGGACGTACCCTTCCTGTTATCGCCGTCTGGTATCACGTAAGGCAGAGTGGGCACGAGTTGGGTATTTGCTCGTGTTGCGCTTGAGTGGAGGAAAACAGACTTGCTACCAAACGGAATTAAAACTTCGTTATTAAATTACATCCTTCATAAGAAAATTACTAATTGGACAGGAATTTATGCTTTAGCTAGCTAGTGGAGAGTTTAGGGCTACTTCTTATGAGCTGTGGCGGAAGCCTTTCTACACATAGGTAGCTGAAATAAATCTTACTCTTCTAATATAATTCACTTTAAAGGAAATTTCAATAGTTCTCCTCTGCTGAATTTTGTCTTCTCAGGTGACGTGTGTTACACCTTTCAGCGTAGAAATATACACGAAACTTTTAAATAGCTTGTTTTGTAAAAATGTTTAAAGCCATGGTTGTTCTCCCTTCTTCATATAATGAATAAATCCCTCTGCAAACTTGATGTTCTGGCCGCCACAGCATTTCGCGCCTGTTTTCCAAAGACTGCTGATTCTTGGAGCTTTATAGGCTGTCACGCTTTTAATGCCGATTTCAACCACGGAAAGCTCTTAGGACACCAAGACTGCAAATTGGGGGAAGGTGGAAAGCGTGAGCTTGGGTGTTTTTCTGCCACTTCCTTAGTTTCTACAGGCGATTTACATCCAACTACATTTTTAAATCGAAAGCCACCAGGAAAACACGAACACACTTCGTGTGGTAAAGCAGAATGAAATTCCTGCTACGCCGCCGATGCGTATGATCTGAACGGGGCAAGTGCGGGGCCACAATGAAGAATTTTTTGGCTTGAGCACATACTTCCAAATATATGTAAGACCTAAATGGATACGTGTAACTATAAATAAAGCATACACGGCTTGAGCAGTAGAAGTTTTAGACAGGGCTCTTCCGTGGCACCCGTCAGCGGCTGGCCTGCCGTGCCCGCCCACCGGGAGCACAGGCCGGCCAGCGTTCCCCGCCGCGGGAGGGACGCGGGGGTGCCGAGGCCTTAGGCCGCCCCTCCGCCGCGTACCCCGGGGCGAGGCGCCCCAAGATCCGCGCTCCCTCAGCGCAGGAAGACCGCCCGCTGCCCGCCACGCCTCGCCCACCGCCCCCTTCCTCCTCTGCCCCATCCGCCCGCGGCCTGACACAGCGTCCTCCCCGAGCGCCCCCGCCGCTCCAGCTCCGGCCTCCAGAGAGCGCCGGGGCGGACAGACGGGGGAAGCCCCGGCGTGGGGCTGGGGCTGGGCCGGGCCCCCGGGCCCCGCTCCCCTCGGCGCCGCCGCGCCCCTCTGCCGGAAGCGACCCCTGACCCCCGCGCCCGGCAGCGCCCCCTCCCTCCGCCCGCGGGGCGAGCGCGGCGCAGTTACCGCGAGAGGCGTGACCTCGTGAGAGCCGCCCGGGAGGGGGGAGGGGGGAGATCTCGCGAGAGCGGGGCGGCTCTCCCGGCTCCGGGCATGCGGGCGAGGGCGGCAGCCCCGCGCGCGATTGGCGGGGCGCGGCCCCCCCCTCCGCCGCCGGCCCCGCGCATGCGCCGCGCGCCGCCGGGCCGTGTCCCCGGTGCGTGCGTATGCGTGTGTCACCCCCGCGCAGCGCGGAGGCCGCGCGAGCGCTCCCGGCCGCCGGCGACTCGGGACCGGGCACCTGGGACCCGCCGGGCAGGGTAAGCGGGCTCGGGGCCAGCGCAGGGCCGCGCGCCGCCTCGGACACCCCGCCCGGAGGCGGCCCGGCACGGCCTGACCCCGCCGCCCGGCCGGGGAGCGGGTGAGGGAGGAGGCGGCGGCCCCGCGGCCCGCGCCCGGCGTCCGCACCCCCGCGCAGCGCCGCCCGGCGCCGGACGAGGCAGCCGCGGCCCGGGATGGAGTGAGGAGGCCGCCGCCAGGAGACACTTCCGCGTTGCGGGAGGCCGCGCCGGGCCCGCGGGAGGCTCCCGCCGCCCCGCCGCCGCCGCCGCGCCGGCCAGCGCCCGCCCCCAGCCCCGGCCCCGACCCCGGCCCGAACGCGGGCGGCGCGACCCCCTATGTGGCGGCGCGGCCCCATGTGAGGCGGCGCGGCCCCATGTGAGGCGGCGCGGCCGGGCGGGCTGCGAGGCGGGCCGGGCCCCGGCAGCCGGCCGGGGAGCGAGGGAGCGAGCGGGGCCCCGGTGCCGGCCGGTGCGTGTCCCCGTGTGTCTGCGCGGCGCCGGGTCTCCATGGCGCCGGCAGCGCCCTGAGGGTGGCGGCGGCGGATTCCCTAGGCCGCGTCCTCGTCCTCGGCCGTGAGTGAGCTCGATGCCGAGCACCTCGGACGCGGCGGCCGGCGGGAGCGGGGGAAGCCGGGGCTGGGGGAGCGGCGGCGGCGGCGGCAGCAGCAGCTCGGCGGTGGAGGCGGCGGCCGACAAGAAGCGGCTGCATCACCGGAGACGGAAGCGCTTCGCGGCCCAGCCGCAGCCTCCCCCCCCGCCGCCGGCCCCTCACCCGCTGCTCTTCCCGCTCCTGCAGCCGCCCCTCCTGCAGCCCCCGCTCCTGCAGCCGCCGCTGCCGCCGCAGTCCCTGCTCTTCCTGGCGGCCACCGGCGCCTCCTCCTGCTGCGGGGACGGGGGGGAGCGGAAGCGGCCGCGGGGCAAGCGGCGCTCGGGCTCCCGGCACAAGCGGCGGCGAGGCCGCGGGGGCGGCGGCGGCGGCGGGACCCAGGAGGCGGAGAAGCGGCGCGGTAGCGGGGGGCTGAGCACGCTGGTGGAGGAGTACGACGACGTGAGCTCCCAGTCCGAAGGGCTGGTGGGCGGCGGCGCGGCCGGCGGCGGCGGCGCGGGCAGCGGCGGGGGGAGCCCGGCCTCCTCCTCGGGCGGCGGCGGCGGCGGGACCCAGCGCCAGAGGGGCGAGGCGGAGCGGAGCGGCCGGTCCCGCCGGGAGCACCGCGGCAGCAGCGGCCGCTCCAAGGAGCGGCACCGGGAGCACCGCCGGCGGGGGGAGGAGAAGGCGCAGCAGGAGGGGGCGTCGGCGGGCCGCGGGGGACCCGAGGCCTCCTCGTCCTCCTCCAAGTCCCGCAGCCGCCACAATCACACCGGGGGCCAGGACCGGGAGGGACTCAAGAGCAGCAGCGGCGGCGGCAGCGACGGCCGCAGGAAGGGCTCCCTCGCCTCGCCCGGCAGCGGCAGGAAAGAGCGGGAGAGCAAAGCGCACCGGAGCCGGACTAAAGCGGCCAAGGAGCCGCCGTCGGCTTACAAGGACCCGCCGAAGGCTTATCGAGACGACAAGCCCGAGCCCAAGGCCTACCGGCGGCAGCGCTCGTCCCCCAGCCCCGGCCGGGATGACAGCCCCCCGCTGCACCGCTCCTCGCAGAGCCAGCGGAGCCGCAAGTCGCTCAGCCCGGTGGGCGGCCGCTCGCCCCTCAGCCCTTACAGCCGCCGCCGCTCCCCCAGCTACAGCCGACACAGCTCCTACGAGCGCGGCGGGGATGTGTCGCCCAGCCCCTACAGCAGTTGGCGCCGATCGCGGAGCCCCTACAGCCCCGTTATCCGGTGAGTCCGGGCCCGGGGGGGAGGAGGGAGGGAAGGAGGGACGGGGCCGGGGCTCGGCGTGTGGAGGAGGGGAGTCGCGGCTGGGGCTGGGCTGGAGGGCAGGCTGGAGAGGCTTGCATCTAGCAACAAAAGCCCTCCCTCCTGCTGCCAGAAAGCCGGGGTGGGGGGAAGGAAGGGGGGGAGCGGGAGCAGGACACATACAAAGATCTTCCTGTCTTGTCTCGGGGAGAAAGGGAGACGCGGGTGCCTGTAACGCTCCTGCAGCTAGTTTCTCTCCGTGGGAGACCACCTAGCTGGAAAAAGGCTTTTTAAATATTAAAGGGCACGAGAACATTTTCAGATGAGAGTGATCGGATGAAGATGCTTCTCAGAGGACAGGTTTTCTGAGGGACCAATTTTGATTTTTAAATCTTTGCTTACGAAGTACGGAGATTCTCGGGTACATTTTTATGTATCCTGTTCCCCTGTGTAAAAGGATGCATGTTAAATATATTTGTGTTCGGTTTAATTCCCGCTAAGAGCAAACAAGCTGACAGGCAATTTGTGTTACAAGTGTTTCTTGTTCTTTTTAGAGGTCTATAGAAAGACTTAGACTTTTTGTTTTGCTGGGAAAAGGAACCAATGTCAAGTTTTGTTAAATTGGCTTTCGTGCTTTACACAACCTATGAAAATGTATGTAAGCTCTTTGCCTAGTAAGCTTATATATGTGTATATATTTGATGTGTGCTTGCAAATCATTTTCTTATTGTTAGTTAGTGGGAACTCAGAATGTAAAGGTCAGCGTTGCTGTGACTTTTTAAATTTTATATGGAGAGGAAATGTGGGCTGTGTCTCTCTAATCAGATACAAACTGTTGCAGAATTAAAGCTCTTCAAAATACTTAAACTCGCAGCAAAACTGCTGGGAATTGAAAGTATTTGCTTAGTATGTATTTATAACTGAAGATTTTTATTTCCCATATTGGAATCTTGCTCTTGCCTCATTGTTTATAGGCTTACTTAAATTTGCATCTGGACTTTAATTTTGAATGTATCAGGTGATTTGCCATTCCCCTGGCAAGAATTTTGTTTGCAAGGCATTACCTGGTGGGTTGTCTGAGAGCTGTTCTCTGGTGTTTCTAATGAGCACTTTGGGTCAGTTACCATTTGGGGTGTCCCACTGAGTATTCAGTGAGGATGCTGAAGCCATTCCTGTGTTTTGCTGGCTGTTGGTAAGGTCTGCTGTCCTGGGTGTGCATCGAATGTTTAAAGAGCAAAGTAACAAAACTGTATCCTACCTTGTTCAGAGGGATAGAACAAAGATGCCTTTGGAAAAAAACAGTGATTGTTTTAAGGTATGGTTGTATGGAATAATTTTGTAAACAATAGGGTGTTTCAAGCAGAAAACACTGTGAGTGCTCTGAAAAACAGCACGTCGTTGTTGTTGTTCCGTGAGAGCCTGTTACAAGTGGTTAAGGATACTCTTTCAAGATGATTTGAATAATAGAATAGCGGGAAGATTGTGTGCATGGTTTGACTTAAACACTCTAGGAATCAGATTATTTTCTGTAGATGCTTATATCCTGGAACAAGAAAGCTAATAATGACGAGCAAAATTACGTACGCTAGGTTTGCACCTCAGAATAGCTGTATTAGATTGACAGTCCAGTTAGTTTAGGATCCTGTCTTATGCACTGGCAGATAGGGCTGTAGCAGAAGGTACAGGAGATCTTGTATAGGGGACAGTTACAGAACGAAGTTTTGTGGGAGTGTTGTGTTTCTTTTTTTCTGTTGGTAGTGGGCCTGTGACTTGAAGCGTAAGAGTTTAAATCTCCTGATTTTTGTATTGTCTCTGTGGTAAGTGTGTAAATCTTCCTTGAGCTGCAAATCTGTTTCCAGGAGTTAGCTCTGTGACTTCACGCCTGCCTTCCTCCAGTTAAACTGTAATTTGCATCCCATCTTTAACTGCATACGGATAAATTACTTTGTTAACAAATGCAGATTGTCAGGTTTACTGGAGAGGGATTGGAATGGCCGAGTGAAAAGGAGAGGTTGCTATATGTAGAAAGCAAAGTCCATCTGTCCTAATGTGGCATTCATTGTAGAAATGTCATTTTCACAGAAAACAAAAGAAACCAAAAGTGTGAAGATAAGCTCAGTTGTTCATGATGTTTGCCTGGTGTGAAGAAATGTAGTGTTTCTTTGCTCCCGTACAGCTATTATGCATTATGTGTACTGTGGTGGCGGTGGGGAAATAAAGACGGAAGGTGTTTATACGACTGTTTTAGCCATTCAAAACTGTGTCATAATCGCTTTTTTTGCTTAACTCTGTGGTACTGCGCCCAAAACGCTGAAAATTTTTTGCTGTGCTGTTTAGATAATGGTATAGTGGTCTTAGACTTGATAGAATATTATGGTTTCGTGAAGGCAACAGTTTCTTACAGCACCTGTCGTCTTCATCTGGATGATTTAAAGACTTAATTCTGGGCTTGTATCCAGCCATAATGGTGTCAAGACAGTAAGAACTTTGTATGTGACTGAGCATTCCAGGCTGCAAGTCTTTTTGCTCTTTTCATTCTATATCTCATATGTGTCTTCTGTAATGTTATATAAATTATCTAGTTATTTTGGTATGTAGAAAATGAGAATGAAGTGGTTCTAGCATGCTTGGAAAGCTCATGTGTCTAGAGTGCTGATTTTTTTTAATCTAGGTCTCTGGGCTGTTTAGGGAGAAACTTCTAGTAAACAGTTGAAGAGAAACAAGCGGAGTCAGCTTCACTCATTTGAATCCCTGGTTTTCTCAAGCTGCAGCAACAGTGCAGTTGCTGTGAGTTAAGAGTTTTGAATTGTAGTAGTGACTCTGACAGTGCACTGTCTTTGGGTGATGTTGCCTGGAGGTGGGTTCTGAAGAGAGGCAAAGACTCTAGATAGGCATTCCAGGCTTGGAATATTCTCTTTGAATGGTAGACTAATTGCCTTTTCTATTATAATAGCAGTTAAAGCCTGTGTTTTGGGCAAACTGATTGTTTGAGCTGTTCCCACTTGTTGGACAAAACTTCTTTACTTGCTGCTGATGGATTTGCATTACTGTATTTTCTTGTGGATAGTAACACAGCTGTTCTAAAGTAACACATGCACATTTTCAAAATGGAAATTCTTCCATAATACCAAAAGTATGAGGTATTTATTTCTCTACTGATAAGCTGACTGGATTTTTTTTTTAAATTCACAAGAAAAAAGAGGGGGGGGGGGAAAGGAAGAAAACCCCACGGTTGACAAAATAAGCAGACACAGTCTCTCTGTGGAAACTAGTTTAGGATAAAATTGTAGGAAGAGAAGAACTATTTTTCATAATTTCAGTCAGGTCATATGCTATGTGATCACACATTTAATTCAGTTAGCTGTATAGATGAGTAATCACGCTTTTCCAAATTTGGATACACCTACCCATCTGTCTAGATAAAAGTAAGGGCGTGGGGCACTGCTAGCATAGTACTACTGGGTGTGTGGATGTTGCTTATAGGAAAAATACAAGATTTCTTATTGGTACTAGAGAGCCATCTCATTCTGGAGTTGTAGCTAGTCTGTAGTAGTGAGGCTCTGCAAAATACGCATCATTTATGTGCAAAACCAAAACAAGCATAGGGGAAAATGGTAAAATACATATTCAGCTAGTAAATGCCTACTTCATGGAGAAGACATGGTTTCACACACTGATATAAAAATAACTTTGAATCCGGTAATTCTGCTACTTTTGGACTTAAAGGAGTAGGAGAGATTTTCAGACATTTTTTCCTCATGTTTGGTGAAAATAGGTTTTTTTATATAAAGCGCTCTAATCTTGTTTAGTAAAACTGTATTTTGCAGAATTTAAAATGTGAAACTGTAGGTTTTCACTGTTTGGAATAGCTAATTTTTCCAGTGTGTATTGAGGCTCTCACTCTAGTACATATTCTGAATTTATTAAGATTTGTTTTGTTACTTGGCAGTGGACTTTGCCTTTTGCCCAACCATGTTGATGCGCCTTTCCTTTTCCTTGTTTTGCTGCTTCTTTCCTTATTGTGGGAAGGGACTTCATTTGAAAAAATTGACTGTGTTTAGAACACAGCATTTGAATTGACTCGACTTTTTGCTGGTTGATTTCTTTGTAGGCAGAGTTCTCATCTGAGAACATAGGGTTATAAAGCAGATTTAAGAAACAAATAAAATTCATGTTCAGAATTTTTCAGTATTCCTATGCTCTATGTATTGGAGACCCTTTTAAAGTTTTACGGTTTGAATCAGTAAAGCAAGTTATGTAGTCTTCGTGCATAAAGCAGCTGAGTAGGTGGTTGGTTGCAGAGCTGCTTAGAATATAACCTTGAACTAGGGGCTAGAGAAAACAAATAAAATTAATTAATGAGGTATCAAGTGAGAGAGCACTATTACTGTTACGGCTTAAAGAAGTGAATTATATGTTTGCCTGCTAGTGCAACATGGAAAAGCTGTACTATGAACTAGAATGTTTTGTCAGGGTGGTTTATGTTACCGAGTAATTATAAATGTCTTGGAAGATCTGCAGTGAAGCCAATTGATTAAATTTAGGTCTCCCTTTTCAAATACACTGTGACCTTACCATGCAGGGGAAGATGGCAGTGCTTAGTTAGTAGTGCAGCATTCACTGGTAGTTAATGAAAGAGCTGGGCTACAGTGAGTGTTTTAACCCCCTTCGGTCTGTTCAGTTTCTTGTTTTTCCACTCTTATTCTCATGAATCCCGTTGTCTTATGTCTTGTCAAAAAGTTACTGACAAAATCAGTTGCCTTGTTCAACTCTGTAGACCCATATATATTCCGAGTACAATATTGTTTGGACTTAGGTAACACACGTAGCTGGCTACTAGCATGTTGGATTTAGCTTGCTCTTAAAGCCGTTAAGAAGAAAAGAGGTTTTCAAGTTTACAAACATGAGAAGATAACACATGACTCTTCTGATTTGTCAATAAAATGTAATGCTTTTTTGTATTAAAATAAAGGGAGGATTGGAATGGGAAAGAAAGAAGAACCTAGAGAAGTAGCATGGCAAGAAAAAACATGTAAGCTGAGTGAGACCTGTTTCCTGGAAATCTGACGTGTAACACTGTTATTTTACTTTCCTCTGTGCTTTCAAATATCAAGATAGTAAAACATAGCACTTTAAGTTTTAAGTTGCTATTTGGAATTCTTTCATTCTGTGCTTGAGAATATAAGTGATACTACATCAGAAGACTTTTTTTCGTTAAATTCATTAATAAGTCTACTGTTTGGTAATTGAGAAGTTAACCAGTGAAGTGCAATAGAAAGTTGCCTTGTGAGAAGGAGGAACATTGTAACAGTTTTGAAACTTGTAACTATTAGTTACAGATAGGTTTCTATACAGTGAATAACGACGTTGCATTAATTAAGCAGAGAAAAAACAAATACTGGTTTGTCTTATGAAATCTAGGGTGCTAGGCAAAAAATATTAAAAAGAAAAAACTGTGATACCTAAACCAACATTTTTTTTTTAGTAGTATTATTATTTCTTAGAGTGGGGAAAGCATTCTTTTTGTTGTTCTGAAAAATGGAGGAAAGCAGTGCTGAGTTTTTGTTTCAGAGTGACTTCCTTACTAGTGCTTTCTTCCCCTATCAGTTTCTTTAAATCTGCCTCTTCTCATATGTCTTTTGTAGATAATGTCTTGAACTATTTTTTCTGGTTTTATTTTATAGCTACACATAATATTATGTAATTACTTCAATTTCCCTTTGCAGCTAATCTAGTTGTGCTCCTAGTCTCCCTTGTTGCTGTCTCTGGGGAGGAAAAAAAGCAGCTTTACGTAAAGAACTTCTTAGTTCTAATGCAGGCTAGGCCTACTGATACTTACGGTTTTCAGGCAAATCAGTTCCCCCCCCCCCCAGCATATTGAAATCTGTATATGGTTCAGATGTGATTTTATGAATGTCGTGAAGTCTGGCAATTATCCTCTCTGTAGGGATATAGACCCGTGTGAAGTGAATTCAAGATGCTCGTAGAAGACTGTTAATGGCTAAGCGTGGCAAAGGTACTTGTAAATGAGGCAGAACTTCTGGGTGCAAATAGGAAGAAGCATTGGAAGAAACTTACCTGAAACAGGGGCTTCTTAGTAGTCTCTCCCCATGTGTGTTACCAGCAGATGCTGGTGCTTTTGGTTTGGGAGGTTTGGATGTGGCCCTTAGGTTTAGTACACTTTCTGATCTCTCCAGGCATGGGGAAAATAAAGTTTGAATTGTTTTGTTGGGTTTGTTCACCTTTTGCAATGCAGTTCTGTGCAGTTGTAGCCACTGTTCTGTTGTTCCTGTTTACTGTGTTAAAAACAATTTCCTAATTAAAGATTAAACAGTTGGTGGCAAATGAATGTCAGATAAAGCATTTTATATATGTGTGTGTGCATGCATGCACACACATTTAATAGAAATCAGTTGGAAGATTTAGAGTACTGTGTATTTCAGATGTCTCTCCTGGTGTTTTTTCAGGGTCTCAGTGAAATGTTAGTGTCCTGTTAAATGGCAGACACTGGCTATTGTGTGAGCCCATTTCTGTGCTGCTGCGACTTCATCTTTTATGTCAAATGAGCGTTAGCTCTGAACAGAGTGAATTAGCTGATTTTATTATGTATAAGGCAAGATTTCTCCACTCTGAGTTCTGTACATGCTTCTGAGGGAAAGCTTGTAAATGTCCATAGTTTTGGTTTTGTGCCATTTTTATAGATGGAAACTTGTACATAAGTTTTGTCTAGCCTGGAAGGTTCTCTTGGGACTTTTGAACTAATGCTGATGAAAGAAAGTGATAGTTAAATATCTGAAATGATCATTAAGCTTATGAAAACACCAGATTTTATCATTGTAACTTGAATAACTAGCACTTTGACAAAGCTGCCTTTTACTTAAGATTCAGCATTTGTCTGTTTAGTTGAAAGTGTTAATGTTTTTGCTGTAACTCTCTTGGGTCTAGCCCAGTGGACAAGGTAAACCAAGGGATTCTTGCAAAGGTCTTTGGGATGCCAAAGGAAGTTCTAGTCTATTATTAACACAGACATGCACTATGTAATGCAACATAATTTTTTTTGCTGATATAAAACTAAATAATGAAAAACTGTTGGAAAAATTAAACCAGTGCAGAGATTATACTTAGTCAATATATTTCATAACTAGGCTACTATCATTTTGATCTGCTGTTAAGGGCTGTAGTGTGTACTGGAACTGAAACTTAAATATTTTTGTGCATGTGTATTTGCTGTCTCCCACATGGATGCAATTCTGACATGAGAAAGTTATGCTATTGTCATTTGGGGTGTGAAACCTGGGGTGGAAAATGATGTTTTTTTGCTGAGCTTGCATAAATCCATGTTCACATCCCAGACTCTCTTGACTAATGTTGGTAAAATACGTACATCAAACCACTGTCAATGCTTGGCTTCCTTACATGTTTGTTTTTGAAGAAGGTATAAAGATTTAGATTATTTTTGCCCCAGCTTTTCAAACTGCCTCTTCCCCACCAAGTTATGGTAGGTGATCAGGTAAGCATTTGCAGTCGCTAATTTGAACAGATTTTCTCAGTTCATCCTTAGTAGTGATTTAAATGAACCTGTTCTATTTTGAACCAAAGTGGAACGGAAACAGGCTTATGATCAGGCATGGCGTCTCAGCAACTGTAGTGTTTTAAGCTGCTACTGTTCTTTTCTAGTGCATGTGGAATTACGTCTGTATTTCTTTTTGTGACATAGATTACTTTATATTAGGCACCTTTCAAAAAAACCCAAAACCAAACCAGGAATTGTACTTATGAAAGAAATATCGCTGATTTTGAGAGCTTTAGGGCATGTTTTAAGTTTTAAAAAAATAATACAGGTAAGGCAGGTTGCAGTGAGGTCCTGTATTATACAGGTAACTGGAGCGAGTGTCAGTTTAAAATAGCTGATCTAGGAACAAGACGTGCAAGCAAAGGTTTTCCAAGACAGGTCAGTGACATCCTCGCAAAGGATGCGTCATTTATAGAAGTCAGTTTAGGACTAATGGGGCTTATTAACTTGTGCTTGATGCTACAGAAATATAATTACGCTGATTCTACAGCCAGTGCAGATCTGTAGCAGTATATCTCTGCTTGAGATAATAATTCCCCTCAGAAAGTGAGATAACAGTGTGAGGAGAGCTCTGGCCTAGAATTTGAAGTGTATGTATTGTCTGGATAAGTCTCAGCCCTCCTTTTTCTTCCTACTACCCCATCATAACTCTATGTTATGGAACTTTGTACTTTTTTACTTTTACTCCAGTTTGGCCAAACCTCTGAAAATTTTCTGTAGGATTTAGTACTTAGATTTCCAAAGTAATAATGAGAAAAATAACTTCAGTAGCATGTTTCATAATGGAGCAGAAGCGAGTTTTCAAGGGAATTTTTCTGACCAATATTATGTTTTTATTTGGTTTTTAATTGACATTAATATCTCTTTACTGAAGTGAACCAAAACCTTAGATTTTGGTTGAAAATTCAGAGAACAAAATTGTGCAGCTTTTTTTTTTTTTATTAAAGTGTAAAAACTTTATTTATTTATTTATTTATTTATTGTCTTTGTTACCTTACTGTGCCAGAAAAATTCTATCAAACCTGCTTCCTGGCATAGAATTGAACTGTGTTAGTTTCCAAGACTTGTCCTCATGTGGGGTTTGATTTTTTTTTTTTTTTTTGGCTTTCAAGGGTCTCCAGCCATTTGGATCAATTTCAGTTTTACCTATAAAATTTTGAAGCTTGTGCTGTAGTGTACAGTGTGCACACCTAGACATTGTTTTAAATCACTCCTACATAATCTTGATTTATCTCAATGAATTTTTATGTTGCTTTAGAAAGAAGACATTTTATAACGCAGGAAAACGGTGTAAATTTGGAAATTAGTCAATATTGCACACAAAATGGAAACATTGTTGTACTATACTAAGTATTTGTTCAGTTGAAGCATCGAAATGTAATTTCTTGTGTTAATAATTAAAACTGAATTAATTTAATTGTTACTAAAATTAAATTTGACATAGGCGTGGATAGTCCTGACCATAATGATTGTAGTTGGCTTGTTTTTTCTTTTTTCTTTAAAGTTTTGGCAGCCTCCATACACTCGTGCTATCTTTTGAACTCTGAAGTTCTTGCATCTCCAGGAAGTCTTATTTCTGCTATTGCTTGATACTTTTTTCTTTGTCCAGCTGATGAATACATTTTTTATCCTGATTATACTTTTTCTTCCCCTTCAAGTGATATACTCAAGAAAAATAGATTTCCATCAAACTTTAATCAAGAGAATACTTGTAAATCTGGTGAATAACCTTGCTATTCTTAGTATAGTAAAATGGATTAAAAATCCCACACTTCATTTATTTTATAACGTTGCTGTGTGGTAGCAGTGGATTAGGCTACTTTACTTGTTCTCACACCCTTCACCTCAATTACGTTTTTTTCCCTTTTGTTTTTTAATGAACTGAATCAAAACTACTAGGCAAATTAGGATATCCCTTTGAAAAATTGAATGAAAAATAATTAATATTAAATGGCTTTTTTGCACAGTAAAAGTTTGCTTTTCTAACTGTTAAGATTTCCCCTCCCCACCCCCTGTCCTCATTCTAGGTTGTTTTCCTGATATGATTTTGTAGATGGCTTAGATTCCCCCCCCCCCTCCCCTTTCTATTAGTCTCTTTATTTGGATGGAGGCATAGCATAGGTCTACTTGTGGATTACGTTTGCTTATCAGTAGCTATAAGAAGTATTGAGTACTTTTGGGGTTTTTGGGAAAAAGTATACAGTTACATTTCAAAAAAGGAAAGCTAAGGTTTATTGTTGTCTTTCAGTTGGTTACATTGCAGCCTTTAGTATTCAGTATTTTTTTTCAGCTAACTTATTTTAATGACAATTGTGAAAGTGAAACTTAAGAAGTTGCTACAATTACTGCTTCAGTGTTGTGTTTAGATTTTTCTTGTTATGTTGTAACACTAATTTCATTTTGTTGAATTCTGGTTATGTAGCCAGCTGAATTTTTCTCAAATACTGCATATACTAAAGGTGTTTGCACAAGTTGCATAGGATCAGATTTTCTTTAAAGGAGAAAAATAGCTCTGATAAGTAGTGAGGAAAAAGGAAAATGTCTGTCCTATAGGTATACTTGTATTTTGAAGTTCTTTAATGGGAGAAACTGCATCTAAGGAAGCTTTAACATTTTCTAACAACCTGTTTAGGTGTAGAATCTTGATTTATTAACTCTAGATTTTTTTTTTTTTTGCACGATCTTTCCTATTTCATAGACTTTTTATTCTGTAAGCATGGTGATAATGGTTGGTTTAAAAGAAGTAGTTTGTCAAAAAAGCAGAATCACTGAGAAAGCAGCTAGACTAAATTTTAAGTGGGTAAATCTTTACTTTTTTGAAACAGGAGATCAGCAAAATCTCGAAGCAGAAGTCCATATTCATCAAGGCACTCGAGGTCTCGTAGCAGACACAGATTGTCTAGATCCAGAAGTCGTCATTCAAGTATTTCTCCTAGTACATTGACTCTGAAGAGTAGCCTGGCTGCTGAGCTGAACAAAAACAAAAAAGCAAGAGCTGCTGAGGCAGCCAAAGCCAGTGCAAAAGCTTCCAATACTTCAACACCTACTAAGGGAAACACTGACACTGCTGTAAGTGCACCTCAAGTGAACAATGTAAAGGACCTGAAGAAAATAAAAACTGAGCATACACCTTCTCCTACAAGCAGCGCAAATTTGAAAAATGACAAGGCAAAAGCAAAGGTCTCACTTCCTGAAACAAAAGGGGAAAATAATTTAATTGCAGACAAAATTACTAAACAGAAACCCACAGCAGTAAAAGAGAATAAATTAACTGTTGTAAAACAGCCACCGGTTGCTGTAAAAGAGAAAAGCAAAGCGAGTACACCAAGTGTAGTAACCAAGGAGAAGGACCGAATTGTTGCACTACCAACCTCCACACTGCCGCCCTTGCCTTTGCCTCCCACACTGCCTGAAGATAAAGAAAGTGATAGGTGAGTTGTGACATAGATTTGCTTTTTGGGGTTGCCTGTTACTTTTTATTATTGTTGTTGTTATTGTCTGTTCTTTTTTTATTGTTGTTATTAGGATTATATTTGTTTTCCAAAGGAAATAATATTTGCTAGATCAGGCTGATGCATTAGGTAGTTTGTTCTTGTTCTTCAGTTGTTTAACATGGCGATTATTAGTGAACTGAAGGAATTTGATCTTTAAACAAAAAATTTAACTGGTTCTTGAAAAGAGAGGGATTTAGTCTAGGAGGAGTCTTTCAATAAAAAGTACACTAAAGAGATGATTTAAAATTGCTGGTACATAATAGTTTTGGGACTAATGCAAGGATGCATTCAAGGATTCAAGATTTCAAGTTTGGTACGAACATGTACATAGAATCATAGAATGGTTTGGTTGGAAGGGACCTCTAAAGGTCATCTAGTCCAACCCCCCTGCAATGAGCAGGGACATCTTCAACTAGATCAGGTTGCTCAGAGCCCCGTCCAACCTGACCTGGAATGTTTCCAGGGATGGGGCATCCACCACCTCTCTGGGCAACCTGTGCCAGTGTTTCACCACCCTCAGCGTAAAAAATTTCTTCCTTATATCTAGTCTCAATCTACCCCCTTTTAGTTTAAAGCCATTCCCCCTTGTCCTGTCACAACAGGCCCTGCTAAAAAGTTTGTCCCCCTCTTTCTTTTATAAGCCCCCTTTAAGAATTGAAAGGCTGCAATAAGGTCTTCCTGAAGCCTTCTCTCCAGGCTGAGTAACCCCAACTCTCTCAGCCTTTCTTCATAGGAGAGGTGTTCCATCCCCCTGTTCGTTTTTGTGGCCCTCTTCTGGACCCGCTCCAACAGGTCCATGTCTGTTTTGTGCTGAGGGCTCCAGAGCTGGACGCAGTACTCCAGGTGGGGTCTCACCAGAGCAGAGTAGAGGGGCAGAATCACCTCCCTCGACCTGCTGGCCACGCTTCTTTTGATGCAGCCCAGGATATGATTGGCCTTCTGGGCTGCGAGCGCACGCTGTCAGCTCATGTCCAGCTTGTCATCCACCAGTACCCCCAGGTCCTTCTCGGCAGGGCTGCTCTCAATCCCTTCATTCCCCAGCCTGTATTGATACTGGGGGTTGCCCCGACCCAGGTGCAGGACCTTGCACTTGGCCTTGTTGAACCTCATGAGGTTCACACGGGCCCATTTCTCGAGCTTGTCCAGGTCCCTCTGGATGGCATCCAGTCCCTCAGGCATGTCAACCGCACCACTCAGCTTGGTGTCATCTGCAAACTTGCTGAGGGTGCACTCGATCACGCTGTCTATGTCATTGATGAAGATACTAAACAGTAGTGGTCCCAATACGGACCGCTGCAGGACAGCACTTGTAACTGATCTCCATCTGGACATTGAGCCATTGACCACTACCCTCTGGATGCGACCATCTAACCAATTCCTCGCCCACTGGACAGTCCACCCATCAAATCTGTATCTCTCCAGTTTAGAGAGAAGGATGTCGTGGGGGACCATGTCAAAGGCCTTACAGAAGTCCAGATAGATGACATCTGTAGCCCTTCCTGTGTCCCCTGATGTAGTCGCTCCATCATAGAAGGCCACTAGGTTGGTCAGGCAGGACTCGCCCCTGGTGAAGCCATGCTGGCTGTCTGGAATCACCTCCCTGTCCTCCATGTGCCTTAGCATAGCTTCCAGGAGGATCTGTTGCATGATCTTCCCAGGCACAGAGGTGAGACTGACTGGCCTGTAGTTCCCCGGGTCTTCCTTTTTTCCCTTTCTAGAAATGGGGGTTGTGTTTCCCCTTTTCCAGCCAGTGGGAACTTCACCGGACTGCCACGACTTCTCAAATATGATGGATAGTGGCTTAGCAACTTCATCCACCAAGTTCCCTCAGGACCCATGGATGGATCTCATCAGGTCCCATGGACTTGTGCACCTTCAGGTGCCTTAGGTGGTCTTGAACCTGTGGGAGGTTCTCCTACAGTGGGAGGCTCTTAATTTTCCCAGTCCTTGCCTTTGCCTTCTGCGACTTGGGCAGTGTGGCTTGAGCACTTGCCAGTGAAGACCAGTGAAGTCACTGAGTACCTCAGCCGCCTTCATGTCCCGGGTAACCAGGTCTCCCGTTTCGTTCTGGAGAGGGCCCACATTTTTCCTCATCTTCCTTTTATCCCCAGCGTACCTATAGAATCTTTTCTTGTTGCCCTTGATGTCCCTGGCCAGGTGTAATTCTATCAGGGCTTTAGCTTTCCTAACCTGATCCCTGGCTGCTTTGACAATTTCTCCGTATTCCTCCCAGGCTACCTGTCCTTGCTTCCACCCTCTGTAGGCTTCTGGGGAAAAGTTGGATTCAGTAGCAATATGTGAAAATTCTTAAATTAGCTGGCGTTTGAGGTAACGATTCTCTTCCCTTTGGAAGGCAATTGTTTTTATAGCTGTGCGTTATTTTAGTATAATTTATCTCGGAGATCAGTATTGTTTTGAGTACCTATAATAGAAGTGAGGTTCATGGCTTGTCATTTGTATTAACTTTTGAAGCGTAAAGATTCATCTGTAGTGAAGAAATTCATGTCTGTATTCCAAGTGTCATCTGAATTTAGACTACATTAAGTCTCTTCATAGTCCTAACAGAATATGTGCTGTGATTTGTATTGAAAAATTATGCTTTTGAGTGGTAATTTACCATTTTTCTTTTGGCTTTGGTGATGAAGTTGAGAAGAGTTACTTTTGTTTTTACTCATGGTGTTGCATGCCTCTCACGTACATGAGAAATCAACTTCTCACAACAAGTAAACGAAAATTTCTTAGCATTGAAGTAATAACTAATTTAAGTGCGATATATCTTTGTAAAAAATCAAACTGCAAAAAGAAAAATTCCAAACCTTATGAAGTACTGTTATTTATATTCCATATCTGTGAAACTAGCCTGTCTTCTCTTGTTCTTTGAGAAGTGTGTAGTGTTTCTTTGATTAGTAAAAGTAGTTATAACTAGAGGTGTAAATGTTTCTCTTGTGTTTGCTAGTAATTTAATACTATGTTAAACATTAGGATGCACAGGAGGCCTTGGCCTAACAACAACGTAACAACAAGGTATAAGACACATTTTTTTTTTAGTAGTAAAAGAGAAATCTTGTTTCTTGCCCTTCAGCACTCTAGCAAATGTCACTCCAGTTGTTCAGAATCACATCTGTGTGGTGAATGTATGGTTGCATTTAAATTTATGACAAAGCCATCCTCTCTAGGTAAACGGGATTTCTGACACTGTTATTTGAGAGCAAGATTTACTGTTTTTAACTAAAAACTAGTTTAACTAAATATGACTGGCTTTGCAGTGTTAATTGCAATAATATGAAATGAGATTTCATCTTGAAGCTGGCTAATTGCTTCTCATGATTAGTATTTTTTAATGTAATACCTGTTTTAAGTATAGCTAAACTGCATAGAGTTAAACTACAGTTAAATGGTTCTATCAGCACTGGGCTCATTCTCCTTTCAAAACAAAAAAAAACCCTAATGCTTGCAAACAGCTGCATTAGAAACATTAATGACAAGTAATAGAATGTCATTTATGCTTTGCTTAGTTTTGCCTATAGCATGTTACGAACTTCAGATCAGAATGGTTGTGATTACGAGTCATGATAAAGCTTAAGTCATCAAAGAAAAATGATCAATGTTTTTTAGGGGGGAGGAGGGCAAAGGTATTTACCTTGGGCTCAGAGTTACTATGCGGAAATTGTGCCAACAAAGAAAGCTTGACTCTCTGCAGAACTGGCTGGTTCCTAATGTCGTGTCAGTTGTGAAGTTCAGTAAGAATCTGATAAACCCACAAATAAACTACCTAAAGGAACAGCAGTGTTCAAAACCACTGTGTAGGTTAGCTGAAAGGGAAAACTGTTCTGGTGGTCAATGATGTGTGATTTAACAGAACTGAAGAAAAAGCTGCTCTGTTTTCATGTATCACTTTTAAAATCAGAACCTGTCATATATTGTACTTTCACTAATATTGAAAGTTTGGGGGAAAAATTGTGAGAGAAATATAAATACATGAACTTCAAAATTAAGAATTTTTCTTTACCATGATAATTACATGCACTGTCCAAAGGTGGTTTATTCTTTATAGCATGCTAACCATTATATTTGTGATGAGGGGAGTATATGCTTCCTTGAGGTGCCTCTTTAAATTCAGGCAGTGGCAGCTTGAGAAGTGGTAGAAGACATTCAAGTGTTCTGTTTTCATGGGGAAGCATAGACATACCCAAAACACTGGAATGCTTTATTTAATTATATAAAGATTGCTAATTGCAATTAATGTAAGAAAGAAAATATGCATTCTCCGTGATGGAAGATAGCAAGGTCTTTCCATTTACAGAAGTTCCTGCTTTATCTGTGAAATTAAGTAGATTAAGAAGTTGCAGAAAAACCTTCAGAAAAGGTTCCCAGAGAAGGATGCTGACAGTAGAATAGAGCAATTTGGCAAATGCAGCAATCTTGGAAAATGTCCCCTCAAAGCATGACAGAAAGTTTTCTTGATGCAATGACAAAGTTTGAAATTTAAAGAGAGAATACTATATGAGAGTCCTGTAGAGGAGAAACAGTTATGTAATTATATGAAGTTTAGAGATGATCGTGGTTTTAGAATTGCTGGATATGCAGTAGCTGCACAAATCTAGCTAAACTAAAGAAAGTTCTAGTAAAATGGTTCCATGTGTTTAAAAAAAAAATATATCCTGCAGTAAGTATGATGTTTTCAGAATTTCCCCATTAGAATGGGAAGAGCATCTCTAGAATTATTGTGTATAGGAATTGTTAAAGGAATACATTGCTGCACATGTGTTTGGCGGATTTTCCTCAAGACAGAGATTGACTGTCAGTATCTGTTACCTAATTATGGTTGATGATTAAAAAATGGTCAGATATCAGTAACCCATGGCAGAAAAATATTTAGTCATTTTTTCATCTGATCTTTTTCACTTGATTTGCATGCTGATCACTAGAAAGGTGTTGAATCTGGAGTGTTTCAGCAAATGTATGAGATTGGAATCTGTAAATGAGGTGATGCGGACTGCCTCATAATGCCCTGCAGTGTTACTGTAACCACGAAGCTCGTTATCTCTGGAGAGCAACATTATAGTGAACTGGATTAGGGTAATCTCTTTTATATGAGAAGTCAGTCAGAGTACAGATTTTACCACTACACTTCTGATGTCTGGCAGCACCTGAGCTCTAAATATTCTTAATAGTCTAGGCCATAAGCTTGAGAAGAAGCTTGTGTGGCAGAAGAAGTCTGGCCTGGTAAGGCTTGCTGTGTCATCTAACCTCAGCTTTCACCAGAAAGATCTGATTTCATAGTTTCTGTAGAATTTTGGTAGTTAGCTGTGCATCTTCCAGAGACCTGTTTGTGAGCCATTTGTAAAGCATATATCAAAGTCCTGCAAGTTCTAAGAGCAGAGGTTTCAAATGTTGATGCATTGACAGCCTAGAATGTATTTTAAAAAAATAATTCCAATAGGTTTTCCTTTATGTATGTTAATATTCTGCTGTGTTCAACTTATTAGCAAAATTGTGTCTTTTTTTTAGTTTGCGAGAGAATCTTTCAGTGAAGTCAGTTAAAGAAGCAGAGAAGAAACTTCGCCATCTGCTTGCAGACTTGCCACTTCCACCTGAGTTGCCTGGAGGAGCTGACTTATCCAAAAGTCCTGAAGAAAAGAAACCAGCAGTTCAGTTACACAGCAAGAGAAGACCAAAGTATGTTTACTAGACTTTTTTTTAAAGCCTATCAAGCAAGTAGAAGTGATAATTGTTTCTTTAAAATATATTCTTTTAAAAATGTTTCTGCTTTTTAATGACTTTTGTAATATTAATGAAACTTGAATCAAACTGCCTGGTTTATTGCCACTTAACGGTAGTAAGCCAGTTATCTAATAATGTCTCATAAAAAACCTCATCACTGAATATTTTCAAGGTTAAGACAATCCTTAGATATATCAGCTGTATTCTTAGAAATGCTTGTTGTTTTCTAGAATATGTGGACCACGACATGGTGAAACGAAAGAAAAAGAAATAGACTGGGGAAAGCGCTGTGTGGATAAATTTGATATCATTGGTATTATTGGTGAAGGCACTTATGGACAAGTTTACAAAGCCAGAGATAAAGACACAGGTAAGTTCAAAAAAGTAAATGTAATCTTACAGTTCTAAAGTGAACAGGATATTTTGGTTTTATATTGAGTAACATTTGTGGTATTCTGCCCTCTAATGTCTCTGATAGTCACTAGCTGATAGTAGGAAGAGAATCTGCCTCTGTGCAACACAGTCCTGAAGTGTTGCTTATTGGGTATTTTTCTTGCAGTATAACTGACTTTACAACAGTGACATAATTATTAAATTTCATATTAAACTATTGCTCAAATGAGCAAGCAGTCACTGCTATGATACTTAAGAATGTTGTCACTACTTCTAAATAGATAATGCATTGAAATTGATTCTTCATATGTGCTCTATGTTGCTTAATTGTTTTATGTTCAGTTAGTAGTTCTTTCTGTGGCTGCTTGCCTTTATGGTTTATTTGTGCATGCTTTAATTGCTGGATAATTTTCTACTTCAGCAGTAACTGAATCACATAGGATCAAATACCAGCCTCAGTTCCTTCTTTTTGATCTCCAGAAGAATGAGCAGTGTAATTATAATTCCTTCTTCATTCTTCACCTGTGCTTGTCTCAGTTTGCAAACTTAAGAACTAAAGTTAAACTGTCACAGATTTTATTTTTTACATCCTACCTTGGGAACCATTGCAAATCATTGTTAGGAGCTTCTTTCTGCTCTCCTGCAATTCGGTTCTTCGCACATTTAACTTTTTAATCCTATCATAACCATATTGCCTCTTTGGCAAGCTTCAGGTTATTTGTGTGTGGCAGTTGTTTCTTAACCTCCAGCAGAAGTTGTTGCTGTCTGTATTGAACGGGTCCATACAGTTATAGCAAACCTTCTATTAGCTTTGGATTCAAATCCTGTGCGAAGACTGGCATTATGGCCATTGAGATACCTTATAACAAGCTGTGCCATGGGCTTTCAAAGAAGTGGATATTGTGTCATACTGGAATGTGATCTATTGCATTTGTATCATATACACTGGTGTAGGATAAGTCCTTTTTAGAGCTAACAGAGATATCTGTGCTGTCAATAAACTTCCCAGACACAGCAATAAACTTCCAAGAACAAAATGGTTGAGCTGACATACAGTCTTTAGATATCCCCCATCATGAGTAGATCATGCTCCTGCCGTGATCTGGCTTCATCCAGCCCAGCCTGCAGTAAAATAATACGGAAGATTTCTCCTCACTATGAACATGACAGTCACACATCTGTTTGAAAGTATACTGATGAATTTGAGAACACTCTAGTTGTCTGCCTGTTATCTTGAACTATGTAGTATTTCTAGCTAGATATATGCATTCTGACCTGTGGTGATGTAGTAATAAGAAATCCAGAGCAGACATAGGCCTCTGTCTCTAAAGTTGCTGTTGGTAATCACCTTTATATGGGGATTTATTGATAGACCCGGTCTGGAGTATCAGGACACAGTTGAGTGAGGTACGCAGGAGGAAGAAGACAGGACTTACAGTGGGTAGCTGAAAATTCTCATTTATAGTTTTGCTTCTCCATGTGACTGTTTCCCAACAATGGTTAGTCCTATTTCCTTTCAGAATAGTGTTTGGTGCAAGCATCAAAATGTTAACTGTTTAAACCATTCAGAAATAGTAACAAATGGGAAGGGTTTTAAAAACAAACAAGCAAACTCAATACTAAATCCCATAGTTTGGTTGCTAATCTTAATGTTTTTTGTTTGAATTTTCTCTTAGGCGAAATGGTGGCACTAAAGAAAGTACGTCTGGATAATGAAAAGGAAGGGTTTCCCATTACAGCTATTCGGGAGATTAAGATTCTTCGACAGCTTAATCACCAAAGCATTATCAACATGAAGGAAATAGTGACAGATAAGGAAGATGCTTTGGATTTCAAGAAGGACAAAGGTATGTACGCTAACACAGGGGTAGCTCTTTCTGGTCCTGTTCTTAATATGGTAGTCTGCTATACTGGACTTGAAGTTAAGCTTCATTAAAAAATATGTTTGCAAATCATGATGCTTGACAAGGGGTTTTAATTTTGATTTAATTACTAATAGGAGTCCTTTATTTAACTCAGCTATGCCTTTTGCTCATAGAAACATTTTTGCAAATACTTTTTTATTACTTGATTCCAGATTTGCTGGAGAGGAACAGGTGTTTGACTCCTTGACACTCACAGATTAGGGAGGCCAGTGACAACAGAAAGCTCTTAATTGTGAACTTTTTTAGCCTTTTATTTTCCTTGTAGTATTTTATCATATCATTTAGACAGTTGTAGGCTCAATGCTGAAGAGATGTTTTTCATTGTAGGCCTTGGTTTTATGAGTTGTGCTTCAGTTGTTTTATTTTCATAATTGGGCATGTGTGTCTTGAAGGCTAGAAGGAGGGCAAATGAAAAAAATGAAAAGCAAGATTTGTGTGGTGGTGGTGTGTCATGGTTTAACCCCAGCTGGCAACTAAGCACCACACAGCCGCTCACTCACTCCCCCCCGGTGGGATGGGGGAGGGAATCAGAAAGGTAAAAGTGAGAAAACTCACGGGTTGAGACAAAGACAGTTTAATAGGTAAAGCAAAAGCCGTGCACGCAAGCAAAGCAAAACAAGGAATTAATTCACTACTTCCCATCGGCAGGCAGGTGTTCAGCCATCTCCAGGAAAGCAGGGCTCCATCATGTGTAACAGTTACTTGGGAAGACAAATGCCATCACTCCGAATGTCCCCCCCCTTCCTTCTTCTTCCCCCAGCTTTATATGCTGAGCATGATGTCATATGGTGTGGAATATCCCTTTGGTCAGTTGGGGTCAGCTGTCCCGGCTGTGTCCCCTCCCAACTTCTTGTGCACCCCCAGCCTACTCACTCGTGGGGTGGTGTGAGAGGCAGAAAAGGCCTTGACTCTGTGTAAGCGCTGCTCAGCAGTAACGAAAACATCCCTGTGTTATCAGCACTGTTTCCAGCACAAATCCAAAACACAGCCCCATACCAGCTACTGTGAAGAAAATTAACTCTGTCCTAGCCAAAACCAGCACATTCTCCACCCCTTATTCCATACCATTTACGTCATGCTCAGGTCCCACACTATCCAATACGTCCTCAGTAACCACCACCCCCCTTCCCATTCTTTGACACAATACGCAGATACCATTCCCTTAGTCTATAGACCACTCCTATGAAATGTCTGTAAAATGTCCACAAATGTCCACAAAATGTCCACTGAGTTCATTTAGTCCATGACTTTGGGCTCCATCTGTAATGGTGGTCACTCAGGACAGGAGAGGTGGTGTGTTGCGTGGAGTTACTGGGCACCAAAGCCAGCTCAGGTCGGGCCACTGCTCCACTTGCACTGCTTCTTGTAAGGCTTCTCCTCCATTGGTTCAGGTGGTTCCTGCTAGAGTAATTCCTATAACATGCAACTCAAATCATGGGTTACAACAATTTAAAGGTATTTCCATTACAATCTCCACCCCTGGCCCCTTTGGACCAGACCATACAGTTTAACATTGCAATGAACTCCTCCCCTTGCCCCTGCTCCACCTTGGACTTATCCACAGACTGCAGTCCCTTAGGGGAGTACCTGCTCCAAGTGGAGCCTTATCTATGAGCCACAGTCTCTCCAGGGGTATACCTGCTGCAGCATAGACTTATCCACAGCCACAGTCACTTTGAGGTGCACCTGTTACAGCGTGGCCTTCTCCATGGGCCACAATGCCTTCAGAGATATAGTTGCTACAGCATGGCCTTACCCACAGCCACAGTCCCTTCAGGAGTGAACCTGCTCCAACATGGCCTTACCCATGGCTGCAGTCCCTGCAGGGGTGTACCTGCTCTATCGTGGGCTTATCCATGGCCACAAGCTTTTAAGTGCGCCAGCATGACCTCATGCACGGGCACTGATGCTTCAAGGTGTACCTGCTGCAGCATGGACTTATCCACAGCCACAGATGCTTCAAGGTGTACCTTCTCCAGTGTGGACTTATTCTTGGGCCACAGTCCCTTCAGAGGTATACCTGCTGCAGCACAGACATAACCATGGCCACAGATGCTTCGAGATATACCTGCTCTGGCATGGGCTTATCCATGGCCACAGGTGCTTTGGGGTGTCCTGCTCCCACGTGGACTCGTCCACAGGTCACAGTCCCTTGAACTCGAGTTCACACTGGAGTTCCAGCCTGTCCAGTACAGCAACACAGAAAGAGCAGCGATGCCCTGGCTGTCTGCCAGCCCAGGTGCATGGCCATTGCTGTTATCAAAACGTTCCCAGGCACAGCAGAGTCAGATGATAAGCAGTACAGCAAGCAGCAAAAGCAAAAAACCAGCCACTAACGAGCACTAGACTCTAATATACAGTAAGGGAAGCACAGGAGCCTGCCAATAGCTAAACACCAGTAACAGCTATAAATTCGGTCTAGCACATTCCAGTCAAATCTGTCATTACCTCGAACCCTTTGAGCCCCACATTGGGCACCAAAAAGGACTGTTGTGGTTTAACCCCGGCCGGCAACTAAACACCACACAGCCACTTGCTCACTCCCCCCCGGTGGCATGGGGGAGGGAATCGGAAGAGTAAAAGTGAGAAAACTTGTGGGTTGAGATAAGAACAGTTTAATAAGTAAAGCAAAAGCCGCGCACACAAGCAAAACAAAACAAGGAATTCATTCACTACTTCCCACTGGCAGGCAGGTGTTCAGCCATCTCCAGGAAAGCAGGGCTCCATCACGCGTAACGGTTACTTGGGAAGACAAATGTCATCACTCCGAATGTCCCCCCCCCTTCCTCCTTCTTCCCCCAGCTTTATATGCTGAGCATGACGTCATATGGTGTGGAATATCCCTTTGGTCAGTTGGGGTCAGCTGTCCCGGCTGTGTCCCCTCCCAACTTCTTGTGCACCCCCAGCCTACTCACTGGTGGGGTGGTGTGAGAGGCAGAAAAGGCCTTGACTCCGTGTAAGCACTGCTCAGCAGTAACGAAAACATCCCTGTATTATCAGCACTGTTTCCAGCACAAATCCAGAACACAGCCCCATACCAGCTACTGTGAAGAAAATTAACTCTATCCCAGCCAAAATCAGCACGTGGTGGTGGTGTTTTTCCCCAAATAGAAAGCATGCAGACTTTTACTCTTTTGGTTCCTTCACCATTAAGCCTGGCTTGTTTGAGTTGCTGCAACCTCCTTAGCCTAGAGAATCAAGCAAACAGCGTGGAAATCATGCAGTGTTGTTGCTTGGTATTTTTGCTATTGAAGCGGTCATTTTGCCTTTGGAGGCCTTTTCATTTTAGGTTGAAGTCTTATAAACTTGTCATTTTGGGGTATTTTAGTGTCCTGTGGGCAATTTGATACATGGTTTGGCTGAAGAGGGTATTTGGAAGATGGTACCTGTGCTTCTTCCCTGTTCTCCCTTCTTGAGTTTCTATACAGCATGCCCAGCACCAGTGTGGGTGGACAACACTGTGTGTACTGCATAGCTAGCAGAAACACCAGGTGATATTGTGATGAGACAGAAGATGGCTGTCAAAATTGAGCAGGAATTAGTTTGGGGTTTTTTTTCCTGGCATCTTTAGAAAGTATAATACCTTGAAGGGTATACAGCACTGACAGGCTTTTTTTTAATTGTGTTTTAAAAGTAGGAAGCATCTAGCAAAAGAGTTTCTCTAGATATGTGCAGGTTCAGTGGTCAGCACCCGCTCTGAACCCTGACAGTCTGCAACAGCCAGTTTAGGCTTTTCATGTGAATCTTTTACTGAGTTTTAATTAGGTCTAACCCACTTGGCTAATGAGACCACACTGAGCCTTGACTTAATACTTAATGACTTATTAATTAATTTTCTCCCTTTCTGTTTGGTGCCATGTCTAGGATTGAGTTGTAAATTTTTTTGGTGTACTTCAAACTGTGTGTCTCATTAATTTCAAATGTATTTTTTTTGTCCAAGTCTGTATTTGTGCTTTTGATATTGCTTTCAATTTAATTTCTCATTCTTGTTTAACAGCTTATTAAAACAATTACATTTTTAGAAAATTTGCAAGGGAAGGGGCTTCTCTGGAGATGCTAGAATAAAATTAGTTTCTGATAGTCTCTTGAAAGCATTAGCATGATAATGAGACTGTGCTGTTATGATTTGTCTGTGAGAAGATGGAAGCTGGTTTTTTTCAGGCACTGCATTCTGTATTTCTCTAATGAGTAGTTCATTGTGAAATGGGGTTTATAGCTGAGACATTGTGGCCAAATTGTAGTCTACGCAGGGAACGAATGCAAGTGGGAGGAAGTTTGGTCATTTTCATGGTAAACCATTGCAAGCACAAAAGTAGGCTGCTTGGCTTAAGAAGGAACCATTATAAAAGTGGTAGTGATGTCTTACTCAGGCAGAGCTTACAGTAAAAGTAAAATGTTTTGCCCTCTGATGAACATGCTTATGCTTAACGTATGTTATATGCTTATCTTAGCTTTGAAATACAACTCTTACAAAACCCTGCTGATACCCCATTTGTAGAAGTAGGGAATGAGAACATTTCTGCCAACACGTGTTCCTCTAGTTAATACGAGTAAAGTTAATTTTGTGTCTAAGGACGCCTATCATATCCTGACCTATTACTCATCTACTTATTCACTTAAGGTTTTTTTGGTTGGATCTCAGTAGTTTAAAATGCAGCAAATTTAGTTTTCTGACACTGGTGTACATATTGGGCACACTTTGTACAGTACTTGTTTTAAGGATGCTTTTTAAGATAGTAACATTGGCCTGCAAACCAGCAATGGCTTGGCTTGTACAACTTTGTTCTGATACTTTGAGCAGTGTTACATGTTTTTAAGTGACATAATCCTATGTCTTCCAAACTTTTGAGGATCTGACTTGTCTCAATATTTTCAACAGTGTTACACTTTTAAAGAAAGTGGAAGAAAAGTATATCTGTGTGTTACCCTGGCCAGCTTAGGGTATAAGTTTTAACAATAGGAACAGCTTTAATAGATAGGATTGGTTTTATTCTTTCTAGACCAACCATTAGAAGAAGAAATGTAACACATTGGGGCAGTGTTGTACATATGTTATAAGGGTATTTCCATCAGTGGAAATACAGCACATCAGACAGCACAATTGTTTGTATAGGTTGGGCACATACAGAGCTGTCATGGTTTAACCCCAGCCGGCAACTAAGCACCACACAGCTGCTTGCTTACTACCCCTGGTGGGATGGGGGAGAGAATCAGAAGGGTAAAAGTGAGAAAACTCATGGGTTGAGACAAAGAGTTTAATAGGTAAAGCAAAAGCCGTGCACGCAATCAGAGCAAAACAAGGAATTCATTTACTACTTCCCACTGGCAGGCAGGTGTTCAGCCATCTCCAGGAAAGCAGGGCTCCATCACATGTAACGGTTACTTGGGAAGACAAATGCCATCACTCCGAATGTCCCCCCCTTCCTTCTTCTTCCCGCAGCTTTATGTGCTGAGCATGATGTCATGTGGTGTGGAATATCCCTTTGGTCAGTTGGGGTCAGCTGTCCCGGCTGTGTCCCCTCCCAACTTCTTGTGCACCCCCAGCCTACTCGCTGGTGGGGTGGTGTGAGAGGCAGAAAAGGCCTTGACTCTGTGTAAGCACTGCTCAGCAGTAACGAAAACATCCCTGTATTGTCAACACTATTTCCAGCACAAATCCAAAACACAGCCCCATACCAGCTACTGTGAAGAAAATTAACTCTACCCCAGCCAAAACCAGCACAACAGCTGAGTGGGTGATACATGGGTCTGCTATACCGAAGATGTGAAGTTTTTACTTTTGCAGTCTTTGTTATGTATGAGACACGCTTGATGATAAAGTTGGAGAATGGCATTACTGATTACTAATTGGTAATGTAACATCTTGATTCTGAGGCACAATCCTGCCAGGTAAAATGTATAGGTTGGGTGTAGTGGGAAGGAGTATCCATTTTGTATGTTTCTCATGTAGGCTTTTCTGCCCTACCTATCTTTTGGAGGGAGATAGGTGAACATACAAGCTTGGGGATGGGAACACATGACTCATAGTTTGTGTTCTGTCTTGTGTGTGTATCTGCATAACAGCTGACTTAACAGTATGTTCAGCAGACCTTTTTTTAAAACCTCCTCTGCTTCTCTCAGGACATAAAGCCTCATTTGACTTGATGGCACCGATGAGAGATAGTTTCCATTCAATTTTTTCGTAAAATCTCAGAACTCCGGTTATTTTTGTTGAAAACATTTTCTCTAGTGAGCTAGTGCAGAAGCAATTGTGGGTGTCAGTCTTCGACAGTAGTAGAAGCAGCCTGACACTGTTGATGCTTACGACCAAGTCTGCTGTCAACCAAACTTTCCTTTGCTTTTCCTTTTTGTTTGTTTGATGGTAGTTCAAATTAATTGGAGTTCATGTTCATGAACTTCAGTTCATGTCCTTTTGGAGCAGAGTTTGGAGCAGGAGGATTGTACTTTGCAGAAGCTCTTTGTCTTCTCTTAAAGTTTTTTTTTGTCTGAGAAAGTTTGTGTGATGTTCCCTGTGCAACAGTAATTGAAGAAAACAAGATTTAAAACAGAAGTTGAGAACAAAGAGCTATTTCTTAGGTATATTCAAATCTATACACCTCATAAGCTAAATTAGTTGAGCCACTTCATCAGTTGTAAAGTGAACCATTGGAAAAATGCCCCCTTCTTACTTTGGGCTTTTGTCAGCTCTGGTTTGTTTTCTCAGTGAGTCTGTCATTTATATGACTTGGGTGTCTCTCTCTTTTTTTATTTTGGGCACCTGAGATGGTCCTTCAGTTCTCAGTTGCCTCTTTATCAGCTAGAAGCTGTTTGCAAGTGCTCAACAGTCTAGCTGTGGGACTGCCATGATCTCTTTTTACTAAACATGTGGAGGGTGCCTGACTTAGGTTTTGTTGCTGTGAATGTAAAACCAGCAGGTGTACTGACTGACATCTCTTCCTCCTTTTGACTGGAAGAGGCATTTTTAATTGCTAACCCGAGGGAGGATGTAAAACTTTGCATGGGAGACTCTAATAAAAAAGGTCTGGTTAACATTGCAGCTTGGGGTTTTTCTTCTGTGTGTGGATTATCTGTTTGGATTGTGTATGTGTGTCTGTAATTCATTTTAAGATCTAAGTTTACTTTAGATTAAATTTTGAATTGATCTGTAATACAAATTAACAAAACTTTTAGGCATGAAGGCGGTATTTATTTCAACAGTACTGTAGTACACGTGTCAAAAGGACACTGACTCTGTGGTACATTGTCGTATGACTAGCAGGTTACTTTCTCACAGCCGTCAAGGAGTACTTAGTCTGCCTGAAAGCTTGTGGTTTGGAAGGAGTCTGTGACAGCAGTCACGTTGTCATCAGAGAGTACTTTGCTACAGGCTTCCTTCTCTACTTGTATCATAGCTAGCTTTATCTGGGTTTCCTGGGAAGTTGAGTAAAACCAAACTGATGTGAATTTCAGAAACCTCTAATGATCTACAGCTTGCCTTGCTGCTCCCGAAATAGCTGATAGAAACTTCTTACCCAAGTAGTTTTCATGCTACAGCTAAGTTATCAGGAATAGTGTGACTGCTTGAGTGGTACTTCCTGTTTGTGCGTGCTGTACTGGACTCTGGTCTGGAATGAGTGCAGACCTAATTGTGTGGCTTTTCAACTCGATCCATGTTATGGCAAAATGAGAAAAATCCCTGATTATTAATCAAAGATTTCTGATATATTTGGTTTACTTTTCCTCCGCTTTAAGTTTTTTGTTTGGTTTCTTATTTCCCTGTAGTATGTGATGAAACAAGGACAGTATTTACTCCCAGGGCTTCTGTATGCCCTTGGCTCGTATGCCTATTTCAGAACATGTTTCCATGTACATGGAGTTTGGGTTGGATTTGTTTCAAGAAGAGACTGCAGTTGAACTTGCACTGGGAGAGTAACACTGTCATCAAATTAAAAAAAAAAAAAAAAAAGGAAAAGTTCTGGCTTGCCAATGTGACACCCATCTGCAAGAAGGGCCGGAAGGAGGATCTGGGGAACTACAGGCCTGTCAGCCTGACCTCGGTGCCGGGGAAGATTATGGAGCGGTTCATCTTGAGGGCGCTCACAAGGCATGTGCGGAACAACCAGGGGATCAGGCCCAGCCAGCACGGGTTCATGAAAGGCAGGTCCTGCTTGACCAACCTGATCTCCTTCTATGACCAGGTGACCCGCCTAGTGAATGAGGGAAAGGCTGTGGATGTGGTCTACCTGGACTTCAGAAAGGCCTTTGACACTGTCTCCCACAGCATTCTCCTAGAAAAGCTGGCGGCTCACGGCTTAGACAGGTGTACTCTTTGCTGGGTAAAAAACCGGCTGGATGGCCGGGCCCAGAGAGTTGTGGTGAATGGAGTTACATCCAGTTGGTGGCCGGTCACGAGCGGTGTTCCCCAGGGCTCAGTTTTGGGGCTGGTCTTGTTCAATATCTTTATCAATGATCTGGATGAGGGGATTGAGTGCTCCCTCAGTAAGTTTGCAGATGACACCAAGTTGGGTAGGAGTGTTGATCTGCTCGAGGGTAGGAAGGCTCTGCAGAGGGACCTGGACAGGCTGGATCGATGGGCCCAGGCCAACTGTATGAGATTCAACAAGGCCAAGTGCTGGGTCCTGCATTTCGGCCACAACAACCCCATGCAGCGCTACAGGCTTGGGGAAGAGTGGCTGGAAAGCTGCCTGTCGGAAAAGGACCTGGGGGTGCTGGTTGACAGCCGGCTGAACATGAGCCGGCAGTGTGCCCAGGTGGCCAAGAAGGCCAATGGCATCCTGGCCTGTATCAGAAACAGTGAGTGTGGCCAGCAGGAGCAGTGAAGTGATCGTGCCCCTGTACTCAGCACCAGTGAGGCCACACCTCGAATACTGTGTTCAGTTTTGGGCCCCTCACTACAAGAAGGACAGTTGAGGTGCTGGAGCGTGTCCAGAGAAGGGCAACGAGGCTGGTGAGGGGTCTGGAGAACAAGTCTTATGAGGAGCGGCTGAGGGAACTGGGGTTGTTTAGCCTGGAGAAGAGGAGGCTGAGGGGAGACCTTATCGCTCTCTACAACTACCTGACAGGAGGTTGTAGCGAGGTGGGTGTCGGTCTCTTCTCCCAAGTAACTAGCGATAGGACGAGAGGAGATGGCCTCAAGTTGCACCAGGGGAGGTTTAGATTGGACGTGAGGAAAAATGTCTTTACTGAAAGAGTGGTGAAACATTGGACCAGGCTGCCCAGGGAAGTGGTTGAGTCCCCATCCCTGGAGGTATTTAAAAGACGCGTAGATGAGGCGCTTAGGGACATGGTTTAGTGGGCATGGTGGTGTTGGGTCGACGGTTGGACTCGATGATCTTAGAGGTCTTTTCCAACCTTAATGATTCTATGATTCTATGGTTTTATTAGACTAAATTTGTCTTAAACAGTAAGTTTTGTGATAACTAAATGGAAAAACGAGTATAGCAGTGATGCTTTCTTTAGTCTTAAGATGATTAATTCAGTGGCTACGTCTTTATTTGGTGTTTCACAAATTAGAAAATAGGTTTGTAAAACATGAGTCAGAAAGAAAAGAGGAATATCTGTTTAAGGGACTTTAAGGAATTTAAATATAAGGAACTTCAAGGAATTGCTGGACAATTTCTTCTTTAGTTTTCAAGCTCTGTTCGATAGAATTCTGTTTAAAACTGTCTTGGAATATAGAATTCTGTTTAAAACTGTCTTGGAATATAGTGTATCATGAGTACTGGAAGAGAAATGTTAAGGAAATGGAAGAGTAAATATAATCCAATTACCTTTAATCAATCAAGGGGCAGGGGGGGGGAATCTATGTATTGCATAGAACAAGCTGAGGAGGCTTATTAGCAAAATGAAAATCTGATGGAGTCTCATTCTGAACAGTGAGTATGGAACAAAATGTTGAAAACCTGTTCAACAACTCAGCATTGTACATACCATGCACTAAATGAGGCAGGGATCCTTTTTTTTTTTTAAGCATTTTTGTATTTCAAGATACTATTGTAATGCATTTATACAAGGATTGAATTAAAATTTGCACATAATAAGGCACTTCTGGTCTTCCGGTTCCTCTGATCTGTATCTAATCAGGTATTTTGAGAAACCCCAAACACCTTCCCTATGCAATTACATTTGGAAAATATTTGCTTAAAAGTTGTCATCTGTGTAGGCTTTTGGATCATTCTCCCCTGCTGCTCCCTCCCTCCCCGCCTCCCACCCAGCCCGAAGCACTTGTATCTTTCTTTGGGAACAAATGTGTAACTTGATGTCCTCCTTTGTTGGATCTGTGTGATTTGATGATAGTCCAAAAAAATCCAGAGCCTGCCTGTGTCACAAAAATGCAAAGTATGTTTTGTTACGTTTTTTGGCCCCTCAGAAAATCCTTTGTTTATAACAGACCATCAGTGCCATGTTTTGTTGAGTTACCCATTTTGTATGCATAACTTTACAGCATTATACCCCAGCTCAATTTGTGTTTTGGTTAAGAAAACTGCTGCTGTTAGAGCTCCATGACTTGAAATATATGAACAGGAGGAGGAGATGTGTTAATCCTTTAATTATTCTAAACCGGTATCTCACTTTCTGACCCTTACCAATCTTAACTGACAAAATGGTCAAAAAGATGAATTTTTCTAAGTGCAAACAAAAGGAGTAAGGCGAGGACTGTTTCCATCCATGTGAGTCTCCTTTATTTATTGTGTACCTCCCTAATAGATTCAGCTGCTATCTCTTATCCCATATTCAGAAGTAGGCAATATTACCACTGTTCAGCTGTTCCAGCTGCTGCTCTGTCAACATGCAGTGACATTAAGGTTTCTTATTTATCTCAGTAGATGAAGGAATGGAGATGAGCTGCGTGGTATTAGCAAAGGAAATGGGGCACCCAAGACATAAACCCCCTGTTAGTGCTTTGTTGCAGCATGTGGAAATGGACTGTAGGCTGCCTCCCACCCCACAGGTACTTACTAGGAAGTGCAGGTCTTTAACATGACAGCAGTACAATGCGTAACATTAAAGTCGAATAAGTAATTCTGGGTTCATTTGAATTGCATGCGCTTTACTGTAACAGAGCTTTAGGTGTTTTTATGACACTGTTTCCAGAAATATGGGTATTGGGCAAAGCTAGCATGAAACAAAGGGTCATTTTAAAACCTTGGCCTCAGAAGGGAAAGCAGTTTTGTTTTTTTTTCTGTAATGGTTTCCTTTTTGAGAAATGGATATTTGGGTGGCATTTGTTTTGACTGAACTAAAGAATGCTGTAAACTCGAACTCAGACTATGCTGTAGTAAGTGGACTTCTGCCTGTGCATAGTTCACTTGTGAAGTCTTCCATGACTGTTTTCTTCTTCCTGAATATTTATAGCTTCTTTCCTTGTTATGAAGGATCAGATCCCCATATCTGATGAAAAGCAATGGAGATTTTAAATGATCAAGTGGAATAACATAACAGTTTTGTTGACCGGAACTGTAGATCTCTATCAGAAAAGGGCACCACCATGTTTGTCTAGAAATAAACTAACAGAAGTTTCACTTCAGTTTTCTTGATACCTTTTTTTGCAGCTACAATCACTTCCAAATATTGTTTGAGTAAAACTGAAAATCAGGTTTTAATGGTTAGACTGCCAAGGCTGGTAGACTAATTTTAGTAGTTTCTCATAACCAATGAAGAAGATTCAGCTTTGACAGTTTTTCTTTTTAAAACAAATTCTAACATTCTATAATATGTAGGTAGTAAATAGGTAGTAATGCACAAGTGTAATGGATCCGTGCATTTACTTTTGCTCTGATATGGAAGGAACATTTAGCGTTTATACTGTTCTAGTGTATGTTTCTTAATGAGAGTTGCAGAGAATATAAATAATCGGATGTCATCTCCCAGGTACTACTCTGTTTTATTTATGAATTTTCTCCATTGTTGTCAGCTTTCCTTCTTGCATGAGGGTACCAATTGTGATTGCTGGTTATAAATAGTGGTGAAAAATCCCGGGAGCTAGTGGCAGAGCAGGAAGTTGCTCAAGGCATGGAGCCTGCTTTGCATATAAACAAGACGACTGTGTTCAGCTGTTCTCACTAAACAGGTCTGCAATCCCACTGACCCTTCCCAGTCTTTCTCCTTGTCATGTGCACACAAGAGTGTAGCCTGCTGCCATGACAGAGTTAACTTTCCTTTGTATTCCAGAGCAAGAAGATACCAAGATATCATTGGTATTCAATTTTGTTGAGCTGACATCCTCTGAAGGGCATATCTAGATTATTCTAGCACTGCAGCATTAATATCAGGTGTTTTGTTTCAAGGCATTTTAAAATATGTCACAGTTCATACTTCAGCAGTTGTCAGTGAAGTAGACCTAACACCAGGTTGCCAGCTATCTTGTTTTAAAAGACCAGGACTAGGAGCCTCTGTGCTTTTACCGTGCTGAACTGGTGAACTGCACTGGTGAACTCAGCTATGCGAATAGTAACACGGCAGACTTTTGGTTCTTTATGGCTCTTTAATACTTCCTTCTTTCTTTTTGAAGTGGTGGGATTGGGTTGTACCTGCTTGATTTACCTCCTGCTCCACCTCCTCTGCACACACCAACAGGGGTATTTTATGATCAGTATTTTGCTTCCTCCATATAACATACAGCAGGACAAAAGGACCTAAATTAAAAACAATAAACTCTGAGTGTCTTATGCAATCGCCTGTGGTTTAGCTGCTCTACGCTGATCTTTGTTACAAGTTTAACTCTTACTGTATGAGTAGTCTTTTTTCTGTTTGTTAAACAGCAGGTGGATTTAGCACTCTTTCTTCCCTTTTCAGCTACTATGCAAGAAAACAAGTCAGTTCATTAGAATTTGGCTCTGTGTGTGTACATTCTGGCAAGCTGACTTCTCATTATTGCTCCAAGACTTTCACTAGTTTCTGAATTGAAACTTATTTAGGAACTAGAACCTGTAATGAGTTCTTGTTGGGCAGAAGCTATTTGTACTTTAGAGTGGTGACTTTGAAATCTCTTTGGGGGAGGCTTTTGAAAATGGAAGGTAGACAGACCCACTTGAATGTGGTTTCTGCATTGCCACCAGTGCTCTGCAAGGACTGTACTGTCTTCTCTGCCCCAGAGTTAAGAAGAAGGGGAAGAATTAAATACTAGAAAGTAGATCGTACTGGGAGTGGTTGTGCTGGAGATTGGCTATTGCTGCTTCTGGAGCACTCAGCATAGGGTTTCCTCTTTAAGAATACTTTTATATATGTCTCTCTCAATCAAAGACCCTTGGCTTTAATAGCTTTATTTGTGGAATTACATAGGCTAATGTGAGATAAGACCAGATTCTATTATGCTTAATGGATGTATGTGGCAACTTGGAATATGAAATCCGTCTTTGCAGAGCTGCTGTTTTTAGTAGGTTAGTTCTGCTTTCTCATTTTGTCTTGTCTTACTGGTATTTTTAGTCTGAGAAGGGCAGGCTTATTTCTGACCCAATTCCACACTGAAAGCTTAAAAAAATCAGTCACCGAATCATGACAGATGAACTAATGCTGTACAGATTTTGTTTCTAGATTTCTCCCCAAACTTTACATAGAGAATATTAACCCAGTTAATGTTTCTTTAAATAAAACAGATGGAGATTGAGAGCCATAGGGAGAGTACATGTCCATCTAGCTTAAAGCACCATGTGGTAGCATTATATTTGTTTTCACAAACATTTGACTAGTATAATTGTTTACACAGAAAAGCAATTTTATGAAAACATTTTACTGTACTATATTTCACTGCTGTTATTCGACATGAGGTACAGCTATAAATATTGCAGAAAATATGAACAGTTGTGTGAAAAATACTTCCAACTTTCAAAACCAGGGAGCAGCAATGCTTTGGACTGCTGTTAAATCAATTTCTCTCTCTGTTTCTCCTACCCTTTCCCTTTCTCTTCCTAGGTGCATTTTACCTGGTATTTGAATATATGGACCATGACTTGATGGGACTGCTGGAATCTGGTTTGGTTCATTTTAATGAAAATCATATTAAATCTTTTATGAGACAGCTGATGGAGGGCTTGGCCTATTGCCATAAGAAGAACTTTTTGCACAGAGATATCAAATGTTCAAATATTCTACTAAATAATAGGTATGGATATTACTTAAAGTATGTTAAAAAAAATTGTATGTTAACAACATCTTTAAATCTTTCTTAATCTTCACAGTTCACCTGCTTTAAGTCATTAGCAAAACTTTTTTAGATTGCCTAGTTTCTTTAAAATAAATTGTAAAATACTAATCTGGTAATGTTACTGCTTAGCACTGGATCCTGCAGTTGTTTGTTAAACCTAATCTGTGTTAAAACAGTAGGATTAAAACTTGAATCTTTTAGGTCAGAATATGGGGGAAAATTACCTGAGTTCAAATATATTAAAACAGAATTTTAGGACGTAAGCGTTTAATGTGTATTCTTTTTGCCATCTCATTTCAAGGTGAAGTGTGGCTAGGCTGGTTCTTCGTGACGTAATTCTGAGGTCCCCATCTTCATCAGTCAGGATAATGCTTTAAAAGAATATTTGATCAGGCATGTTCAAACATGCTTTGGCTTGCAGTTATAGCCATAATCAAATGGAGAGAAGAATTTGTTTCTTACTTCTTTAACCACTTGTAATTACAAATCATATTAGTAAACATGCTTTTGTTCAGTGTGCAACAGCAGCAAATAAAAAGCCTGTGTGAAGATAGCTGATAACTTCAGTACAGAACTGTTCATCAAATCCAGCAGTACTAAAACTAGGGAGCAACTGTAAGTGCGAGGTTTATAACAGCAAAAAAGAGTATCTTTACAGAGCAGGTAGTCAGTTTCTGGGATTTGTTGTCACAGGAGGTTTTCCGGGTAGTGTCAGGAGATTCAAAAAGATGAGACACATTCATGGGCAGGATCATTAACACCTGCTAAAGGGAATAGACAGGAATACCTGTTTTAGCATCCTTAACGCAATGATTGTGGGTGGTGGTTAAGTGCAAGGAAGATAAGCCCCAAAGTGAGCAGGTTCACATATTCTCCCTAAAAATCTACTGCTGCTGTTGGAGACGAAATACTGGGCAAAATGGATCAAGGGTCTCTTTTGGTAGGGCCCTAGTTTTGTCCCGGCTTTCACCAAATTAAATTTTCCATTTTTTTCCTCCGTTTTTTCTGATAACAAACTAACAGTAGACTATTTTCAGCTCTGGATCCCACTGCAGTCTTGCCAGGTTATGATACAGACTCTTAAACAGATGTACACATGCCTACACATCACTCACTGTGCCCACACACCTAATCTTGCTTGCCTGCTAATCTCCAGTGGTGGTGCTGTCTCTGTGCACCTTTGGGAACGCAGAAGCTGAGGTATAACCTGACAGTGGAGAAGAGTGCATTATGGTAGAGGTGGAGCTTTCTGTTGTATTGCGTTCTCTCCAATCCAGGATACAGAGTTTTTTCCCCTAGGATATTTTTTTGGCATCCTTAGAGATTTCCACTGGAAGAAGAAAATGTTGATAGCTGATCTGAATAATTTTAAGCCAATGTTTCTAAAATCCCATTACCAGTTACAGCCTGAAGCCAAACACGTGGATTATATATCTTTTAGATACGCAACTTAAATGTCTTTGCTCAAAAATTCATTGTTCTTCCACAAATATGCTCTCTGAGGAATAAGCATGTAAATTTGATGGAAAAATTTATTTGTTTATGGAGGTTCTCCAAGTGTTACAGCAATTCCAAGCACACATCTGAGGGGAAAAATGGAATGGAAACTATAACCTGTATATTTTATTATCACAAAACGGTCATTCTTACACACATCAGCAAGTCCTACCCTAATTTGATAAAATAAAATTTATTTGAAAGTGACATTTGCATGTATTTGAAAGTGACGAGAGTTTTAAAAGCTCATAAGTACAGAAAAACAAAGCCCCCATGTCATGTTCCAACATTCATTTCACGTATTAGAGAAGCTTGCAGATAGCTTTCTGTTTAAATCATCTAGACTTTACAGATGGTGGGGGCTTCTGGTCATTGAGCGGTGCCTTTTAGCTGTGGAAACTGCCAGGCAAGAGCTCTGTATCTTCTACTCTTCCCCTCATACATGGGAAAACTCAAGAAGGGGTTAGGGGTTGTGTCATTCAGCAAGTTGGCTGCTGCAAAAATAGAAGCCCTTATCTGGTCGGTCACCCTGATTTAAAGGCTGTATTTAAACTTCACAAGAGCAGAACAGGACTTTGACGGCTTCCTAGAAGGAAGTATGACTGCTGATAGTTGTTTGTTGTACAAATGCTTATGCTAGCAGTAAGGCATGAGAAAATAGCGGTTTCCTCCCTCAGTTTTTTCCTGCAGAGTTACTGATTTGAATACTTTACAGTATACACCTAAATTTTGACTAACATCCGGTGATGTGAATGCCATTTGATGAGCGTGCCTAATTTTGCTTACTTGTCTTTGCTGTTCAGTAAGTTAGTGTATTTGTTTACTGAGGAGATGCATAGATTGTAAGGCATTGGCTCCTCATTAATGTGATTTGGTGAAGATCATTGCAGCTGTCTCAAAATCTCTAACTTCACCTGATTTTGGGGAGGAAATCTAACAGGATTAACCACTAAATAATTCTTTGCTTTTTCCACCAGAGGGCAGATAAAGCTTGCAGATTTTGGGCTTGCTCGGCTGTACAACTCTGAAGAAAGGTAAGATATAATTACACTGTGAAAAAGCATTCAGAAGCTTAATCTTTTTGCATAACTCTTAAGTATTATGAGGGCCAGAAGACTGTTTTGTTTCGAGGAGATGTTTTTGTACTGTAATACAAGTAATTGCTTAGGAAATGGAAAGAAGTGCATGTTGTCTTACACTGCATAAAAACACAAAACTCTCTTTGTGCAAGTGTGTTGCTTTTCCAAGTGTTCTGGATAAAGACCTGTGAGAGTGGCCGTATATTGATTGGAAATGAAGAGTTACAGTCCTAAGTAGCTTGCATCAATATATAGGTTTTTACTATTAGTTTCTGGTCCTGTAAACCTAAAGTATATTCTTTCTGTTGGTATACCTAGAAAAGGTTATTTAGGGAAAGTGAATTCTTTTTGCTGAAGCAAATTAGTACACAGTTTCTTTTCAAAAAGCATTACTTTTATGTAAGATTTAACCTTACATTTGAAGAGGCTCATTGTATTCTTTAGGCAGTCAGTGCTGTTGAATCTGCTGGAAACAGAGATACAAGTTTAAATAAAAGTTATTCTGAAACTTCTTGCGACTTGTGCTTCTGTTGTTCTTGGCTTCATTATGCTTGTACTCCAGGAAACAGGTGCACAGTTTATATGATTAGAACTTCAATGTTTATATTGTAATGTCATGTGTTTGTCATGTGGATTTTCAAAATTCAGGCTGAATGTTTGTTACACTAGTATGTACATCGGGTGGTTGGATACAGAGAACGTTAGCTACCTGAGCTTACTTTGATTTCTGCATGCCTAATTTGGGAAATAATATCCATGATGTTAGCTTTATGAATTTATTGTTTTCTCACAGAGATCTGAGCTTGTTGTTGAACCTGATAGCGTTAGTTTCACTGTCTTCTGAGCTGTTATTTCAGGAACATATGCTTAAGTTGTACAGTTACAAAAACTGTTCAGTATAGTAGCAGGGTAAGATAATCTTAAGCAGCTGCTGGGTAATTAATTTTTGTTTTGGATGTACTTACAATAAAAGGGATTGACGCCATCCTACTTTCTTATTTTAACGTGCACCAAACTGACCTATTTTTTTTTCTCTGGTTTACCATGGGGTTTTTTTAATGTCTGTTTTTAAATTAATTTAAATTTTGCTTGTAAAACTAACTGTTCATTAAGAATTGAACGATTGGAAGTTCAGTGTCTTTATAGTGCAAATAACAGATTTTACAATACATCAAACAGCAACATTATTACACCATTATACATGAATGAAACCAAGATTAAAATGTAATTATGCTAGCTAATAGAATTGCCAGTTGAACTTGGGAGGATAATTAGAATCTCATGAATAGATTTTTGACAATTCTTTTGTCATTCATTTTCCTTCTGAGTAGCTTCTGACCTGCAGTAACATGTAATTAATGTATACCAACAAGTGTATAATAGCTGCTGCTTTAAATTCGTGTATTTTACATTTGTTTTACTGTTGTTTAGAATTATATATTTTTCAAAAGGGTACAGAATTTAGTAGGAGCATAATGGGGAGGAAATAAAAATTTAATTTTAAGTCAATTCCCATCGGTTGTTGTAGTTGTGCTCCTTTAAATGTTATTCTGGTGGATTTAATATGTTTGGAGTAGGAGATATGACAGATTGTGTAAGAAAACATCTGTTCAAATAAAAAGCACCATATACTAATATATATGAGTGGTGTATCTGTAGAGGAAGTCCATACCATGTAAACATTTCATAGAGGAATGCTTGCTTCAGAGATAAATATGATAAATGATGGGATTGTTTCCAAAAACATACTAAATTTTAAAAATGAATTGGGGAGTTTCTTAATGAAAAAAAGACTCGGGTGATTTTGCAGAAATGATACCTGTACCACTGAGTATGTTATAAGAGCTTGTTAGACTTTATGCTACGGTTGTTCAAACTCTGCACTTAACACTACTCTGCTTTCTATTTGGAGTTACCTAGTGTTGGTAAGAGTGTATTATTAAAACTGAAAGAATTTTGGGATCACTTTTAAGACACCCTGGTTGAAACAAAACCAAAACCTAACATCTGTTTTCTGCCTTCCATTCTGAACTGTTGATGCTGTATCTTGGCCTGTCCACAAAAAAATGTATGTCTGAGATAGAGGAAATCCTTGCCTTAGTGTGAGGGTGGAAAGGATTATTCCCTCTGACCAAAACTTCTAGTTAGAGCTGTAGAGAATTAAAGATGTTGTGAAATATAGGAAGATGTTGGAAGTGTTCCAGGCTTTGGAATCAAAAGTGTTGAAGGATGTAGTTCAAGAAAAAGGCTTTGTCCCTCTTGCTCCTACTTAGAGATGGGGAAAGTGACTTTTTTCTTCTTTTCAAAATGCTTGTAGAGGTCCTATATTCAGTATTCTAATAATCAATAGTTGCCCAGAAATTACTGGTTTTATCCAAGCAGGTCCTTCTCCTGAAATTACTAGCGATGTAATAAATATACGGTATTGCTATCTGAAGAATAATTGAGATACAGGACTCACATAGCATCAAGATGGCTATGTGATGATTATTTATATCTTCAATCTGTCCTTTGATAGCCTTGGTCAGACGGTTGTGTTTGCTTTTGCGCAGTTGCAGCTTTGCAGGACTAAAATTAGGAAAAGGGAGTGGAAGATTGTACTGTTCTTAAACAGCACCACCGAAATAAAGTCCTCAAAGTATCACCTTTTCGGAAATGAGATCGTAGTAAAATGATAGTCCTCTCTTTTTCCTCCCCCCAACAGCCGACCATATACCAACAAAGTTATTACATTATGGTATCGGCCTCCTGAACTTCTGCTTGGAGAAGAAAGATACACACCAGCTATTGATGTCTGGAGCTGTGGGTAAGAGTTTGGTACAGAAGTGTAGCAAGCATAAAAACAAGCCAAAAATAAATCTTAAATGTTTCTGTCAGTCTATATTGAAAGCCATAATGATGGAATTGTGCAAAACTGTTTTACAGCTGCATCCTGGGTGAACTTTTTACAAAAAAGCCAATATTTCAAGCAAATCAAGAACTTGCTCAACTGGAACTTATAAGGTAACATGCAAGCACAACCACATAGTAGGTGGCTCATAAACCGTCAGGTTTCTTTTGTTAGTGTTAAAATCGGAGATAACGCACTGCGAACATTTACAAGTGCTCAGTTATTGCCCTGAGTGAGATGTTAGAGGTTTTGAGGGGCATGTAAAGCAAGTGACTTTTGCTCAGACATGGAGAAGGGTTTTTTGTGAGTATTCTGTGGTGCTAGCAATGTACAGTTGAATAGTAAGAGGGTTTTTTGTAGAGCAGCTGGAGTTGCCTATTACTGAAGTTGTAAAGAGAGAGTAGTCAAAATGCCTGTTATTTTTTTAAGATGATGTTACAACTTCCTTGCAGCAAATAAAAATGAAAACATGGACAATAATAAGGACAAGTGGGATTTGGGAGGAGTAGGTACTTGGCACGCTACTGGCCTTGAGTTCTTGTTTCAAGCCTTCCACATACACACCTGGGCTTTATTATTTTTGTGGGAATATTTCTGTTCCCTTACAAACTGCCAGACACTCTATGGAGGTAAAAATTCTGTTTCTTTCCTTCTCTCAATAAATCATAGAATGATATGTATATAACTCAGTGGAACCAGAGCATCTTTTTTTTTCCCCTTTATTCAGCAAGCAAAAATTGCTCTTGATTCTGATATCATAATTGACCTTGTAAGTGAGGAGAGGTCCTCTTCCTAGAAACAAGGGGAAAAGAGGGTGAGTCCTACAGAACTTATAGAACCTAAACAGTAAATGGTCAACATTATTTTAAAAATTAAATGAATAAAAAATACTACAAAGTTTTATATATTGAGATGTTTTTTCAAAACAGTTAAAACAGTAGCATGTTTCTGTGTAATGTGTTATTAGCTGGCCTGGAAAAATGAAGTTTTTAGGAGGTGCGAAGCATATCAGTGATCATTCTCAGTGTAAGGAGAACTAAACTTCTGAGTTGGGAAATTTTTGCTTAGATGGCATTGAAGCACGTCGCAGTGCAGTCATTTGAAGTTTTTTCTCTTTGTGTTGTACTTCTGGTACAGCAAACTAAAATTTTGCTATTTCTTTCTCCTGCTGGAAGCTCCTGTTTGTAGCTCATTTTTCTTCTTCAATGATGCTATGCATTTTTGGCTGTTTAAATGTAATATATCAGTTTTATCAACATGTCTACCATCATCACGTTACAGTCAACAATTCTACATTTATCCTTTCTAACTTTAAGGTTTGAAGATAGAGCTGAAGTAAATTCTGATAGGAAAAGATAGATTTATTATTTTTCTTTTCCTTCCTGAGAGTTACATACCCCAACCAGCGTAAAGTCAGATTGGTTTACATAGCATTCAGGGCACAACTAATAGATCATTAGGTCTCTTAAGCTAACCGTTTATGTCTAATAAATGGGAGGGGTGAACTAGGGAAATGTATTTGCAAAATGTCCTTTTATGACTGCCTGCATCAGAGTTTGAAACCTTGCACGTACGGTAAAATGCCTCTTTAGTTCTTCTGCTGAGAAGGGTGGTGTTGGTCAACCTGTGCTTAGCCATCCTCGGTTGGACAAAATGGGTGGGGATGGAGGGGGAGGAATAAGATTATGGGCAGCTCCATTTGTGGAGATAGATGAGGCTTGAGACATAAAACTCATAACTGAAGTAAAAAATATACATGTTTTCTAGTGGTCGGATCTTGCTTATGCCCTTAGGCCTTACTGAGATTCCCCCCCCCTTATGTCTTCAGTGTCAACTAAATCTTCAGTGAAAAGTGCTTTTTCAGCCATTTGGTGTATCTTTCTTCACTGGCATTGGCAGCTAAGGACTTGAAAGTTAATTAGCACTCTAAACCTGGGCTATCCAGCTCTCCAAGACAAATACCTGGAGTACTGTCCAGACATAGTTGGTTAAGTTTTTCAAAACATTTGGGTGGAGGATGCCTGGGGGTGGGGTGAGGCAGAAATAGTGGACTTCTTAAAGTAAGTTTAGTCTGTGCAGGGTGATTACCTTTCATAGACAATTCACCATTATTTAATGGTGTTGGGCATTAGACAGTAGAGAAATTTTAGCTAAAGGAACCTGAACATTAAAATTAAAAATTATTTTTGTATTTACTGTATGTGCAAGAATAAAATGACAGCTGTGCTCACTTGTGGTTTTGGATCTCATACTATTTTTTCCCTTCTTTTTGGTACAGCCGAATTTGCGGGAGTCCTTGTCCAGCAGTATGGCCTGATGTTATAAAATTAGCTTATTTCAACACAATGAAACCAAAGAAGCAGTATCGTCGAAAACTGAGAGAAGAGTTTGCTTTGTAAGGATGAAGAATTAGTTTAGTCAACTGTAATACCATTAAGTTTTCCTGGAGACTTTATGAACTTCACTATTTTCTGGAGAATGAACACAGATTAAGTGTAAAGAAAAATGGCTTTAGGTTCTTATCCTTCCCATGATACCCCCAGAGCTTGTATTAACCCTTATTTAATAGGAGCTTCAAGAAGAGGGAAGAAGGCCCTAAAATTTCAGCCACCTGTCAGCTTTCACCTAAGGAAACATTTGTTTTCCATGACTGGTACACCTGCTTGTTGTCCCTGTCCAAAAACCAGCTCAGAGTACTTAATTGTTTTTTATTAGGACAACTGGCTACAGCTAAATATGTAGTCTGGTTAACATTACAGTCTTTTGGGTCATAAATTCATTCAACACAGAGAAGTTATCTGAACCGTTTATTCTAAAGTACTACCATTGGACTAGTTTTGTGCAAATATCACATGTGAAAGTTATGGAAAACAGCTGTAAGCTTATTTTAAAGGGTTTGTTCCCCTCCTTCAGTTACTGTGGGTTTCAGGAGAAATGTATCATCCTGTTTGTACTAATGAGACTTATATCTTTAAAGCAATAGAATTATTGTCCATGGACCAATCAAAACTGCAACCCCCCAGGTGCTAAATTCCAAAGTGTAATGTAACAATATAGTCTTGGCTTAAAAAGGTGTTTGGTTTTTTTGTTTGGTTGGTTTTTTTGTAAGGACAATGTTTCAAGGAATTAAAACCACACAAAGCAAAGAAAGCTTGGGTTATATGCTTGCACAGGTAATAAAAGGTGAAGTTTATCTCTGCCTCTTACTACCAAGCTCAAGTTGTGAGTGGGTTTTGTTAGGATGTAAGTTATCTGAGAACTTAATGATCAGTTATTTTGGAAGGGGTGTGTGTGTTTGTTAAAATTTTGCACAGAAGTGTGTGATTCAAAATAAAAATGCGATGCTTTGCTCCATTTTGCTCTTTTGTAGTATCCCACCAGCTGCATTAGATTTATTCGATTATATGCTTGCTCTGGATCCCAGCAAGCGCTGCACAGCTGAACAAGCTCTTCAGTGCGAGTTTCTGCGAGATGTGGAACCGTCTAAAATGCCTCCTCCAGAGTAAGTAATTTCCTTTGGTAATGGTCCTTACCTCTACGAAATGTGAATGCACACTGATTTTGTTAAGCTCATTGTGTCTCAGTTACAGTAGATGGTGGCAGAACAAAAATGTTGATACATACAGTTGTTTAATAGTGATTCTGCACTAAAATGGTTGTGCGGTTGAGTGACTCTTACACCATGATAGCAGTGGTTGTGAGGATCTCAGAACTGTTTCATTTGTTATTCCTAGAACTAGTTACTGAGGTAGTTCCTTTAAAAAAATACTCTTATATGAATGTTTCTAATGTTGAAAAACCATCACTTCCCTTTTATCTCTGTTTATCAGTGTCTACTTTTTCCAAGGGTTTTGAGGTCTTCCATGAATCTGAATTGCCTTCTTTGATGGTAGAATGACACTGGGTATAGAATTCTGCAAAGGTACATGAGGGTTAAAGTGAAATACCATAAGTCGTTTCCTGTGCCAGATGAGATTCTTGGGTCTACAGGCAGAAGTGAAATACTTTGTGCAGGGTCTTTCCTGTCAGTTTCTCTGAGAGGAAATGTATTGCAATGTCCAGTAGGGTTTTTGCAGTGACTTAACTGTCATTTTAATCAGTACAAATCATATTGGAACAGGCCCTGAGGATAACAATGAAAAAGCATTACAGAATCTGCAGGTTTCGTTCTTCCCTCAAGATAGCTGTCAGAACATAGAACGTTTAATATTGTTTGAGTAAATTGTACCTTCAAGGCAGCCTGTACTGACTTCTTTTTAATTAGTTACCAACTGGGAAAAATGTTTGAGTTTTATGTAAGAATTGTATTAAAAATCTTCCGAGACTTACCTGTTAGATACACACGGTTGTTACTAATGCTCCTGACACATGAGGTTAAGAGGTTTCATTGCCTGAATATGACTATATATGTCACTGTCTGAATATCAGTAATCAGCAATCTTAGGCTATTCACTAAAATCTCAGAACCACTTGTACAGCATGTTGCTTATATGCATTTTAAAGTAAGTGAATGGGAAGAAATTTGTTTTTTTTCAGGGGCTTGGTAGTGCATCCATTCTAGAAGCTGATAAATGGGAATTGAAAACAAACTAGTCGTTGGTGTCCTTTTAAAAATTAAGAGGAACCACACGCCTGACAGAGTGCGCACAGGAAAGTGTTGACTGTTCTCTTGAAAGACTGAAGTTCTGCTTTGGGAAGAAACAGCTGTTCATTCAAAGAAAGTGACAGTGCTGATTGCAAGGACCATAGGATACTTCTCACAATGAGTTCTTACTTGCTTCCAGTTGTTTTTGACTAAAAACTTGGCAGGTCTTTGACCTGGTATGCGGAGGGAGAGGATAAAGGAAGAAGTTGTCGTAGTTGCCTTTCCAGTGGCTCTTGTCATCTGTCACCTAATTTTTCCATGTTCCTGGGTGAGGGAACTGCTCAGACAGTTATTAATACGTAATAGGAAAACAGAAGGCACTATTTTTGCTGCCTATCTCAGTATGTCCATTATCTATGGGATGGGTCTCCGTGTTCCTCAGGAAATCGGAATTGGGATGCCTGCAGGGAACAGTAATGGAAGGACAGAACTGGTGGCAGATGACTTCCTTAGGAGACTTTTGCCTCTGCTTTTATCTGTCTTAAAGGACTGGGATATCCCTTGTTCTTCCTAGTATACTAACTTCGCTAGTGTGAAGTGCTATTTATTCCTGCAACTTTTTTTTTTCTCTTCCTACTTTCTTGCTTGTCTGTGCTGTACAACTATAAATACTAGTTAGCCATGTCTGTTACTGTGGACAAATATTTGAACTCATGAGGCAGTAGTACTTTTACAAGCGGACAAAGGGAATTGGTCACCCGAAGCCTGAAAAGAACGCTTTCTTATTGATAACTTATCTTTTACTCTGCAAATTCTGTTTTATAGTAGGTGTGCAGCATTCATTTTGAAGTCTTGAATTACACAAATAATTAGGCTTTTCATAAGTTTGAATGCAAGAAAGTAACATTGATTCTCATTTTAAGATACATGTTCCCCTTTTCTGCCAGAGGGACCTGTGCTTCTGAAATAGGCAATCAATGAAGAGATTTCAGCCAGAAAAAGCAGATCTGAGATTTTGCTGGCTTTGGGTGTTTTCTGATGTATTTCCGAGTTCCAGTAGGTTCATCTTTCAAAAGTTACGTTATGTATAATTTGAGCATTTATTTTACCAACATGGTTAAAAAAAAACATTTAAAAAAAATAAATTCTGGGATAAAACTGATTATCTCTAATCATTCTTTGCAGCCTTCCTTTGTGGCAGGATTGCCATGAGCTGTGGAGTAAGAAACGCAGAAGACAGAAGCAGATGGGCATGACTGATGACTCAACAGCAACTAAAGTCCCTAGGAAGGATCTGTCTCTAGGCATGGATGAGAGTAGAACCAACACCCCACAAGGCATGCAAACTTCTTCCCAACTCAAAACTCAGGGCAACTCTAGTGTAGCACTTGGTCAGTAATATTTTCGGTTCTTATAATTACCTTCTACTTGGATTGCACCTCTAGAAATTTTAGATGTTATTTTCAGAGTACTGACGTCTCCTGGATTCTTGAGGGAGGAACAGTATTGTAAGTTAAATCTTTGTTACAAAAGATGTACCTTTGCTTTTGGAAACTAGGTGTTCCTTTTAAGTTTTACTTAATTTTTCAATCTGGTCAGAGCAACTACCTTGCTCTGTATTTTGAGGGGATTTTCTCTCTTGCTCATCTATAATTCTTCTGTAATCCCACAAGCCAGCTGCTGCTCTAAGTTCCTCACAATCTCCATAGATTGGAGGAGCTTTATTGGTATTGATAAACTGATCAGAAGGCAGATTTTAGAACAATCATTTCAAATGAAACAGATTCCCTCTGCATGTTATGTAGTCTTCAGCTTTCCAAGTTGTTGGGGCTGAACCAAGTTGTAAAAAACCAAAACAAAACAAAACAAAACAAACACCCCAAAAAATTCCCAAAGCCTGGTATAACAAGAAGTAGCTACCTTTGTAGATTGCACAGCCATTAATTCTGAAACTTAACTGAAGTATCTTTCTTGAAGACCAATTTTATGAATATAATACAAAGAGTAAAGTAATGGTTTCCTACGTGGACACTGTTTGAGATACTCAGCAGTTCGGTGATAGTTCCTTCATAATATATAGAAATATACAAAGTAACAATACCAAATGGATACCTGATAAGTTTAATTTAGACCATTTTTGATTGTGTGAAGTGACCATAAATCCTATGGCACTGGTACTGGTGTTCAGCTGAAGAAAAACAGTAAATGCATTCACAGGGCCTGAAAATTCTTTAATACTAACCATCTTGAATCAACTCTTCATTTAACAATAGAGCAGAGCTCCAAATACTCTGTGCAAAGATATATAGAAAATAGTTCTTTTGATCATACTTTATTGCAATTTATTGCCTCTTGCTCCTGTTCATCCTGTTTCTCACTGTAATCCAGCTGTGAGCTTCTGCCGCTCTGTATGTTTAGGCTAAAGTTTTGGCAGCATTTTCAAGCGTGACTTTTTGTAGCCCTTAAAAATTCTTTCCCCCGCAAATGAAAACTGTAGAGAAGTTTAAAGAGTCCAAAGGGTAGTAGTTATTTTCTTTGTGCTTTTATAGCAGGTAGCCTGATGAGAGACTACTATGTTTATTAGTCATTAATACTAACCATGCAAAATAAACTAAACAAAAAGAGAAGGAATCATTCAGACGTATATTGCTGTTTGCCCATATGTACATAGAAAAATACATCTAGGTAGAAAAGAAGACAATTTAATTTTTAGTGGAGTTTAGACAGTTCAGCATAGAGGTGTTTTCTGTATTAAGCAAAACACTTCTGGAAGCCATAATGCACCTTAGATAATACCATCGATAAGGTACACTAAAGAACTCTATGTACAAATGCATGCTTTAGACAAAACTGTTGCATTTGTTTCTGAGCATCCCAAAAGAAGAGGTTAAAAAGTCCTTGGATCTATTGCTAATGTTCTGATTCACGAATGGGACCCTTGGTTATTGCACCTTACAATTAAACAGGAGCTATGTAGAGCTCAATAATTCTGTTCTGGTAGAAACTGCCAGATTTCCCAGAATACCGTTTGCTCTTGGAATGGACTTGAGACTAACCAAAGAGTATGGAATAGGTAGATTAGTTTCCCTGTTTGGCATTTTTCTGCTGAATTTTAACTGAGAGTCTGAGAGAGGTTTGAGTGTTGAGCATACCATCCTCAGATGTTACAAAATCAACTGTTAAGCGTGACATCTGAGTGAGAGCCAGCAGTACAAGGCATTAGAAATGATGTTTTTTTCTGTATTGCCAATAAAAGGTGGTTTTACTTTTATATTTATATAAATATATAAAATCACGTAAATCCCTGGATCTTGCCTGAGTAGGTTCTGAGTGCTTGTATCCTGGTGCACATCCACAAGTAAGGTAGTGGGTTTTGCAGCACTTTCCAGCTGTGCTGCTCGTAGTCTTGGAAGGCAAATACTTAATATTTTTGTGTGTGTGACCATTTTGTCAGGCATGGCTTTGAATCTGCTACGAATTAATATATTGGTGAATTAGCAGAATGGCAGGGATAGAAGAGGACAGAATGTGTTAGTGTTGATCTGGGTTAAAAAAATTCAGGGCTCTGCCAGCACAGTCACACATGCTCATTTTTTAATTTTTAACTACTTTCTTCTGTAAGTCATCTACTCATAGGGCATGTTGAAATCCATGCTGCTTCACTTCTCCTTTCAAAATAAACTACCGCAATGGGTGTTTGAAACTAAGAAACTACTGATATTCTGACTTCCTTATTCATATTCCCCTGCATCATCATAATCTCCTCTTATTTGTGGCAAACTCCATTTCATTGAAGAAACTGTGTATCATCACAAACCTGCATTTTCCTGCTACTCAGTGATTGACTTCTTGTCCTTCAAACTCAGCGCTTGCTTTTGCATTTGTACTGCTAGCTTCTGGGTCACCTAGAGTCTGGTCACTTGAGCAGGTGTTAGAATCCAGATGCTGAATTAGAACGGGCCAGAATATGACTGGAAATGCGTTTTGCAGATGGCCACTTTTTAACAGAGGGATGTGATATGTCAAAGATAGGAAATTTTGCGGGGATTGGAAATCTTACAGCTGCCTAAAGCAGGTGGCCTTAAGCCCCAGCTTAGTTGTATTGTGGAAAATTGAGCTCCAGCTTGATGTTTCTCATCTGTCCAAGTGCATGTGCGCGCCCCTTGGAAGTCACTTTCTTTATATTGGATCTTACTATTCCATTTCCTGTAGATACTCCCCCAAAGGCAGGTAGTACGTAAAAGCATTCCATTTCTATGTTGTCCAAACCCATGCTTTGCCAGTTGTGTCAGCCATGCTAGATTAGTTTTACTTTTGAGTTTCTGAAATATGCCGGTTCTAAATAATACTTAAAAACACCTTTTTTGTCTTTAGCAAAAACAAGCACTGGACAGCAGTTAAACCAGAATGAAGTGGCAATCCTGCTAAACCTGCTACAGTCTAAAACAAGTGTTAGTTTGGCACAGTTTGCCCAAGTGTTGAATATTAAGGTAAACCCAGAGACTCAGCAGCAACTAAATAAAATAAATCTTCCTGCTGGAATTTTGTCAGCAGGTGAAAAACAGTCAGAACAGCAGCAGCAGCCGCCGCCGCCTCCGCCACCACCGCCGGAACAGGAGCCTCTAAAACAGCCGACCGTCACGCAGCCTCCTGTACCACCTGCTCAGCTGAGTCAGCCTAAAGTTGAGACTGATGCTGCCCAGGCAGCTGTACAGAGTGCATTTGCTGTTCTGTTGTCTCAGTTAATAAAGGCTCAGCAAACAAAACAAAAAGATTTTGTGTTGGAGGAGAAGGAAAACGGATCAGGAAATGAAATGTCATTACAACTCAGGCAGCCTCCAGAGCCCACCACTCCTGTGTCTGTCAGCCGGGACGATGTGGAATCTCCGGCACCCGGCTACCCACATCTGATCAAGTCATTATATACGTCTGCAGGTACTGAAGGTCTTTATTGCTAAGCGGCAGATACCTTGAGCAGTGGAGACGTAATAGTTTGGGGACAGAGAGTTAACATGTTAACCATATGAGTGTGTGTGAGTTGATTTTGTCACATTTTACGTCTGGATCATGGAATTTGTGTCTTACTGTAACAGGTGCTATGCAGACAGAGCAAAAGATGATCCCCACTCTGAGGTACACAAGTGCCGGTAGTATTTCTGATGAAACAGTTACATTGATCGTTATTCTGGGGGTTTGGGGTTTTCTTAGTGGCGTTTGTGGTGGTGAAGACAGTCTTCTCTAGCAAATTCATAGATGGAATTTGCCAATTTTGACTGTGTGTTTAGGTAAAGCCTATTATGGGGAGAGGGTATTTTTGTTTTTAATGCTCACTAGAGCAATTTCTTAGTGTCAAATTCTGTAAGTGGTGACCTATAACTCACTAACACACGTGGTTGAAGGTTTCCATTGGGGTATAGTAGTGGCTTCCTTAGTCTTCTCAAGATTTAGAGCTCTGTCGTTGATCTTTTTGGATTGCTTATTTGAGTTTTATTATATGGTGGTTTATATATTGCTCTGTGGTGTTTGCAGCTGTTGAAGGAAATACTCTGAAGTGGTTTGGGGGTGTTTTTTAAGGTTTTTTTGGGTGGTGGTTTTTTGTTCATGGTTCTTTTTTTTAACCTTAAGTTTTGCTGTGCCTTGATAGGGTGGCCTTTTGTCCCTCAAGACTTGTATCCCTCCCTATTTGCAAATCTTTTCTGATCCCTCTTTGAATTTTCTAGTGTTTGTGTTGCGTGAGTTTTGTTTGGGGTTTTTTTTTTTGTTTTTGGGGCTTTTCTTAAGGAAATTGTACCGTTTTTCTTTAACTGCTTGCCTGGTAATCTTACTCTGAGGAGAAACCTGCATCACCCTCCTGAGGCAAATCTGTCCAGCTACCAATAAATGTAACTAATAAGTTAATGAGAATTGAAGTAACAAACCTTTGTATTGTCCCAGGAAAGAGTCCTTTCCTTTCTGGTATTGTTATTGTATATTTTTATTCCAAAGCTTTTCTTTTTCATCTGCCTAGGTCAAGAGGATTTGGTTAGGCAGTCCGAGATGAGGCTTCTGAACCGAACACCCGAACAAGAACGCCCTCGGATCTTGCCTCCAGACCAGCGTCCCCCAGAGCCACCGGAGCCTCCGCCTCTCACTGATGAAGACCTTGATTATCGGACAGAGAACCAGCATTTGCCTATAACTAACTCTTCAGGAACAGATCCTCACGCAGGAGTGAAAGCAGCTCTTCTGCAGCTGCTTGCTCAGCATCAAGCTCAGGCGACAACAGAGGAGCCAGTACAAACGAGCGTGGATTATCAGGCTAGAGACTCCTACGTAACAGGCCCAGACTACAAGGATAACTTTGGATCATCTTCCTTCTCGTCTGCCCATTATGGCAGTAGCGATGGAATAGGAAGCGGATCATCAGGAGCATTAGAAAGGAGAAGCTTCCTTGGAAACTCGGATATTCAGTCTTTGGATAACTACAGTACTGCTTCATCTCACTCTGGTGGTGCCCCTCCTCCGTCGGCCTTTTCAGAATCCTTTCCCAGCTCAGTAACTGGTTATGGAGACATTTACCTCAACACTGGCCCCATGCTCTTTAGTGGAGATAAAGACCATAGGTTTGAATACAGCCACGGCCCGATCCCGGTTCTGGGGAGCAGCGGTGACGCTTCCGCAGGGCCAGAGAGTACGCACTCTTTGCCCACAAAGATGCACAACTATAGCTACGGAAGTAACTTACAGGAAAACCCCAGTGGCATCAGCCACATGCATGGACAGACTTGGACTTCTCCTGCCCAAGGACCTGGCTATTCCCAAGGATATAGGGGACACATTAGCACATCTGCAGTGAGAGGGCGAGGCAGAGGATTACCATATTGAGTATCTGTTTTTCCTCAGGCACATCATTTTTATCTGGAAAAACTTTTTTTTTCCCTAGCTGCAGTTTAAAGCAGCAATTCAACAGACTTGAATAATGTTAATTCAACAGCTTTATTTTTATGTGGAAAAGGGTCTTGCATACAGTAGGAAAAATTAAAAATGCTTAAAACTCATGCTGTCTGAAAACTAGATAAATTGATTGTACATGTTCACAAACTCTAGTTCTGAATTTTATTTTGTATTTTGGCAGTTTTAAGTGGATGCTAAATTTAGGGACATCAGCTTTTTATGGCACTCTTTCAGATCTTCTGAACTATGCACATTTGTGCTTTTTTTGTAAGTTTGGACCAACTTTTATGTAAAAAAAAAAAAAATTTTACAACAATCAAAGCAGGGCACTGATTTATTTGGTATTTTTCTTTTTACAGAACTACCTTTAGTCAAAGGTCACTGTCAGTCTTTGCACTGCTTTCAGTGTTATTGTGGAAGGTGTACTTTGTGCTCATTTCAGATAATAAAACACAACCTTTCTCTTGATGCAAAATTTTATAAATATTTGGTCAATGTTATTCTTTTTCTTTCAAGAAAAAAAAAAAAGAATGGATGTTCTGGTAAAATGTTCTCTCCATCTCCCAGGCTTGTTTATATAAAAACTGTTTTACTTGAATGGTAAGTGCCTTTACATGTAAGCTTAAGGTCTGCAAAAATTTGGAAGTACTTTATAGATCGGTATGAAAATAATACCTAAACCTAGGTAGTTAACATGAAAATCGAGATAATAATAGGCAACTCAAATAGGTCATAACCTTGTGCTGTTTACTTCAGGTGGGCCAGATATTTAGAGACCTAATCTTATCTTGATGAAATCATAATTTCCAAATTGAACTTCATGAGAAACGTTGAAAGTGAGGAGAAGAATGAAGAGTGTAGTTTTTCCTCAGCTCCCTCTTGGAGTTATAGTAAGTGTTTTAGTTCCTCTGCCAAATAAACTATACTTTATATGTCCTTACCAAGTGATGAAATAGTTTTTTTCTCTTAAATGTCAACAGCAGTAATTACTTTACTTTGTGTGAAAAGCTGACGCTGTCGTCTTTTTCCCACAAATACTGCATTATAGGAAGTAACCAAAGGAAAAATGACCAGTATTTAAAGCAACAGCAAAACCTTTGACACTAGTTCTAATTCTCTGTAAACTTGTGCTTGTGCCAATTAATCGATTTTATATCTGCTATTCCACAGAACATTTTAATATTAGAATTGAGTCTCTGAAGAACTGATAAAATGACTGTAGTTAAAACTCTTACCAAGAGCCACTCCTCATATTAATTACAACTTCCAGCATGGTGGTTTTTTTTTTTTTTCCTTTGACAACAAGTGGTCTCTCTCCTGCAGAGAGGAGGTATGGTTATATTTTGCATGTACGTAAAAGAATGTTTTAAAGCCCATATTGGAAACAATTTTCCAACTGATTATCCAGTTGACAAATCGGTACCTTATGTAACTGAGTGTTTAATTATTATTTTTTAAAAAGTAAAATTTCTACTTACACTATTACAAACGTAGTCTTGTCAGTGACTTTTTGGATTTTCAGAACAGAAGCCAAAGTTGTTGGTGTTTTGTTTTGTTTTAGTTGAAAATCCTGGTTCGTATATGGCTAACTACCACATTGTAGAGCATGGAGAAACTCACTTCGCTAACTACGTAGCGTTTGAGGATCTGGCAAATGAGAAACGGAGAGAATCATGCTGCTTACGATGTCCCTGTAAGTCTGGCTGTTGCCTTCACTAGACACAGTAGAAAATCCTGCGGTCTGAAAATAAAAGTGGCCCGGTCAGAAACAAATGCTTATGACCCGAATAGCCTGTGCTTCAGAAAAACAAAAGCTTCACGTGTGAATGACAGTGCAATGGGTAGTTTTCCTTGAGTAAGGACACCCCCGTAGCATTTTTCTGCTAGTAAAATTGTAAAGGCAAAAATCATTAGTGTCATTTAGATATGGACAGTGTCAGCTGAGGCTTTTTGTTTACTAATCTTAAAAAAACAACCCCACAGTGATACACACAGATTGCTTTTTTTCAGAATCAAGCAAAAGACTTTCAAAGCTCTTAGGCAGTTGCTTTCACTAAAAATGTGCAGTCTGGTATTACTCTCCTGCACTTCAAATGTAACTGCAGGTGATAGTTGGCTAAAAAAGCAGGTAAGTTCAAATGGAAGTTAGATCTCAGAGGACTAGATGACTCGACTTCCAATACAAAAATGCGAGGAAGACGTTGTGTCTCCTACTGCTTCCCTTTTGGAGGTAAATTTTCAAGTCATTTCGTTCACCTCATTTAATGCAGGGAAGTCAGTCCCCTCCGCATGTGTAAACGACAGTGCAGTTTCCTTATGGGCTGGCAGTACTCTGATGTTGCATCGTTCTGCCGAAATGGATTTCGGTCTTCGGCCATGAGAAAAAAAAAAACCCAAAACCAAAACAGCATGAGTAATCCTGACTATGAGGAGAGAGAAGGAGATGCAATAGACAGCTGACGTCCAGATGAATCGGAAACAAAACTCTGGCACGCTGTGGCAGATGCGTACTGCACAATGACTTTTCCCCAAATTCAGTTTAAGGATTACTAGCCTGTGACTTCGAACACTGTATTTGCCTGGGACAACAGTGTTGGGATAATTTGGAGGGAAAGTTAACGTATTTCCATGTATGATATCTCTGAAGAGATTGCCTTCTCTGCAACCTGGGGGATCTTCTTGGCTCTTTCGCTGGCAGTCTTTCTTCCTGGGCAGGTAGAGGCTGCGTGTGGGTAAGGAGCTCTGCCCTCCCTCTGCAGGGCAGCCCTTGGGTGTGTGGCAGGAGGATTTCTCCCCGTGGCCGCGCTCCCCTGGCCCCGGAGTTGGGTCTGGGCAGGTTAGCAGCCAGGGAACTGGCCGGATCTAAGGACTAGGTCCACATTCGTTTGTACTGGACCTGTGTATTATCTGTCAAAATTTCTTCTGAATTAAATCACATCACGAGGTGCTTATGTCAGTTCAGAATTTTACCCTTTTGAACAAATTTCACTCGGCAGAGTGAGTCTGTACTAGTTTGGCATTTTACATCATGTGGCTCTTGCATTTTTGATGCAGTAGTAGACATTCTGAAAACCGCATTATTTTTCTGTGGAGCCGTGGCTTTTGTTACTTCCCCCCCATTCCTTTGGGTTTACATTTTCTGTGCTGCAATTCCAAAGTGTGCTACAGAGACCTGGACACTACATCGAAAAGTAAGTGTTGTGTGTTTGTGTTTCTAAATAAACATAGCAAAATACTGTAATCATGGACTACCAAGTAGCAAGTACTTCATTATTTATATTAAGTGGTCTTTAGCCATACCGAGAGGAAGAAAGCGAGCGCGACTGGACTGCTACGACCATGACTTAAAACGCTTAGGCTATTGTAATACTTAAAATCAGCCAAAGGAAAAGGAAACAGCTTTTATCATGGATCGCTAGTTGTTGTTATCTTGAACAGAAGGAGCAGTGTTAGGGAAGAGGTGTAAAAATACATGTATCCTTAAATGTTAATATAATTTCTACGAAAAATAATTTTAAAATGGCAAACTTCTATATTTTCTTATGTTTCCATAAAACATGGTCTATGTTAAATTTTCTCCGTACCACGGTAGTGCCTCTTTCTAGAAGCAGAGGCGATAAGTGCTGTAATGTAAGTTCTTGCGGTTTTGAGTGCTCTTCTCCTTTTGCTTGGTGCAGGAGGCGGTTTCAGTTTTGGTGAAGTTTACAGTTGGATGAGTTTAATAGATGAGTTTAACTGTGCGGTAAAAACTGAAGTACTGAAGTAACATAGGATACCTCTTGTCTGCGGGCAAATTAGATCTCAGACCATGAATTCTGTTTCCAAGAGAGAAAAATCTCAGATGTATTTCTTGCATTCTTCTTTTCGTTAATAAAACAGGCAAGTGTTCTACATACAGCATTTCTCCAGTCTATTCTGTTACACTGTTTTTTACATGGGGAAATTTTGGCTATTTCCCTTCTTGATAGTTTTGGGATGTTCTATATATGTGGAAGTGTGTCATGAAATTAAGGAATCACCAGAAAACTGATTTGAATTCTGTATTTAAAAATGAAATGACCTTGGGTTGACTTAAAATCAAACTAACTTTTGCTTATCAGGGTGAAGAATACTTTATTGCAGGAGTTATTTCAAGACAGCCTAATTTAAAATAATCGAACTGTTATGCTTCAGCTTGCTTACTCTTTGTTATTTTAAGCCATTTGTATATAAAATGTATTGTGCGGCCTGTAAATAAAATACATGAAAACTTGAAGTCTTTCATTGTTTTCCCTCTCTGGTTGTCAAATGGCATTTCAAAAGAGCGTTGGGTTAAACTGAGGTGTTTTTTCAGTATCCAAACGAATATAATTTTCAGTGTGCTAAAATTCTGCAAGTTACTAAAAAAATATTTACTGCTCCAGTACTTTTTCAAAGGAAAACGGCAGTGACTGGCAGTACGAGTGCTTGTTGCTAGAGCGGGGCTCCTGGTTACTGCAGGAGCCACGGTGCAGCGTAGCATACCGGTGAGCACTGATGGCGCAGCAAAAGCAGGCGGCCTGCCTGGGCGCAGTCGGGGGAACCAGGCACCTCCAGCGGTGAGAAGATGCTGCTGTTCCCAGCGCCGGTTGCGTGAGCTTTTTAGGACGGTGGGCTATGTATGACGTGACGTTTTTTTCTTAGCACTGTCCAAGCAGAGGTGCAGTTAATATTCCCCCGCCACGGTCTCTTTGATGAAGAGGATGGTGCGTGCGTTAGAAGTAATGGGGAATCAAACCCAAAAGAGCCAGGTATTTTCGGTGTCTGGCTACGTGCATATACTGCTGGTGAAGCACTGTAAATCGAGCGTGGCTTCAGCAACTGCGCTTTGAATGCCTGCGGCTTCTCCGCTTTTTTCCTACTGGTTTAGCTAATCTAATGAAAACGTTTCCATCTTTCAATAAATGCTGTACTTCCATCCAAAAATAAGCCACTTGCCATATCTTCAGGACTCTTAAACTCCAGGTCGGACAGACTGCTGCTGTCATCGCTTCAATAACTTGCCATTGATAAAGTCAGCAGATGGGCGGTGAAGGGGCAATAGGAAGGTACGCGGGCCAGCACCGGTTACGTAGGTGTCCTGTGACACTGGGCTGGCAAAATGCGTAGCTGTAGCCCAAAGCGTCTTCTCGCTTTGGAGACAATATTTGGGCAGCAGCCACAATGAAAGCCTGGATTTTTTTTCTGATGACCAATTCAGGCTGTATTACGTGGGATGCTGACTTGCACATAGCAGATCAGACAGATGCGTGAAACAATTTCCAGTTGTCTGCTCCATTTTTCTCATGAAAGCTGCTGTCGCGACTAGTAACGTGGCTTGAAGTTGGCTCTGGTTTACGTTGGGGTATGAACCCGTAATGGTTTGAGAACAGTGCTGCATCCCGTTCATTCAGTGGTCAGTGCCACACGGCCACCAAGCTGTGCAGAAGGATAGCAGTAATAATTCCGGTGGGATCTGCACGTGAATCGGCGTCCTCAGCTGCAAATAAAACAGCATCAGGTGAAAGAGGGAGAGATGCAAATAACTGCAGTACGACAGCCTGCATCAACACAGAGCAAGGAAGCAAACCATTTCATGTCACAGCCATGAATTATTGCCTGTTAGCTTTGAAAGAACCATGCAATTTGGCAGAAACTTCTGTTAAATTAGCTGAACCGGGATTAGGTTGCTTCTATTTTTAAGGAATGCCTGTAAACTCTGACAGGCTATCCGGATGAAGGGGATTACAGCCACCGAACTCCCCCATCGCGTGGAAGAAAATGCAAGTCTGAGCTCTTGGCAGCGACAACAAACAAGGGAAGAGAGAGACCTTCGTTTGACAAATGAGGGGAACTCTTTCTTTTCCCAGTCAACTGCGTTGGCTTCCATGGAGCTTGAGGGTTTTGATTTTAAAGCCACTTGCTCGTTATGGCTGCTTATTTTGGGCTTTTTTTATTGCCAGTGGAGAAAGCTCGCAGTCAGTGTGATTTAACTCAGGAGGAACTCTTGAGCCTGAGCCTATGGTGATGTTTTCTTTTTCTTCAGGTATAGCAGCCCTTGCTAATAGGCAATACTCGGATTGCTTTTCCACAGCATGGCTTCGATTCCGCTTCAACAATTCCTCTGTGGGTACTTTGGACCGACTATTGATAGGGCAAGTTCTCATAATGTGATGAATGCGTCTTTAATAGGACTTCTTGCAAAGAGGCTTTGTGAAGATTTTTTTTCAGCATTAGAAAAATACAGCGTAGAAGAGACATAACTAGGTAGAAAAGGGAATACTTGAGTGTAAGCTTTACAGAAGCCAGCCTGGGAGCTTCTGGTACTCGCAAGCAGGTCTGACAGCTGTGTGCTGCCCTTAAGGTAACTTGGGGGGATTTATTGGTTTCTGCGGTTAGTATTTGACTTGTGCAGACGTCTGTCTCTGCTATGCTCTCTCCTACATGCTAGGGTACGGTAACAGTTGCTAGAGGACATAGTTGGAAGCGAGTGTTTAACGTGCAGGTCTAGCACAGAAAGGTGCCTTTTTTTCTTTCCTCCTGCAAGTTCTTTTCAGACCTGTTTTACAAATGTGTAAAATATGTTAGCAGGTTCTGACGTGGGGGGAAAAAAACACTATTTCTCCTGCCTTTCACATGTTTTCTGAGGATCTTGGTGTTGCCCGGGTGGCAGCGGTAGGGAAGTACTAACATCTCCTTGAAGGAGAACAGCGTGCCCTGCCGTGGGGGCCTCTCTCAGCATCAGTGCCACAAGAGCCGACGCTGTTTTTCCTCATTGTTCCGTGTTAGGATCGCCCTGAACAAGGAATGGGCTGTACAGAGAGCTGGACAGAAGCCTGACTTAGGAGGGGATTTTCCCTGACCAAGGAGCGAGGGAGTGATCATTACTTATGTGTCCAGCAAGGGTGCTTTTACCTTCATTCTCCTCCATCCTCACTGATTGCAAAAAGGATCTATGGGAGTGGTTTCAAAGCAGGACCTCGTTTGGGGGGTGGGGGGGTGGGTTGGTTGGTTGGTTGTTTTTTCCTTACCGGTATTATCCTTCAGGGAGCTTTTGGATGTTAGAAACCACCATGAGACTTCCCCATGTCTGCTGAACTACTGAGTGTTGCTCCTCCTGGACTCCATGGCACACCGCATCCGCTTTCTTCAGCAGCGCGCTCTCGTGTGGGCAAGATGTAGGGCAACTTTCAGGGGCCGGGACAGGATGTTTCCCTCATCTCTTTTTCTCAAAGCTGAACTCCAGTAGCTCATGTTACAACTTCCAACCTCAAAGACTAGTGGCAGGAAAATGCCTCTTACACAGGTCTTATTTTTTTTGTTTAAGGAGGAGACAAGAATTCACACGCTGCAGACTTCACTGACACAGCTGTCTCCTGGGCTGCTTCTCCAGATTAAGAAGAACAATGCCTCAGCCAAAAAAATGCCATTGGTTTCAATAAATCACTAGAATTTAAATCACCAGAATGGCCCAGCCCTGTGGTATGGTCTCCCGCTGCACTACATCTGCTCGTCCAAGCCTAATTCCTTTCTGTTTCACTAAGATAAGTGGGTAGCTGTGTTGATACTCTAGAAATACTCCAGGCTTTTTTTCCCTAGCTATTGTTTCAAATTCTTTGATGTACCAGGATAGGGGGAAGAAAGCGTATACAACAGGCCATAGAGCCGTACACAAGCTCTCTCCTTTGATGCATTCCCCGACGAAGATCTCATGGAGCGAGAACGGAAGAAGCAACCAACCTCACTTGTCTGGCTGAACTCGGCTTTGTGGGGCAACGTGCTCGCTGGCGGGATCCGCTTTTATTTCTAGCTGGGGAACGTATGTTGTACTTAACACTGAAAAGCTCGGAGTATCTTTCAGGTAAAATGTGAGGGAAGCATCTTCCACAATTGTGAAACCAAAGATTCTCCATGCTCTTACCTGAAGAAGGCCAGAATCATTTACCAGCATTTTTTCTATGCGTTTTTCACTGCAACCCCCTTCAGGCTCTACACAGACAAAGCACCATGTCTGGGACCTCATCCAACGACAGTCTCTTTTCTTTTTTTCCACCTTTCTTGCCAAACTGAGCCCTAACCTGCTTTAAAAATTTCTCCTTGTAGGGAGAATAAATCTTGTATTTCAATGTGAGAAAATCAGTAGATGAGAACTTGAAACAAACTGGAAACGGGGTTTTCCTGGGCTACAAAACGTTGTCTTCACGTTTCCATTAGCAGTGCTGCTTCTACCTCGCCACGGGAAGGGCAAGCTGAGGGTACAGAACACCTCTGTGCTCCCTGCCATCCCCGGTAACTCACTCTCTCCAGGCGGTGCCTGCTGCGGGCTGTGACCTAGCAGTGCACATTATGGGGCGCATAAATGCTGTTAAGTCTCTCTAGTGTTTTTTGGGGGGGACGGACACCCAACCGTAAAATGACAAAACCCAACCAGAGCACAACGGTTTGGTTCATCTCCCCACACTTTGCCCCTGCGGCTGTGCATGGCAGCCCTGCTCTCGGCAGCACGACGCTGCGGCTGCTGCCTCCTCCGTGCTCTTCTGGCTCACGGTTCATGCAGGGCTGGTGATGTTTGCACCCCTCCGAGGAGGTCGGAGGGGCAGGGTATGGCAAGGAGGCGATGCTCTGCTGCGGCAGGGGCCTGAAAGTGCTCAGAGACGTGGTGGCACTGGGGTGTCCTGCGGCCTTGCAAAGAAGTTGGTTTTGATCCGAGCTTCCTTCATGGAGCATCTGGAGTGTTCGGATCCAAGTCCCGGGCGTGCATCCATTCGCTCCCAGTCGGAAGCATCGTTTGCCTCCTGGAACAGTTGACATAGTGTCACTGGTTCGATGACGAGCTCATTTTCAGCACCCTGCTGGTCATCTGGGGTGTGTAACTACACAGCATCCACCGGCGTATATCATTCTTCACCCCTTCCTTAAGAAGGGAATACTTGCCTCTCATCAGCGCAGTTGGTAAACACACCACCTCCCTTCTTGTCACGTTTCCTTGGAGGCGAGGGGGGTTAGAAAAACGCTGTTATTTTTCATATGGGAATCTGGGAGAAAAGGGGCTTGTCTGAGGTCACATAGGATGTCTACAGCGAAGTAAGGAGCTGAATACGGGTGTCTCTTGTTTGTTTTGCCTGGGTTACAGCAGCGAGTGCAGAGGTGAGCACGCAGACGGTCCAGGTTTTGTAATGCCGCACCAATATTTGTCTCTAAATTGTAAGCTCCAAGACAAGGTAAACTGGCGGTCCTCTGCTCTGAAAAATCGGAGGAAGCTCCAAAATGCTTTTCCAATGATATTGCTGTTCTCATGGAATGATGTTTAGACTATAGTGTAAAAAACACCCCAAATATTGCTGTGTAACATCTTTAAAGCCAGCGTTACCGATGCTACCTTTTGTATGTTGCTTTTACTAGTCCTTCTGGAAAAATGGGTTTTGGATGCTCCAGCATTTGCTATTCCCCAGTTCCCTCCACCGGGCCAATGGGCGTTGAGTGTTTCCAAAATACAAGATAGAGCGCTAAGGCTTAGGTTAGACGAGGTTGTTTCTCGTTCTCTCCCGGACAAGTTGCTTAGCCTCTTTGTGCCTTGTTGCTTGTCCATAAAATACAAATAAATAGTTGTACCCTATCCCTCAGGACCAACGTCAGAATAAAAGCAATGCCCGAGTTTCTCAAAAATGCTGGTAAGCGCTAAAGATCATTAGAAAAATGCTGAACTTCTTCCTTCACTTAACAACTTTCTGATCCGCGCCCCTGCAAAGCAACGTACGATTGGGAGATCAGGACCTCTGCTTTGCAGCTGCCCCAATGGCAAAAAATACGACAGAGGAGCAGGCCTGCCCCTGCCTTCCTGTGCTCAAGTTTAAAATGAAAACACATCCCCGTCCTGGGAAACAAAGGATGCTGTGCGCAGCGCGCAAAACCAGCAGCCAGAGTTACCCGTGTGCGGTCCGGTAACCTTCCCCACCCCACAAATACTCTGGAAAACTCCTGCCACCTCCGGGCTGGAGTCCTTGCCCTCAAGACAAGGAAGGCAGTGGGCTATCTGACTGCGCAGGCACCCGCCTGCTTTCTACCCTGCTACGGCAGAACAAAGATTAATTGTGACCCTTTATTTGGTCACATAATACCTTTTTTGTGAAAACTGTTCATTGTGGGGGAAAAAAATACACCAAGAACTACAGAAGACATGGAAAACGAACAGAAATCTATTAACGATGTATATGAGAAGTGGGGTAGTAAATAATAGTTAAAAACTTATCTGCAGATGGTCTGGTGATTCCACATCAGGAAAGTGTTACTCTAAACCTGGCAGACTTTATTAGAAGCTACGTACATTTTTCTCCCCAGATTGCTTCTCGTTACAGCTTGCAGATCCTGCTCTGAGACTTCCGAGCAAGCGCATACAATTATGCAAGATAGTGAAAGAAGACATGCAGGTAGTAGTAATAACTTTTATTTGCAAACTGTACTTGCAATTACAAAATTGCCTTTTGGGAACAATGACAAAAAACCCAAATCCCACAGAATTTTGCGGACCTGTTCTATCAGAAATTCAACCCTACTTCAGCTCCTAGGATCAGATAAACCGGAGATGGCCTTCTCTTTCCACTGATCTCCTGGGAGGCTCCAGTTTGGTTTTGGGGGGTTTTTGTTTGTTTGTTTGTGGATTTTTGCTTTAAGTACAACATTTAAGTCTTAACTGCTAAGAGTGCAAATTCTTTACTGACATCCAGGGGAACCTTCTGCGTGCGTTATTGACGCGCCTGTCGTTGTTGCTACCTTGCAGCCTCTCGACTCTTCTTCTTCACTTCTCAACTCCTGTATTAAGGTTTCAGCGTTACGGAGTTTTGTATTCTAAAAACTATTACGTTATGTCCTTCATTATGGGAAGCAGTAAATCAAAGCATCGCTTTCCATCTGAAATCCAGTGCTTTCTGGGTTTATTTAAAATGTAGATACATGGCTAGATACAGTGTGATGAAAATAAGGTGCTCTTGACTTTGCAGAAGGGATGAATGTGAAATGCAGAAAGGATACGCTAACATGAAGTCTGTGACAGGAAATTAACTCTCTCTCATTATTTTAGTATGCTCAGAGTGTGGGCACACAGGTATGCAATTTATAGGAAATCATAATTCATACAATTCATGTAAATATGGATTCGTATGCATGAAACTTATATGTAAAAATAAAAAGGAGCCATACCTTGTCACAGTATGTAGTTTGTAGGCTGGTAAGTAAATAAATGATTCTTTTCCGTTACTTTTTTGAAGCGACATTTGTATAAAAGCATCTGTTATTCTCTTTGAAGTGATGAATGAAAAAAATTTTGGAGTGCGAAAAAGTCAACATTTTAAAGAAAACGTAATTTTCACTGAAATCTTTTTGTGAAACTGGCATGACTACCTAAACAGTCTTCTTTTCTTGAATATGTATTTCCATCAAGTTCTAAAAACGTCTGATTACTTGAGATACAGTCCCAATATGAGGCATCCTCCTGCCTTGGTTAAAATATGTTTCTGTCTAAATATTTCATCCGTATGACATGTTTGTGGTGGCAAGAGCAGAAGGGAAGTAACCAGCATCCAACAGAATTAAATATAGTCACTGCAGTCCGCAACAAAATAGGAAAGTTGGTAGCTTAAATATTAGGTGAGATCAATTGCCGCTCTAGAATTGGGAAGAAAAATGTAATGGGAACGAGAAGGATCAGTTATATTGACTAATTAAAAATTCAAATTTCTAAAACCTTCTCCTGACAACAGAAGAGGCTGCAGATGACAGGAAAAGGTCGGGATTTCATACGCGGAACAGAAAGAACACCAAATGCAGATGCTTCACTGACACTCAATTTGAGGGAATCTATTTCTAGTTCTGTTTTAAGGGCGATCGATATTCAAAACAGCTTCTGCTGTAGGAAAAGGGGATAACTGACCAACTTTCTACACAACGCAGAGACAACAATTTGACAAGAATAAATCAACATGAACAACATACAAGCGTGTGCTTTGCTGCACAGAGACTGTTTAATAGGAGGCCGGCTCGACCTCTCTCCCAACAGAGCATCATTTGGTTGCATGACCCTTTGACAAGTTGTGTAACTCCATGGGAGGATTTCACAGGATGGGCGAGAAAACGCATCAACAGCAGCATTATTGAATTCGTAAGCACATAAACAGACCCAACAAATTGGATTAGATTTTTTTATCAGTAGGATTTTTGTAAAGTGGGTGCTCCAAAACGTGCCGGGGAAGCTGGCAGCTCCTACTGTTCTTCAGAGCAGTTCTAAAACTGTTCGTAGGAGGGAATGAAAAAGCTGCTCAAGTTGACATTAAACGCTCTGTAGTTAGTCAGAAAAAGCAAGAAATCAGGTCTGTAGCACTTGTATTACACACCCTGTGTTTTGCGAAGCATCATCTACACCATGCAATATATTGCGTATAGTTGGAATATCAAATTCAGCACTTCCACAGCTTGACCACTACTAGCCACGCATTAACATTTTTAGGCTTGATTTTCTGTAGCTTTTTAAAACCAAGATCCATGAAACGACTCGTAATTATTATGGTGACAGTTTTATGCTCTAGAAAGAGATTATGCCACTTAAAGCTCCTGCCCAAAACAAATCCCCAACCAAAAAAACTTCAAGACCTGAAACCTCAACTCTGGAAGTGAGTTTGTGGATTACTTTTCTGTTCTGAAGCACAGAGAGGTCATTACAACACATTTTAGAACACTGTGGCGTTTTGCTTTCTGCGTCATTGACCTGAAAAGCTGAACCACGTTTGTCACCAGGAGACAAGTGAGCAGGTGCTTTGCCAGATTAGGCATCGATCTGCTCGAGGGTAGGAAGGCTCTGCAGAGGGACCTGGACAGGCTGGATCGATGGGCCCAGGCCAACTGTATGAGATTCAACAAGGCCAAGTGCCGGGTCCTGCATTTCGGCCACAACAACCCCATGCAGCGCTACAGGCTTGGGGAAGAGTGGCTGGAAAGCTGCCTGTCGGAAAAGGACCTGGGGGTGCTGGTTGACAGCCGGCTGAACATGAGCCGGCAGTGTGCCCAGGTGGCCAAGAAGGCCAATGGCATCCTGGCCTGTATCAGAAACAGTGAGTGTGGCCAGCAGGAGTAGGGAAGTGATCGTGCCCCTGTACTCGGCACTGGTGAGGCCGCACCTCGAATACTGTGTTCAGTTTTGGGCCCCTCACTACAAGAAGCACGTTGAGGTGCTGGAGCGTGTCCAGAGAAGGGCAACGAGGCTGGTGACGGGTCTGGAGAACAAGTCTGATGAGGAGCGGCTGAGGGAACTGGGGTTGTTTAGCCTGGAGAAGAGGAGGCTGAGGGGAGACCTTATCGCTCTCTACAGCTACCTGAAAGGAGGTTGTAGCGAGGTGGGTGTCGGTCTCTTTTCCCAAGTAACAAGCGATAGGACAAGAGGAAATGGCCTCAAGTTGCACCAGGGGAGGTTTAGATTGGATGTAAGGAAAAATTTCTTTAGTGAAAGAGTGGTGAAACATTGGACCAGGCTGCCCAGGGAAGTGGTTGAGTCCCCATCCCTGGAGGTATTTAAAAGATATGTATAGATGTGGTGCTTAGGGACATGGTTTAGTGGACATGGTGGTGTTGGGTCGACGGTTGGACTCGATGATCTTAGAGGTCTTTTCCAACCTCAATGATTCTATGATTCTATGATCTATCGGTTATGAAGATACTGGTCAGTAAAAAAAAAAAAAAAAAAAAAAAGCCTCATTAAATTAACGGCTAGTAGAGCTAAAGACTGGTTTACTCCGTGATAATTGCTTGAGAATCTTCCACTGGAAGGGGCTACGCTTTTGATTACAGCATAAATCATTTCCATATGCAGTGAAATTCAATAGTACGAGTATCCCTCTCTATTTCCTAGGAGACTGTGACCTCCGCTGCTGTAGTGTTGTGCACGAAAACTTAGACTGTTGTCTTAGTTTGAAATTGTTCCTGCTGTCATTGCAGGTTTTAAGTCAGATAAAGGATGAAATCCAACCCCCTGTTAACTTCAGCAGGGATTTCTATTTAATTCTCCAGTGGCAGAATTTCCCTTTTGAATAGAATTTTGCTTTTTTTTGTTTTGTTTTGATAAAACTACCTTCCATTTTTAAAAAATTATGTATAATTTGGTGTACTTATTTTGGCCACAGAAGACTTGAAATGCAGCTCTCCCGGAGAGCTGTGAACCACACAAATGTGTGGATTATTGAAGAAATCGCGGATATTCTCAATTGTTCCAAGTCCTTGCATGCTAACGACGTAAGAAGTGGATTTCTTTTGTTAAAAGAGCAATGTCTGTGAGTCTATTTGTATTCTTTACAGCAAATTTGAAAGGTGCTCAGGAAAATGAAAGTGGGTTTGCAGACTTACATCAGGATCTGGAACATTTAATGAACAGTTATAGCACAGAGAGAGATGCTCACAGAATTAAACAGCTACCATTTGTCGTTAGTATGTGTCGGAAAGCACGGCTGCCTTTCCGCTGGCAACCCTCCTCCCAGGAAGGCGATGCATTTGAAACTTGCTCTGAAAATTTTATTGATTAATCAGCTTTAGGGAATGCAATAGGGAGTGCAGAAAACACTGGGTTCTCTTCTGCCACTAAATAGTAATAAGGCTTAACCAAGACACCTTCTCTTGCTTTTCTTTAATTCTCCCATTTGTAAAATGATTGAGTAATAGTGTTATCCTCTCTAAAGGCTGATGTGATACTTAACGAAATGTGATTAACGCATTGGTTTAACTTTATATTAAAAGCAACGTTTACATCTGTAAGGCGAGTTTCTGTTTAGAGGGATATAGGGATTAAAGCTATTTCTAGAACTGTGCATTATTGTTCTCCTCTTTGCACAGATCTTTCACGCTAGCCTGTCTGGAGTAACAGGGAGGCAAAATAATGAGAGATGAGCCCTGATTTCTAAATCAGATGTAAAGGGGTTGTTTGCACCTCTGAACAGAAACACAAGAGGTGGAGAGTTGTAGACTTCCACTGAAATACCACGCTTTGCCTTGAAATCAGACGACTTTTTTTTTTTTTCAGGTAGCAACTCTAGTTTAATGGTCTTCATACCGTAGAAGTTTATTGCACTTCACAATTTCCCTTACAAACTTAGCTCATTTAGGTATACAAAAGTTGGACAATTTTGCTCATTTTTTTTTATAAGAGAAGCAAATTGGGTTTGGTACGATTTTCTAAAAGAACGGGTTGTACCATCAGCTTCAAAGAAGGATTATACAAACTCGTAGTCAATAGGTCCATAAGAGTATCAACAAAGACTAGACAGACGAATATGCCCCAGCATCCCTCACCTGACTGCGGACGCTGGGGAGCATGAAGGGCCAGCAGAAAGCGGTCCCTGGCCCCCCCATGGGATGCTTTTTATTCTTACGAATTTAAAAGAAGGACGGACAAAGTGACAGCGAGCAGATGTCTGTGTTCACATGACTCCAGGACAGTCCCCTCTGGAGAGGAGCGGAAATTCCAAGAAAAAGCTGTGAATTGTTTTAACTCTTTCTGCCTGGGAGACGACAAATGCAAATGCTGCTTTTCAAAGCCTAAATGTAACGAAGGCACTAAAGGTGTGGTAGCTAACGGTTAAAACTTAGGAGGGTTAGTATGTGGAGCGTTATGATGTTTGTGTTTGGGGTATTCCAGTTGTTTTTATTTTAGGTGCTATTCGAACTATTGAACTAAGAGATGAGGGGACAGAGAGGAACACTGAGCACGTACCCTAACATTTTAATGCAGTGAGATGTAAGATCGCACATAAAAAAGATCAATGAAGTTGGCCACGTTTATAAGACACAAGAAGTTGGAATGAGATGACAGTGAAAAGGAGTGCTACCTTCCAGTGTGATGCTGAACATAAGGGCTAATATGATACATAAGCAGAGGAATATTCATCAATAGGACTTCAGTATATAATTTTAATGATTTTAAAGTAAACCATTACTTTAACACTTATTAGAAAAGCTTCGGAAAACAGACAGAGAAACAATCCAGTCCTAGAAAAAAGGTCCTAATGTGACTTTAATGGCTGTAATTAATTGTTGCAGAGAATGTTCAAATGTTATTTGATCACCTACCTTGAATAGCAATTTGATACGTGACTCTTCAATACAACATAAAAATGTAAAATGTAATCCATTGACAGACGCTGATGTTAGAGAAAGCCAGCCTTAGATAGAAAGCAGCTTTTTAAGCGACAGCGGTTAGGCTTGGGATCAACTTCAATTGACAGATGCTGGCATATGTGCCATCTGAAATATTTAAATATTGGGTATCTATGTTCTGGTTTAAATGAAGTTGTTGGTTTGAAGTGGGACTTGCCAGGTGAGATTTAGACCTAACATTGTGCAGGATATCGGGATAAATACTTCTTTCCAGCACTGACGGATGGACAGTGAGATTTGGGATTTGACGAAATCTATGTACAATTAGGAAAAAACCCATTTCAACTACTGCTTTAGTTTATGGAATCCACATTTTACTGAAAAGGTCTGTATCCCACACCTCTTACAAACTAGCATCACTGAAGCTATTCATTTCACCCACTCTTTGGGACTCTCTAGATTTTGCTCGGAACTTTAAAAACTACTTTTCTTTACCTCTTTGAAAGAGGCTTACAATTTGGAATTAGTAAAAAGAAATAATAAAATAAAATTAAAAAAATCCAGCAGGACAATGATAATGAAGCAGGAGTCTGAAAAGAATTTGCAGGAAGAAAAAAGGAGGAAGATGCAGACAGGTTACAGATGGGGGGACCTTTGCAGATTCCCTTTGCAATTGATGTTGCAACAGCAATAGTATTACTGCTAGGGAGGTTACTGACAGCTTCTGTCCCGAGAATTGTTGTTGGAAAAGCTCCCTTGAGTTAGCTTTCTTGTTTCAGACATCAGGAAGCTTAGTTTGAAACACATTTTAAACTATCCAAGTTCTAACTTGTTGGATTTGAAAGCACTTGCAATATCCGCTTTGTCAGGAGAACTAGGGGAATAGTGGTAGTCAGTTCAGGATGGAAAAATCTTCTTGCGATACAGATGATAGCTCTGAGGAAGATAATTTATGGACGGCTTAAGTCACAAAAGAGTGGAAAAGTTTTAAGAGAGAAATATCTGGTTCAAATGGAATGTCAGCCAAAGAAAGAATATGGACTAGTCGGTGGAAAGGGAGTCCAGAGCAAAGGCAAGACTTGGCCACAAAGAATGTTGTGGAGCCTGTGAAGAAACAGGATGAAGAAATGAAAGCAGGTCTTAGTGTCTTTCTTGGGCTTTCTGCTCTTTCGTGTCACTTATGGGGAGACCTGTAACGCGTTCTGGACTCCTGCCCATGTTCTGTGCTGATGCTTTGTGATACTGCAAACAACTGAAAAAGGCTCATGCTGAACTTCAAGGGAACCGGTGTGCTTTTGAAGGTGTAGATCCTTTCACTAGAGAGTCTCCGTGCCAGGAGGTGCCGGGGGGGGGGAGTCTGCTTTACTGATGATCCTCCCCAGGCCCGTAAGTAACACTGAGAATTGGATTATTTGTTTCGGGATGCTTACATAGCAACAGACTACTCACTGGTAAAGGCATATACTTTGATTAGATGTGTTTCTGCTGTTTTTCTCTCTCATACATCAATACAGTTAGAATGAAACCAGAAGCTTGCTTTTTCCTTCTGCTCATTGGAAAGGTTACAAGACTGAGAAGAGTTGCTCCGTAGCAGATCTTCTGGCTGTTTAAAAGCTTCTGACGTAGAATTTAGTACTGAAGTAACTGGGGCTGAACTGAAGCTGAACTATCTTTTTTAACTGACGGTAAACGATTAAATATACTGAATAGGAAAGGTCCCTATGCACACAGACTTTTTTTTGCTGCTCATAAATCTCACTTCTCTCTGAAACTCACATCTGCTTTCTTGTCATTCATGGATTGAAAAACAGTACTATGGTCTGTGGCTGCTGAAGGGAGAGTACCTGATTTTATGCTTTCATGAGGTAGTTTTCCTCCTTCCAAGTTGGTGTGCTATCAACAAGGATATGCTGAGTGGAAATAATGAGTATTTAAGAGATGGATGTATTGGGAAGCTACCAGGAAGAACTGGGATCAAGATGACGCTGCCTTCCCACACCCTTTTCTGTTGTCTTCTCAGAGTGACTTTGCCCATCTTTGCTATGTTTAACACAGATTTGAGCACCGCTTGTCTGCATGTTCAGAAGAGGACTTTTTCTTAATCGAGAGAGAAAAGGGCGGCCTCTACGGTAGGGGCACGTCTGCCTTGTACAGTTCTCACTGCACATCTGACAACAAAGTACACCACCCAATCAACGCAGGCTCATTTAGAGGAGTCGGGGGGATTTGTGTGCACTTTACTTGTTGACGCAGTTCCATCATCTCCAGCAACGTAAACCAACAGGACCTTTAGAGGACTGGGTATGTTGGGTGGTTGAGTGGCACTGATTCCACCAAACCCTCCAGCAGACAATTGTTGGTAGCAGAGCCCTGAAGGGCCTATTCCAATGGAAGGGGCAGGAAAGGCAGGCTTACTTCCACGGAAAACCTATGCAGAAAAGCCTTAACGTATAGCTGGTGTACAGAAGTTCGGAGGAGAAAAAAAAAATAAGAGGGGGGAAAAAGAGACAACAGAAGACTCACCAGAGAGGAAAAATTATGGTAAGACTATGTAAGTTATCTTCTCTGGATGGAGTTGGGGGGGGTGTGTGTGTGTGTAAAAAAAACCAACCCGGTTTTGGTAGGTCTCTTTGAACTGTCTGCCTGAAATATAAAGTGCACAAAGCCTCGCAGATATGTTTATTAATGTATTAGAATCTACTATTTTCAAGCTGCAAGAAGATAAATGACATTTAGTTCATGAAAAGAGAGTTCTATCACCTGCTTACTGGGGCGACCTAATGGCAGAGAGAAATTAAACCGAGCTATTACCAGCTGTGTATTCACAAAGTATAGACGATAACTATTTCTTCCTCACCTCACAGTGGTGAGGATGATGATAGGCTACAGGAGAGTCAATGTATAAAACATCCAGCGATTATTCGGAGAGGAAATTAAACGCTGTCAGAAAAATGCAACCAGATGCAACAGATACCCTGAAAACAGGGATTTAAAGGTTCCTTACGCAAGCTTTCTACACACTTGGAACTTTATTTTAGAAGCTATTCTAAGTACAGGAACACCGCCGGTAGTGTAAGCTGTCTTAAGTTTCAACAGGGATGCAATTTGGCAGTTCATTCATTTGAAAACAGTTATAGCAGTTTCTCAACCTGTTGTCCACGGTGCACATACTGCTTTCTTAACATCTGGAAATGAACAACCAAATCATTTTCCTTGGTGTAATTTAATTGCCATAGCAACCAGGAGGCTATTAAAAATTTACAGACAAGGGAAACAGCTTTAGGAAAGTGGGATGGCAAGTAATCAATAGATGGACCCTTGGTGCCTTCTTACAGTTACCAACCCAAGTCGTACACTTGGACCATTTTCAGGTGTTAATTCTCCCTTTCACCTTTTTGACAATCTCCAAGATTTTCAAATGCAAAGTTTTATCTTAGCTTAAAAAAAAAACACTGATGAAGTGAGACTCGTGCAAAGATGCTAGAGTTATGCAAAGATGCTAGACTTCTCAGACAAGTGGTGAAGATATTCTCTTCTGTAAACTCAACAGTAGGAATAGTAACATGTTCATTCCCTACATCTGTTAAGGGAATACAGCTCAAAGCCTTATTTTACATTAACCTAAAAATCTTCATTAAGCCACAGGAGGTAGTGGTTTGATTTTAAAAGTGCTGTGCAACTACTATTTACAATCCAATTACTGTTGATACTACTCCCCAGTTGGCAATCAGTGGTTTTTAGAACTTATGTTTGCTCCGTTATTTGTGGTGTATGATGCTGTGTAGTCATCCACAGAAGTTGTCAATTAGCTTGATTCGTCTTCCCTTGTTTCAGCATTAGCTTGTGTGACACTTGAAAAGGGAATGATTTGCATCAGCATGAAAGAAGTTTTGTTCTTCTATTTATTAGTATTTATACTAATAGTTGCATCAACAGCATGTTCAGCAGTTTGAACTCTTCAGGAATTTCCTCATGCAAACGACGACGATTTAAACCCAAAGCAAACACTTGTTGACTCTACGCTAACAGCTTTTAACTATCTTGACTACACAGCAATTAGATTGTGGCAAAATACATATGGATACCAGAAGGTTTAAGTGTATTTTAACACAGCATCAAGCAGCATGATTACTGCTGCCCGTAAAAGTAGGGTAGTACACGCAGATTTTTGGGGCAGTCCATTTTAGAATAATTGTGTTAAAAATTTCAGCTTGACATGATGTCAAATTCTTTGCCTCCTAGGATGCTGTCACTAATGAATAAATTAAAGAACAATTTAAATTCTCTTATCCTTGACCCCCAATAACACAGTGGCTCACCGTAGGCTTAGAAAATGAAAAATCCCTTGAGGTGTGTTTATGTGTGTGTGGGAGGGAAGAGGTCTTACTTGTTTTGTCCTTGTTAAAATCCCATTCTACCTGCAATCTGGAAAATGGGCTAATACAGGTTACACTGAATTGCAATGATGTCCCTACTCGTGTAGTCCATCGGGCACCTCAACTGCAAAACTCTGACCCAGCATGCCTGAGTAAACTGCGTCGGCCGGTTCTGGAAAATGTAAGTTCTTTCAAGTAAGAAAGGAAGGAGCCTCGGGTTCTTTTGAACTATACTATGCAACCGCCACCACTACTTGAATGAAGACTGACATTTGAATGAAATTCATTAAATTTACTGTCTTTTGTAAGGAAAAAAACAGTATCAATTTAATACATCCTTCACAATCCTGTTGCTGTTACCCGGAAAAAATGAATACTCACAATTAAGCCATTTTGGGAATTAATTTTAATATTAATATTTGAAAATTACTTCCCTGGTAGAACTTGAAGGTATAACTTTTTTACTGCCAAAAAAATACTGACGTTTGAAATCAAAATGCAGGAATACTTTACTCTAAAAATTTAAGAAAGACACGCTAATCTAGTGTCAAAAGCTTTCCACATCCAATAAATAGTACAGCCTAGAGTTTTGTGAAATTGAGTATGTCCAATATTCTATGTAAAACAGACTTTTCATTTTTGTCAGAGAACAGGCCAAATGGTGATTTGATGGCTTTGACTGAAGTTCATGTCACGGGAAGCCCTGAAGTTACTGGTAACAAGTCAGTGCTTCTCCAGAAGAAAAATAAGAACAAGACAGGTCTCTCGGTTTGTGAGGCTGTGTAAGAATTTGAGGCTGCGTAAGAATTCTTCTTTTGTGTGTAAGGTAATTTTTGAGAAATACCTTTTTCTGTCTTATTAGGGAGTGGGATGGTATTTTTTCAGCTCTTTGTTAAAAACCCATTCTACCTGCAATCTGGAAACAGGCTGATGCAAGTTATGCTGAATTGTAATGATGTCCCTACTCATGTAGTCCATCTTGCGCTGCGCAGACCATAGTTTCCAGCTCAGCATCTCAAATGCTTAATTTTTTTGCTTAATTTTTGTCCTGTTAAAGAGGGACAGAGAAGCTCTTATTTTAATAGCAGTAGTGTCAGCAGTATTAAAAACTTCACTCTGAAACTGTACTGATATGACCCCTTTTAGCCACAGAGGTTACTTTCTTGTATACAAATGTTTACATTTATAGTTCAGAAAAGGAACGTGCAGCAGCCACTGATCAGTGAACAAAGGGCAGTGGAATTCACCTGTGATTTTACTGCAGAAGAAGAGACTGTGCAACAGTTTTAGGAGTTTAACTACAAATTAGAATTTATAATGCTGGTAAAATTTTAAATCCAGGATGTGCACTAAGCAAACCACTTTAAAATCAGTTTAAAATGCTGCAACCCACATACAGCTGGTGAAACAAAATGGATGACTATTTGGCTCAAAACACCTCCCGGGCCCCACTGCACTGGAATGACATGAAACTAGGGGTAACCTCTAGGAGAGGAAGGGTAGTCGATGACCATGTTCTGGCACCAAGCACCTGCCCAACTGTTTCTAGCCCAGTAGTCAAACATTTCCTAGTGTCATCAAGGAAGTAATGAGGATGAGATAAAGCTCTTTTAGCCAGATCTAAAATGCTTTACAGGGAAGGCCTAGAATTGAGGTCTAACACTCAAGAGCTAGTAATTTTGTAAAGGTAAATTCAGAAGTCCAGGTTGAGAAAGCGTTCTTAAACTCTAAGTCAGCAAAGCACACATTTTAGTGAAAATGGCAGAACATTAAACTGCTTCAATTTGTGCCTAGTGAGACATTTAGATGAAAAGTTACTGTAGGCAAAAAATTTGACTGTGAACTAATGCTGGAACTATACTACTGTTAAGCATTAACACAACTTGGTGATTTCTTTCCTTTCCTGTGGTGCAAGAAGTTGTCTGAGCCATCTCAAATGATAAAAAAGTTTATCTAGTTACCTATGTCAATTGGTAGCTTCTGAAAGCCTGAGACATGAAAATTGTTACACGATTCTTCACCAATCAGCACAGGCAATCCTCCCTTTTCTCCCCTAGTACAAGGAAGACGGGAGGAAGGTAGTGCCAAGATTTGGGGAAAGGAGAACAGAGTCTTTACTCCTGAGAATTTAGGAAAATGTTGTACAAACAAGTTTCATTCATCGCGAGACAGTCTTGGCTCATGTATAAAAGCACATGTATGAATTTGAATTCAGAGCAATTGCTAAACAGAGCAGTTTATTGCAGAATTGGTAAAAAGCACTGACAGACAAATGGATGATACAATTTTCAGACTGTAATGTTACTTACGTATCTTGGTTGCATGAGTAAATCCTCTGACATCAGTGAGATTACTCAAAAACACAACTTGAAACCCAAACAGGCTATAAAAACTTTTCTTTAGAAGGGAGTTGAACAGCTGCTTGTAGACTTTCCATATAATGCATGTTTCAAATGTTCCCCCTCAGATGTCTAACACATTATGTAAAAGTGAAGAGCATATAAACAACCTGACTGCAAAAGTAGTTACCCACTCTGTTGACCAGAAGCATTTCCCCTGTAAAGCGTTCCCAGTTTTGACATTAGAAAAATACTACGTCCGAATATCTTATTGCTAATTCTAAAGAGAAGTAGCTTGATAAGAATTTTTAAAATCCTGTTTTAATTGAAATTTTAACATTCTAAATTGTTTTACAATTTCAATGTAAAATAGCGTGTCCAAAGTGCCAGAGAAGAATGAATATTCTGTATTATAAAGTCACAGCGAAAACCCAAACCTGAACTATCTTTGAAGTATTACAGTACACAACTTGGGGTAACTCCCCACCCGGTGTGTTGCCACGTTACACAGAATTGTACTCGGCTGACCTAAGTTATCTTACTGTGATATTAGCACAATGTAGTAGCAATGCAGTTCGCTGTTAAACATAGTAGCGAACAGCAACAAATGAAATTAAGTTTTTCTAGAAAAGTTAGTCATGAGTTATACAACTCCTTTACAACAACCAAATGGAAAGTCAGACAGACTTGATGCACAAACACAATACAAACAAAACAGAATGGAAAAGAAGTACATCAGTCCAAACTTCTGAAAAAGGAGCTAAATGACTTACCTTAAAGCCTAAGTCTGCTGAAGAAAGAACAATGCCCGTATTCTTACAGAATGTGTTCATTACAGAAGAATCCCTTCATTAACAAGACACAGAAACTATTTTGTTTCATGGGCTCATGAAGAAAGGATGTATTTGTGATGTACTTTTTATCATTAAATGCTATTTCCAGAGCCATACTGTTACTATGAAGTGGCTTCATTAACAAATGAGGAAGTGATATATCCTGTCTCCATTAGAAACACGTGGGGAAAAAGAATGTTTGCCATATGGGAAGAAGGAGAAAAATCAGTGAGAAAGTAAGTGCTTAAGCCTCCTGGATATCATAGCAAAAAAGGCAAAGCTTAAATTGGCTTTAAGTACATTGTATTTATAGTTCTGAACACGTGTTCATGCATTTTACAGCTATTCAACAACGACATTTTAAAATTTTACTGTAATTGCAGAATTTCTCCTAGAAGCCAGAAAGGTGAATCATTTTTAAGTTTTTGGTGCAGTATGATGAGGTTAGTAAGCTTAATACATCTACATTTTAATTCCTTGCCGACTCTTGACCAAATTATTGGAGTCTTTAGCAGTATGATGTACTTATAATTCTTGGGTCATATCCTGAAGTGCACTGGAGCAGCAGCTTAACAGATGGCATTGTGGAAGGCCTGTATTGATTAAACAACGCTTCAAGATTATTTCCTCAATTCTCCTTCTGGAACAATTACCTTCGTTGATGTCTGACACCCGGTTCCAGGAGTTAACAGTTATTACCAGAGGAGGCTGGCTTTGATCCCTGGGTCAACTGCAAAGCCAAAGTGGAAAAATGCATCTTTGCAATGTGCAAGGGCAGCTGATATTGGCTACCGTATAAGCAGTCCCACCTCTAACAGTCTCTCTTCTGTCATGAATCTTTTTCCTTTCCTTTCTCCTTTCCAAACCCAGTTTCTTCTCATGTCTAACCGGGAACGCGTCATAGCTTTTGTCTCTTAAATAACATTGTATCTGTTTCCCCAAGATCACCAAATATTGCAAAAAGTAAACTGCACTGAATTACAAAGGAAATAGTAACAAAAAAGATGACTCCGTTAAGCACCCTGTAACTTTTCTGTGAGCTTTACAGCACCTGACAAGGTTAAAAAAAAGGAAAGAAAATTTTATACTTCACTTTTCACAATGACATTGATTTATAAATTCTAAAGACTATCTACAACTTGTCAAGTCATCTCAGTTTTGCTGGTACGGGTTACAGATGATGGTACTGATAGCTGCCATTTAAGGCTCAGTTTTGATTCTGTGATGAAGATTTAACCATTCTCGATATCAAGCAGGCATTATGTTCTCAGTTCTCTAAGCAGCCTTTTTGGATAGAGTACTAAAACAATAAGGTCAATTGGGGGAAGACACAAATGACAAACTTTAGATGACGGTCATAAAAGTGCAAGAGACTCAGCTGGCACATTTCAACATGTTAACCCCCCTTCCAGTTTGAAGCTGTTCCTTAATGTGGTATTAAGCTAAGACATTTTATGCTGAAACAGATAAAGTATATAGGACTATTCTACCTCAGCAAAAGACAAGTTACTAAGAACAGTCTAATGTGATTCTCTGTGCTTTTCTACCTAACCATGCTTCAGGACTACAAAAAAATGTTTTCTGTGAAGTATGTAAGAAGCTTAAAACAAAACATATGTTTTGAAAACTGAACTAATGCTTTTATTTATTTTTAACTAAGTTTTCACCCTCCACCTACTGCTTAAAAGCCAAGATCAACAAACAAATAACAGTATGTTCAACAAAAATTTAGGTATCTACTGCAGGCTTAACATGGCATGTTAAGAGCATGCCTACAGCTGTAACTATTTCTTATTTATTCTAGATTACAATATTGACTACTGTATTTAAGAATGGATCTTCCACATATAGACAAGCTCTGAAAAAAACTCACTGTTTTCCTCTTCAGTATAAAAATATAGCATGCATGCACACAAAACAAGACTTCTCTAGGCAAAGATGCCTGCCATAGGTTAAAACAATTTAAAAAAATTTGAAAAATCTTTACAGATAAAAAAAAAAAGATGCTATGCATGTACTAATGTCAACTGTATAACAAACTTTCATTCATTCTATGCTATTCTAATAGGTGGATCCAGAAAGTATATCTGCACTTAATCTTGATGTTTTATGTGTCCCTTAGACTTAAATTGCCACTGAACAGACTTGTTACTATAATCCAGAAATGTCTAATTTTGTTCCAAGTAAGATTTTTTTTTTTTAAATACAAAACCAAATGATTACAGAATTATGTTTATGACTCAAGAGCTGATTCAACAAATTAAACTTTCCAAAGACAATACATTTGCTTCCTGAGATGGCTAAAAGTCACGTTTCATGTTACACTACAATTAACAAAAAATACTGTGCACAAATCAGAGGTTAACTACAGCATACAAGCACATTTACAGAAGTCACCTAATTTCACTAGTACTATTTGTGTTAATGTGTACACCTTAACAAAAGTCCTAAAATAATCTTTATACATTACAAAACAAGGATTTACAAAACTTTATTTTATTTCCAAGTTACTTCATTCTAAAAATGTTGAAACATAAAAAAATACCATTTACTAAAGGAGTTTACAATAAAAGGCTAAACCTGGCATGGAAGAGGTAAATATATGGAAACCTGTTTTAACAGTCACAAATCAGTCGCTGGTGATTAAAGAACACTTTGTTCTTCAAAGCTGGTAGGCACTTCCACGTAGCCAGAAATGTAAGTTTTCCTACCACTCCTTTTCCCTCCCATACATAAAAATATCCAATGCAATAAAAAAAAAAGTAGGATAAAAGGGTGGACATGTGATCAAATAAAAGCATTATCTAAGGTCTTGATTATTGTTCATCTTGTGTAAGTATAAAGATTTTGTCCCAAAGTTTTCCTGACAAGATGGAGTTATTTGGCCTTTAAAAGTGTTAGCTGAAATACCTCCCTTTTTTACCAGTATATGTTGTTTGCTCACTGCTGTATTGTTGGTTTATGTCTGTAACAGAAACTGGCTCTAGGCCAGCCCATGGGTCCTCAAGCATTGAAGGTCTGTAATAGTTTTCCACATCATTAGACACTCTTTTCTCTCTGCCATGCGCTGTACCAAATGGAGTAGATGTCCTGGGTGATCCCTTTGGAAGAAAACCATCAGGTAAAGAAACATTTAATAGACTAATTCAAACTAAAAAAAAAAAAAAAAAAAAAAAGTTTCCTTCTAATGTAGCAGAGCTTTGAAGCTTATTATTAATGATAATTACTACTCCTCACCTGCATCTTCCTCAGAAAATACTAACTTTATTATACTTTTAATTATGACTGATGATTTACCAGGATAAGGAAAAAAAACCCAGTCTTCTCCAAAATACTTGTTTACGTCACTCTGGCACAGAACTACAGAAAAGCTCCTCATGCTATTTTTCATAAGCTGCCTAAGTCAACAACATGTCTAACTCAAAAGCTGAACAACAAAACAGGGAGTTAGAGGCTGAGGAAGAGTTGATAATGTTTACAAGAGCAGAAGTCAGACATTAAGTAGTTATAGGTGGAACACAGCACTGTATAAAGCAAACAGCTACAAATGACCTGAAGAACTTACTGGGAAAAACACCCTGTTTTAACCAAACTAGTGTTCTGTGAAATTTGAGAACAGATGACTTGCTTTGATATACAATCTGGATGGTAGTCAGTGATTAAGCAGATACTGCATAAAAGAAAAACCTTTTGCATGGGGCTTTTGATATTTGATTTTTTTTTTTGAAGATCAAGGACCACCACAATTGCTTCTACAAACCTGCTACAGGTCTGCAACTTAGAGAGCTATGACATAAAGGAAATCGCTATAACCTTTTTCTCCTGTTAGCATCACCCATTGTTCTTTTCCTCAGATTCACTTTCCCAAAAAGTGACATTTTGTCTAAAGCTGTATTTGTTTAAATTCACTTGTTTTAACCAAAGTTGAACAACCTATACTACAGATACACAATAGTTAGTTTCCAAACATACCTGTTGCATTCTGTATGATTAGAAGAACAGGATTCCTTGAGGCTGATTATCAGCTTCTGACTTTGTAAAGGAGGGTAAAAGCACTGATTAAGGGTTGCTTCCCCCCTGCCTCACCCTGACTTTTTGGACCAGCACTGATGGTATTTGAATTTGACTAATAAGCCCTATTAGTAAATAGATCATATGAAACAATTTCTGGGTAAAACCGAGAAATGGTGCCATATAGCAAAGGCTCCTGTGCTTAGCCAGAAGAACAGATTCCACTGAAAACTGCTTAGTCTTGAACCTATTTCTGAAAGTGTGCTGCAGCAGGAGCCTGCTTGTGTGGTCCCAGTAAGTACTTTTCTAAACTCCTAAAGCTTGATGATAATAGACACATAACCAGATGTGGGAACATCCATGTCTTACTTACGGGGCACTTGTTTCTAATGATTCATCGTAGTACAATTAGGCTATGTAGATAAGATGATGATCTCAAAATTGAAAAATTACTAAAAGGTAGAGAATTACTTTACTGTATCAAAACCATGAGGGTAAGGTCACAGAATCACCTCAGAATACATCTAACAACTTTCTAAGGGACAAGAAGTTTCCTAGAGCAAGTCAACATGCACTAGCAAAAGTGACATTTATGTTAAGCACTCACATTTAGTAGTAAAGCAATAGTACAGTGCATTCTATCTTCAAAATAAAAAAAAATTACCTCTTTAAAACACCGTGTTTAATGGAGACCCTGTAACTTTGACAGTGTAAAACAGTTTGAGTGTGGAGTTTATTTACTGTTACGTCTAATCCGCAGCACTCAAAAGCAAGCTGAACTGACATAATGATCTGCAGTATCCAGTGACAGAACAAAATAATTCAATGGTAAGACTCTTTTGGATGGATTTATTTTATAATATTAAATTTCACTACAGTATAATGCAGGCCATCAATAACACTGACATTTTTGCACGTTTGAAATCTAGGAAATGTGTTATTACCTAATACATGATTGATGGCCTTCAGCAAGTGTTAAATTTAAGCATGTAGATATTAATTTTTTAAAATTTAGAATACTAGTCGTTATATGCTTTTTTCCCCCCTTTGTATTTTCTTTAGGAAAAAAAAATCAAAACGTGATTATTCATATTATAGCCCTGTAGAAAAGGAAAATAGCCCTACCTGTGCAAGTGAAACCATTCTGTGCAAGAAAAACTGTTTGGTGCCAAAGATACCTTAAAAAAATATATATATATTTTACAATCACTGGTGCCGACAGCCTTTTCTCACTGAACTTTCCTTAAAGAAACAGACGTTCTATTCTCAATACTTTTTTTCCAGATAACAAATCTCTCTCCGCAGTTGGAAAAAACCCATCTTTTGGTGCTGTTCATTAACATGTTACTGAATGGGGTAATACTGCCTTGAAAATGGGAACAGTCACTCCCTTTGTCAGCTTTCTTCACCTCATGTAATTTTAGCTGCTGGCAGATGCACAGAAACACAGAAATCATGATTATACCATTTCACAAGATTTTTTTTTTTTTACTTTCTGTAATAATTTTCAACCCATCACCACTAACTAGCTACTGCTACTAGCTAGTTCACTAACTCCTGTTGAGTGTAGAAAGGGAAACACTACCACTAAGTAAAATCTAAGAGGAGATATTCAAGAGATACAACAAACGTGTTCATAGAATTTAAAGCAGATGCATCTCTCTGGAAAAAACTGAAAGCTCTGTAAAGCATTGGCCACATAAAGGTTAAGTCAGCCATTTCGGAAAAATCAAGCTTACTATGTTTTTCTTTAAGTTTTCTGTTCATCTCAAAACATGAAAGTCTGCAAGCACAAAATGAGCACAGAATACTAATAACATGTCATGAATAGAACACTAAATATAAACTGTTGTTTTGATTTCCTGATGAGATTTTAAAGGGTCACTTAAGATTTTAATCTCAAAGGTGACAGTAGCAAAACAGGCAAAACAACCCATGTGTACACATGTAAAAGTACACACATACACATTACCTTAGTCCTAGGCAAAGCTACAGACATACGATGTCTTTCTAGTCTTAGAAAGCACCACTATCAGGTCAATGCTCCTAAACTACTCACAAGGTCTGAAGAAGGAAAGGGGAGAAGGGAAAATGTTGTGACAATCTGTGACTGGATTCAAACTCGTACCTTCTTTATGTCAGGTTTCTTACTTAAGCCCAAGGATGGAGCCTATGAGGCTGTTCCTGCCCACGGGTCCTGACATGAAACAGTTCTGACTAACGCTAGAGGCAAAAGGATTCCTGCATATTCTTCTGCTCAGTTAATTTAAGGCAGGCTTTTAAAAAACACTTAATTGAATATCCAAAGAGTGATCTTCTGAAGGGAAATGTCTAGGCATCGGTGACATAAACCATCCCTCCAGAATCTGCAGCAGAAACCCCACATCCTTTGCCTTTTCAACAGGTACAGAGGTTAAGCAATCTGTAGGCTTCCACACTGGGAGAGCCTTTGCTGTTGTGTTAAAGAAAATGTATAAAGTTCATAATGATCCCCTTCCACCAACTATGAGATTCCTGTAAAATAGTTATCTGCATCGTTAAAAAGTAACCAAAGACTGTTTTTGAATGGAAACGTGACTATCCAGTGCAGGCACATTAAGACTTTACTAATCTCTATTAAGATTTGACTTCCTTATTACACTTCAATCCTTAAAGTGTCAGTAAAAGCACCTGAAAATTTTATCATTGTTTGTACTGCATGTGTCATTTGTTACACTTTTAAGGTTTCTCTAATATTGCATAAAGCCAGCTATGTACATCAAGTTGGTATCATCTCAAGAACTGTCATCCCTATCTGCATTGCCAGTCACATGCCCCAACTAAACCATCTGACAAAAGCATAACTCACAGAACCTGTTGTTGATAGCTCTCAGAAAAACTACTTTATATAAACTAAAGCTTTCAGTGCAACGCAAAGACTTTAAAATGATACTATTATCCCAACAAATGCTCTCATTTCTGCTTAAAGGAGCCTCAGCTTAATTCTCTTTAATAAAGCACTTCTTTTCTCGACTCACGTCCCAGAAAGCTGTGTGTGGATAGGGCAGCTTCCATGTTGTAAGACAACACAGGCAAAGTAAAAGCACACAGCACTTCACTGCTGTGTTAAAGAAAACTGATCAAAGGGACGTACATACAAAGCAAAGAGGTGTTTGCTGCAGTTTTGGGCGGTGCTTAATTTTGTCTCTACCTTCACACGCCAGAGTATGAAAAGGAAGACATCTACGCTCTTTTAAGTCCTTGTGTCTTCACAACAGGCCTCAGCCAGGCCTGGGGCCCTCTTTCCTCTCCTGATCACGCAGCTGCCTGAGCTGGGGTCTCTCCATCCTCTCTACTGGGGGGAAGACAGATGTTGCCCAGCGTGGTGCAAGTCTCGCTCTCCCCTGAAAATCGTGGTGGAGGAGATGGATGCTGCGCCTTGTCACAAGCCCTCGGCGTGCTCTCCCCTGCGGGCTGAGGGCCCCGCTTAGCAGCAGCAGCTCCCTCCCTCCCGCCCCCGCCCCGCTGTGCGGAGGCGCAGGCCTGTCTCCCTTACCGCCCTGCCCCATACCTGGTAGTGCCTCTGGAAGCCCCCGGGCGAGCGCTTGTGCTGCTGCGGGTGCACGGGAGCTCCAGCCGGGGATTTGCCGCCGTAGGGAGCCGGGTACCGGGGGCTGACGCTCTGCGGCCTGCGCGGGGTCTGCCCCCCCGGAGACGGGCTCCCAAACCGCCCGCCGCCGCCGCCGTGGAAACTGGGGCCTCGGGGCGAGTGGCCGCTGCCGTAAGGCCCAGGCCGGCGGCCGTAGGGCGGCGTGTGATGGGGGCTCCCGTAGCCCCGCGGGGAGGGTGGCACGGGGCCTCCGCCGGAGGGAGGGCTCCGGAAGCCGCCGCCCGGGTACGGAGGCGTCGGGGGGCGGAAGCTCTGCCGGTACATGGTCCGGGCCGGCGAGGCGATGGCGGAGAGGAATAAAACCTGCGCAACGGCGTCCCCCAGCAGGCGCCTCGGCGGGGCGGCGCCGCTTCTGTTTTTTTTCTCTTCCCCCCTTTCCTCGCCAGGCGGCCGGAACGTTCCGGGCGCAAAAGGTTCCGGTCAGGGGAAGGCGAAGCGAGGGACACCCGGCTGGCAACGGCCGCCCCGCGCGCCCGGGGCCGCGCCCCGCCCCCGCGGCCTCCAGCCCGCCCCGGCTGACAGGGCGCGGGGAGCCGGCGGCGGGCGGGCCCTGGCCGGGGTGGGCTCGGCCTGCGCCAGGAGCGGAGCGCTTCTACCGGTCAGGCGCGGCTTCACCGCGGGCCTGCCCCGGGGGCGGCTCCGACCTTCGCGGACGCGTTTCCTCCCGGTGTCCGGAGAGCGGGTCCCCGCGGCGGCCGTCCATCCCGCTTGGAACTGGGGGACGGGGGGGGAGGAAGAGGGGGTGGCCGGCTCGTCAGCCTTAAACAGCGGTTTGTCACGCTGACCCTGAGGAATTTTGTGCATTTTCAAGCTGAAGAGGAATGATCTGAAGTAAGAGAGTCTTAGAAGATGTGTAGCAGCTACGCCTGTGAACTCAAATTATAAGGCACAGTGATAAACCCTGGTGTTTGTGAACTCCGTGTAGTTGTAAGTGAATGCCCACGGTGCCACAGTTGATAAAAATCAACAAAATCAACCGTTGTAAAGCAAAGCAAGTATTTGCCTCACATTTCATGGCGCTTCAGATATGCCTCTTTGTACTCCTTTCTTGTGTTGTCCTTTAATATATGAACCTGCAAATACTACATACATTATAGCAGCCCCAATTGAAAACACGTACAATGACATATTTAAAGAGTACTTTAATGGAAAGGTTTTTTTTAAATCAGTTTGAACTGTCAGCAATTCTTCAGTAGAGTGGTAGTTCAGGCAATGAGACCTATACACACAAACTCATGGGAAAATGCTCTCTTGGAGGAGGACCTCAGACTTAGCAACATAAACCCAATTTAACAATGTTATTTATTAGCATTCCTGCTCTGTTCTCAGCTATGTTAATGCAAATCCTCAACAGCTCGGTAAAAAATAGTAAAGATGGGGTTTTTTGTTTAGATTTCCATCAGTGCGACAAAGCACTACTCAGTTTTAAGACACTGCAACATATGAAAGTTAAAAAGGGCTTTCAGAGCAGCAGCGAACAAAAGCTAGCCAGTAAAATAAGCAGAATGTTTCTATGCTTTGTACAGCAGTCTTGCTTTTCTTTGGCTTTAAACGGTTGGTTTTTTGATTTTTTTTTTTTTAATGGCGATAAGTAACTTTATATTCTCAGTGAACTCAGCTCTCCACTATGTTTTACAGTCTCCCTGGGAAAAATGGGGCAATATCCTTGCAATTCTAAAATGGAAAGAGACTAAACCTGCTTACTTAAAGCTTTTGCTAATCCTTTACTATTTTATCTTCTCTAGAAGACCAATTTTCTATTATTGTTATGCACACAAGGAATGCCATGTCTACACAAGACAGTTTATCAGCGTACGTATCAATTTGTTTGATCGGTCTTATGCCAGAAAAGGACAGCTTCATTTAATTTAAGCCCTTTTCACACCAAACAAATTAGAAATACGTATTGTTACACGCATGTTGAGTTATACTGGGATGGTTTTGCTGATGAATTTCTTCTTGTTGACAAATCCTAATTGCTTCTAGGATTTTAACCATCCGTGTCATACTTTTCATTACACGTAGCATGTCCGGTCAACAAACCCGCCACGTGGAAGGTGTTTTCTTATGTTCTTCCTCAGCATTCGGGCCGTCTGACGCGCAACACTTCTTAAGCCTGTGCTGTTCGTAATAGCTCATTTTCAAGCAGTCGGAAGTTTCAGCTATTCTTGAGATGCAGCTGTCGTCTTATCCTCACAGCGTATTTCTCATAAATAAATGCTGAAGCTCTGTGCAGGCTTTTTTATCCTGTTACAGAGCAAGACGCGGTGTTCCTAGAGGAAGCCTTCCACCCTGCCCTAACACAAACTCAAAATAGCCTGGAAGTACTTAGCTCGAGGAAGAATTGCTTGAAGGTCAGTTCGAGCTAACCCTTCCATAGCTATATACAACTGAAGATGTAGCTCACAGCGTAAGTCGTATTGCACCTTCAGCGAAGCCAAACGGAGATAAAGGGCCTACCTCGTGCTAGCGAGAGGACTGAATGGCGGCCAGGACAAGTGCCTGCCTCGTAAGTGCGGAAAACCGTTGTGGGGGTATTTTACTTTTATTCCATCTGGGCAATGTTGTACGTGGCAGTCTGTACACTGAACTGGAAGTACAAGCCTCTAGCCATCAGCCATTTGGTTTGTCCAGGAATTAGATGTCGCAGCAAAAAAACCCCTTAGTCTATTTTGTATAAATACTGAGGTTTTTACACAGGAACTGGAATTACTGCCGCAACAACTGCAAGACACCTCCCTGTTCTATCAAGTCCAGCCACCTGCGTCCTGCACACTACGAAAAACAGAGGAGGCACCTTTTTAACCGGGACTACTTTATAGGAGAGACGATCCGTCCCGCCGCCGCGGAGGAAGGAACACGACAGCTGACAGCAGCCCCAGAACTCGCGGCGGGAAAAGCCAGGGACCGGGACCGGGACCGGGACCGGGACGGCGCCGCCGGGGAGGCCACGCCCCGCGCCTGCGCGCCGCCCCAACCCGGGAACAATTTAACGCTCCACCTGGTAGCGGGAGAAGGAAAGGGGCGGTGGCGAGCGGCGCTTGCGCGCTGTGGTGAAACGCGCACCTTTTCGCGGCGCTTGCTGAGGCGCTCGGCGTTGCTTCGAGCGGCGGGCGACGGCGCGCTAAGATGCTGCGCGCCGGGCTGGGAAGAAGAAGCTGCTGTTGCGGCGGCGGGCTGTGGAGGAGCCCGTGCCCCGCAGCTGCCGGCGGCAGCGCCTCGCCGCGCTGCCTCAGAGCCCTGAGCGCCGCCTCCGCCTCGCCTAGCAACGGCGGCGGGGCGCGGAGCGGAGGTGCTTCCCCGGCAGGTAGCCGTGCCGTGCCGTGCCGCGCCCTCCTCCTCAGCATCCCCTTCCATCCCTCGCCTCGTTGGGCCTCTCTGCCCGTCAGATGCCGCCGGGGCCCTGAGGCGGTGCCACACGCGCGCGAGCGGCTCGGGCAGGGGTGGGAGCCGTCTCGCTGGGGGGGGGGGCGGGCGGGACGTTAAACACCTGAGGGAGGCTTCTGCCGCCGCCCCCTCGCAGCACTGCGGTTGCCCCGTGGCCTCCTGTGAGGAGGAGAACGGGGCTGCACCGTCCCGGCAGCCAGGGGCTGAGCTCGCTACCAGCCCTGCCGTCCCCCTTCCCCGGCACCGCCGGGCCTGTGGCTCCTGGGCGGGATCGTGGGGCGGTGGGGGGGTGGCGAACGGGGTCGCTTGTGCAGTCTTGGTCAGCTGCCCTGCTCCCTGCTGGGCTGCGGGGTTTTGCTGAGCGTAAGGGCGACTGGACTTTGCACAGCGGCTGCGCCGCGCTGCTGGTAGCTCTGGTTCGCGTGTGGCAGGGCGCGGGTCAGCGCTCTGGGCAGCTGCGGCTAACGGGGGGGCGGGGGGAAGTGCCTGCTTGTCCAATTCTAGGCCTGATTTCTCAAAGGTTACGAAACTAACTTCATACAGTTATCTGTTTGTTTGTTTTTAATGAAGAAACATAAAACCAAGCTGCAACAAAGCCATTTCCCTCTCGCTTTCAGATTTCTCTGTTATTTAATAACATTAAAAAATACTAACAATTGCATCGATTGCATTAGAATTGGAAGAAGTTTGGAGTTCTGTTTCCCAGGATGAACACACCGAGCGCCTTCCCAGTTGGAGTGTACCTATTGATAGTGAATTAATCCACCGTAGTGATGGACTTGATAATAACTTGTTGCATGTATAAATTAAAAAATATTGATTGTGCAATCAAAGTAGAGACAATAGACTTAAGGAGTGATGTCCTCTGGAACTGATGTAATTGGAATGGAATCTACTTATTTACTGTTAATTTGCATTGGTACAAAAATATTAAATGTACTAATCAACTCTCTTCTCAGTGCCTTCTTCTGCCACAAGTATAAAGGAAAGCTTTTTTGGGAATGTGACATGAAAATTAATTTCTGTTCTGTAGAACGATCTCTCCTTTGGTTGCTTACTGATATTGTTACGTTAGACCAACCTTGGGACAACCTATTGAGCTTAACTAAAGAGTTTAAATCGTATTGAGAGTGAGTGGATCTATTTATTCTTCATCAAAGTTATTTGTAAAAGATGCATATGACTGTCTAATTTACAGTAAATTCAAGCATCATGGGAATAAAGAGTTTACAAATAGGATGTAGTTAGAGCTGGGAGAGTGGGTTTTTCTTTCAATCATCAAGTTACTGGAATAATTAAAAGCAAAAATACAAGAGAAAAATGTGAGTTCGCATTTTAGAGAATTTAGACTACTGAGCCAGAATTCCAACAAAAAACTCTGTGGGAAAAGTAACTCTGGGTATGTGCCTGACAGGAAGCTAGCGAGGAGAAGGTGGGGGGGGGAACCCAAACCAGCCCCAAACAGGAGATGCTTCTGGTCAATGCTGATCAGTTCTCATCTCTTCTGTTTGTGGTGTGGTTTTGTTCGGTTTTGTTCCTGCAATAAGGGGTTGGTAGCACTTGGGTACTCAGGATCAGTGTACCAGAACTGCTGTTTCTCTGATGGTCAAAAGGCTTTCTGTGGTAATTGTTTCAACAAATTAGTGTCTTGCTGGAATGCAAATCTAGGTCCTATATGTTTTCTTTTGTGAATATCTGTGCTCTTCTATTTTGAAGAGACTAACAGGTCTATTTTTTTCTCAGATTTTCAAAAGCAACCTTTTGATCTTTCTTGCATTTCTTCATCATTGTGGACATCAGTGTTATTTAGTGGCATCAAAAAAAAATCACAATGGTCTGTTTGTCTCTGAAACAACAATTGTACTCTCCTGTTCTGTTCCAACTATAGAATAGTCCTAATCCCTGAATGGAGAGTTAGATGTTACCATAATGTGAGTGATATGGTAATTAGTAAGGATTCATCAGTCTTAATTATGCATAAATGCATGTTTACAGGCTAATCTTAACACTCTATAGGCTTCTTTGAGAAATATCTTTATGGATTCCTGCAACTCAGCCACAGGTAGAGAACCTGTTGGTTCTGAAAAGTTGCTGCTGTTCTGGTAGTGTATCTGTGAGAAACGCAAGTAATGCTAAATGCTGGCTCAGGAGGAGAATAAGTGAGCCATTGAGTAAGAGAGCGCAGCTTTAAAAGGTGTGGAAAGAATAGAGGAAGATGGACCCTTTTGTTAACTAAATTTTTTTTTTTTTTTTTTTAGGGAGCTGCGCTCTTCAGTAAAGCTGTTGTTTACATATGTTCTGTAAACAGAGAGTAATGCCATTGTGAAGCCAACGATGCACTCAGTTCCTTAACAGACAAGCATATGCTTAAGTGCTTGCTCAGCTAGAGCCGACTTGATAAAATCGAGGTTATGCTGAAGGATCTGCGGTGTTTACCTGGCACTAGCGCAAGTGTTTTCCAACACCTGGAACTTTCACTGAGGTGTGCAGCATTGAAGAGAGGTGGCAGCCTGAGTTTTCATAAAGGCTTCGAAATGTGCAAAATACATAGTCACTCCTAGATAAGCACGTTTTCAACATGCTGCTTGGTCTGCATATTGTATTAAAAACCAAAACCCGTTAAACTCAAATCCCCCAAATCCCTCTGGAGTAATTGGTAATTGAGGAAAATGTCTTGAAGATGAAGAATGGGATGCAAGTGTTCTCACTGGGAGCAGTACAGTGAATGAAAACATTTTAGTAGAAGCCTTGAATTCCCAATGCTGCTTCATATCTCTGTAGCTTTTTTATTACATATCTCTCTATATCCATCTCCTTCTTACTGTATATGCAGTAAGGTAGGAGGGAGAGTTATGGGGGTAACTGAAGGGTGGCTCAGGTCTGATGGAGGGAGTGTAAAGCAGGTGACACAGGCATTCACTGCTGCATGACTCAGGAGACGCCCCACACTGCCCTGCATGCTTTGAGGGACTGTGGTTCTTTTCTCCTTACTGTTCTGTAAAGAAGTCTCTGCTTGAATTAATTTTTTTTTTTTGTTTTTTTTTTTTTCCCATGTTTTACATCTTTCTCTTACCTGGACAAACACCAAAAAGAGATGCTTACCACAAGTTAGTGTTGTGTAATTTTTGTGGTGTTATTGGCCAGGTGCTTTTTTTTTTTAAATTAATTTTGTGGTATGAGACCACCTTCCAAATAATAATGAAATTACCATCCACATGGGGTGGTGAAGTTTTTTGCATTCCCAGCCTGCAATTAAAGACACTGAGTTAGCAGAAGATAACCCAAGGTCACCCAAGAGATAGCTGGCAAACCTGTGGTCTAGACTATGAGATTGCTTGTTCTGTCTGTGACACTTACTGCCACTGCTGTTGTTTCTTAGAGCTAGTCAGGTTGGAAGGGCTGAGGGACGGAGGAAAGCATTGTGATTTCCTAGTAGTTATCTTGCATGTGCGACTGCTATTGAAAGTTAAAGCTAGAATGAGTATTTCCTTGGTTCATATATTCTGTCTTCAGTTTTGTAACCTCTTTTTGAAATGCAGATATTCTTTCTTTTTGTGATGCAAGTGCATAGGTCTACACAGGTCAAAACACTTTGTGAGGATGCTGTGCTTCATATTGGTCTGCTACCCATTAGTTTTAGCTTGTGTCATTCTGATGTTGCTTGCTATGCTTTTATTTGCTCTTTCTTCAGATTAGTCTTTAAAAGCTATATGAGTGTTTGTGGAAGGCACATATAAAAATATCTCTAAAAAGTAGCTTTATTGTAGAATTGCTAGGTGTTTAGAACAGGTTCTGCAACGTTAACCATAAGGTTTTCCAACTTTGAAAGGCTTTACTAATGTAATATACTCCTAATAACCTACCTGTGCGGAAAGCTTTATTATCCTTTATTTGGGGAGGGAGTTGAGGGAGGATGATGGGAGAGTGTCATAAAAACAGTGTTTCAGACTACCAATGAGAAACATATCTTACAAAAAAAGATTCGAGAGTAAGTTACTGTTTTCTGTTTCTTGTCAGGTGCTACTAATGTAAAGCCATTGGATGGTGTGAAAATTCTTGATTTAACAAGGTTTGTGTTTTGTCTGTAATTTGGAACAGTCTGTCTAGATGCAAATATTCTGATAGGAAAAACTAAGAAAACAACCTCTTTTTAATATTACAGGGTGCTTGCAGGGCCCTTTGCCACAATGAATTTAGGAGATCTAGGGGCTGAAGTTATCAAAGTGGAAAGACCAGGTAAGATTTTTATATATCTATTTTAGATATAATAAGAATGTGGGGTAGTTTAGCAAATAGTTGTTTATGTATTTTAAGTAATACATGACTGAGAATGCAAGATTGAAAACTTTTGAAAATATTTAGAAAGACAATAGTATGTTTATTTGGTGATGGTGCGTTTTTGGTGACAGTGTGTGTATGGTATTGTGCTAAGAAATAATTTTGTAGCTATTTATATTTTTTTGAGCCAGCAGTTTTCAAGTTCTGGCAAAATTTTTACATCCTTGTACTATTTCTGGCATGGTAGAGAACTAGTTATTAGTAGGTTTGCTTATACATGTATGATCTGTTTGCTTTAAGCTTAACACTGTGCTCCATGTATGTGTGTTTTGATCAGAAGTAGTCTATGTCTATATTTAGGAAAGAGTGTGAGAAGGTTGAAGCTGTACGGTCAGGTAGCTTTTCCAGATATTAATGTACAAAACAGTACTGAGTCATCACTTACTAAAGTGCTTTATTCCATCACTCAAAACTAAATTGATTTTATTTGAATTGTTTGGACTTTGCTTGGATTTTAAATTGGGCTTGTGAATGCTTAGGTGTATGGTGGTTTTTTGTAATGTGGTGAGAGGGTTAAAACAGAGTTTTAAGTGTAGTGTTTGACATACAAAATTTGACAAACATACAACTCCTTCCAGCAATAAGAATTATGGAAAAGGCTTTTTTTCCCATTTGGGAATTCAGAATCTTCAGCTCAGTTCTCTCTGAGCTAAAATGTCTTAGATAATTTTAAACAGGAATACATCTTACTACTCAGGATTAGAATACTGATAAAATGACAGGCACTTTAATTTTGGAAACAGAAACTCCACCTTCTATTTTCATTTTTATTATTACAAGGAAGAAAGGTAATATCAGCATTTAAAATATGTATGTTGTTTGTTAGCACTGCTTTTGTGTAATACTATACAGATCTAGTCGGGTTGGCAAGCATTTTGACTGGTAAAGTATAAGGTGACTTAGCATACTAAATCAACTTTCTCCTGAGAATAATGTTAATATTCCAGTACAGTTTCAGGTTGTTAATTAAAAATTACCTTGTCAGAGAAATCTTTCTTTGGAATCGTGCAAAATGAACACAAGTTATTTTCTGCATGAGGTAGTTGTACCTTTACAGTCCAGGATCTGATATTCCTGTATAGGTGGAGATGGGAGTTCATTGGAAAAGGGAGATTTCTGAATTTGCATGAAAATCTTCATGCTAGTGCTGAAAGTGTCTGAGGTTAACGAGCTTTGAGTGTGTGTTTTCGATGCAGAATCTTGTGTAGCTCCTTCTGAGTCTGATTTGACTCTGGGTAATTAGCTTCATAAATAGATTTTTGTGTGTGTGTGTGTGCACATGTATTTTAGCTTAACGCAATGGTTTTCTTTTTCCACTCAGCATATGCCTTTATTCAAAGCGTTGTTGAGGATTGGGTAATGGTAAAAAATGCTTCATTCTTATGGAATAGCTACACTTTTTAGTTCGTAGGACCATACAAGAAGAATAACAAATTGCATGGCATTAGGTTCTTTTTTAGAAATATTCCCTGCATTTGGCTTTCAGTTTTATGCATCATTACGCATTTGAGGCATATAATTATGCAATAGCAGCTGCACATTATGTCATGTATTTTTTCCTTCATTAAGTTTCCATGTTTTAAGTTTCTCTTTTTTGGTATTATTAGTTTTGAAAAGAGCTGGTGAAGCTAATTATGCACTCGAGATAGCAAAACATATTATATTCCCTGTATTTTATTTTAAATGGGAAATACTGAATGTTTGAACATTTAACAAAACATTGAATGTCTAACAAAAGTTTTGTCACATCAACCTATGGGTTATCTTTAATCACTCACCACTGTTTCAAACATTTTCACTTTTGTGACAGGGCAGAAGCTGCAGCAATTTTGTTCTATCAGATGAGACTGACAGTGGTATTATTCCAAGTATCTAGGTAGTAGGAATGGAGCAATGTCAGCGATTAAGTATGAAGTAACCGTTTTGGAGATTTGCATTCCAGCTCTTAGAATTTTGTTTTGTGATTGAAGGAGAAGGGCAGCCTGAGAATGCTGAATTTCAAACATTTTAGAATGTGAGTAATCGGCTCTTTCTGTGTGTGGATGTCTACTTTCACAGGAGTATTAATCCATAAAGGATAGTAGCCACACTAGCATCCTACATGGAAAGTATTACTGAAATGTTTTGTTTTGAATGGCTTGAAGTGGTAACATACAGAAGAGAGATTTCCTCCCCCTCCCCCCCCCCCAGCTTCCCGCTTGAACCAAAATAGTTCTTTGAGATACTGAACAGTACAAATGTTGATGAGTAATTTATATGTTTGTCTAGCTTCTATCACAGTTGAACTTAAATGGCTGTAGACTTTGTGTTACCATAGTATAGAGCATAATGATGACAGTGGCTATATTGCGTAAGACCAAAGGTCCTTCAGCTTGTTTCTGTATCTGTGCTAGTATCAGAAGAGTCTTCTGTGTTGCCTCACTAAGAAAAGTTTTCACTCACATGAAGTTAACAAGTAGATAAAGTTTAGATATTGAAATAGATATAGGAATGTGCATGCTTGCTAGCACTCGTGATGATGATTATATCTGAATTTAAATTTAGCTTTAATTCTAATTAAAATAGATTGCCAGGCTTCATGACATTTAAGAAAGGTTTAGGATTGGAAATTAAGCATAAATGATACAGTGACATCAGTGTCTGCAGCAGCTTTAATGCCATCTTGCCTTTCTTTAAGGCAGGAGCATTTCTGGAAGGGACGGAGGTCGGGGATTGCACCAGCTATAGCAAGTGTTTCTTTTTGTTGGTGTTCCTGCAGCATGCAGCTTAACAAGTAATTGCTGATCAGTGGTATCTTGACATTGTGTCCAGAGTGTTTCAGGAATAGCTTATTGACCATGTGCACTGTGTGACTCGGCGCGGGGCAAGAGCTTCTACTAAATTCTTCCAGGTTGCCTAAAAGAATGGCATTGGAGCTCTGCTTTAAGTTAAAAAACAAAACAAAAAACATCCCCCCTCCCCCCCCCAAAAAAAAAACCCCACCAAAACCCAACCCACAAAAAAACCCAACCAAAAAACCACGCAAATACATTGGTGGTGTGTGGCTGTATATTAATATTTTAAAACCTAAAAGTAATCCCAGCACTAGCAAACACTGTGTTCACTTTGCTTAATCACGTTCACTTCTAGGTGTTTTTTTGATGATTTATTGATCCTAAAAATTAAACTAGTTTTTGTCCTGCCCACTAGATGAAGCTTAGGTGGTTTAAATATGATGTTGGAGGAAAACTTTCTATTCTTTTTATTTTTAGCAGTGAGATATTGGACAACTACGAAAATGTGATGGTATTTCTTTCAGGAGCTGGTGATGATACAAGAGCCTGGGGCCCACCTTTTGCTGGAACAGAAAGTGTTTATTTTCTCAGTGTCAATAGAAATAAGAAGGTAAATGGAGTTCAGTATTGAACATTAGCCTATGTTTTCTGTGATTACAACTGAAGACATAACACTTCTTTGTTTGATTCTTAACATATATAATGGAGCAATAGTTACATTGGCCTTAAGTTATGATGAATAAATTTCAGGAGAAAAACAAAGAGTTCTTTTGAACAAAAAAGGCTGCAAACCTCTGGTATGGTGCTGTGGTCCGCTGAGGCAAATTCAAAAAGCAACAGTGGTCCTGCCAGTCCTCAGGTGCTTGTGCAAATTGACTGAAAATGAACCCTGCTGAAAGTAAGGGTTATTTTATTTGAAGGATTGTTTTTTTCAGGTGCATCAGTTCAGCTGACCTGCATCAACTGGCAGCTGGAGCTGGAGGAGAGCAGGCATCATACCACAGTTAGGTTGGCTAAAGGTAGCTTGTGAAACTTCAGGATGAAGATGAAGTTTCATGACATGCCTGAGCTGTTTAATGGCTTGTTGCCATTGAAACAAATGTTTCTGGTGTCCCCATGTGTACTTGCAGTAGTAGGTGCTGTGCAAACATACAATGGACAGACTGCAGTGCAGCTCCTAGCTCCATATCTGTCAGGCTTGTTTTGGTGCATGTCTGTTCCATTGGTGAGACAGTTCAGATTGCTTTACCAACAGAATTTTTTTTGCAGGGGGAGGTAGGGTGTGTGTTAAAATTTACTTATTTGATTTAGCTGTAGTGTGAAACTTGACTGTTGGTTATGTTTAGAGAGGCTGATAATCACCAGAAGGGCTTTCATATAGATTACTGTTGTATTTTTTTTTATCCCCAGAGTATAGCTATCAACATGAAGGATTCAAAAGGAGCAAAGCTAATCAGAGAGGTAGGTTTTGATAGCATGCAAACTGTGCCTATTGTATTGTTTTGATCCTGAGTAATAAAGAATAAACTCTGCATTTCAAGTATTAATTTAATATGTGATAATTAAAAATATGTGTGCAGTAAATTTGTTAGATTACAGTATATAGCCTCTGTACTCTGTGTTTTGGGACTCAATGTTCAGTGTAATTCCTAGTGATTTTAGATATAAAATTTACATGAAAATGTCATCAGAAGCTTCAAATGAAATATTGCGAGGAAAAGGTCTAACAGCCTAGTGCTTTCCTTTTACTGTTGCTGTATTTGATCTTGCTGTACTACTTCATTAGAAAGCTGCAAGCTGGACTGATGTGATGAAGTCAGTCAGCAGTTTACAAAGAGGAGATACTGGGCTCCAGTATTAGCGGGTTTTTGAATGTTACAGTGTATTCATGACTTCAGTTGCTGTGCGTCTTTCTGAGAAATACTGTCCTGTAGGTCAAACTTAATATTTGTTTCTTTTTTCAGTATTTGAGTTCAGAATGTAAGGGTCTTTTAAGGGTGATCCATTTTTCCATTGAAAAATTAATAAAAGCATCATATTTCACATTCTGTGAAACTTGTGCTGTGTCATCCTTTTTTTATTTATTGAGAAGCATAAGACCTGCTACTTGCTAGTGCTGTTTTCAGCCCTGCAGTACTAACACATCTAGGAGGGTCAGCTGGCTTCTGTTACTGTTTGTTTCAATCTCCGTTCCAATCGCTCTTTCACAGTGAGACTGTATGTGTCCTGCAATAAGTGGAATTTGTCTGGTAGTATTTTTTGTTGGGAATAGTGCACGAAATGGGAATAGATTAAGTTGTCTGATACTTTTGACCTTTTTTCTTCCCTGTCAGCTATGTAAAAGATGCTTCATATGAAAATCTTTGGAGTTTATAAGCCAAGGATTCTGCAGTGCCTTTTCTCTTCGCAGAACAGAACCATTTATTGTTGATTTGTTATGAAGCTGTATGTTTGTCTTCCAAAGGTTTTGGAAACAGACACTGTCATTTAGAATAATTTTGCATGCTATAACACAGATGTGTTTTTGGATAAACTAGTCACATTCTAAATAAGAGCTATAAAAATTGTTCCTCTCGCATAAGAAGACTAGCTTGTTATTTCACCTTTAAAAATAGTGAAAGAAAAGCTACTCTGCACAACATGTCCACTGATTCCACGTGTGTGGGCTAGACCTGTTTGAAGAGTTAAAGGCATCTGGGTTTATGAGTCAGGATGAGCTGGAGAAAAGATGGCTTCAGCGTAAGCTTCTGTGTGATTGCCACTGTTTGTGGTTAGGAAGTTCCCTTTTTCTCATCTTGACGTTTGTGCAGGAGGATTACTGCTTGATTCTGGTTTTGAATGTATAACCTTCTGCCTGCAATATGGAGAACCTTTTTATGGTCTGTGGAGTTGAATGGCCAGTGAGATAAGAATTCGCAGTATAACTTTTGTGCTTGAGGCTTAGGTGCCTGGTTGAGTTCAAATCCCGCATAATTTTTAAGTCAAAGCAGCAACTTTCTTCTCCCTCATTTGTCACGCAAGAGCAGCATCCTCTCTGTCAGCTCAGCACTGGGCTTCCCACCCTTTTTCTACTGGTAAGATCTCTTGTACCACTGTAATGTAGAGCTATCATGATGCTGGAGATAGGATAGCTGGCAGTAAGAGTACTTAGAGCTATAGACAAATGGTTCCTGCCAGCAGCAATATTAATTTTTCTCTTAGCTTGATGTCACTGGAATAGTCAAGCATGTATAAGAATTACTTCCTGTGATGTGATGTTATGGAATTTCCAGTGGGAGAACTAACTGTTAAAATATTTACCACACTAGCTATCAAAATGAGCAGATCTCCTGTGACAAAGTAATTTCTTATAGTTTCTATCCTTTAAAAGTTGCTTTCATAACCACTACAGCTTTCTGTTCCTTAAATCAATGGCATCCCTATCTGTGTTATAGCAACACTGTGGACTGAAGTGATGAGGCATTATTGAAATGTTACTCTACTTGTGGAGTTGTTAATCATTCTGCTTGATTTAGAGTGATAGTTTTTGGAAGTATTTGGTGCAGAGGTCTTGACATTTCATTATTGCATCTCAAATGGAACTAGAATATAACTTCTTTTTGGAGTTTTGTCAAAAAGAATATGTAAAAGGAAGTTATCTGTAACAGGCTTTTGTTTTCAATTGTCTTCTAGTAACATCAGGACAGATGTGTATAGAATTGAGCATTGTTCAGCAATGTTAGTATGAAAAGTAGTGTTCGTGTCTGTAAAGTAATTGACGGCAAGATGAAATTCAAGTTTGTGACACTGGTTACTCATACATAAATATGAATTGTGTCCTGAGCCTAAGCCCTACAAGGAAAAGTAATAAGGTTGTATTTTTTTTATTAAGAAAGGTAACATGGTTAGAATAAATTTCGTTTCCCCCTCTCGTAAATTCCATATATGTAGAAGAGGGCAAATCTCAGAATCTAGAATCGTATCAAAAACAAAGGAGTAGAGAGTCTTCCGGTATATGACAAAAGCACAGCCTTGATAATTCAGTCAGTAGTATCAAGTGAGCTGAAGAAGTCTGTTGATCAGGAGTCCTGGCTGCTTTTCTTCCTTTGGCACGGCACTACAAAATCCTTGTCCAAGGGTCTGCTCTTTCATAATTACACGATTACATGGTTCCCACAAAATTATTCTTTGGTCTTCTTTCTTATGTTTCTTTATTCTGTGTCACTTGTAGCTCTGTCTTCCTTCCTAATGCTTTTGGCTCACTGTTAACTGCCTTCCAAATATTCGTATGTCTTCCTGAATGAAAATTTTTTTTTCTCTTCAGTGATGATACGTGCACCAGTCCCATGCTCTGACATCCTTTTGTTGTAATATGGCTCAGTGTCTCTTTAGAGCATTATTCAGCAGTTATTGTCAGAAGCTCATTTTAAGAACCTTGAGGATAACTTTCTCCTGAGTATTTAGCCTTAACTAATTAACTTTTCTTTTTATTCATGAAGAACTTGGGAAAATTCACTTGACTGGGAGCTGATGGCACTCTTCCTTACCTTCCATTACCAGTTGATAGGTCCGTGTGTCTCATGCATGCTCTCACTTGATAAAGCAAACTATTCATATACATACACATATATATACAGACACACACACACAACTATATATATGTGTGTATATATATGTTTATATGTGTGCGTAAGCACATTCTCTTCTGTGTGGAGTTTTTGTAAAAAAAAGAAACCAAAACCACCCTCCCCTCCCCCCCCCCCCCCCCCCCGAAAAAAAACCCCAAACAAAACTTCCAAAAGGTATGAATAGTTTCCTTTATCAAGTTAGTAGCATCATTATTTGTTATTGTTATTAAATTTAATGACTACTTTGGCATGCATGATGCCTTTTTTTTCTTTCCTGAGGCATAGACCTTGAGCATATCAGTGTCCTATCTGGGATACATAGTATTCCAGCTCAGGTCTGTGTTGTATCGCTCTGTTAGTAGAGGTTAAAATACAAGTGATGTGTTCAGAGGACTTGTAGGACATGAAATGTGAAATTTCAGTTGACAGTGGACTTAAAACCCCATTGAGACTGAAAATCCCTTTGAGTTTTAAGAACATACAGTTTGTTTGGATCAGAGTCTGAATCCAGTTCTCCACAATGGCAGAACCCTGGGTACCCATGCTTGGTTCAGTGAGCATCAAAAAGGTACTATACACAGACTGCTGCCTTTATGCATTAAAGACTATTTCCAAGTGTCATGAAAACTTTAGTGGCAGATCTGACACAGCACTTGTAGGATGTCTTGAAAATTCATGTTCATTTCTCTCTGAGAATATATCCACTGCTAAACTGGGCCCAAGTCATTGTATCCTCACTTAGCACTGTTGTCATCCCACGTATGTTGCCAAGTCCAGAGGTATGGTGCTTTTTGTGTTAGAGTACCGTATGTCACGCTTTCTTCCTCAGTGGCTTGTAGGAGATGGTAGTTCTTCAGTATAAGATGAACAACAACTCTCAAACCATTTTAGCCCATACAATCACTGTAAATTGGATAGATTATAAAATCCCAGTGAAAGCAATACACAAGTTGTAACTGATTTCATCTCTTGAATGAATTAAGCTAAGGCTGTAGCATTACCAGTTTGAAAAGTATTTATGTATGAACTGTGAGGATTTAAAGAGAAAATAAGAAACCCTTAACTTTATTTTTCATAAAGGCATACTATTAAAGAACAAACAGCTTGACCCTATTGTGTTCCCTTTACCTTACTTTGGTGGCTTGATCTGCTGTCCTGCACAGAGGATTGGGACAGCTGTAGATCTGTCTGAGCTACTTCTGTTTTCAATAGCAAATGCTTTAGCTCTGTGGAAACCTGGATCTTCTTGAGAACCTTCTTGTGACAAAAGCCTATTTTTTAATAACTTCCATGAAGTTATGTTCTGTTTACTTCTATGGAATCATGAATTAACAAACCAGCCAGCTGTCCACATTGAAACCCAGCAATGCTTATTAAGAACCTGGAGACTGTGTTTCTCGTTTACTATAGTCCTACAGTCTCTTGACATAGCCACTTTAAAAATACTTAATAACATATTTTAAAATGCACCTTTGCCGTATGCTGAACTTAGTTTCTGTAAATGTTATTAATGTCTCTTCTGTGCGTCCAATTAAACCAATCATAAGTTGTACGCTGCCTTGTCGAATAAGAATCAGTTTCTATCTTTTCTGTTAAATGCTTGCTGGCTTGGCAGCTTCTTTGGCCTTAAATTCAGCTGAACAGTCTACATGCTAGAACAAAAATGCTTGTGATTGCTGTTATGGTGACAATAGTTTATAGAAGTTCGTCTAATATACTGTATATATTAATCAGACAGTGACATGGTAGTTTCAGAGAATGTGACTCTGATCAGCTGCAAACAGCATTAAGAAACTAAATGTTTTAGGTTATGCTTAAAAATGTGTGCACAAATGCGTGTACCTGTCAGGGAATAGTTTCTTAAATTCCTGGTGAAAATAAAACAACCAAGCAAAAATACCTACAACTCCCCCAAGGCATACATCTTTTAACATGTAGTTCTCTTGCTTCAGGAGTTCTTAATTAGTATTAGTCTTATTGAAACATGTATCTCTATCTATAACTTTCATAAGAAAAAGAAAGATGTAATTTAAAGCCATCGAGGTTATATGTTAATCTTTAACTTCAGTAGATTTTTGGACTAGGTCATTCATTTTGATGTGATGGAGAAAGTCACATTGCAGAGCTTGACAGCACTATTCTAATTGAGGTGACTTTAAGATGTTCATTTTAACCCAATAAATTTTTTGGGCTCCCTATTCTGCTTCTGCATACAGGAAGTGATATATATGGCTTCTGTAACAGTAATTGTAATCAATGATTTTTAAAATGGAAAAACAATTTATAAAATTATTGCTAAGGTAGAGAAGGCACGAAGGATGAAGATGCATTCTTTCTCCCCCCTTTTTCTCAAGCTAAGTGCAGATATAAAGGTGATGATTGTTCTGTAAACTATCGTCAAGTCTTGGGAAATTGATGTGATACTGATAAGATAATTATATTATAGTTTTGTCTAGTCGCTTTAGGATTTTGACAGTCTTCTTTCTAGATATGCAGCATCTCTAATATGTAGTTTGCAGAGATGCACAGTCTAACAGGCCAAAAAAAATCTCTCTAGGTTTGTAAGTTTTCTTTTGTCAGAAAGACTGAAGCCATTTTGATTAGTGAGATTTTAAAATTAACTTACATGAAGAATTTATTGAACTTTTGGAAGCTCATTAACAAATCTTACTCATCCTTTTCTTTTCTAAAGCTTGCAGCAGTGTCTGATGTTTTTGTGGAAAACTACGTCCCTGGGAAACTGGCTGAAATGGGTCTAGGTTATGAAGACATTAAAAAGATTGCTCCTCACATAGTGTACTGTTCAATAACAGGTATTTTAATTTCAATTACTTGTGTTCATTATTTCCTTTATTCCAGTCAACTTGTTGTAAAAGTCATGTGGTTATATAGGAGTATATTATTTTGATGTCAGTTAAGATAAATTGAAAGACTAAGTGAGTTTGAATGTTCAATTCAAAAACAGGTATAGAAAAATTGGGCGGCAGCAACCATGTCAACAGCTTATATCTTATTCAACAGTGGCATTACCGTGCCAGCCTGGCATGTTCCTGTTGACTTCAAAGTCAATAGCATGGGCTGGGCTCCTTGGATTTTGCTTTGAACTAGTCGAAAACTGATTCCCTCCCCTCCCTCCCCCCCCCCAACAGTTTTACTGTATCAGTTCACATATTGCAGGTTTCCAATCTGGTAATCTCAGTGTTCTTTACTGCCCTGAAGCATCTCTCTCTTCAGAATTGTGCGGTTATATGTTCATGGAAGTTTTACGTTACTTTGCTACAGTCTATTGCCTGGTAACCGAAATGGTAGAAGGATTGTAGGTACTTTATAAATGCTGGGAAGAATGAAAAGAAAGTAGACATATGAATATCAGGAACTGCATACATGTAAAAATAATTAAGTCTGAAAAATTGCTTAAAGAAACCCCACAAAAAACACCCCAAAAAATCTTGATCAAGCACTAAAATTAAAGGATCTGTGCACGTGAAGTCTACTGTTAAAATACAGTTAAATTAAAACACAGAAGTTACAGGTATTTTTAGACTGGTTTAAAAATCTTAGTTACAAACCTGTTATGCCTCTGAATTTCTGAAAAATAAATGGCTTTGGCGTTTTAGTTACTGGGTATTGATGTCATTTAATAGGAACCAAATAGCTTTTTAGTCTGTTGTGATGTGTTTATCATGTTTGTGTGGCAAATGTCTGAATAAGACAAGAGCAGAAAGGCAATTATATGCAGGGCTTCCTGAGAATCTCTTTGTTTAAATACATTTTTAGGTTGGTCAGTGGCTAGGTACCACAATGTCTTTCACATTTGCTTGTGCATGTAATCTCACAACTGAAATTTGTCAAGTGGTTTTTGCCTTTTTTTTTTGTTTAGTTGCTGTACCCATAATTGATGAAAAAGAATAAAAATTATATCCAAGCTATAATAGCCAAGAATATCCAAGAATAATAGAATTGTTTAGGTGGAAAGGACCTCTTGAGACCATCTAGCCTAACCCCCCCTGCTCAAGCAGGGTCAGCTTACAGCAGGTTTCCCAGGACTCTGTCCAGCTGGGTTTTGAGTATTTCCACAGCTGATCTGGACAACCTGTTCCAGTGTCTGATCACCCTCACAGTAAAAAAGTTTTCCCAGTGGGATTTCATCCGTCATTTGGTATCTCGTGTACAGGCTGTACAAGAGATAATAGAAATACGTTAGTTCTCAAGCCCTTTCTGGTTTGCGAGTCCTGTGGAGGATAATGGATACACAATATAACATGAATTATATTCTGAGGTCTTTGAACAGAGGATTGGAATGATTTATGCTGTTTAACTCAGCCAGTTTTGAGTATGCTTTTTTAAGGGTGTATTTTATGTATCATAACTATTGTTAACAGACAAAATTACGTCGGTCATTGTTAATGACTGTCATGAACTGTCTTACGTTTTAGATGTGAGAATATGTAGATACAGACATTTTGGCATAACATTTGATAATAAATAAGTAACCAAGAAATAAACATGTCCAGTGTGTCAGAATCAGAGTTTTTTCCCAACTTTAATTTTTTTATTTTCTTGTTTTTTCTTGTTAGTCAGTATACATGCTGAAGACATTATAGCTGATTCATTTAATAAATTACAAATAATTACTGGACACTACTTCCCTTATCCATTTAGTTAACTCATTAATGAGACTGGATATCATCTGGAATGTTTTGGTTTCTTATTTTTGGAACCATACTACCTTTCAAGTTTAAACTTCATAGGTATGGAATGCAATCAATAAACAAGTAATTTGAAGGAATCAGTTTCACCCTACAGCATAACTTGTATAGCAGCTGTGATCAAGATGTCTTTAAGTTTCTTGGATTTTTTGTCTCATTCAGTTATTGAATGCAAGTATAAATAAATCAAATTGGATATTAAAACTTTTTTAAATTTAGGGGCCATCCAAAAATATGGGAAGTAATTTTCTGACTTTAGACTGTACTGTATCCGTCCTTTGTGCTACTCCAGAGTGTGCTTGAATTGTTGTCATTCTTATCATTGTTATCATGGTTGTTACACTTTGGAGGAGTGGTGCTTTCACTTTTTCAAGACTGTTATTTGTGACAAGATTTGTGTGAAAATAGGGGTCTTGTATTTGTCTTCAGATGTCAGAGTCGCCAATTGATAGTCAGCACTAACTGATAGCCTTTTCTTCTTAAGGGCTCACCTTCTAGAACATTTTTTTATCCCAGTCACCAGCTGGTTCAACACCCGCTGGCTGCATTTTGCGTTTGTGGTTACAGTGATAGTAGCCATTACCCAGTTATGGATTAGGTTATTTGCCAGATCCTTGAAGTGGTTCAGGTGCTGAATGAGCACGCTCCTTGTGATACTGTTCTTGTGTGTCCTGTTATATAGGAATTTCTATTTCATACTGCTTGATGTTGAGCCAGATGGGGCTGGGCTGCCTTCAGAGTATATTGCATTGGTCATGTGGTCATGAACGGTTCGTATGTGCCATCTGTAATATAACAACGCCTGTATGTATTCCATTAAACTTCTTTCTCTTTCTGGATGGTAGGTAAAATATCATAGAGATGTCATCAGCTTACTTTTCATTTATTATTTCCTTTGGCCTCCTTGCTTTAAGTTGCGGTATCACCATGAAATCTAGTCTAATCAATCCCAATTCTAGTACTGTATGGTTCCTGCTAGCCTCCCTTTCTCTTAACTTCTGGTGGCCTACAGACTAGCATTTCTGTTCTTAGCCTCCCACGTACATGATGCCTTTGTGCCCTCTTCTTGGTCTTTTTGTCAGATCTATTTCCCTTCCTTCTTGGTCTGTACCCTCCCCCTGCTCTTTCCTAGCCATGATTGCCCAGCTCAGCCAGTTCAGACTCTTCCCCTCTCCAGTTCAGTTCCTCACCAAACGTCAGTTTCCCTTACCTCTTTTGGCTTCAGGCTCACATTTTCCTACCAGCTTCCTTTTCTAGCTAATCGTGTTCTCCAGTCCTTAAGAACCTTCATTCTAACCTTCACTTTTTTCTGTTTCTCCTTTTCTACGTTGCAGTGCTAGTAGGAATTGAGCAGAGGGGATACCCTCTTTCCATGCTTGTTTTTTGTGTGCTATCCTCATGCACAATAAGCTTGAGCAGGAAATATAAATAAACACTGGGCTAGAGCATGCTCAGTTGGTCTGTGGGGACAGTGTACATACATTTGTCAGAACAAACTGCTGGCATGTGTGATACAATGGAGCATGCACTTCACGGACTGAATCTTTGGAGATTTTAGCCTTGAAGCACTAACAAATACTTCCTTGGAGAGTGTATATTTCCCAGCCCCCGTGATACCTTAAAGCTGGATTTGAGGATTTTCTAGTGGAAATAAAAAATAACAGCAGTAATAAAAAAGCATAGCCATGACAAAAAGGTCTCCCATTCTTTCAAGTCTTTACTCTAAAGAACAGAAATTCTTGGGTTTTTAAGCAAACAGCTGCAAGTTTGGGGGTGTGGGTTGTTTGTTTTTTTTTTAAAGTAGCAAAACAAACCTGCTTCCCTTGCTGGTTTTGTGCTTAAGAACAGCAGAAATGTTCTGTGAGAAATTCTGAAAACATTCAAAATTCTCGTTCTTATACAGCTTAAAGATCAAGATTGGACTCTATTACATATAATGCTTTTTGTTAATGGAACATATAGGGAGGTGACTGGTTCAGCTGAATAGGCACGTATCGTAGCAGAATGTAAAATCTGGAAGGCATGCTCCTTAGAAGTCAGAAGTTACACTACTTTATAACTTATCCAGAATTGAGCAATTTTTCTTAAATACAGGAATAATGTTTGTATGGAATTACCCCTTTCTGAATTTTAGACTGTTGCAAATTGTTAGTGAAATGAAATACAGTGTAATTTTTCAGAAAGTCCAGGGTCATATGTAGGTGAAGAGTTTAGACATAGGTAAGCCAGATGCTGTCTCCTTCATGGCATTTTGGAAGTCGTGATTAGCAAACTGAGTTTCTTATCCAAACAGCTCTGATTGAATGTATCCAGCCCTGCAGTGGCTGTTGCAGGGTTGCGAGGATTTCCAGATTTCCCAACGTTCCTGCTGCTTTGAGTGCTCTCGAGGTCCAAATTGTCTGTTCTCACTCACAAGTTGGCTTTGCTGATGAGAGTAATCTTAGAACTAGTTTAAATAAATATATTTTGACAGTTCTGTGGTTGAGATTGGTTTAAGTTTTTGAAAATTGGCTGGTTAAAGTAAATCATGTACAGGTCACAAGGGAGTGACCATTTGTTGCTATCGCTATGGTCTGTGTAGCACTTCAACTAAGAAAGTCACAGTTTATTTCTGAACAGGAGGGGGCACTGTTTAAAAGGACAACATTGTTTTGAAATCAAAGCACTTTTTTTTTTTCCTTAAAGCCTCTGAAGGCAATAAGTTTTGAAAGAATTTTGTAGTTTGCTTTTGAATGATGAAAGCTACTCCTCTCAGGTTCTCTGCCTCATCCCCTTGCTCTGCTAATTTGAGTGAATTGCGCTTACTCTTCTCTTGTGCACAGGTTTTGCCAAAGATAGTGTTCCTCAGGTTTTTTTGTTTCCTTCCTTTCTTTCCTCCTTTTCTAGAAAGTAATACTTTGTATCATGCAGGTTGCTTTGTATGTTGTTCGTGGCATTGCAAAATCTTGTTTCAATATTTTATTTTCTGTCATTTCATTCTTAAAATATAGATGTGATGCTTAGTTTTCTGCCTTTTAAATAACTTTTACTCCTGTAAAGACTTTTTTGTGTCTTTATGCATGAAAGAAATTGAATACGTAATGATAATCATAGAAAATCTGAGAAATATTCTTAGTTCAACCAAAATAAATTACAAAGATAAGATTTTTGGGATTGGTATTTTTATTAACTTTGTGTTACTGTAACAGATTACATTTCTTGGGGATTTGCAGTCTCTACCCCAAAGAACTTAGTCTTAACTCTGAATTTACAAACACTTTGACTGTACTAAACTGTTAATTTGTTTGTTGGCAAACAGCATTGTTGTAAAAAGGCAAAAATTAGGTGGAAAGAATGGCAAAAGTTTTATAGAAGTGTTGTGTGTCACCTGAGTTTCATATGGGTCTGAATCTGGAATTGTTGTATATGTAGCTTTTATTTAATGTACATAAAGTCCTTAAGATCCATAAATGAACACTTTTCTTCAAAAATAGTAAATAAATCTTATGTGTCTCTTGAGTGATTCTGATGAATCTATGAGAAGGAAAACAGTTCTTCACTCCACCCCTCTACGTAAAAGTTATTATTAACTCAAAAAAACCAGCATTTGGTACTTCCCAGTACATCTTGTTTTGTACTGATAATTTGTAGCAGTTTCTCATGAGAAGATGTAATGTTATAGTTTTGATGCATATCCTACTTTGCTTCTAGTATTTTCACAACAGGAAAGAAAAGCCAACCGCAGTGTGTTTTGCTGGGTAAAGGCTAGCCAAAGTGTTCTTCAAATCCTCTAATTTGTGAACTAACTGTGGTAAGATGTGGAATTGCTTTGGATTACGCACAGTTTGTAGACTCCCTCTTACCAAATGATTCTGGCCTATAAAATTATAGATAACTTGGAGTGTCTGTGTCTTCGTGCCCACTCCTTCCCCTGACGACTGATGTTCTGGTGGTTTCTAGATGGTTATAGTCTGGATATAATTACCTGGTACAAATTGATAGATTACCTGCCAACAAAATGATAGCTTCCTCTTAAAAAAATGGTGTTTATTTCATAATATGATATCATTTGGCAAAATAGTTTCTTGATGCTGTAAATTATTTATTGATAGCATACAAGTAGGAAACTAAGTTGTATTCAGAAGCTGGCTCAAGCAATGGTTGCAGTTGTCACTAAATAGCAACTATAGAAATGGTCTTGATTATTAATTTGTTCAAAAGTTATTAAAGTTTGTGACCCAAAATTACTAAAAGTAGGATTTTTTTTTTTTATAATTACAAAAAGGCAAAATGACCCTAAAACTAGGCACAACAAATTGGAAGGGGGAAAAAAAAAGGCAAAAAAAGCCTGCATAGCAAAATGCGTAGGCTGGTTGAGCCAAATAGGCCAAAAAGCCGATGCAAGCAGGATGATGTGCAGAATGAAATGGAAATTAGGAGAATTAACTCAGAATTTAAAGAGTTACAACAAACTTTTAAATATATTAAAAGCAGGAACAATTTGGAGAATGAGGTAATTAAGGAAACGGGAAACTGCAAAAAAAGAACATTGGTGTCTTGGTACCAGTCTTCAGTAAAAGATGTTCATAGAGAAATTTTCAACAGCTCTATTGTTTTCTAGTAATAGAAGATACTGCACTGTCAGAGACTGATATGTCAAAAGAAGCATTGTCAGAACGAACTGGGTGTCGTGCTTCCAGTAGTTCTTAATGTGGTTTAAGAACAAGGAGGCAGGTCTGGAAAACTGTGAACATTATACCTCTCTTAAATAAACACAAAAATCACAGGTTTGCAAGCCTTGAGGCATGAACTTAAGTGCTGACAGTGATTGAATAAAGCATTTGGAGGGGAAAAAATATGAAGCTTCTACCTGAGTTTGATTTGATAAAAATAGAGCCTTCCAGCATTGGAAAAGAAAATCAAGCCTCTCAAATCTGTTAGTTTTTGCATTATGCAGTTGGAAGATGGACGGATTAAAGACTTGATCTGTCATTTTTTTTGATACTTTGAAGTTGTCTGTGAGTGGGCAGTTCAGAGAAGTTAGTAATCAGGGTCTAGAGATAAAGTAGTCTATGAGAACAGTTTTTGAGGAGTTGAGTAGCAGATTGTGGATTTGTGGAGACACAAATCATTGTTGGGACAATATAATTACCTATCTATAACAGGGTAATAAACCTTGTGCTATATATTTTGACTGTAGTAAAGTTTTTGACACTTTTGAGTAATGCTTTCATAGACAAGGTAGGGAAATGTGGTGTACAAGAAATAATTAAAAAATTGGTTCAAAAGTGATCAGAAACTCCCTGATATCTCAGCTCTCATATTATATAAAGAATAACTGTTGGTATTTCATGATTGACATGGAAGGCATTACCTCAGAACTGATGATGCTGGGTATTTTTTTGCTCAAAATAGGTGATGGAATAGAATGTGGATGAGCCCAAAGTCCTCATGTGATCATGAGCTACAGGGTATTTGTTGTGGGTTTTAGAGTTGAGGGGCAGGAAGAATCTGGAGCTGATTTACAGGTAGAAGACATCACTTTCTTTACAGCCTCATGCTCTCCTTTAAAATGGTTTCTGGGGGTGTGGCTAACTCTCAGAAGAGTCATGGAGGGCTGGCCTCAGCAACTCTGCTCGGTTTTTCTTCCTGAAGCCAGGGATTTAGAGCATTCCCAACAGAGGCATGGGCAGTGATGAAGTCCTGGTATAAAAGCTGCACTTTAATGGCCTGAGAGCTCCATGCAGCTCTAAAGGCCCACAAAGCTGAAAGGGAGTAAATTTATACAGCAGGATTAGAATTCAAAATGACCTCGACCAAATTATTTACACAAATAAAAGAGCAAGGGTAGAATTAAAGGTTGGAGCAAGTCCAATGTACTGTGCTTAATCAGAAATAATCAAGTCCTTTTAATATAGTATAGGTTAGAGAAGGGTTCTTGGAAGGCTTGGTGGTAATGGTGTGGCATGATCGAAGTTGAACATAAGTCAATGATGTCATATTGTTAGATGAAAGACTAGTATCATACTGGATTATATAAAGACAAATATGGCCTAAATGACTGTTTATCTGCCCTGCTCCACATTGGTAAGGTCTCAGTTGGAAGGCTAAGTCTGCTTCTGGGTACCATATTTCAAAAATTATGTGGACAACTGAAGAGAGTTGAGAGAACAATCTATAGGTGAAAAACATTGCAAATGAAATGTAGCTTGGAAACCTCATTTTTTCTTCCTAAAAAAAAAAAAAAAAAAAAAAACAAACCACTGCTGTGATCAGAAGGAACTACTGTGGGCATCTAACCATCTTTTCCTAAAGCATTCTGTACGTTTTCACATAGTAGTTCTTAAATGAAGATCCCGGTAGTATGTGAAAGCATAAAAAAAAATAATCCTTGCTTAATGTGTAGAAGTAGCCAAAATGCTACTTGGTATTCAAAGAATGAGAGTGTTAAGAAAAGAAAATCCTAAGAAAAATTTTGGGAGCTGGTAAATAAAATAATAAGAGTTCAGACATGACGGAGACGTGGATTGTCTTTGGTTTTCAGAGAGTTAAGTAATTGGGAATACAAGAGCAGCATACAAAATAATAAATGATACAGATATACTATTAGCCATTTTCTTTCTCAAGAGTAGTAAATAAAGGCATCCCGTGAAGCTGGAAGACTGGATATTTAAAATTGGTAGTGCGTTGCAGAGAAAATTTTGCCTTTTAATATTCTGCAGAGTTTGCTGCCTTATGTTCTTAAGAGGAAGATGCTAGTAGAATTAAAAATGAAGGAGTAGACAATTATATAGATCAGGAGAACAGGCACAATTATTAAGATATTCACTCAGGGGGTTTGGAACAAGCCAGCAGATAACTACTGACTTCTTCAAATACCGAACTAAGTGGTGTCAGTTGTTTGTTGTACACCTCAGGATCAATACGTGAAAGAAACTTAATAATCAAATTCAATGATGGTCTGATTTTGAGGGGGGTAAGTTACAGTATGACCTTGCAGTTTTTAGATACAGAGAGAGATTAATTGAATACTTCGGTACTTTTCTGTTCTGCGCTGATGTGCTGCTTTGTAATTCTCAGTGGAAACTACATGTTTGCACAGATTGGTAACTGGTTCCTTTTGCAGTAAAGAACTAGCTTTATGGCATGCAGCAGGAGCTTTAAGAGGTTATTATGCTTCTCACATGTAATTACTCTGATATCTGAGGTGGCCATCAATACATAATCAAATGTACTCATGCTTTTAAGACTATTAATTCTAAATATGAATTTCTGCAAGAATTGGCAACAGTTTTAATTTCTAAAGCACAAGGGTTAAATATTATAGGGCAATAGTCTCATAAAGCAGTTAAACAAAAAGTTATGATTGGAAGTTTGCTTGATGTAAATCAAAGCCAAGGAGCTAGTTCTCCCTATGCTGCCAGGGAGTAGGACAGTTTTTCAAACTATCATTCCTTCTTGTGTTCACCATAAAGTAGCTAAAGAATCTGATGTGATAATCTCTATTTGTGTTCTACTGTGTTTGCAAGCAGAATTTCTACAAATTAATGTTTGGAAAAAACTTAATATGGAAGAGGTAGAGTTTTGTATTATCTCATGAGTCCAAGATACCTGATTTTTCCTAGACATCTAAACAGATTTCTACCTCACACTGAAAAACTTGTAGTCATATGTCATTTGAGTTGTGTCAAGTTTTCGTTTTGGCTGAGCCATCAAACCAGAAAACTTTAATGTAAAAAGGCAAAGAATTTGCTTATGTGCGGAAATTAATTGGCAGAAATGCAAATGTCCAAATACTACTTCGATGATGTAAAAAAAGTACTTTTTTCATTATAATTTAGGAAAAAATCACTTGTTTCTGTGAATGAAGAAACAATTCTTCTTGTTTTGAAGAATAAAGCAATCGATCACCACGGTGGTGCATTGATGTATCAGTGGTGGTCTTATGTGGTACATAGTTCTGCTGGTAAATTCCCCGTGAGAACAACTTTGATCTGTTTATGTAACTTCTTTCCTTGTACAAAAGTGAGTTTTTGAGGCTAGTCAGGATAGATTTACATCATTTGATAATGTTGTGTAGGAAAAAAACTGGAGCTATATCTAAACCAGCATGGTAAGTTGGCCCTAGGGATTATAGCTGCATTGCTTTTGTGGCCTAACTGATTGAGTCATTTATCGTGGTGTAGCAGTATGTGCTGTCAGTGTAATCTCAGTACTTTAGGACCAAAAGATGATTTGTGTAGATGCAAAACTTCAGGAAGGAGACTCTGAAAAGAGATATCCATTGATTTAAAGGGAGATGGTACTATAGCTGGGGTTTCTGAAAATTGCCCTTACGTATTTAGGGACTGTCATGTTTTAAGGACTTGCTTCATTTTGGCAGTAAATGTTAAGATAGTGTTGTGCCTCTGCTTCACTCTATCTTGTAGAAAGTCACCTGTAAAGCCCCCAGACCTCCTTTTGCTTGGCACGAGACCCATTCCAGAACAGAGTCTGCTGCCTTAGGATTGGCACTTTGTGGCCAGTATTTCTTCCTAGAGTAAAATACTTAGTGTATGGAGTATAAATGGCAATCCTAACCACATGGAACTTAATTTTTGTAAATGTTATTTATATATAAAATAAAGCAAATATTGTTATAACCTTCCAGCAGTTGACTGCTTTATTCAGAAGTAAATGATGAGGACCAGTGGGAGCTTTTAATTTCTTTTCCCAGCCTGTGGTGCCAATTAATATCCTATTGAAGCACAGATACACAAGCAGGGGGTTCCTTCTGATGCTGTGCAAGGAACTTGATCTTCATTTCTGCTGCTTATGAAGATCTCCTAAATCTTTCCTGCTGTCTGTTTTGTATCATAGGTGATCCATCTGCAAACAGGTGTTTACCTCTTTTGCTTTTCTGGACACAAATGAAAAACATTATGTGAGTGTGTTAGACCCAGTATTTTTTTTTTTTCCATACTGGGTTTAGTGACGTATTTGGTGTTTTTTCTTAATACGGAGTTAGGCTGTTTTGTGATAATTTTTACTTTTACTGAAAAAAAAAAAATCCTAATCATTCTGAGGAAGACTGGGAAACAATGACTCCACTGTTAATCAGACTTGCAAACAGATGGCAAATAATGGGATTACTTTGAATTACTTCTACTTTATTGTTCACGTCTTTTAATACTTCTTTATAAGGGTCATATGTTTTAGAAGCCTGATTAATAGGATTTGAATTTTTGGGATTGCTTGTTAAAATATTGTAATGTTGTTCAAAATCCTCACAGATTTTTTTTTTTTGTTCGTTCTTGTTTCTGTTGTAATTAAGTAAGTTGAAAGTGTCTGCTTAGTCTAAGCACCTGAAACTTGCAAAGGTTTTCTGTGTGTCTTACCCCTAAACAGTTGATTTGGGAAGTGTCACATAATTTTACCTCTCAATTCTGTCATGTTCTAAAGATGGACTATGTTTAAAAAAAAAAAAGAAAACCAAACCAACAAAAACAACCAAAAAAACCCCCAAACCAAAACAAAGCCCACTTAAAACCATATCTACTTATTCAGGAAGACTGTCAGCTGCAAACTGTTAGAAGCTGGGAGAGTACTCAAGAAAAATATTAGATAGGCTTATCCTGTTCGTATTGGCATCTGTTTTTCTCCATTCTTAGAGACAGAATATGTAGCTAGCTGGGCCTTGAGTGATCTAGTGCATTTGTTTTCATATTCCTGAGCTACTCTATGCTTTTCAGACACCAGCTAAACTTCTACACCCATTAGCACAGCTCAGACAGTGCATGGACAGATTTGCTGTGCTTTCGGTCCCTCCAGACTGTTATCAATAGAACTGTTGTCCAAATACCAACTGCAGGACTAAATCTCCTTAAATACACCTTTACAACCCATTTGGAGAACATGAGTTTCCAAAAGGTCACAGAGTAAAATGTGAACCAGCAAGGTTTGGCAGAGGTGTGTTGCAGAGCTATTCAGCTGGGTAGCTCTTAATTGGAGGAGAAGCAAAATGGACTTGACTTTTGGAGTCTTCAAGTTTTTCTAGTGGTGATGGCAACAATACTTTTTAACCTGTATTATACACAAAAAGCATGTATTCAGTTCAGGAGTGATTGAAATATAAGTATCACAAAGGTGCATTTTTAGGGTGTTTCAGAATAAAAACAAACTTTAAAGATACCTCTTTGTACAGGATTAACGTAGTTATGCTCTGTCAAGATGCAGAATCAAAGGATAATTTTCCTACTTAAATTTATGTTGCTGGTGGGTTTATATGTTTTTCTCTGCTGCTTGCAAAATTAGCATACTGGGATCCCAAACAGGCCTCTTCAAAAGAGGAGGCTTCTGTAAAATTCAGCTGGTTGACCAACTTTTTGGAACTGAGCATGAGGCTGTTTTCTACACAACAAGCTTCTGTCAGCACAGCTGTGCTGGTCAGGAATGTGAAGAGGTGTGAACACTGACCGGTTTAGCTGTTTTGGCAGAAGCCATTAGCAAATATGTTGTTATATTGACAAAACTTTTCTTTTGCTGGTAAAATTGGTCTGCTCAGAGGTGTGTCTCTGTAAATGGTTTTACATTCTAGTATGAAGTGTAATTTGGTCCGGAAAGCTATATTTGCCCTATATTTGCAGTGCTTTGCCAGAACCTCTAGAGTACTAAAGGGCTCTGGCATCGACACAGACCAAACTTCCAAAATGTATCAGTAATCCAAAACTAATATGAAAAGAGTGGAAGCTGAAAGGAGGTGTGTTGAAACAAAGGTTGCTGAGAAACAGATGGGAGCTGAAAGGACCCCTTCTCTGTTGGTAGGATTGATATCCTTGCATGATTCAGGTCTGCTGTGCACCTCCAGGAAGGTGGGCTTTTTAGCTGAGTGACACTAAATCTTTTGAGTTTGTGCTGCTCCTGTCATCAGCACACCAGCAGCAGCTAGAGTGCTTTTTTCTTTTTTTCTGTAAGTGATTGAGCTAGCCTTTTGCACTGGCATTAAGCATCCTAGCAGGAGGGCTTTGCCGTTTTTTCCACTATTATTTCTTCAGTCACACATAGCCTGAATGTCCAAAATACTGTGAGTTTAGGAATAAGAAACAGTTGAAAATGAGTGCTATTCTGCAGCACTGTGTTCCCATTCGTTGTTCAATATGAAGCATATACAAAGTTTAATGAACAAGTCATAATTCTTCCTTGCTTTAAAATTAAGTATTGACTTTCAGCTGTGCATGGAAGTAATATTTTTCTTATGACTTCATGCTCATTACTTGTTCTTTCATCTAAATAGCAGTATTTTGTATAAAATCTGAAACGTCAGGATTTTGGCCTCTGTCCTAATGAAGAATACCATAGCAGACAGAGAGCCTGTGAGTTGTAAGATTTGACACTGGGTTAGTTTACAGTGAATGAAACCAGATTAGGCACTGAAATCCTGGATATGAACAGCATAGCAACACAGTACAATTGTGGAGACACTTACTGATGGTTTAATGTTTATTTTTCAGTAGCTATTATACTTGGACTGGTGCCTAGCTAAGTTAACAGAAATAAAGCTGGAAGATTTTAGGCAGCTTCTGAAGCCTTGCAGTAGGCTTTTGTAAAGCAGTATTTATTGTGTTTGAGCTCTAATATTCGAAAGAGAAGACCCAAGAAAAGATCACCAAACATTTGATTTTTATTACTAAAGATTTCTCTGCTGGTTTCCAAAGGAAATATTTTTCAGGGAATCTCCTGTCTTGTAGCCTTCTTATCTGCTTTATGTTGTTTTATTAATCTTTTTTCCTTGCCTGATGGACTTATTTCATATGAAGATTGTGGGATTATTTTTTTGTTTTACTGTTTAAAATGGTGAGGTTTTGAGATTTCACCAAATAAATGAATATGACTTATTAAAATGGTGCAAAGATCCAGTGTCTTTGTGCCCATTCATGGTATTTTCTGTGGGGGGTCTTAGATTGGTAGGAAGACTGGAAGTAGCTGGTGTTGACCTGAAAATGTTTCCCAGTAAGCATATGGTCTTCGTTACTTCTGTTTTTAAAATACTACGATAAAATAAAACACTTTGTCAGTAGCTAACAAAGAAAAGGAAAACAGTTTTGGGTGTAGAAGACACAAACTATTGAAAAATAGCCTGTATTTTGTCATTTTTAGAAACCAAAATGGTGGCAGTATCTGGTACTTTTCCATGTACTTGAACATTAAAAGCATTCTGTATCCCAGTGTTTATGTCAGTGTTGGCTGAAACCCACTGATCTGCAAATTGTCTTGTAGAGAAAACTTTTTTTATTGGAAGTTGTAGATGTTACTGCAAAGTAAGCATGTAATGAGAATAGGTTTGTGGATAACAGCCTTCCCATAAGTAAAAGTTCTTGTAAAGAAAAGAGAATAATCTGTTTGTGATACATGGGACAAGAAGTAACTGTTAAAATTTCAGCAAAAAAGATTCCAATTAAACACTAAGCAAAGCTTTCTAATAGATAGGATGACTTTCTTGTCCAGGAGTAGAGTCCTTGTGGGTATTGCAAAGTCAGGATAGGGGTACCTAGTGCCATTGTGATCATGTCTTGCAGTGAACCCTGACCACCTTTTTAAGAGGAGAATGGGAGGCCAAAATTTTGTAACCTCTTTTAAGAGAGTACATCTGTCAAAATAATTTTATGGAACTGCAACTACAAGGTGCTTACTCATATAAAACTATATTCTTTGTACAATAGAAGGGGTGTTATGTATAAGGTACCTGCTCAGGGTATATAATATATGTTTGTCAGTTTCTTTTATTTCTGTCAAATTAAAGTCATGATCTTAAGATATGTGGGAGTGAATTTGGTAATGAATCCTAACTCCTTTTAACATTCAAACTGAAAAACCTAAATATAGTAAAAGACATGGTCTGGAAGTAAAGATACCATCTCCTCTGCTATAAATTGCTCTAATTCTATTAACTTCATTGCGGTTCTGAAAACCTTCACAAAGTGATGTCCCAAGATGTTTGAGTACTCTGTCCAATCAAAAGTTTGTTCAGTTGTTCAGACTGAACAACTGTTATCTTGTTATATTTTGTATTGTATTAATTTATTTAGAAGGTGTTTCTCATCAATGAGATATGAGTCAGAGAATTTGATTAGAGATAATTGTGTTAGGAAAATCTTTATAGAGGGGGGAAAGAACCCAAACATGTGAAATATCAGTTGTGTCCACTACAGATTTTTTTTGTAGTGTCCTTATCAGAAACTACTGTGTATCTGTGGCCTCAGAGCTGAGACTTCTCTGAGGCCATCCTGACACTGTACTGCTTGGCCGTAGTGTTATAAATATTCATAGAAAATACACCTTGTAGGTACTCCTTAGTTTTACACATTTTTTCGCTACAGAAAGAGCAAGATTGTTAGTATCTGTTGAGCTGAAGTCTGGTATCTTTCTATTGACTCCTGGCTGATTCCCAGCATTAGCCAGGTGTTTCTCACAAACATTTGCTCCCTTACCTTAGTAGTAATATCATGGCAGAGGTGGGTGGGTGGAGGAGTTCTAGCAAAGCAGGTGAGGACACACAGAGGTTAGTACAGACAGCTCACCTCAGTATTTAGCTAGTTTCTGTGCAAGTTTCGCAACCTGGATGGATTCTGGGGGAATGCCACTGCTATACTGCTAGGAGTAATTGACTTCACTATTTTAAAATTAGTTTTTACAATGTAAGTATTTGGAGTCATAAGATCAGCTGTATCTGTACCAAGCAGGCCACAAGGAGTGAGTTGTTACCTTTAAGAGTGTGCAGCTAGGAATATTTGTATAAACCCAAAACAATGGTGGGGAATTTGGGTGTCTCTCAGCCTCCTTATAAGGCGGGTGGAAAAAAGTTTGAGTACTTAATCTGAGTGTCATCTAAAAGCTTAAGCTTTTAATTGAAATTTTGTTTTCAGAAAATGGTCACCATGTTGCATTTGATTTCTGAGATCATGTAGAAGAGTGCCTCCACTTAGATTGGGAAGCCGCTTCTGCCTTGAAATTCAGAGAGTGACAAGTGAAACTTTAGCTGACTTAGCAAAAGAGAGTGATAGTAGCATCTCTTAGGTAATTACAGTTTAGGTTATGGAGGGAAGAACTGTTTTTTTGTAACTTATATTTGGCATGTTGAAAAGCTAGAAAATATGGCCCAGAAGTTTGCAGGCCTGATTAAAAGCCTGTTGAAAACCAGGCTTGCGTTGTTTGAAATGGCCTGTGGCTGTGTCCCAGAAGTGCGGTTGGTGTTTTCAGAGGAGTCGTGTGAGGCTGGGTACCCAGCTCACATGAAAATTGAATGGAGTTGAACAACTGGCAGAGGCTGTGGTTTGTCCCCTTCTAGTCTTTCAGTAGCTAAATCCTAGAAGAAAGTTTTGCATTTGGTTTAATAATTTTATTTTATTTTGCCTTCCAATTTATAACACCTGATTTTGTTTAAAATACAGTGTTAGAATGTCTAAATCAGCATGTGTAAAAGCAATGAAGTAATTGATATATTGTACGCATTCACAATCATCAATTGGGAAACGAAATGTATTTATCAGATTGTTGGTCAGATTTTATGCCTGCTGACTTAAGGTCCGTTTTGTTTTGTTTTTTTTTAAACTCCTTTCATCTCTCTTGACAGTTTGCTCTGACTTCACCTTTTTCGTATCGGTTCTGATCTCCTGTAAGCTTGCCTACCCAGGAAGTTGTACTTCCTTTCCTTCTGACCAACACACATGGCAAGCATTTTCCAAAAGTCGTTACTCGTTTTGCTAACGTATTTGGCAGCTCTGACATTGCAAAGTTTCATATAATGCGTCTGTTAGATTTTTCTCATCACAGAGAATTGCTTGTGTTCTTCTGCTTGTTTCATTAATCTTTATTAAGTAAAGATGTAAGCTGTCTTTAATTGAATATTTTCTTTTGGCAATAGAACAAGTCAAAAGGTGTTTCTCATTAATTTGTTATTCAGCAGGGATAGCCATCTATCTGGATTGAATTTGTGACAATGTTTAGTCCCTATTTGTAGAAATGCCTATTTCGAACATATTTTTCTATGTTTCGCTCAGAATATCCTGCACAGGTTGACTTTATAATGTCATTTGTCATGTGGGAATTGAGCTACAGGGAATTGGTCCGTGTTGACAGCATGTCTCCGTGTTGGTTTTTCCTCTCCTTTTAGTACAATGTGTTTTATATTTGGTCTTATAAAGTTTTATCATGCTATCAAATCATGAAGAAGTGCAGAAATGATGGCTTTTGGTTTTCTCTAGCATGTGATACAAATATTTTGGACAAAGGTCATAATGAGAAATGCTGACCTTTCTTTTTATGACACAGAAAATCACATTTAGACTTTCCTGTAGCAGTTAATTACAGGGCCATCATAAGCTTGAAAGCTAATTGTATTGAAGAAACAAGAGTAGCAATTTCAGGTGCTGCATGGGTTCTTTTGTCTCCCTTCCAGTTCCTGTGCTTTTAGTAATATTTTTAAAGATTTACTTCTTTCTCTGCTGTTTTGTGGAAGGTGCAAACTGTGTTTGTGACCCACGATCCTGGGGAAAGTGTTAAATTTCATAAAATACAAATCAAATGCACAAGAACCTGAGAAATTAAGAATTTCTGTTAACCTTTGTAAAAATCCCAAGTGAATCTAAGGTAACCTCCATAAAAATATTGTTTTTTAGGGTGATTGTCCTTTAAGTGACGATATTGCGACACATTGGTGTCTGTTTATCCCAGATGCTTTCAGGCAGCTCCTAGCCGAAATTAATTGTTTTTGTACACGTTAGGAATCCTGTCATCATATCGTTAGTAACTCCTAAGCAAGGAAATGGGGTGTCCAAATGCGTGTTCAGTACACGTCTTGGAATAGCATGGAATCTACAGACACATGGAACTTTGTCTGGGACAAAGTTGTTTATTTGGTTTGCCTGCTTTCTTAAAATTTGTGAAGAATGTCTGCCATAAATGTAGCTAAAAATCCCACTGTCATCTGGCAAAAATGAAATAAAGCTATGTTGTAGCTGACATGGTATTATAAAGGTAAACCTGGAAAGACACATTAGTCTGTTTTTCTAACGGAGTTCTTTTTGGAAATATTTTTTGCTAGCATTTTTAAATTTAGTGTGACATTTTTGAGCATTTGGCAGCTTCACTAGTAACACTTTTGTGCAGTCTAACAGCTTTTACTGTTATTACATTTTTCCTAATCTTCAGCCTGACCTTTCTCACTTCATAATATTTATTTTTGTCTCTCAGAACAGAATCATTTAGGGTGGATTCCAAAGCAAAGTATGTCTCTCTTATGTGATAAATATATTGACCATTTTAAAGTGGATAAACTAGCAGTAGTTTGTTATGACATGTTATTTGTTTCCAAACTTTTGTCCCATATGATGCCTGCAAATATTTTCATTTTTCCTGTGGTATGTTCCAAAGCTTGAGTGCCATCACATGGCACTTGTACAGTAAGCACAGAAATGATTAGCTTCATTGTGTCAGAGGTGACTTCTGTGTTTCGGACTAATTGGCCCCCTTTCATCAGAGCAGGAATATCACACCAACCCAAGAGAAGTAGCTGAGATTTATTTCCCATTGAAGAGTGTCTTTATTTTACTAGGTGTCTCTGATCCAACTAGAAAAATCTGGGGGAAAGAAATACTTTCAGTCCTTCCCTTTGTCAGGAATTGTGATGTATTAATAACGATGTAATTTAATTGGATAATAGCAGCAGTCTCACTCTTAGTTTTAATTGGAATGGGTATATATTGCCAATACTTACGGGAAATTTATTTGTTTCAATTCATTTTACCAAATGAATCTTCAATCAGTTGTGATTAGTGTCTTGCATGAAGTTACGTATGTAATGCCCCCAGCTAGTGATGAGGATCTTAGTGCTACTATAATTTACTGTTTATCTTGACATGATTGATTATCTTCCAGTTTTGCTAGATAAATATTTTTTTAGGCATCTTGAGTCTTCTCTTGTTGCTTTGTATCAAAGATTTGGCTCTCAAACAACTTCAGAGGTTTTTTTAGAACAGCTGTGAGCTGCATTATCCCATATTAGCTGCCTTATTTTATGAAACTTTAGTTGTCATATTCCCCCAAATATGAAAAAAATAGATACAGGGACAGAGATATATCCTGTTTTATGTCACATTAAGCATGTCTCATTTTGAATATTCATACACTGTATGGCATGCTGCAGACTACCAAAGAGAGATGGTGAAGGTCTTAAGTATATTTCAAAATTTTCAGCTGCGAATTTATCTTTAACCACTTAGAAAGTTCCGAAAAACAGAGGATGCTAAATATAGCCAGTAAGGTCGCTTTCTCCATTCTTGTCTGAGATAAGGATACAGGATTGCTGGTGGAAATTGTGAGGGGTACAGGATTGCTGGTGGAAAGCTGTGGCATTCACTTTGTAAATGCCTACCGTAGAGGCCCGTGTTTCCCTTAAGCTGATACAACGTAGCCAGTGGAACTTGTTGTTTTGTACTTGTCTCACACCCAGTTAATTTTTCTTGCTCATAAAAAGGTAAAGACAATAAAGATACACTTTCTTATGTAGAAGATAGACTTGGCTCCGGGGTCAGGACAGGAACAGGAAGATTTAGGTGTAAGTGACTATACTGAATGAGCAAATAGTCCTTTAGGGGACAGTTAAGAGTTTGTGTTTCTGGTAGTTTCAAATGCTTGCTATGCAGGTCAAATAATGCTTTGGCAATGACAATTTTTAGGATGCACTTGGAGATCTGACTGGGGGTTATTGTGTCATGTAACTAGTTTGATTGTGAAACTGATGTACATTTTGCAGTAGAGCAAAACAGCTCATACCACAACAATTTTGAGATCTAGGTACGTGAGGATGTGGCAGGTATCAGAATAAGTTCCTAGTGCAAGGTGTAGGATAGGGATTTTGGGAGTCGAATAGGGATTTAGGCAGAGTGCAACTTTCTTTTGTTCTTTCCCTATTCCGTTTTACACAAGTTTAAAGCTTTACATGAGATTAGGCATCTATGCAGCTCCCTCTCCAGCTGAAATGATGTAGAAAACTCTCAGTTTTATTAAATTAAGTTTTAAATTCTTTTGTCTCCTCTGAAATATATTCCCAAAAATAAAAATATGTTCACTGGACTTAAGGGACTAAAATAAATTCTCTACTGGTAGAAAGAGACTATTTAAATATTGACTGTAGCCTAAGGAGGTAAACGCCACTAGAGGGCAGTTCAGAGCAAGAGTGTAATCAGTTGCCTTGTTTCATCTTCAGAGACCATCGCTGTAAAGTCTATTCTTTCTGTATTCAACAGGGATTATCTTTTTAGCCTAAAGTATTTTCCGTTGTATCTAAACTTGATAAGCCATTAACTACGTTATACTAAACAGGAACCTATATTTAGGGTTAAGCGTGTGTAATTGCAAATCTGCTCTTTTGCATGTGAGAGAACGCAGGGTATTTGGACAAACATAAACTTTGGGTGGCATTTTTATATCTTTAAGAAGTTGTTTTATATATTTTTATATATATACACCACATATATGTGTGTATATATGTGTATGTGTGTATTACAGTTATGGTGAGATCTGTGCACCAGGCTGAAAATTTTCTGAATGTAATTTTGTGCTCTCCTTCAAACTTTTTGTATTTGCGTTCATAGTTATTTCTAAAACATCTGTACTGGGTGGCTCCATTGACCTGTGTAGTTTACTAGGATAATAATGTTCAGCCTTTGATTTTTGTCTGGACAACAAAATCTTTCATTTTTAGAAATAGCTATTTGTCACTTAACTCTTATAGTTAGATGGCTACCTCTTCTTCCAGGCATTTTGTATGTCCATAGTTCCTGGGGCAAGCCATTTCCAATGACAAAAGGTTTTGTCCGACACTAGCTTTGTCAATTCAGAATTCAGCTCAAAAGCAGAATTATCTATTTTTTTTGTTTTTAATCTATTGTGACCTGTCTAATTAAAGAGTCCTTGGAACCTCTAATTTTAACCAGAAAGCCATTAAATAATAACTTTTTTTTTGAAACCAGGCTGTTATAATCTGTGAAAAGGACCTAAAAAATTGTATTTCTAAAATACCACTCAAAAAATGCATGTCTTCTTGCCTGTCACCTTTCCTGAATATAGTGTTTGAGGGATGGGTGTTTGTCCTTACCAGAAGAGCATTGCAAAGCATTTTATAGTTGTTCTGTCTACATACTAAATGCTTAATTTTCAGATGTTTTCTGTTTATGAAAACATTTGTGTGAGCAGACGTGTTGAGATGTCTTTTCTTTGTTAATAATTGAGGCCAGTACATAATTTCTCACTTACTTCAATATGCTTTTCACTATTCAATTAAAGTTGTTTTGAGTATTTTTTTTATTGAGCAAGATTTTGTTTTTGAAGTGGCCCCACACATTTAAATGGTTTTAATGCTACAGTTCATTCCAATGAGATAATCGTATATGCCTAGTTAGAGCCCGTCAGAGCATTTTTGGGTGGATCCACCATATTTTATTTGCTAGTCCTGTTATGTTTGAAAATGAAAACACTGTTATTTTCTGTAAACTTAAGTGTGTAAATATGAAAGGAAGTGTCACCAGTTGCTCTTTAGGGTCTCACAGTCAGCTGTTGTCAGAGACATGATTTCCAATAAAACTGGGTAAAGTGGTAGGTTTTTTTCCTTCTCTTGTGAGTACTGAAGTCAATAAGATACAGATTTGACCATAAGAAAAGTGCTGAATCCTTTCTTCCAAAATGTTTGTTTTGAGGCTACATTGACAAAGTCAATGTTCTGGCTGTAGTATCTTGATATTCCCTGTGACACTGAGTGTAGCAGTTGAGTTCCTCCTCAGCTTTGACAATGTGGATCTGATGTCTCCAGAAAAATTATCAGGTAGTTAAGATAGTTTGTGGTATAATGGGAAAATCAGTATGGCTAGTGGATATTGTTTTGCTTGGTGTGATTTACTAAATATTAATTGGAGTAACAAAGTGCTTTAACTCCAGTTTGAAGTGACCATTATTCTCTTGCACTGTACATTAGGAGTCGCTAATGAATTTTGTACATAACAGCATTGGTCCAAGCGGAGGAACTGAGGAAGATTACCCCAATGAGTAATGATTTTTAATTGTGTGCTGTAATCAACAAAGCCAATGTTTAGACTGTCACGTCTACCAAACAGACTGTCTGTAAATAGAGAAGATTATTCCGGGAGAATAATTAAAAGGAATTTAGGAGATTTAGGAAGTTTTATCTTGCAGTATATGTTGATATATTTTTATTTTAATACTGTCCTCACGGCTAAGAGTAATACAGAAACATTGCCTTAAAAGTGCCAGCCAAACTAGGAATCTTGTCTGTGACAAATCTCCTGACTGTTTGCTCCTGTAATGAGGGGATTTCTCCTAGACATATCTGAAAAGGGAAAAGAAAGCATAAGAACAGCTTTTGAATTTGCTGCCTCTTTGAGGAGGGGAAAGACTCTTAGAATCTGATTCTTAAGGGCTCTGACAGTTTCTGTTAGTTCTAATAATAGCAATCAAACATGTTGCTCCCTCCCTGTTTACTTCTTCCCTCTGTGGTGGTGGTCATTGGTTCCGTAAAAGAAAACTGTACTTGGCTTTTTGACCACTTAAGGTCATTACTTTGTACAGGCCCAGTATGTTAACTGCCTCCAATTTCAGCCCTAAATTATTAGGTTGTACTGTGATTGACAGGCAGTAATCCCTGGCAGGGGAATAGGGTTGATATCTGGATTTGTAACCTCTTCAGTTGATCCTGTGAGACCTCTTCAACTTGGAAGATTTTGTGGTTGTTGTTGGAAGAACATGATAAGTTAAAGCAGAGAAAAGCAAGAAAGCATCCTTCTGGCTACAGCTGTTAATTCTAAGTTAATTCTATAGCTGAACAAAACTGTATTTATGTAGTTCCATAAAAATTTTTTGTATTTTGCATTTCATTGTTGCTAACTCTTGGCAAACAGACTGTGTGTACTTGCTAAAGGGCCAGCCTTGCCCTCTGTGTAAACAATGTTTTATTTTTAAGGTAGCTCTGTTTAGATGTGGAATAAAGTACGAGAAGTAAGGGGGGAACAATTCATGTGTCTAAACCATAGTGTCATGGTTTTAGTATCATTTGTGGTATTCAAGATATCTTTATGGCAGAGTGGAGATATAACACAGGCAACATGGGCCCTGTTTGGACAGCAGTTGGAGGCCTGTAGAGATACCATAGAGCCTCTGAAATGACATCTGAATCCCACCTCAGCTCACCCAGCAAATTAAAAAAGGAATTCTATCCAAAGTGAATGAAACATAGCAGGGCCAGGAATCTGTCTAGAATTAAGATCAAACACATCATCAACCCGCACAGGATAAATCCAACCGTTTACTCTTAAAAATGTGCAGGAATAAATAGAATACAATAGCATTCATTGGTTGTACAATCTGGACAACTTGTGAATAAAAGCTGATGAGAAATACTAGTTGGTTCCTTTTTGTACTAAAATAGTAATATGTGTTTATGTTGTACTTGTCCTTGATTGAATTACTAATTGTTCTCTTTCTGGTTTAGGTTATGGTCAGACTGGTCCAGTGGTTCAGAGGGGTGGATATGACTCCATTGCAGCTGCTGTTTCTGGTCTCATGCATATCACAGGGCATGAGGTATGGTGCTCAACTTAAATATTTAATGGAATCTTTGTGCCATATACTAAAACTTGATGCTGCATGGAGCAAGTTAGCCTATGCACATCTGTTATGCATGCCCTCCTGGGTCCAACAAGAGGTCTTATTTCTGGGAATCTAAGAAAATGATAGTGCTTATGTCCTTCAGGTATCTCACTCCAGGCTCACAAAGCCAATGCCTGAGAAACAGAAAATAGATCTCCAGTGAATAAATTGGCAATTTATGCTAATCTGTTAATGGCCACTTGTAGTCACTTCAAGGGCTGTAATAGACACATTGTTGACACCTGGATGATGGAACCATACATATGTGTGGGAAGTCTCACCCATGCTTTGATATTGGTATTCCCTTTTTAAAAGAGGGAATTGTGAAGCCATCCAGATAACTCTGACAAACTGTCTTTTCAATCATCCTGCCTGAAAATAAGCAGAGAGGTGCCATTAGTGGTTCTGGAAAAGCTTTATGTGCTGCTATTCCCACTGATATCCAAGATCTTTGGTAGTTGCAGTAGTGCAGGAAGCATTACAGAAGTAGTTTAGTATCTGGATTCCAGGGATACATAGAATGTGTTTCTTCACCTCAGAAAAATGCTGGCCAAATAGGCATTTAATTAAGCTGTCTTGAATCACCTACAGATGCAGGGAATGTGGTCTCCAAATGTCACTTCTCAAGCGAGATAGTGTTACAAGTCTGTTCTATGCATCATAAACACTAGATGGTCTTCTGTGGCGGTGATCCTGATACTCTGGAAGCAGTAGTGCAAATCTTCAGAGTATGACACTTGCATGCCCTAGATGGGGATGTTCATGATGAGCAAGGAGTTCATCAAGTTTCTGTACTTAGTGTCAGATATTCGTGTTTGAGTAGGTTGCTGAAAGCTAATCATGCATGATCTGGACATAAGTTTACTGTAGGATTGATACTCTGCCAATAGACTTGTTTTCTGCCGAGAACAATGGCAAACATCAGAACTCTGTGCTTGTGGCAATTATTGTTACCAGAGTCCTTCTTTCTATTAAAAAAAAAAAAAAAAAGTCAAGCATTGTTTGACTGAGGAAACTGAAACACCTCGTGCCTAGTGTCCTAAGACTGTCTGCCCATTGCTGCCATGTTAATGATACATACTCATAGGATGTCCCATCTCGGAACACGAGAAGACATGAAGTTGAGTGCAGTCCTTACAGGTACTACTCTTCAAATGTATAATGCACATATACACTAAGAAATGACTGGTCACAGAAACTGTAGCGTAAGTAATTTTTACATTCTGACCCTGGTGTCTGTAGAGTGAAGGTTTGTACTTCCAGTACAATGCCAGAAACTTCGTGCACACCTCAAAATATACCAAACAAAATTGAATGGGAGTATAAACTGTTCGAAAGGGGCAAATATTGTTAGTACCACATGAATAAAGGAAAGTATGTTTGAAAAATTGAAAAAAAACAGGACTCTTGTAAAGCTTTTCATTGGTATGTGAATGACAGAAAATACAAGTGTTATACTGAATAATTGCATGTAAGTTGTATTATGAGAGTAATAGTCCTCAGTGGCCATTATGAAGATGGATTTTATTAAAAGATTGTGTTAAAATCTACACTAGAAATCCAGATGTTTGCATCACCTCACCAGGACTTGAGGCAATGTGATCGTAGGAATCATTTAATCATTGTTAGTAACAGTTCCATCTATTCACTGGGGGCTTTTAACAATTCATTCAAACTTAGTCATTCTCTTGCATGATTAAACTAAACATGCTAAAACTTGCTTCTTATTTTTCTTTATTTGAAGTTGGTCGTACGTTATTTCATCAGTTTCTCAAAACCATTTTCTGATGTATAGAGTGACAGTTTTGTTTCAAAGACTTAAATGGTCGATGACTCCAAAGAAGCAAATGTGCCTTTTGTTGTAGTGAAAATTTACTCAAGTGGCTTTAAAATCATATTGTATGCGTGTTTGAAAGTTACTTTAAAATAACAATGTATTATTAATAGTAAAATCTTCCATGTTCTACATTTATGTTCATGTGATTGGGTTATGTTTAAAATTCCACAAAACTAGCTCTGAAAAAAGTAGAAAACCTTGTTTCAGTCAGCATGTAGAAAAGTGGCCGCAGTAAAGAAGAAAAAAGACTCTTACTTTTTCATGCTGTTTTTCTTTATTAAACCTTGAATTATTGGTTGACCAGATAACATGGAATTCATATACCAAAAGTAACATGATCATTTGAAGCATACCCTAGTAAACTAGAGGATGATTTTTTTTTCTTAAGACTGGCATTTTCAATTTTATTTATGAACTGGGGAAAAAAAAAGTTATAACAGACGATGTTGGTTTTGTATTGCATTGCATCTGCATACAGAGAATCAGTATAATAACATCAGTATAACAGTGCTCTGTGGAAACTTCCCTTCAGCCACTGAATGTGCTTGCATGATGGTCTTAGAGGTATCAGCTGATGCAGTAGACAAATTATAATGAATTTGAGCAGCAGCAACAAAACATCTACATACATCACTGAGGTGCTTAAGTTTGAGGTATGTTAATACATATTTACAGCTTCTCACAAAGCATTATAATAATACAGTACTAAAATTATGTCCTGTATCTGACATTTTAAAAATGAGTAGAACTAATAACAATATATATTCCATTTTACCTCAGAGAAGTTTCACGTTGTGAATTTTAGTTTGTTCCAACCATCTGGCTACTGATTCAATGTCTCAGAAAGCAGTTTACTGTTGCAGATCACGTAACTTTACTGACTGGAGGCATGGCCTCAGTACCCAATGAAGTCTTAATATAAGCCCTGAAATCAATATATTACCAGCACAGGATTTTGAGAAAAAAAACCTTCATTAAGTCTGTCACATATGTAACATTCATTTTCTTCAATACTTTATATTTCATGTAACACTATAATTTTTGAGGCAGTAAAGAGATCACAGTGGAAGAGATGAAAGTTTCTGACTAAAATGTGTGTTTTTCATCCAAGTTATCTTTTCATCAAGGAGATAAAGTTAGTGTAATACAAATGTGGAATGCACCAAAGATACACAATAATACCACGTTTGGCACACAGTATAAACCTCTTGAAAGGGAGACAAGATCATATGCTTTATACATCTGATTTTTAAGATCTGAGAGAAGATTCCTGCATAAAGAAATTCTGAACAGCTTGCTTTTTTTTTTTTTGCTAGGAAATAGTTGCTACTGAAATGACTTAATACTGATTACTTTGAAATGCTTCTGAGCAAAGTTCTGAACCTTGAAATCAAGTTATAACTTCTGCAATATTGCAAAGTTACAGGCACAAACAACTGCATTTGTGCTAATGTTGTTTTTGCTGATTGTACAAACCAAACACATTCAGTGTACAGTAGAGCGCTCTCTTTAAACCATGTTTTTATGTGCAGAAACCTGCATGGAATTCAAGCTCTTACACATGTACTTGATTACCTCTGTATTAGAAATGTATGACACCTGTGAAATTTGAAATTCTAGTGTGTTTATGAAAATTTACAAGCAAGAGTGGGGAATCTGTTTTGTGTAAATCTGTACCACAAACCCATTTTGAATGAAAGTAGTTGCTTCAGGCCACATTCAGTTTTTCTTTACATAAATTAAAATATGCTAAAAGGACAAAGTTTACACTGATGACACTTTTATTGTCCTGAATGACATAATTTATAGTTATTTCCTGGTTAAACACCACATTCAAGTTTCATGTTTGATGAACAGAAAGCTTTTACTTAATATATTCAGATACATCAGTACCAGATGAATATCCCTTTGATGAAAATTTCTATGACTCATTAAGGCAATAACTTGAAATTAATTAAATAAAACCCAATTTGGATACAAATCCCCTTCCATCTCCAAGTGGATTATTACACGCAATTTTCGATATTCAGGGTATCTTTATGGTGGTACATTCTTTCTTGCTGAAGAAACATTTTTGTTTTACTGAACACGAGACAGCAAGACATGATTGGGATCTACAATACCAGAGGGGGCATTCTTCAGCTTAAAACCAAACGAACTGCAACAAAAGAGTGCACGTGGTATATAGCTCAGAGCTGTTGAAAAATATAGCCATTGCTGGTTCATATTAGCTTCAGCAGCTATTTCCCATCTGTAAAGACTACTGGACTTAGAATACTTTTATCAAGCATGTAATTTCAGAACAATCTCCATTTTTAATGGATCATTTTTATATTATTGATGTAAACTTGGGAAGGGAAATTATGTCAAAGGGCAAAAAAAAGACTCAGGAAAGGAAGCTTCCAAAACATGTTGTGGCTATCTCTGCACCAGAATGTGTTGACAAATTGTAAGGAATTCAGCAAACAGCAAAAATTAGGAATAAAAGTGTAAACTGGTGGTAAGATTGAGCAATAGCAAAGCGCAGTGATGGAAGAAAAGGTCTGCTCTACTGGAGTGAATCTTCGTCTTTTCAAATGAGCAAAGGGCATGTCCAAGTGCTGCCTCTAAGTAGGGTTCAACCCAGCCCTTGAGCCCACATGGCTTTGTTTGCTTAAAGCACTTTCTCCCTGACTAGGGCTACATTTTGTCCTTCTACCAGAACAGTAATATCACTTTTGGCTGGCAGGGGGTGGTGGTGGTGTTTGTTACTTTTAAAATAATTTGCTTGAATAAAAGCTACTGTATAGATCTTTACTTTGCTCAGGGAACTAGTATAACGTTAACTACGCAGAACTACTGCTGTGCTGAAGCTCTGTCTAAAGGAAGGTATTTCTCTGTGTGTGTAGCTTTGTCCTTCATATAAGGCAGCTTCATATCCCTTGTTCTGCAGGACAGAGCTGAAAACCTGAATGAATCCATTTCACAGTACTTACAGCTATGCATCCTGTCACATAAAAGCTGGTTTATGGCACAGGTGGACATTAGAAGCTGATGAAAGGGTGAAAAATGGCAGCTACTCATGGATCTTGGCAGAAAGACCAAGGAAGAGTAGAAATTTTGTGGACTGCTGCAGAATTATGGGTTGTGGAGTGTTAGGATAGTTTGTAGGAGTGTTCTGTACAGGGAAATTGTCAAAGTATTTTTAGAAATAAAGGTGAACTTTTTACTGAGGCAAAGGAAGTGTTTGCTTTAAAACATTAGGTAGTTTAGTACTTGATGAGGAAAGTGCTGGAATTAAGGCTTGAGAAGACAGATTCATATGTACCAATCTATTAAAATAGTCCTGATTTTTATATCTTCAAAGTGTAGTTTTCTCCGTCGGGGTAAAATTAATGACACTTTGAAAACAGTGGGAAGTGTTTTCAAACTAAGAATGTTGCTGCACATCTGTTTGCAAAATCTCAAGTCTTTTTAATTTCTTCTCATCCCAGCGTCTTGGCTGTAATGAAGAAAGAACAATTTAACAAACTGCGAACTTGCAGCAGCTAATATGGGGGAAATGTTTTGGTTTTTTTTTTCATTTGTATTTCTCAGTGATAGCTCTGAGGAGCAAAAGCCTTCTCATGTGCTAATTAGTTTTCTCAGTAGGCCTACGTGTATAAAAATAACTTCCTTTCCTGTTTTCCCCCAGAGCTGGATACAAGGAGAGAGTTGTAAATGGATGGAACCTTTGAGTTGTCCTTTCTATTGGGAAGTTGAAGTAGCTTAGTGTAGAATGTGGAGAAGGAAGAAATAACAGATTCTTCAAAAAAGAAGTACTTCCTAAAGCAGTGTTCCTTTTAAGGATGTGTAGTTTATACATCATCCTTAATATCTAGGCTATAGATAGTCACAGACTAATCCTTACAGCAGTTTGAATGACAGTAACTGAGGGTTTTTTTTAATTTTGTTGTATTTGATACAGATTTTATAATTTTATTTAATCACTCTTATGATATAAATAAAATAGCAGCCTTTTCTATCTTACATAGAAAAAGTTGTACTGCAGTCTTTTATCCCAGAATTGACCTATTAATGCAATTCATAATGCAATATATTATTTTTCTTAAAATGATTTTTAACTTATATATGACTTGATATCAGACTTATGTAAATCCTGTTGGAGTGCAAAAGAAAAAAGCATAGTGAAGATAAGTTTTAAATTTTTTACGTGAAGTCAAGACACTTTTTAAAATAATTATCAGTAAACATAACTCTCTTGCAATCTTAAAGTATGACTACACTTAGCAGTTTAGACATGACTAATTAAAGTAATTCTGTAAATTCAATTTCATTGAATTTATGCTAGATTAGTTTAAAGGCGTTTATGGGAACTTTGACAAACAGTTATTATTTATCAATTATACTGATTTTAAGTTGGATTATTATAGGCTTACTTAGGTGCTGAAAGTCTGGAACAGTCCCTGAAACATTAGCTTTGCGCTGCTATTTGTGGACTGTACTTCAGGGCAAGCAGTTGCTGTCAGAATCTGAGCATCTGACCTCAAACTTTTCAGAGTAGGAAATGGGAGAACGTCTCAGAAGCACTTTTAAGCTCCTATGGTAGAAGCCTACCTTGACTGAAATTAGAAGTTCATTTTGCCATTGATTGCAGAGGGGCCATATTTCGTGCTCATGATTAGGGAAGTTCTGAAACACATGATGTAAAATGAAGATTCTTCCCTTGATGCCAGAAAAAGGGATGACATACTGAAAAAGGATATTTGAACCAACAACTTTCCAGTGATTATTGGTCAGAACGTCAAGAATTCGCATGTATTTACATGTGTAATGTGTACATGTGTAAACAAAACAAAGTTGATTTTGTTTTCCCACTAGAAGCCTGGAGTGTGTATACTGGAAAATACAAAACTGAGATTTGGCTGGGGGAGGGCCAAAAGAGGGGAGAGAGAGAGAGAATGAGAACAGCAAAGCAATATGGTTCTGCCTTTGAAAGAGACATGCACCCGGGTTAGCATACTGTGGAAAACCTTTAGACCTTTGGCTTCTAGGCATAATGAAATTCAGTTTTCACTGGATTCTCTTGTCTCTAACAGTATCTCTTTTCTTTTTGCATTGGTGAGTTGAAGCATTATGTTATTAGGGCAAAAAGTAGCAAAATAAATCATTCGCAATTTGCAGTCTGCAGCATCGCAAAGTTACAGTATTGTGTAGATACTGCAAGAATATCTGGTTTTCAGTGGTAGTTTTTATACTTCAGTTCACTCAAAGATACTCTTATTTCTTGCAGTTTGCAATGCAGAAACATGTAAACACTTTTTCAGATGTCTTGTGCAGAATGTGCTATAACAACAAGTAATGTTTTGCCTCTGCTTGTTTTCTTCTTTTTTGTGTGTGTGTGTGTGGGTTTTTTTGTTTATTTTTTTTGTCTTGTTTTGGGGTGTTTTCTTCTTTCTTTTTAGGATGGTGAGCCAGTTAGACCAGGAGTAGCCATGACAGATCTTGCTACTGGGTTGTATACATATGGAGCAATTATGGCTGGTTTACTTCAGAGGTATAAGACGGGGAAAGGACTGCACATTGACTGCAATCTCTTGTCATCTCAGGTAGGAGTTTTAAAAAAATTGTTTTTAGTTGTGTATGTGTTTGAACCTAAGAATACCATTTTGACATAAATTAATGCAAATTAGTACAACTAATGACAAAAATAATAATGACAATAGGCATTAGTGATAGTTTCCTTATTCTGCCACTCTGGTAGTGACCATTTTGTATGACATGGTTATAGTGACTACTGCATTATGTTTTGGTTTTCACTTTTTACAAAAGACCTCCATGTTCTTTGAAAACATGGGTTAATCAAGGTTTATAATATCCCTGAAATTGTAAGTAACAGTTGTAGTAGATAGACAAGCATAAACAGTGAAACCACTGTTGGAAGGGACGCCTTGACACTGGGTAATATTACTACCAGAGTGACTGAATGACTTGTGCAAAATCACCCAGAGTAATCAAGTATCACCCAAGTGTCAAAGTAACGTAATGCAGGAGGTCTGCCTTTTGGCTCTGGGAATTAAAGAATAAAGTAAGCTTGAAGATGCAGCATTTTCTCTAGGCGCATTAAAGAGAAATCTCATCAAAATTGTAAAGACAAAGATGTTTTGATCATGAAAGGTATACCATATACCACGAATAATGAGAACTTTAAATTGTCATTGAACATTTAAGCACCATTGGTACAATGATTTATAATTCACAAACAGAAAGTGGTGTTGGTATGAGCTGCATACGATGGGATGATACATTGTTTTGCTGATGTAGATACAGGCTGGTAGCAACTGGGTATATGGTGCATAGGAATTTTTGTGTGCATTTTAAAATGTACATCAAAATTGTATGAAGTACTAATCAAAGCTACTACAGTGCTCCATTATTTTTGTCTTTATTCAGTTGTATTTTTCTTCACGTTATATCTGTCAGTACATTTGAGAGATGATAGAGTGCCCATTGTGCAAAAAGTTGGCCCTGGTGTGAGCAGGAGGTCGAACAAGATGACCTCCGAAGGTTCCTTCCCACCTATATCATTGTATGATAATAATGATTGAGACTAATGATTGAGGTTGCTCTTGTTTTAATACCTACTGCTCTTGTTTAAATACCTACTGAAATCAGATCTGGAAAGGAGGGGAAGCCCTTGCTTGAATCAACAAAGAATTTTTCATTTGTTTCAGAAATGTTTGTAAGGACTGAACCCTTAATCATACTTATGTATATTTGTAAATGTTAGGTCTGTATTTGAAAAATGTAATAGGCAGTTCAGAAAAATATTTTAAATGTATGTTAAAATCTTATTAACTATTTTGTGTATATATGGAAGGTTTTTTTTTTTGTTTAAGGTATCATAGTGTTTTATATTATGGCAGCTTCTCCTTGATCTTTTTCATTTCTAATTTTACTAAAAGGACTTCTGGTAATTTCTATTAATTTCCAGAGTAATTCTGTTATGTTTTAATTCCTTGTTCCATTGTTTTTTGGCTTTTTTTAATGGAGCCTTTTTGATTATTACTTGATATTTTATCAAATGCTGAAAGTAAGAAGAGTTAAAATTAGGTGTTGCTGTAACTCTCTTCTTTTATTTCACCTTACTTTGTCACCTCATTTGTCTTTAGAATCTTTTTCCTTGGTTATGATAAGTTTGGCTATACACAAAAGTATTCTCATATTGCAGAATTTCCATCTGAAGTTCCACATCAGCATTCTTTAGCTGCTCACTGGCGTACACAAGAAAGGGAATGAAGACTTGGATAGGTGTTAGTGAACAAAGCATGATATGTGGTGTTTGACTTCTACGTGCTTAGCTGAAGAAGTACTAAATGGCGAAGGGACAGTTTAGTGTTTTTTTTTTTTTAAACATTAACTCATTCCATGCTTGTTATCAAATTATAGTTATCTAAAAGTTATTAAGAAGTAATTCCATACATGCACACTATTATTGCAAAATAAGTGTTTTTATTTACTTCCGTGTTGGGTAAACTAAACTGTAATAAGTTGGTATTTTGGAATAGAGTATGGGTGTAAGCTGTTATTCAGAAAACAGCTATTTTGTTTTAGGTAACCCTATTATTTCAGTCCAAATGAACTTCAGGGTGTTGGCCCAAGACTGTAATGAGAACATGTATTAAACTGGAAAAAAAATTTATGGATGAGGTGCTGGGGTACCAAAAATAAACCCTTGTGATCAGTCCCATTAAAAAACGTGTTAAAATGAAGAAAAACGTAACTGACAGCTGAGTCTCTCTGAGAACATCTAGTTTTCCTGGTTCGTTTTCTTTCTTTTTGCAAAACAGGTGGTTACTTGTGAGTCTTTAAGGGTGAGTGTACTAAGAAAGAGTAGCACAAATCTAAAAATTAATGTAAAAAAAAGAAATTGCTCTTGCAGTACTTCTGGTGGTAATGTTTTTTTTAAAGGAAAGTTAGACAATTACTGTGATATGATCAGGTTCTTGAAAGATCCATGCTTTCAAAGGGATTATGGTTTTACATACCAAGCTGAGATATCTAAAGCTAGCTCTTCCTCATGTGATGAATGTTTAAAAAGAAAGGCCTTTTGAAGTCTCTCACGGATGCTGCCAAAACAATAAGGAACCTAAAGTTGTAGACTTTTAGTTTGTTAGGTTCTTGTTGCAGTTGATTAATGGTGGGATCTAGAGGTCAAACAGATGCATCATGATAACTTTTCCTTCAGCATGAGTTTCACTGGGGTGTAGTAATTTTTAATGAAAAAAAAAAAGAATCTTTTTTTCTGTGTGTAAAACAAAAGCGCTACTGAACCATCCTCCTACTAATAGTGTTATGTCAGCAGGGACCTGTATGAAACTTTCGGCTTTTGTCAGTATTTCATGCACCGAGCTAATATAGCAGCATGCTTGCACCTTTTGTCCATCCCTTCATCTGAACTGAGAATTGTGAAGCTGCCCTATACATATGTCTTCATTGGGCAGTGTTGATGACTTTGACTGTCAGAAAGGAAAAAAAAAAAAAACCCAGGGGTTAAAGCACTTAAATAATTAGAAATCCCTGAAAACAGCTTGTTTTATGTTATAGCAAAAAACCTAGCATGTACATGTCCATCTATGTCTGTGCTACCACTTTTCTGCATGCCTTATAGACATGCAAGAGGATTTTTAAATTTTTTGTTGGGGGGGTAGGGCTGGAGGATGCTTTTGATACTAATTTCCTGCACAGATATGCTAATGACAAAGAGCACTGAACTGAATTCAACTGCCAATGAAAATGATCTGAAGCTTTTTAAAGAAATATCTCACTGACTGGCAAGTTTGTTTAGTATTTAACTGGTCTGTGTAGAACCAAATGATAAGTGAAATCCTGTTCTCTAAAGAAATGTTATTTTTAGAATATCTTAAAAAGACATCTGTCTTTCAAATTCTGTATATCAAACATTTTTGCCCTATAGCTATATAGCAGCTTATTACTACCAAAGAGGATTTTTCCCCACAACGAAATAGAATTCTAGGATTTTATTGAGAAGAGAGATTCGGTGACCACTAGGATGTGGTTTTGCAGTGAGCACTAACTTTCTATCTCTCTCATCTATAAACTTTTAACCCATGTCATACAATTCCTTTGAAATTTTTGACTTTTAGATGATTTACAGTTGTCAGCTCCAGACCTTTCAGCATCTAAATAGTGTCCTTTAGATGATGCTAGTAAATAAGAAGGAAGTGGGTTTTGGATTTGGTTCCAATTATGCAATTGTGCCTTTTCTTCTGTTGTGGCTTAAAAAAAATCTCTTGGAAGTTTTAATATCCTTCCTGTATTTAATTACAACCAGGCTCCAACAAATACTGTAATAAGTTGGTTTCTCTTGGATTGAAAATCTGCAAGAAGTATTTTACATTTAACATTTCTGCAATTTTGGAGTGTATTTTTTTCCCAGATTCCACAGACAGGATAATGTGGTTAATATTGTTTGTATTATATGATTGTTCATCAGACACTTCTCTGCTTCTGATGACTATGTTTTAGTCTGTATTTGCCATAGCAAACTCTTAATCTTCTCAAAATTTTGAAGTGACCCTAGAAAAACCTAGCAAATTGGTATAAATTATTTTCTATATTCCATCTTTGTGCTTTAGTTTGGCAGTTAGTTTACTGAGATAATGGTGAGGTTTAGAAACTATTAGTTTTTGTTTCTGCATCACTTTTTCCCAAGATGATTGTGTTTAAGGCTTTAATAGATTCAATAGATTTTAAGGTGCTTTTAGTGCTCTCGATTCAGGGCTTTCATGACATGTCTTTTACAAATTATTGAGTATAGGTGAAACTGTTAACAATTACATACTGCCTGTAAGATATATATGGCATCACAGGATCCCTGAGCCATAAGTTTTGTGAGAAATATCAGTCTTGGAACTCAAATACTGTTCAGGTGTCTTGACTGTATCTTGTTGCTTCTCTGCTTGCTAACTGAGAGTTGCGAGTTGGCTGAATACAGAAAGAAAATCTGCTTTTTTAGAGGTCATTGCTGCTGGTGATTTCGGAGGCCAGCTAGGAGGACTGTTATACAGTTGTCTTGTTTTGGGTATGGTTTGAATAAGCAGTTCTTTTTTACATGCTTATAAAGCATCATGTTTGCAAAACATTGTATTCTTAATCTCCATCATGATAAAAAATTTTGTATGCACTATATGGAGACATTGTCTTTTTCACTGCATAGCTCTGATATGGAAAGGTAATAAAATCTGAATTAATGTGAACATTTCTTTAAATATATACTGTGCATTAAACACTTTTCTTGGCTACTATTCTTGATAATTTCCATTGAGGACATCAGTATAACTAAGAACAGAACTTATCCCTCGGGGTTTGAAGTAGCCAGAATTTTATTGAATAGACCAGAAGACCATACTAACATGACAGTAACTCAATTTAATATTGGCCTCTGTGGAATGTGTGTTGTGATTTCTAATGATTAGTTATGCAAAAAGTCGTTGGTAGATGGTACTCCAACTGGATCTTGGGTTTATTTAGTGGCTTGCTTTACTCTGTAAACAGAGTACATACCCAGGTTGCAAGGGATTTTTTTCTCTAGCTGCTATCTGACTAAATTCTGTGCCTTTTTGTCTTTGCTACTATTGTTCTTGAATGAAACTAAGCCTGACTGTTGCAGCTTCATTTTCCTGTGTTGAGCTACCTCTGTCATGAATTAGAGAAAGTCTAGGAAGGAGATAGAAAAAATACGCCCCTTCAATACATAGAAAAAAATGAAATGGCTATCTGGAGTGGGTAGGGGATAGAGTTTGAAGACAAAGGAAGACATTTCTTTTAATGAGTTTATTATTTAGATGACCTTTGAATAAGGGTGTAATTCTGGAAATGGAATCAAGATGTTTGTTGTCGTTCATTACCAGCAGATCATATTTCAGGATCATGCTAAGTATTAGGAGAAGGAGGATAACCTGGGTAGTTCAAAAGAAGTGGGAATGATTTAAGCAACTGGTAGCAGAATAAGCACTTTTAGTGTACCCCAAAAGCTCACCCCTCCCTCTAAACTCATGGAAGCCTTCAGAAGTCATTCTGTAAATTGGTCAAATTTGGGTAGGGCCTTTCAACACCTTATGCGCTATTTATTTATGTAAACAGCAGGGAAAAGGGTTGTAACTTGATGGAAGAGGTTTCAATTTTATGTCATGGAAAATTTTAAGTTAGCAAAACAACTGATTTCTATGTGCTGTTGAACCTCTGGAAATCTAATAAACCTTAACAAGTATGTCATTTTTGGGTATGCTGATGGAACGCTAGCTAAGGTTTTAACAGTGCTTGGTTTGATCGTCTCAGATTGCTCTGATTGAAATTTCTCTGTAGATTATAACTTATAAAAAAGGTGAAGTAAAGGATGATGCTGAAACAAATTAGGTCTAATGACTTCTTTTTGGTCGGATGGAGTTCTGCTGCCATGACTCTGTGTTTCTTCATGTTTGTGTTATTCAGCACTGTATTGTTTCTGTCTCATCAATTAAATTGCAAATTCTTTAGAGTAGTGACATGTGATTAGGCCAGAGGTCATAATTCCTTAGTTATGTATTATATTATAGTGAAAGCTATAAAAAAAAAAAGTGTTGAGACTCTGGTTTATGTCTTCGAAAACAGGTATCCATTAAGCTCTATCTAAAAGTGAGAGTTCAGTTATTTGTAAAAATGCTTTGCCTTCTTTGGAATGAATATTTGTAGTACCAGATTCCTCTGATAAAAAATTACATGACATTATTTTCATTCAAGCTTACTCTGTAATGTAACATTTTAGTTTTTTGTGGAACTATTTAAATATTTTTGTAGATCGATTAAGGGAAAACTTCCTTCTCCAGAGAATAATTTACAAATTTGTTGTCACTATTCAAAATGCATTATCAGGCAGAAATGCCGTATTTTGACTCCAGACTCATTGATAATACTAACCAATTTATTTTTTCAAATCAAATAGAACTTTGGACTACGTTTCTCTGACTTGTATGCTGTTTAACAGCTCAGTAGACGAACCACATCTGCATTGCGGACAGCATTAAAGTGCTCAAAAAAGCATTGTGGATGACTGAATGGTGGGTGTTCATTAACGCTGCAGAGGCACAGAAATGCCATCTTGTGCATTGTAAAACATCCCATTTCAAACATTTCATTCAATTGCATGGGTTTGTTTCTTGTGTCATCCCTGTAGTGCATTAGCACATAAGCACTTAATGGGCAGTGTCCAGAGATTTTTCAGTGTTACAACTAATGCCAGCGTTCTGTTGAGATAAGACTGTTCTGACCAGAGGAGATTTGGCTGTGATAACAGGGGTGGAATATTTGCATGTTTCTCACCCAGCCAAATAGACATGGCTCGTTTCTGTACGTGCCTCCCCATGTATCAAACGAAAAATCTAAAAACCTACCTGCTTGAACTGCTGCAGCACAAGCTGTTGAAATTACTATTATTTTTGTGGAGGGATAATTCTCCACCGATAAGATGAAAATGACATTGTCAGGAGCAGACAAACATACTTAAGATATACTTTTTTCTGTGCAAGTATTAATGCTGATAAATGCGGAGACAAAAAGATGAGTGCTGCAAATGGCTAGGTGTATGCATATTTTCATTGTAAATGGCACTGTTTCTAATCATAAGATCAAAAGTGAAAAGTGCCTTAATACAGCTTCTTTTGGATGTTGGCAGCTTTCCATGGAAAAGCATCCTTATTACTGATTAAATAAAACAATAGAATCCTTCACAAAGTGTATGTAGCATCCAAATTGGAGCCTCTGGATACTACCCTATTACAAATAATAAGAAAAATTGCTATAGTTATTCTGATGCCTGTCCTCACAGGTAATTAATTTTTATATGAGCAAAATCTGTTTGTCTGGATTTTATTTGTATGTTTTGCTCTTTTCATTCTCAGCTGTCAAATATAGCTACCGTTTTTAAACTCAAATTGTTCTGTTTTGCAAGTATGCTTGTAGTTCTTTGCATGAATAGAAGCCACTCCTGTGCTATTTTCTAAACAATCAATGAAATCATTACATAGAATTAAAAAACAGATAAGTTGTAATTCATATTAAATGCATAGTGGAAAAGGCCATAATTAAGGAATAATATAAGAAAATGTGTTATAGTATTAAAAAACCTAAAATGTAGGAGAAGAAACTTTTGTAAGTTGAATTTTGCCTGGACTTAGCAAAGCTGTGTGAAAATACAGAGCATAATGCATTTAGTATTTCAGTGGATATATACTCTTTCTTCAGAGGAGATGGAGGCTTGAGGAAATGATTGTAGAAGTGTCATTTATAGTTAAGGTTGTATGATATGTCTGTTATCAGAGTCTGATTTTAGTTTTTATAACTTTGGCAAAGATTTAACTGTTTTGGCTGAATTTTCCATGTCATGGAAGTGCCAAAAAGTGATTTGTTTTCACAGTTACTATTAAAATGATTCATCTGTTTCCAGGAACAAGTTATGGGAAAAAACATTGATGGGCTTTTTTTTTTCCTCCCCCCCCGGTGCCTTCGTTCTTTGGAGTGGAAATTTGAAATCTGGCAGATGAATCACCCTTGTTTCAGGGAACTGTGTTTTGAAAGGAACTCAGGGTGACAGAAGGTGCAATGTGTACAACATATGATCTGCATAAAGGCTGGTAGGGACTCTCTGGGAGATTCGGTGGAGTGTTCAGGCTGTGTGTTCCTGAATAAGATAAAAGTAAACATTCAATAAGTACCTACTAATTAAATGAGTCAGAAGTTTGATAGAAAAATAGTATCAGACCATATGATTAAGGTTTGTATATAAGTGCACCAAGATCTTGCACAGTTTACAGACTAATTTTGGAGTTCTTGGGTTTTTTAACCTTAATATTCTTTTTAATAGTTTTTTTTTTGAAGTGATGCATTCCTTAGAGCTGTTCCTGTGTTGTTATGAAGCTGAAACAGGAATTTTTCAGTGGTTGAAGTAGTATGTTTTTTAACACTTTCAGAAAAAGTTTATTAGTATTCTATTTTAATCGAGAAAATGTAATTTATTCTTAATTTTAAAATGTTGCTTTCTTCAGCTGGAGCTCATGTAAAAGAATTTTTTTTTTCCCCTCTTTCATGCCAGTGCTCTCTAATAGTTTCTATGGTCAGGATTTTTATTTCTGATCCTTCACCTAAAATTCATCTGAGTGTGTGTAGGTTTGTTTTTTGGTTTTTTTTAAAGTGGAGACTGAGGAGAGAGAGGAGTCCACTTAACGTTTACTTTCTCTTGAAACTGTGTGCTGAATAATACATATTTTTGAAATTTCACATCTTACATCTGTGAGTTGCATCAATCTTTGCTATTGTTAATACTAATTGAATCTTAATCAGGAGATGATCTCCATGCTGTGGGAAGCACAGAAGTGTTCATTCTGGTCTTTTATAAGCTCTAAATAGCTCATTAAAAAAAAAAAAAAATAATTTGTAGATCAGTTCTTTTTGTTGTTGTTGCATTTCACTGAACTCAGCAGTTCTCTGCTACGCAAATGTCTTGTGTTTTTGAAGATGCCTCTGTTTCTCTATATTTGTGTAGTCTAAACTTTATTTTTTTTTAATAAAGCAAAAGTTGTTTTCAGACATCATTTTCACACTAAAAAAGTGTCTCCACAATTGTGCGCTTTAAAGTCTGTTTTGCTCTCTTTAGCTTTCTTCCCCTCCGAGAATCCGTGTTCAAGATAGGGTTTTCAAATACATTACCTTTGTTTTTCTCATTGCATGTATTTTTTATTGTTTCTAGTTCATTAAGCACCTCCTAGCACATAATTTCTGTGACTGTGTGATTTGTTGTGTGCTATTTGATCAAGTGGCTAACTTGAATCAGCAAGTCCCACATGCTGCATGTGATTACTGGCATAGAGTTGGATACCTGCTTAAGTGTCTGGTTGGAAGGCCCTAAAATAGGACCTAATATGAGACCTGTTCCAAAATTGTAGTTATTTGTCATTAAGGCTTTGATTTTTATCTTTACAAGATTGTATTTGTGGCTGGGATTACAGCATTTGCTGATGCTTCAATGCCAGGAGTTTTTTGTGAAGGGTGAATTCATGATCACTTCCTGGAGGTTCACATTAAAAGAAGTCAGCGTCACTGGGAAGAAACCACTTTTTACCCCAGAGTACGGTGTTCATAACGTGACTACTGACATTTTCTAAAGGGGCTGTAGACTCTTTAGTAGTAAGCCTTGGCCTACGTGATAGTAGTCTTGCTTCTTTAGTTAGCTTTTGCAGACCTCTTCAAAGTCATTCGTGGAATTTGCTGGTCTGCAAAGCACTGGTTGAAAGCAGCTACAGTACTACTGGCTCTTGAAGGGAAGGGAAAAAACTATGTGGAGAGGGATTACGGGACAACAGTTGTGAATTGAGGAGAAGGTCAGACCTGCTGCTTTGCACAGATGTAGGGACACCACTGATGAATTTATAAAATTTTGCTCCTTTGTGGGCAGTGACTTTGCTGCATACTTGCAGGTGGTGATGTCTGCCTGGCCTATGGGTGTGTGGGACTCTTGAGCTGATTTTTAGCTCCTGCAGAGCTCTCAACTCCAGGCTGGATGGGAGGCCCTTACGTGCCCAGACATAAGGGTATGTTCATTGATAGCTCCTGGGAAGGCTGTGGCTTCCTGCTGGCCCCCTGTGGAATGGGCTGCCTTGAATTGTGGCAGCTTTCTTGCCTCTGTGCAAGGCTGTGGTTCCTGCTGCCCAGTTCATTCATGCAGGAGTTTGAAACACAGTTACCTGCCTAAAAACTGGTGGAACAGCACCGTTCATTGCGGTGCAGTACCATGTCCTGAACCAGTTGGGTCCATGCTTAGCATGTAACATAAAACATGCGTGCACTGTCTATGGCAGCAGTGAGGTGATTGCAGACTAGTAAGAACCTATTTCTACTCTCATTAACCCTTGTGGCTAAATGTAATTAGACTTCAACTGGAAGAGTGGAGTTTTCTTCTAAATGGAGTGGGGTTTTCTTGGTAGAAATAGAGGTTTTTGGTTTTGATGGTTGTTTTTTTTAATGAAAAAAACACTCAAGAAACAAGAGCCGAGGGTCACCCCATGCACATGTCCATGAAAGCAGCTTCAATACAAATATACAAATGGGAAGGGGGATGGGGGTAACTGCAAAAGCAAAATTAATCAAACTTGAATGTTGATTTATTAATGTCAAACTATTTATTGCAACATGGAAAGGGGAAAACATGTAAAAAAGTAAAATCAGTCATTAGGTAAATACCAGCACAGGATCAGTGATTTTGAGAGCTTTGTTAGTGTACACCAAATGAGGATTGTGGTCTTATGTTCAAATATTTCTTATGTAAAGATCTTTTTTCCATGTCACCAGAAGTATGGAAAGGTGTAAGTGGAAGATTATTGGCCTTTGCACAACAGAATGCAATGAAATTTACCAGGATGATTTTTTCTACATAGTTATAAATTAATATTTGGGTTACTAGGTCAGTAGTATAGTGTAAAATAAGTTATCTGTTCTGCTGTAAAATGCCTGTCTCTCAAAGCTCCTAAAAGACAGTCTGCATGCCTACTTTAAGAAAAAGTAAACAAAGAATGAGAAAAAAAAAATTAACTTGGCTAAGAGTCAAAGCCTTGTTAAGATACGTGGCAGGGAAGTGGACACAAAATTGGAGGGAGAAGAAAGTAAAGAATATAATTAAAATGTTATTTTCTCCTCTGTCCAGTTACCTGTCTTCTTTTGTTATTCATATACACTTGTTGAACTTGCATGTAAATGATTGATTGACTCAGTGAACTCATTGTAATAAATTATGTTTGATGTGTTATCTTGAAAAAAATCTTTTGAAATTCTGTCTCTTCTCTTTGTCTGCTCACCTTGTGGCTTTTAATATCTTGTTTCCCATCTGTCTGATTCCATCATAAGCTGAGCATAACTTTTCAGACCTTAATGCAGCTCTCTTTTTGTTCTGGTTTAAGTAAGTATGTAATGCAAATACGTGATTTGGCCGTCAACAGTAATATCAGAAAGGAATGTTGAAGTGTGTGTTCCCTTTACTGATGTGAAATAAAGAAACGCTTATCTGTAGATATTTGATAATACATATTTACAGTGCATAGATCTGTCTCTGCAAGTAAATGAATACAGAGATGTCTGTATCATTGTATTACATCTGCTTTAATGTTACAAGTCCAAAGGTTACTTTTGAGGATTAGTTCTTAATTAAAGAGAAAAGAAATGGGTCTATAAGGTTTCAGGAAAGCAGTTTTAAACATAGGTTTAAAAATACTTAACTGAATATGTAATACAGATGTACCCAAACTTCATTTTGAGAGCTTGATTGTACCATAGATACTCCTACTGCAAGAAGTGTCTCTAGCAGTGAGGTCCTAACTGAGTCTTGAATTACAGGGGAATTTGGAGAAATAGACTTACTTTGTTAAAAACATTTTTTCTAGGGGATATGTCTGCAGAAATGTTCAGGTGGGATATCTTTTTTTACGCTGATAGTTCAGCAGTTTGCTTAACAACCATAAGGTATAGGTAGACAAATTCTTTGTGTTCTTTATTAAGGACATAAAATGTATATGCTGAAAGATTTTTTTTTTTTTTTGGATAGTGCATTTTTAGTGAGAGTAAATCTTTGGAGAGACCAGAGAGAATGAACACAGCCAGGAAGAGAGGAAAGGGAAAAGCACAGTAGTCCTGGGACTGTCTATAACAGTTTCATGGGACAGTAGAAATAGAATTGTCTTTTAAGTCTGCCGAATTAATCAGGGAGTTATGATGAAAGGGGCAAAAGGCCACAGGGTTCACTCAACTAAGTGTGTTTATATGTAAAACACAAAGTACTGAAATATTTACTTTGATGTGGTCAATATAAGTTTATTTGGAGGAGGAGGAGGATGATACTACTACTACTACTACTACTACTACTAATTCTTTTTGGCCGGCTGATTTGGCTATGAACAAGGTACCCAACTCAGACAAGGAAGTCAAAGGGAACCAAAAGCCTTTTTCCTTCATGATTTATTGAAAAAACAATAATAAGTTAAACCAGTTTCAGCAGGATACATAGGCATATGCATTCAAGCAAGTGATCAGTACATTGACTGAAATGAAATTATTCTTCAGACTACATATCATGTTGAACTGAGGCCTTGGTATAGTCTAAGCAACTTTAGTTCCAAAATTGCTGTCTTTACTAAGCTTCTGACATTACTGGCATTTGCTGTCTATTGCTACTGAAACAAGTCTTTGAGCAGAAGCTTTAGTGTTGCAATTCCGATATCTAGTGAGTATTATGTTTCAATTCTTTTTTTCCTGTGGTACTGTGAACAAGTGCTTTGGAGAAATCTAGACGTGTGTGTTTTCCACCATTGAAAGAATTATATTCATCTCATCAAGAAAGCTGAAGCAATTTGCAACACTGTTAAAAAGATTTATTTTTTTTAAGGATAGAAGTTTTCTTGTGAAACTTCTTGTGAAGAATTTTGTTTATGAAACTCATAGCCCTATTTCTACAGCATAGAATATGAATAAATAAAAGGAATGAACTCTTGGCTCCATTATATTCAATATCAATATTTTAGGATTTCTGTTTCACTAGGTTTTAATTCACTATGTCTTTCCCAGAGTTAAGTTTGGTATAGCGTTTCCTTCCAGAAGTGTGAAAAGTTAAATGCAGGTATCACAGAGGGCATTCTTGTGTCTTTAACAGTAAAAGCCCATTGTAGTGGATGCATGTCACCTGTCAGTGAAATTTATGTGGAATACAGCAGCTGTGTAGTGTTACACACAAATACAGAAGAATATCTAATGATTAATATTTCATCATCATTGCGTAACCATTTGCTGTGGTAGAAAAAATATCGCTGTGGAGCGTGACCCCAAATTGAAAAATGACAGGAACGATGGGTCTAGGGTGTGTGTTAATAATACAAAATAATAACAAAATGTTAATAATAACAAAATAATACACTTTTGTGACTCATTAAAGTCTCTCTGTAATAACGGTGTGTTTCATTCTGTGTTGCTGAGGAAAGTTGCAAACCAGAAGAAAAAGCCCTTTCTACATACTCCCAGATCCATTTCCTTAATTGCTGAGATTTTCCTGGGGATTGAAGGACAGACTAGACATTGTTCAACATTTTAGCTGAATGAAGTGACACTGGGCTATAATAAGCTGCAGCTGAAATCCAACTACAAAGTGTTTTCCAACAGTACTCAGGAATAAGGCATTGTATTTGTAGTTAGTACATAGGGATATATTTTTTGGCAGCAGTTAAATTCTTATTTGCTGTATATTTTCCTAGGTTTTCTGCTGGACTAAATCACTGTATCCATGATTTACAGTTAAATATTTGCTTTAAATGTGGAAGTGACACATTCACATTGCCTTTTCAGCATGTATAGAGAAAGGAGAAGAAAATGAAATGGCATTCTTTTTCTAGAAATTCTGATATAATTCACATATTGGAATGTGAATGGTGGACTCTGAATTAATTACTGCATGTTTTGATGTAGATTAGACTGATTAATAGGCACAGAATAGTGTAAACACTTGGATCTTCATAGCAAATTTCTTCCATCTAGGGGAGAAATATGAAGAAAATAATATTTTTGGAAAAAAATGGTCACATAGCCTATTGTTTAGGCAAGCAGTTGCACTTACTGGCACAACTAGTTAACAGCATAAAACAAATATGTTGTGTCTGGTGAATTAGTGATAACCTGCATGCTAACTGATACTTTATTGTGTTACTTGGCTTCAGATATAGTCGCACACTATATTTTCTTGAAGAAATAAGAATAAAGAATCTGCCATTGCGTATAACAGAACCACTGATTTTCATGCATTACTGCATCATAAATGTTCACTTCTTTTTCCTAAGATATATTCATGCTTACAAAGTATATATTTATCCCCTCAAATTATGGTTACTAAATTAGCGTGCCATATTTTTCACAAAATTAATCTTTTTCCAGTTTTGTCTGTCTGACTAATAACTTGATAAATCTCTCCTTATCTTCTAATGGCAGATGATTTATCAAGGCTTACCACTTAATTAGTATTACAGAGCATGTGGGGAGCTGAAGAATTCAGAAGTATTTTCCATAGCTTGGACATGTAAAATGAGAAGCATAGGAGAAAACAGAAAGATAATCTTGTAACTGAGAAAAGGCCTTTGTGATTTAAGCATGGGATTGAGGTTCAGGAAATGGTGAGTTCTATCCCACAAATCCATCATGCTTCCCACTAGACTTTGGACAACACTGATTTTTTTTTTTTTCTTCTTTGCTGCAGTTGACCATTCTGCAAAATATTTAGGGTAATACTGTCTTATCTCTTAGGGTAGTTTAATGCTAGATTTGTCTAGCATTACTAGTGTTATAGGACATGTATTATTTTTTTAATTTATTGAGTTGTACTTATACAAGCACTTCCATGATATAGATGTAGCCTGATTTTTTTCATATTAAAAAAGTGTACATAATATGTAATATATAAAGGATTCTTCTGTGACACAAATATTTTAACTTATGTATCTGAAGCACATATAAACAGACAGAAAACTCAGAGAGGGTGTCAATGAAGTTTCAGCTTTCCTGAATACTTTACTTTTTCTCCATTTCCAGGTTGCATGTCTCACTCATGTAGCAGCTAATTACCTTAATTGCAAAATTGAAGCAAAACGCTGGGGTACTGCTCATGGGAGTATTGTTCCGTATCAGGTAAGCAGAAAGCATTAGGTTTTTTTGCTCTTGGAATTCATGATTTTGTGTATTATGAGATTGAGAACTGACATACTTTCCCCATGACCTGCTGTAGTCTGTAATGTGTCTGTGTCTAGGTAGGACAAGGTTCTGTTGTTCATTGTCATTTCTGCATTTTGCATATTTCTTCATCAGCAGTAGATTAGTAACAGAACACTGAAATAGATCAAAGGTGTTTGCTGAAATTGGATGACTTTAAAGCTAGCATGATGACTTGATTGGTTTTCACCTGACAGAGAAACCTTTTTTTTTTTAAAGGGGTAAAATCTTTTGCCTCTGAATTTTGGTATTTTTATCTGGTGAGTCTACAAGGACAATCTAAATGACAATGAAGATCTGGGAGTTCTACGTATTTGTCATTTTCTATTGATTTTGCTACAAATCACTGTGGCTCAGTGAGACAACAGGTTGGCAAAAGGAATTAACCAGATCTCAGATCTCCCCAGCAGAATTCATAGTCTGCTACATCTAATGAAGGGTTGAAATTCCTTAAAATAACATGACCTTCATCATATAAACAAGCACAGAAAAAAAAAAAATACTGCAAGTTTTATCTTACTTCTGGCTAGTAGGGGAAACTCTTCCAGTAAACAAAGAAAATTTTGTTCTTTCCTAGCTGATGATTTTGTGTTCTTGATGGAAGTCATGCTAACTTATGAAGGCTTAGGAATATATTTAATTTTAAAAAATCTATTCTTTATTTCATAATTTTTGGCACTTCTCATCAAATAGTCATGTTTGCAACTAGCTAGGCAGAGCCTGGATTTCTTAATTTCTGGCCGGAGTCCTTTAAATCCTGAAAGGGACAGTTTCCAGAGTTTGTCTGGGAGAACTGCACCTAAACACCACTCAGTTTCTTTACCACTCCTTTCTTTTTAGAGAAAGTGAGGGAAACTCAATGTATTGTCGTCCTCCCAGTGGTGAAGATGGTGGCGATCATAACGTTTAAAGATTTGCTGCTTGTGGCCATAGAAACTCTAAAGCAAAAATCTTCCATCGTTACGCAGAACACTGTCACTGTCTAGTGTCACAGCCAGGCGTCCAAAGGTCTAAAACCAAAATCAGTTGTTTTTGTACGAGCTACGTCTACTTGAGCTAGGAGACTTTTTCCAGTACATACCACTGCATAGTCAACTGCCTCGTCATGAATTAGCTAGAACAGATGGCAAATTGTCTCAGACCGATGGGGAGATGCTGTGGCTCTTTCTGCAAGGATGAGTTTGGTGCTGCAGTATTCTTGTCTCAGGCGTAGTGCAGCACAGCTATGGCTGTGCTGCTCTCTGGTTGGCATGGCGTAGCAGTATGGCCGTGTTTTCTAGAACTAGCTCTGCATGACCCAATGTAACCGGGCATCCACTACACAAGTAGTTACATTCTGCTGTTTTTCTGTGATGTGACCTTTTGGTGCAACCCTTTGTGAACTTTGGTATGTTGAAAGTAATAAACAGATCTGAAGTGTCTGAAGTTTGTATAAGCAAAATCAAAAACCTGACTAAACAAAACATTTTATCTTTGCCATACTGCATTTGGCTGAATAACTGAAACTTGCATTCTTTTATGTCCTTTAGCCTTTGTTTTTCCACAGTCAAAATGAAAAGAAAAGCATACATTGTTTCTTTTTTCATAGACAGCTCTCTAGATATACAAAATTTGAGGAGGTTGTTTTAGCTATCTTCTGGTTTAATCTAGATTAGTCAATCTGTAAATGACTTAAAAAAAAAAAAATCCTATCTAAACTATGGTTCCTGTGTTTCTGTATGCTGTTTTTGTAGTAGATATTAGAAATAGTACCTCAATATTATAAACAATTTTAATCTGAATTTTCTTGTTCATAAACCAGTAATTAGGGTGGATTTACTATGGGTGGAGTTGTATGTGTGTGTGTTTATGGCTCATCTGTTAACATTCCAGCAGCCAGCATGGTTATAATTCTGATTGTAACCATAAGTATATTATGCTTTCTAGAGTTTATTTTTCGCTTTACAAACGTAAGCTATACTTAGACTGCAAAGCTCTTCAGAAACTTGAATTAACCCTCACTGTTGCTATTGTACTGTTTTTATAGTTGCTTCCGTAGCTCATTTGTAATATAGTTTAGAACAGAACTCTGAAACCTGGCTTTCATCCCTCATCCTAGTTATTGAATATACTGTCTTTTGCTTACTAAACTAATATGTGACTATTACAGTGCTAATTTTTACAAATAAACAGTTGGGTTTTTTTTGTTTCAAGATATTTTGTGCAAGTGAACTATAATTTGTTCAAACAATAAAAATCATATTTCAGAAAACTGAATTTCTATATATTTCAGAACAAGTATGTGGTAGCGAACAGTTGGTTTTTTCCTTATGTCCTCAACTTTATTTTGTTTTCATTTGCCATATTTTGAGTTTTCACACAGGTAGTAAATTACAACTTTGAAATGATACAGAGCCTGCAATCCTGCTAAAAAGTGTCAGACTACGTTAAATCATGGAAGACTGGGTAAACATGAGAGATCCTTTTATAGATATTAAAAAGGCAAGATCTAAAAAATTTGTGTCATCTTTCTGTGTGACAGAAGTCTGATCAGAGTCACACTACAGTACTGACCAAAATCTAATAAAAAAAATTATTGAAGGTATCTTCATCTTATGTGCATAAATAGTACTTTTTTTTGCTTATAGTTGTTACAGTATGTGTTCTAGTGCTGTTTAACACATTCAGTAGTGTATACTGAATGCTATTGTAGCTTTTATTTCATTGAGCTTCAACTGAATAATTTTGTTCAGAATATCTTTGCAAATGGCTCTATCTTTTTTTCTATTTACAAGGCCAAATTTAGCTTTGAGTATATCTCTGTAATTTCACTGAATTCCCTGTTGCTTCTTGACTGAAAAACTAGCAGCATAATTTGTCCATGAATGTGTTCTCTAGATTGACTTTTCTTACTTTTCCTTGTATTTAAAAACATAAAAATTGACCATTAATGGGCAGCTGGGTTTTCTCTGTCCTGAAACTATCAGATGTGTAGCACCTTTGAAAATCTATTTCTGGTCTGAGCAACAAGCTCTTAATAAAAGAGATGTAAAGTTTGGTGTGCAAGGACTTTCATAGTCTTTTAAGGTTTTTCTCATTTGCTGATAATGTGCTGACTTTGTGGCATGATGATCTGAAATGTCTGAGTTTTCAGTTCTGTGCGCTCATCACCAGAACCCAAAGGAAAGGATTTGAACTTCTTTTGAGTGTACAATGTCTTTCAGGGTTCCTGTAAAGCTGTCTGTAAAGGTTTGCCATAGGTTTTCAATGGAGGTGAACTTTGCAATGTGCCACAAAGATGAAGAACTCTAGGTTCTAATCAACCAAACTCAGAAATAGGTTTCCGAGTGCTGAACCCTTCATGAGAAATTATCTACTTTGAGCATATCTGCTTTTTAATCAGAGCAATGTAGTTTGAATAGGTCATTCCTCTGATAGTGTATGTAATCAGATTCCAATTTGCTTGGTTTCAAGTGTTAAAATACGAACCTTGAGTTCTGGGCTGTATCTTAAACGTAATTAGTGCAATTTTTTTAAACAAGTTTCTATAATGAGACACCTTGTTTAGCTACAGCTGCTCCATGATTATCCAGAGGAAATCAGAGGCTTAAAAGCATCCGGTTTACATAATTGTGCGGAAAAGTAAAGCTGTATTACTGTCTTTCATTTGGGGTGATAAGGTCTTCCCTCATTCTTGTGGTTTCAGCAATGTAGCTGTCTTGCCTGTACCACGCGTGAGATCTAGACGTTCACTTTTTTATCTTCCAGTTGGCCCACTCGGAATGGATATTCATTCTTCTGAGAGAGTCTATTGTAACCTGCGTGTTTACAGGATGTTTCCTGTGGAGCAGCTTATCACCCTGCCATCAGTCACCCAGACAACTGGGCAGCACTTTCAGAGGGCAAACTTTCAGCAAAAGGTATAGGGCTGTTTTCTCTTGGGCCATAATGATGAAAGTCTCTTTAAAAACTGAGAAACCAAGCTCTTACAGATATTCCTCCCCCTCACCCCCCCAATGAATATGATATTATTTCTGTTCCAGATCTGGTCCTAAGACTCACAGGGTCTTCTCAAGTATACTTCAATGTATTTTCAGAATATGGAAAGGGTACAACCATTCTGCACAGAAGTTGAAACCACAAGACAGGAAAGATACTATTATTTTAACCAATTATCTTTTTTGTTGACTGACATGTGCATTGTCATAACTCATCAGACCCAACATTAATGTTTTTTATATTAGAGCATCACTTAGATTCTTTAAGCATCAACTTCTTGTTGTGCTAGGCATAAAAATTCCTTCATATGAGGAAACTGTCTCTGTGCCAAAGGCCTTGCAGTTGAAATGTGTTATGAAAACCAAAGTATAAGCTCACAAGGAAGTGAAAGGTATGAGGTAGTAGGAAGATGAATATAGTCATAGATATAAATATCTCTGCATTATTTTTAGCATCTGTATCTCATACTTTTTGCTTGTGGAATTTCATCCTGTCCAGGAGTCTTACAAAGAAAAGCCCACTCTGTTCCTGTGATGAGACACAAGTGACATGAGAAATGCAGTAAGTTGTTACTTACCTGATTCATGTGGCAGAGATGCTTTTCATACAAAGGCACAATGTGCACCAACTTTCCGAACTCAGCTCTGGAGAATTTCACAGAACTTTTCATTACTCTTTTTTTTTCTTTTTTTTCCCCTTCTTCCAGTGGAGAGGGCTACAGAATAATGTCGATTGTTCAGAAATTTCAAACTGCTTATTCCACACAAGAATGGTGATGTGTAGTCATTTTCTTTTCTGTCTTTATGTGGTTTTATTGGGATACTTCTGCAGTTATTGTGTCTTGGAATCAAGATCAACAAAGAATAGCACTTGGATTGTTTGCAAAGTTTTGTTTTGTGCATGAAACTCTCCTTGTTTAATAAGTCCAAAATGGATGTTATGGAAGAAAATCTTTCTGCTCTGTAATGGATCAATCTAGAAGAAGATGGAACTTATGCACAGGAAAGAAATAAAATACAGATTTTTTTTTTTTTTTTGGCAGGGGGCAGTTCTAGATTCAGGAAATGCAAGACGACCCTTCTTACTCTGTGAACCTCATCTACATAATACTCACCTGGACTATTTAGACTGCCTTGGGGGCCCATTGTCCTATATTGTTGTTCTGAGCAATGAAATATCACTGCTGAAAGTATTGCCCATTTGACATGAAAATTAAATGTTTTCACAGATCAACTGAATAGAAACTTTGTGCTCTCAAGCAGCAAAGTGTACAGTGTGACCACTGTACAGTTTCAGTTTCCAAAGAGCAGTTTGGCCATCCTCAAGATTCATGTCTTAACTCATATGATGAATACTCAATCTCCCAGATACTTTAGTGGCCTAGTGTATCTCCTTGAACTACTTACCTACATGTTTGGTTTTTTAACTAGGTGCTTCCTTTCTATCTTTACCTTACAAGGCACAGGAAAGAGAGAAGCCAGAAAGGCCTGTGTCATCCTGGATTCTGTAAAACAAGAAAACAAGGATATCATTTGCAGGAATTTTTTTCTTTCTTTCTTTTTGCACAAGTTTCTATTTGTAGATTGCCATACTAGATTCTTCAGAAGTGTCTTACTGTGGTATGACTAGATTAACTACTGACTGCACAAACATTTTGGTGTTATTGTGATTATAAGGGACCACAGTTGGCCCTCTGCTTGGTAAGAAGTGCTGTAGCAGGGATTCTGTTTCCTTGCCATTTTAGTCAGTGAAAAGGTATAGTAATCGTCTGTGGGCATCTGTGTAGAAAGCTGCCCATTTATGAGGAATGAATTCTAGTTATTCAAACCTGACGACATTATATTGATACCTTTCTGGCGATTGTCCTTCAGTGACTTGTCAAGCCTCTCTCCTGGGCAGAGCAGCTGTTTGGAAACCAAATCAGTAGGTTTGCCTTAGGCAGTTTTAGATACGTGCTCAGTGTATAATGTGAGATGTAGTTATAACTTCATTCATATATATCCTATCCTGTCACAGAGATAGCACTTTAAAGAAGCTGACCTTGTATTCACATAGAATAGGCAGCTTCTTACCTGTACACAGGAACTTTTCAAATGGAAATGAAATGCATTTTTAATTTAAAACCTGATACTTTTTTTTTCCTGAAGGAAATCCTCCTGCACCTTTCTACTTTAAGCAATGCCTGCAAGATATTTTTTATGTGTTTTATACTTTGAATTTGCAAAACAAATACAGATAATTACAATTATTGTTAAAGAATGATAGCTGATAATTGAGACTGTCTCATTTTTGATCTCCTGGGAAATGTCACAGACTACTTTGTGTCCGTCATGAAACATTTTTATGTATGTACTTATATATGTGTTTGAACTTATATATGTATTTACGCTCATTTAAACTGGGTGTACATTAAGATTATTAGTCTGTCACTTGTCTGTGGTCACAAGAGAAGAACTCTAATGAAACTAGGATCAGAATACAGGTGTACTGGTATTCAGTGGCATTTAGTGGACATATTTGTCTTTTATGTATGCTGTTAATTGTTTCCTCCACATTTGTCCATTGCTGGGGAGAGGGATCTAGTTTGTATTATTTGCAGCATCATGGTTAGCCTCCAAACACGCTGCAGGGTTACCGAACATTACAGATTTGTTTATCCATGTCAAACTGTCATTCTTAGGAAGGGCAGCATAACAGAGCCCTGATCAGTAGATTGCTTTTCGAATTGTAGCTCGCTGGAAAGGGATAAAAGTAGGATCTGTGGGCTTGTAGAGGAGATATTGACTGCAACTGGATCACTGCTTTCCTCTAATCTGCTTATCGGATCCAGGGCAGAAGAATGAACTTTGTTTTTCCTTTTCTGAAAATATGTTTTATAGTTGTCGTATACAGTGCAGCCACTCAAAAGCTAAACATGTTCAAACAGTGTGAAAGAGAATTCAGAAATCTGTGTGCAGCAGTATCACTCAGTGACTCCTGACATAATCATCCTGTGTATATAAATAGCGATTTGTATTGCATTCATAGCTAGAAACCCTAATAAAACACCACAATCCCTTGTGCAAAGTTTTGTACAACCAGGGCAAATCAGCTCTTTCAGGTCAGTAATGGGGAATGAAACACAAAGGAATTACTTTAAGTGACTGAAATGAGTACTGACTGAGTACTGAAATGCCACTGACTTTGGCAGTGTTCACAATCTTTTAAAGCTATATTTTTTAGGAATTTAAGGATCTGGTGATTTATGGTGAATAATATTCACTCTTGGGGCACAGGAGAGATTAAGGCATGTTCACATGATAATATTAACTTTATGAAGACAGAAAAAAGAATAAATAAAAAAAAGAGGAAAATTCTTACCATTGTTTTATTAATGTTCAGGTGCTTGCTTTTACTACGTGAAGCTTGTGACAGTTTTGGTTGGAAAATGTTACTTGTTATGGAAGGGTATGTCCACTAGATGTCATTCATGTAATCTAGTTTTTGTTGCAGCATTTATTTCTAAGGAGCTACGTAGGATGGTAGATACAAATTGTCAGCATTATTAGCTGCTTTTGTATATGCAGTGCTTTTGACTTTATATATGTGTGGCATGTTACAAAATAATATTCTGATTGTGATGGGTTTGATATACCATTTAGTCTAGAACTTCTGTCTTTACATGTTTTTGCCTACAATTACATTGTTGCATGAGTAGATCTGTTGTATAAGAGCACCCAGGTGAGCTCTACATAGTCTGTAACTGTTCTGCACAGAAAGACGTGAGTATAGAGGTGAGGATGTTATGCCCCAAAGGAAAGCAAAAGTATCCTGTAACTTATTCCACCTAAAATATGTTCTTTTCTAAGCTCTTTACACCTCAAAGGGCAGTTCTTTAGACAAGTGCATATCTAATTAGGAAAGGCAGCTCAAATTTCATGAACTTGCACAAGTTGGATTTATATACTCACAGATCTTAGCTGTAGAACTGTGCTTACAGTACTTGATTTGTGTCACTTTATTAATATCTGAGGCATTTCAAATAGAATCACTTTAATCAAGCTTAAATGAAATACTCTGTGTGTGAACAAATCAAAGGTGCATCTGACCATTCAGGCGGGTGGGTTGGTAGGCTCTGTACAGATATTAGCAAAGAGTGCTTGCACCCCCGCCTCCCTCCTCCCATCTTTGTAGTATGACATGTGTTACTAATTGCTAGCCAGCTTCTGGGAAGCCATATCTGTACTCTCATTGAAGAGCAACTGCTGCAACATTGGCCTGTGCTCTTTCCCACTTTCAACTTGGAGTAGCTACAGCAAAACTGGAAGCTAGAGATCACAGCTTCCTCCAACCTCCCTCTCCCCTTCCATATGGAATAAAGAATTTCTCTGCCCTGTGTAGTCAGCCAGAGGGCAGGATGGGGAAGTGATAATCCTCTTGGAATGAGCACTTGCATGAAAAATGATGAATGCTGCATTGCATGGGGATTAACACTTGCTTATGAACTTGCTTTTAATGGAGTGATGCTTCTCTTTCAGCAATGTGAAGGTTCACTGTACTAGTAGACCTGATTAAGAACCTTTACCACTGTTCAGCCAAAAGGGAACCATCTGCCATCAGAAACAATGGTGTTCGAAACTGTTTCACTCTTTTGCATATTGTCCTCAAGAATGTAAAACACTTACTTTCACATAGCATTTACTTCCCTAGAAAAAGGCTTGTTCCCCACATCTCATTGCAACATTCTTCCTTCTCTCATCATGAGAATTGCATTTCTGCTCACATTTAATGCATCTGTTTGAGGTCTGTGCTTTGTCACCATGAAACTCTGAAACATGACTATCCAGAGCTAGTTTAATGAATGAAGTTGCTATATAAATCGCATCTATTCTCATTTTTTTCATGGGCGAGCTTACGATATCCTGTGAAGATGTTCACAGAGTGGGTGAATCTATGAGTGGAGTTTATGAAGCTTGTTTGGCATCTCTAGATGTATTTGGTATTGAGCACTACTTTGTAAAGATTTAGTGTGGAACCTGATTGCTACTTTGCAGGATGACCCTTTCTTTTCACAGTGAGCTGCAAATTTGTCATTAAGTTAACTTCCAAGCACTGATGTATACTAATAAATTTGGCATGGGCTATATTGTTTCCTCTAAAAATATTGCATTACTGCCACAGTAAGCTTAGCTCCACTGGAATAACAACTTGTGGTCCTTCCCTTCCATTTAATTGGAAGGGTAGCATTTTTGAGAGAGTTTCTGTTCTATTTTCAAAAGTGACATGCACTTCAGAAGTCTTAGTCCTGTTGCCTTACTAAAGCATTGAAGTTTTAAATGCTAAATCTACTTATGAAAATAAGCTTTAAATTGCAGTGCTTTTTAATGTTGTTTCTCATGCTGTTTGCTACATCAGATATTATGTTGCGTGATGCTAAAATGGGTATTTTTACTAATTCTCTCACTAATAAAACTTGATGGTAAAAAGACTGAGAAATTGTAATCTAAGGCTTTGTGTATTATTAAACACCTATTATTACCAAAATTACTTTTATTTGCTTTTTAAGATAAACAGGACTTTTGCTACAAGACTTGAATTCAGTTGTATTGAGAGTGATAAGGGTGAAGGTGAGAGATAAATTTTTTAAAAGTAGTTCTCTGTTTTGATAAAACCATACTTCCTGACCATCACCTAAAACACACAATATTCACTGACTGGAATTTACAGTACAAATTAAACGAGAAAAATTGATCTTATATCTGTATCCCCAAGGGGATCTCAACCAGTTTTATCTAGTCTACACCCTCACCTTTGTTCACTTATATCTAGGGTACTTTTGACAGATGTTTGTCCCAATTTCCCTTCACCAGAAGTTTTGAAATACTTGCTACAGTCTTGCTTAGTTCTCCATGCCCACTGAGAGGAGGAAAAGAAATAATTCCATTTTGAATAAGGAAGATAGAGCCTCGATTTAGGAAAAGGTTTTTGGCTATATAGTTAGTGATGCATTAAGGTAGTTGATCACCATATTGTCTATAGCAAGTTTTTACATATATAACATATACATAGAGCTCATCTACAGTGTTCTCTTTCCTGGTTTGTGTGAGGCAGCTCATTCATGTTTTCCCCAAGGTTATATTTTTTAAACCTCTTGTATTTTTTTTTTTTTTTTCCTCTCTGACATGATTTCCACTTTGTTCACCTCTTCAAGTGGTGTGTCCGGATCTGGTGAGTGCCTTAAGTGAGTTCTTCGTGTTTCTGAGTAACACGAGGAGCTTTCACATGCTGTCAAGACACCTGAGAACAGTTTGCTTTTGTTTTTTAACAGCATCACATTGCTGTATCTCCTTCTTCTCAGGTGTTCAGCTGCCAGGGTAGGAGAACAACACATAGTTCCATGCCTAAACTTTGCTGATTAGTTACCAGCTACAACTTCGGTTTGATTTACTAGTAAAAGGTTCTTGGGGTTCCTTTGTCTGTGTTCCATGATTTTTGCTTTGTTTCACCATGGATCATTTTACAGAATAGTTTCACTGATGACTCCCAATCCAGTGAAACCTGCAGAGGTGAGGTCACTCAATGCTGGAGTGACCTCTGAATCTGAGGTAGCAGCAGCCAAAGCAATTGTCTGACTGTGATCTTGATTTATGTCAGCTACAGCAAGATTGAATTTTGAATGAGTATGTCCATGCATGGGTTTAATGAGCTTTTCAAACTTTTGCACATTAGTTTTACATCATTAGTCATCTTTCTTTTCCTGGGTGTTTCTAGGTAGATGAAGTCTGAGATTCCAAAAAAGTTATCTTGTAAGGATATGGAAGACCCAACTTATATTTCATATTTTGTATTTTATATTTTCTATATTTTATATTTTAGAAAGCTACCAGGGTAAAGAGTAGAAGTTAAATTATCTTAGTAGAAAGGCTATTCTTTGCTAGATAAAAATAAAAAACAGACACAGGTTAACCTTTAATTTGCTGTCCAACTGATATGCCGTCAGTTAATATTAATTGTGATTCTGCATTGGAACAACCCGTTGTTATGTGGAATGGCCATAATAATAAACAAATAGGAAGCTGATGTGACTTCAGGTAGAGAAGCATTAGCTGAATCTATGTAACATAGTTAAAACCTAACGTAAAGACAAGGAACATAAAATGTTATAAATAACAATGTTAGTCTGTATGATAATGTCTCTTCTAAACAGAGACTATTTTTTGACCTTGTCAAATTTATCCTTGGCATATGTGGTTATGATAGTGGCTAGGGAGTTTTGACCATGAATAATAGTTGTAACAATGCAACAAAGCCTTTTGTAGTACACACAAGTTACTAACTTAGCTCACTGGGGCAGAGACTGCATTTTAATGTAGCTTGATGCTTAGAACAATGGACGCTGAGTCTTATTTTAGTGCTTCCACAAAACCACAAATAATTTCTTCCTCTTTTGTGCACAAGCTTACAGTATTTTATTTTACTTGAGGGTTTTAAATATAGGAGTGTATGTTTTGAAGTAATTCTCGGATTTCAGTTAATTTTCCTGATGTTACCCATTTTCACATACCCAGTTTACATTCACCAATTTGTCAAAGTTGGAGGATAGATGAAAAGTAAAAATGACCATCACATGACTGTCGGAATCAGGAAAGAATCTGAGATTTGTTTAATACATACAGTGTTCACTGACGTATTTAATCCACCAACGAGGAGGAGGGCCTTGGGCAGGAACAGAGTTCCATGTATTAAGAATCTGATCAGGTAGCTCATTTAAGAGAATGTTATTAGTGATACCTCTTAGCACTCATGCATAATTATGCTATCTTTTCACTGTTACCTTTTCAAACTCCTCGGAGATTCTTAAGTAGTTTTATTTCCTGCCATTTAACAGTTTGAGTAATAATGATGAGGAGAAAACAGTTAAATAGTTTCTCTTCTCAAGTACCAGGTGCTGAAAGCAACTGAGAATATCGGTGGGTTTTATAGCAGTTTCCTGTGCATCTTGTGTGAGCTTCTTCAAACATTCATCGTATAAGCCTTTGTCAGATTTAAAAAGGTAATATAAATTATTTGTGGTCAAGAGGTTGGATTGAAACTCAGAAATGTAGCTCTACATTTGCTTGCAAAATAGCTATATTATTTCTGGTTTGGGTGTTTGTTGCAACCTTGTTTAATGTGATGCTGCTTTTTGGGTGAGTGCTCCCAATCCATTTTTAATACAAGGTACAGCAGTTTCTTGAAATCACCAGTTCCAGGTTGCAGCAAGTAACGGAGTGGTGATTACTTCCAGAATTTCTACTGCTGTGTTTCCTATCACATTTCTATCTATGCTCTGAGATTTGACTCCTGTTGTGATTTGAGTAGGCCACTTTTGTGTGCCCCTCCTCTCTCTGTAAAAGAGCTGACCTCTTCCTTCTACTTTTCTCCTGTTTGGTCTCTATTTAAATAGTAAGCTGTTCATAAGCTGTTCAAAAGAGACTATTCCTGTCTTTCAGGGTATGACTGCATGGCATTGAATAGTGTGATGTAAAAGTATGTGAGGTAGTTTCAATGCTGCAAGCAGGGAACAATCATAGAAAAACAGTCTTGGATGGGGCTATCCCTTCTCCATGTAAGATCATCTTTAACAATGTTGCTCTTCACAGACACTTGCCTGACTTGTTCTGGGACTCTACAACGCCCCTAGGCAGTTCATTTTAGTGCTTCACTATTCATTATCTCCATGGCACACAAGGCAAGAAGTGTTTAAATCACAGCTAGGAAGAGTCAGATCAAACATTAAGAAAAACTTTCTAACAGAGAAGCCAGATTCATTCCTCTTTTCAGTAGTCTTTTATGACTTTATAGACTGGTATGTCTGTCTTCTCTAGGCTAAACATTCCCAGTTTGCTTAGTCTTTCCCCTGAGATCACGCTTTCCAGAACTTACTGCTATTCTCTGTACTTTCTTTTTGGAACACATCGTTTATGTGGCGTCCAGAACCAAATGCAGTACATTACTACAGCTCCAGTTTTATCATCTTGAAGTATAACAGAAAGATTATTTCATGAATCTTGTGGGTTCTGCTGATGTTCTGAAATGCCACTTTAATGTTACCCTGCTGTTGCAAAGGAGCCTTTGTTTAATCCATGTTCAGTTCGTGAAACATGTAAATTCTTGATCCTTTTCTCTTGTATGTGAATTATTCATGTGAGTGAATTACTCATGCCTAATTCTAGAACCTCCCAGTTGATTTTTCCTTGTTGAATTTCACCCTCTTGCTTTCAGACTTCATCTCCCAGTTAGTTGCAAACGTTTTCAGTTCTATCCAGTCTGTCCAGTACTTGCAGTTCCTTCTAGTTTTGTGGCATCTTCAAGTTTGATGTACATACTTTCTTCTCTCAGTATCTGGGTTATTAATGAGAATGTTTAAATGATCCATGAACAGCTGATAGTATTCTTTCATGTTGACAAATAGTTCATAACTCCTTTGGGTGATATCCAACTAGTTGGTAACCCCAGTTCTCATATGGCCTTATTTAAGTTGGTACTGCACTTCACTGTAATCTGGTGGGCAACGAAAGACATCTAAGTCAATGTATATGTACTTTGCAAGTCTATATTGGCTGCTACCCATTCTCTGGTTGTTTTGGGGAGGATGTATGTGTGTCTTTCTGGGATGTAAGTGCTGACATATAATTTGCTTGATTTTTTTTTTTTTTTTTTTTTAATCCGGTCACTGTGTTTGCACATTTCTAAGCTCTAGTATCTCAATTCTGTCCCCAAGCTGCTAGTGTGCAGCTTCCTGAGACTCTTCCGCAAGGATTCTAAAATAAATCTTAGCAGCTCATGACACTTGAAAACACTGGGTTTTCAGAAGTACACTCTCAACACAGCTTTTTAATAATCTAGCCCAGGTTTCACCTGTATATTGATACATTGGTGTGCTACTGTGCCTTCGCTAATGAATTCACTGAGTATATGTTTGTGTAGTGCATAATAGTCAGTAGGTATTATTTTAATGCAAATAATAAGCAATTATAATAGTAACATAGTGCTTACTGTAAACACTAGGCAGATGGACTGCGCTTGGAGATTGTGAATGTTCATAGGAATCAAGAGGGTTGCAAGTTAGTTTCAGCTGGCATTGATTACTGTGCTGAGCATCTTCAGAAGACTTAATCACTCAAATCCAATTTAATGCTTTAAAAGTAGAAGTTAAGTGTGACTTCAAGGACATGTAAGACCTGTTGATTAACTTCTGTGCTAGGGTTTATGAATTTCACCTGGAAATAGAAGTTAAAACAATACCTTATTGAGGAATGTGCCAGTTCCGGGTTTTATGTAAAATACTAATCAATAATGTGATGAATTTAAGCAAGGAGACACTGAATAGACAGCATGTTTACTATGAAATAGAACTTTGTGGAAACGAGGTTCCGATATTTAAATATTGACAGATGTACTGATTATCTCCTTGCCTAGCATTAAATTAGTGTACCAGGTCCTGCAAATCATGAGTGGCATAATAATAAGCATGAGATTCATAAAAAATTTGTCTTCTATGTCCATTTACCAGTCTTCTGATCCCTCCCCCCCCCATTTTTTTCCTATATTATGAGTTCCAAAAATTGCTTTGGTGGAAAAAGAAGGAAGACAGCTGACTCCTTCACATAATCACCCAAGTTGCCTTGGCAGCATGCTAGGCTTTGTGTTTTTCTGCCCGCCATTTTATTAAAGGCCTACTCAGTTACTTGTTTTTTGCATCTTTGATTTCAGCTCCTTGAGGGAATCAAGACCCTGTTCTTGATTTAGTGAGACTTTACTGTCCAGATGTAAATGGTATTTTTTCAGTAATGTGTATCAGACTCACCAGACTCATCAGTAATGTATCAACTCACCAGGACTTGGAAGGGAAGGTGGCTTCTCCCTGAAGCTCCAAAAATCCTGAAAGAGAAAAATACTAATAGTTTTTGTTTTAGAGTATCTCATGGCTTAAAAAGCCAACCTTATGATTTTTGGGAGATGTAAGTGATTTTGAGTATGTGGCTTGGCATAATGTAATCATTCACTGTACCATCTGCTGTAATTCCAGCAAGAGATGCTCCCCTTGATATATCCCTTCCCCAAAAACATTTCTGATAACCCTGCTTCCAAGCTCTGCACTTGTGCCTTCTAGTGGATAAGCAGGCTTTTAACACATCCGAAAGGCCATTAGAGGCAAGCCTTATATCCGCTATATTTAAAATGCTCTTCAAATCCATTGTAGTTGTTGTTCTGATGCCGCACTCCAAGAATGTCTTAAAACATATATGTAAAAGAGTTGTAATGAGAATTAGAAATACCGCAGACTGACTGTCTCCGGAACCATTATGAAAGTGGCTGCAGTGGAACTGGCAACAGTTGGTGATTGAGTAATGGTATGATGGCAGTTTCAGCTCAGGCAGGGAAGATGCTGTGTTTGCCACATGTGAATTAATATAGTGCTGCTTTTTACTGTTGAGGGATTAGCACAATTTTTTTTTTTAAGAATATTTGAAGTAGAAAAGACTAGGAGAATAGATGAACCCATATTGCAGACAGCTGCTTTTTTGAGCTGATGAGCTAAAAATCTGCTATAGCTGGGAAGCATCAAATCTGAAATTATAACACTGCCAATGCATGTGATAAGACTTTTAAAATACCAGGTAAGAGCTAAGCCCTTCAGACAAGTAACTAGAAAAAGAATAGGAGGCAAGAATATCTGCATGCCATTTAGACTAGGCTTTCCTGCTCAACAGCAATTTCTATTGTAACAACTTTTTTCAATGTAATTCTGTGTGCATACTTTATGAATATCAACCACCAATAGAAAACAAAAATGGAAAAATGTATTAAAGAAAAAGGGATGCTGGAAGTGATAATTTGAGTCCTAGAAGTTAAGAATTTGTTTTTCATCATTCTAGTTCTCTGTTTTTCCTAATATGTGTACTAAAAACTAAGAAGAAACTCAGAGGCAAACTATAAATTTTTTCTTTAATTCTGTAACATCCATGAGGCCAATATTTGAGTCGCTTACAGAACATATCTTGCTGCAAATGCAAGTTAAGCATTAAAAACTAGTGGATTGGTTGTAAAAGCCTCTTTCAGGTACGTAGAAAATATACTTTATAAGAAATCAAATTCTTTATCATTGTTCATGCAACTACATGTAACTGATTTTATCAATTGTCATCATATTGCATTGCGCTGTATCACATTACATCACATGTAAGTAGTAAGGGAAACATTCTGAGGCCAGTATTGCCCTTTCAGATTAATTAATCAATAAAATTAAGAATACCAAGTTCCTAAAACGAGAAGGAATATATGGACTGCAGCATCATACTCAGTTCTCTTGGAAATGAAGCGTGTGGAGAAGCAACCATAAAAATTTGCCTAGCTAGGACGTAGCTTGCGCACATTGAGGCTACAGTGATCAGAAAAGGAAATTGGAATATTGTGTGGCTATAATCTATTGTTTGACATCCAGTGCCTGCTCCTGTGTAATTTACTTGCCTCTTTTGGTCACCTGACTGAAGACATTAAGTGGGCCACAGGGTAAGCCAGGAAATTCAGCTCTCTGCTTTCCAAGTCCAAAGCTCAGTTGTTTCCCCTTTCCCCTTCCCCCTCCCTCTTTCTTCACAGCTGGCCAGCACATGCACAGTAATTGCTTAGCCCAGGTAGGGCAGATATGGAAAGATACATATGGAGCACATGCAAATCTGCACTACATTTCTGGAATGCAGCAACAGGGTAAAGTTAATGTAAAGCAAGATTTCTTTTATGTTTAAAGTTTCTAAAACTAATAAAAAAAAAAGAGACAACAAATTCACTTTATAGCCTTTCCTTTTCTCTACTACTACTAACTGAGCGGGTTTGGGATTTTGCCAAAATATTACACATTGCTCAAGAAGATTACAAAGAAATCCCAGACATGCACTAGAGAGCTATTAAATTTAACATTTCTAAAAGATATTTTCAACAGCTAAATACTTGTTAGAGCATTGTTTTCCCCAACTTTCAAGAGTTGCCACAACTCAGTCACAGATAAGAACTTCCAGCTTTTTAATTGATATATAAATTGAGTTTAAAACCAAATCCACTACATTTCCTGTGGTAAAGGAAACAGAGACTCTTCAGTTTGGTTTGTCCCTAATTTGAAAATCATGTTCTCAGGAAATCCTGCATAATTCTTTTACGTAAACAGGAAAAGTAATTATTTGCTTGGGGCTCTGTTTGTGTGGATGTGGGGGTGCGCAGAAATAGTGTAGATTCTGGAACTCAATGTGTTAATGAAAATATTTTAGAATAAAGGAAAGCATGTTCCAAATAAGGTGATTTTCTGTCTGGTCATGGACGGGCTAGTATGAGGGGTTTTAAAATGCTTGATTTTTTCCTTTACGTGTTCTTACTGTTTCTCCGAATTTCATTAATGGGAGCAAGAAAAGATGAAAAGATGACAGATTTGTAGTGAGGGTATCTTTCTATTCCTCTTCAGGTGCTCTTGCCTTGTCTGCAAAGTTGCTCTCTGTCATCTGGAAATGAATGAATTGTAAAAAGCTATTGTAAAAATGCTGCAGGATTTTAACCCTCACATCCTTCTCTTCTCTCGCCCCCTCAAGGCCCTAAATTTACTTTTGCCATTTGTAATAGTTCAGGTAAAGGTTGAACTTCCCCTCCTGCTCCTCGTGAGCTTTTCTGATTTCACTTACCGTTTGAACAAGATGTATTGGACTTCGTTTTCTCTAGAGTTAGTATGAACTCTACACTTCTTCACACTGTTGATTTTGTTTTCAGTTGGAAAATAGCGTTACACATTTTGAGTATAAATTGTACAGTAAGTAGGTTGGGATTTTTTTTGTGTGGGTGGAAACAATCTGTAGAGTTATTGCGGGAGTTGAACCCTGTTTAGTTATAAAACTTTTGAAATAAAAACCCAGAGATTTTTGAGGGAACTATTTGTGGATTATTTTTTTAAACCAGGATGTGATTCAGACTATTATTTAACAAGAGGACTCGACAACCTCACCAAATGCAGAGAAGAATTAAGTATGGGAGCAGGTGCATGCTTACTTTATTTGGATTTGTTTGTGGCATTTTCTTAAAAGTTTAAAGTTCAGTATATCACTCTAACAAACTGTGGTCATGAACGGTTGTAGCTTCAGGGGAAAATTGGAAGCAGTGATTGTCTTAGCAGAAATTTTAACACTTAAGTTGCTCAGAGAACATAGCTTAAAGTAGAAAATCATGTTAGTTTCCTCTTTTGTTTTCACAAGGGAAAACTGTGAGTTAATGTAGTAACAATGAAACGATAGGTATTTCTTTAGAGATTTTTAATCTGGTGGAACAGATTTATTCAGTAATCGTTCTAAAAGGTATTTTAAGAATCTTAACCCAAAATGGTAATTATTAAGTGACTGTATTTTGCAGCGAGAAATACTTTGTGTGTTACATAGCTACATGTAGGAGGACTTGCAGTGGAAGGGTATTCTCAGGACCACGGAATACGGTTTGAAATGTACGCTTGGTGAAGTCATACTTGTGTTAGATTAATAACATATTTACCTCTGCTAGGTAATCTTGGAAGGGTAAGCAGGTTAAGCTACTACAGAACAGTTCCCCTCACCCCCCTTTTTTCCTGTTGTATTCATTTTATAAGTACGTACTCCTGAAAACTCCCATTGCACATTCCCATTTCTCCCATGTGATTCAGGAGTGGGGCTTGAATTCTGATTGTGAATTCTTGGGACACCGATGTGAAGGAAGTAGTAGTCATTCCTTTTCATATATAAGGTCAGGTTAACCTTTTTTTTCCCCTTTCAAACAATTTTTTCAATGCTCCATAGTGTGATTTTTGTAGCTATTTCTATTATTTTTGAAGCCAGTAGTTATTTTGATGGATAATCTCAGTGGGAGCAGGATGCATGGTTTATACACAAACATGAATTTTATTTAGAACCCTTGGATATAATTCCAAAAGTAGAACTAGTTACCTTCTGGGTATATTTTACACGTTTTTAAGCCTTGTGGGTAAACTTGGGCTTGTTTGTCTTTATGTAAGGAAATGTTAGGACTCGCAGGGAGAAAAGGAAAAAGCATATGTCCAAATAATTTGTTATGAAGACTTGAAAAGCCTTTACAATCGTTTTCATCAAAAACTTCAGCTGAGGGAAGAAATTTGTAGGCTAGCATTGCTATGTGTGTTTGTAGTTTACAGGTGTGAGTCTAGCATAGGTGTTATTTAAGGATGTTTTCCAGAAAATAAGGGACCAGAATCCCTCAAACTCTTCTGAGCTTATGCTTTTTTATTTATTCTTTGTGGGCATTTTTAACAACTTATCTATGCAGTTCTTTATCACCAACAGTATTGCTCTACCAGCAAAATCTGTTCTTGGCATGTTCTTGAATACTGACTTTTGAGATGGGATAACAAACCATGTTTGGTTCTCACCTTTTGGCCACTGATAATTGTATCTTTCTTGTGCAAATTATTTAAGCTGTAGCCATAGAACAGCAGCTGTTCTCTGCCTTAGCCTTAGATCAGGCAGGAAGGCTGTGAATTGTGATGTTATAAATTGTTTAGAGTTGCTGTGTTTTTAATAGTATGTTTATAAAGGTCTTAATAGATCTAAGGAACATACTTTACAAGGATTTCATTCTGTTTATAAATAGAGATATTTCTTTTTTATATTCCTTCCCCTTCCTTTTATTTCTTATCCTATTTTTTAGGAACCATTAAAAAATAACAACTTTTAGCAGGTATTGCCAACTATGTGGTTTCTTCCAAACAAGGGGGAGCTGATAGTTTGTGAGAAGTAACAGTTAAATCTACTTCTCAAAATTTGATGTAAATCTTCCTGTAGCACAGGGTGCTGCAGTAAGCCCAGGACCCTAATTCTTGCAAGCACTGCAGAGCTTCCTATCTTGGAAAACTCTTCTGAAGTGAAGCTTCTTTTTGTATTCATTCCATCCATCATCATGCTCTTTCAATTTATGACTCTGCCCAATAAATTCAGTATCAGCTACTTGAAGTAGCAAGTCTCCTATGTCTTTTCCAAGTTTTACACTTCATACTTCACCAAAGATTTTCTATAAACAAATGGAAGAGAAACCAAGCCCTCACATTTATTTTACATTTAAAATGTAATTTTCTTTATTGTATCTACTTTGATGAACTCTTTGCCTAGAACTATGGGTGGAAAAACAAACTTAAAAGAAAAAAAAGTTAAAATTAATTTCTGCAGTGATAAAAGCATTATGGTATCACATTTTCACTAGCAAAACTGGGTTTTTACTTTGCAGCAAAATTGGCAGAAACAACTGCAGGCAATTACAGGCTTCAATTCATCAAGGTACTTAAGCATATGTCTAACTTTAATTGAGTGAGTAGTCATTTGACTTCAGGGGATTATTCACGTTCTTAAAATTAGACATATGCTTAAGTAACTTGGTGAATCAAGGCAATAGTGACTGTTTTAATAGAATGGTGGAGACAGAACAAACAAGTGTAACCTACGCTGTAGATGTTCTTTGATTGCTCTGGTTTTTAAATAATAGTTTTTAGTGGGTGTATTTTCTGTTCCTTAATAAAATATCAAGGCTTAGTAACTGTATAGTTTTGTGTTCATCTTCTACGGACAGTACTTATTCTATACCCAAAAAGCAAACAATCTCTTAAAAAAAAGTGGATTGAACCTGTGGATGGTTGTTATGACTGCTTTCATGTAGGTTAAATGTATTTAATAAATCATTGTTTTATTTTACAGGACAGCAGCCCAGGGGCAGGAGTACTGTACATTTCCTGCCAACCGTTGTTTGTTAAATTTGCTAATTTGATTTACAGGCATGGTACATACCATGACCAGTTTGCATCAAAAGACATACAGATTTTTCATCTGAAGAGCTTTCTTAGCTATGTATGCTTGTAAGAGATTTTGTGTTTTAAGGATGCATTGCATTAGATAATTCTGCCTCAGACTCTCCTTCAAATGTTCTACATGAAGGCTTAACAATCAGTGTGATACAGATTTGTTTTGGAGGTGCAATGTGATAGTATTCTGAAGAGTAAGTGCTGACCATAAACAAACACAGGAACATGCAGCAGAGAGTAGCTAAGAATTGCCAGCTCAGATTAGTTGTGATTTAAAAGTGGAACATCATTTTCGGCAAGGGTTTGCAGTAGGGACATTTATGTAGCTTGAAAACCCAGGCTTTCGTCCTGATGTGCAAGAAGGATGTGTTTTTGCTCAGTCAAGTTAGTTTATATCAAAATAAAAGAACTGATGAAGAATAAAACTAAATTAAACTGCTGTTATAATCATTGATGCTGCGCTGTTTAAGCAGAAGCACCTTTTGTCCGAGAAAAAGAATTATGTACTCCTATGTCTAGTCAAAACAGAGGTGTTTTTGTAGCTTTGAACAGATTATCCCTTTTATCATTCAAATTTGACTTATTCTTCTGTTTCTTCTTTCAGTACATTCTGACTTTTTCTCAGTAAAATTGCAATCAAGTACCTGGTATTACTGCAGTGTATCAGAAGTAATCATTGAAGTTGTATTTATTTTACTACTTAAGGAACTGCATTGCAGGCTAGTGCTAGGAAAGTTACTTTTTGTTGTGGGATTCTAGCATCTGGACTTACAAGTCAGTTCCTTTTCCTCCTCCCTTCAGACTAAAATACCTTTTCAGGCACTTGACTAAGTGTATGACTTCTTCTGTCATTATGGATAAGTTTTAAAATGGGAAATTGTGTTGCTGTGATTTGCCAGGTTTCTATGGCATCCTGCAAAAATCTGGGTATTTATAAAAAAACAGGAAAAGGGAGGACTTACGAATCTGTCCACTGCTTTTGAGAACCTATCATAGTAGCATCAATTAAAGCTGTATAGAGCAGGCTTAGGAAACAATAATGAAGATTGGCTGTGTGAAAGGGATTTTTGCTGAAAAAACGCAAGTAGAAAGCAAGAAATATCTGTAAGTGGAAGTGAGTGTATCCAGTTTGTCAGCTGACCTCTGATGAGGTCATCAAACTGAAGAATTTGGCACTTCCATTTCTGTTTATTGGATAACAGGAACATATAACTGGGTTTTTTTCTGTTAATGAAGGGAATGTGACCCAGGTGTACAGGAAGGAGCGAATGAGTAGAAAAGGGATGGGGTTTACATATCTGATCTAGATAAAGTATATATGATAACTCTTATTACGTCAGTTCTTTTCACTTATGACATCTTACTGCCTTTTGCGCTGCCAAAAAATAACTGGACAGAATGCTATGGAGGTGCATAATGTATGTATAATTAAGCAGCTGTGTTTTTTGGGAGAAAGAAAAACAAACAAACAAAAGACGTAATCAATTTTATTGGTTACAACAGACTTAAAATATTTACACTTTTTTAGGTATGGCCAAAATATTTTCTCAGAAGCCTCTGCATAACTAGGACAAATTGAAGTAACTGCTTGATTGGAAATTATTTTATTATCCCATTGACATACTAGGACATGATTAAGAGGTGGTTAGTGAGAGTTTGATATGTAGCTTATTAGAATCTTGAAGCAGGTATGCAATTATAAAATACGTTTAAATCTGCTGATTGCGTGTATGGATGAGACTTTTAAACCAGGAAAATTTTTTTCCCTTGCCCTACCTTATCTGTTCCATTTCCGATGAAGTGTTGCTATCTCTCTGCTTTTGAAGTTCTCTCGAGACAAATTTAGTGGAGTGATAGTTATGTATTATATGCTGTTATACCACTCATTTAAGATATTGTGGGATACTCTGCAAGACCAACACTGCCTTATTAAAGGAACGAACTGTGAAATGAGGCTTGCAAGTTGCCCTTTGAAGGATACTGGTAAATCCATATTGTTGACTATTTATAGTCATGTATAAACCAGAATTCCACATAGAGAAAAATCTGCTGGAAAGTTCCTTTGCTTTGTAAGCTCCTTGAGGAGCAATGCTAAGTCGGGCTCGTTTCTCCTCGAGTTGCAGTAACGTGAAAGTTGATGGAAATGGGTTTCTTCCTCATATTCACAAATCCAGAGCTGAACTGGGCAAGCCTAATTGGAACGAAATACTGAAATACAAGCAAAATTATAAAAAGTGTAAGTGATAAACAGTTCTTACTCTCTGGGGGAAGACTTAAAGGGAGCCAAACTTCTCTTCTGGAGGATGTGAAGAAATAAATCACTTTCTCTCGTTTTGAGTGTGTTTTATAACACACTGTTATTTTTTTGGATATACAGAGAGTGAAGGAAAGAAAAAACAGGCAAAAAGAAAGAAAAAAATAGGCAAATCTGAATGGCAAGAGTACCACTTCTAATAGTATAATCATAAGAACAAACCCTCAGTATGCAGAATAAGAATTCCTTTAATACATGAAGGGTCTCTTGAATCATTTATGATTTTGCTATGTGACTTTTGGTTTTTAACTTTCAATTGTTCTTGCAAGTAGTAATTTAAATGGTTCTGAATTATAATGCGTATCCCAGTAGGAAGAAAGCTGAAAGTCTTCTAGGGCTATGAAAGTGCCACAAATACTCAAGCTTTTCTTTTAATGCCAGGAGTCAAAAAATAGTATATTAGATAGATCCCTTTGAAAACAGGTGCTTCCTAAAGTTTTATTAACTATATATGTATGAGTAAAAAGAGCAGTTGAAATTAAACAGTATTGATAGATTCCCAAGCATGAGAGATTTCTGAAGGAAAAGATTGTTTCTGTGTCACGTAGAGTACATACTAATTTTTTTAACTGGCAAAATGAGGTGACTTATTGGCTAATGCTTTAAAGCAGTCTAGTACATGCCAGCTGGAGCATTCCACACTGTAAACCTGGGCTGTTTAGTCAGAGCTGTGTGTTAAGTACAAAATAATGACTTTTCTAACTTCAGGTGTGATTCTTGTATTACATTTTATATGAGTTGTGGAAAATTCTCTGTCTAGGTGGAGCTGGGGCTCCAAGTTGTAAAAAGTTCATTTGATCTTCAGAGTAAGATAACATAAGGTTTCAGACACTATGAATTTCCGTGGTGGACTTGTTGATTGACCACATACAGTATGGCAGAGAGGTACGTGGAAGCGATGTTAGGGCGGAAACAACTACTGTCCATTGAAATTGGAGCAGAAAATGGAGACTGCTGAGGTGAAGAAAAGTACATAGCTGGAAAAAAACATAAACGTTGTTGGGATAATGTATCTATACACACTGAACAGTGTTGGACATCTTTTTAGAAGAGTAGCAAGTATATATGTTCAACAGTCTTAGTTTCTTAATCTACATAAGTCTTTAGACTGGATTTGTCATTGACTTGTATAGCCTGGTTTCATTTCACTGAGAGTGCTTGAGGGGTAAATTAACATAAAATATCACATTAAATTTAGTTATATTCATTCACTTAAAAATCAAATAGAGTAGGGAAATTCAAAGCTGTTTTTGAGTAACAGCATTTTTCTAAAAAGTAAAACCATAGAGCTTTTGTTTGATGATTTTATAACTTGAAAAGACTCTAATTTAAACCAAATTAAACTGAAAGAATGCTTGTAGACTAAAACTTCTGAATGTGGGTTTTCAGCCTGGAGTGTATTTTTTTAATGGCTGAATTACAGACTTCTGAAAAATGAGTTTTGAATTAAGGTTACTGAAGTCCTCAAAGCAGTGATAGTGGAGTTTTTGGTAAGACATGGTATCTATTTGTGTGTATGGTTAATAAAAAAATGAATCTTGCGTGGAACTGACATTTATAGAAATTTAATTGAAAAACATAATTCCTAAATTTTTGATTAATGATTTATAGCATTTTTTAATTTAAAATCCATTTTCAAGTCCAATTTCCATCTAATAACAGTGCTAAACAAAAGTGCTTTGGTGCTGGATTGTTTATATACTGCTTGGTCCTTAAGCCAGGCTGACTTGGTCCAAAATAGTACGAACTTTTCTGAAAGTTCTTTACCTATTTTCTGGATGTCTGGTTGGTGTTGTCAGTCCTGGAGCGTGCACGTGTCAGTTATAGCAATATTCATATTCTTATGCTTACACTTATTGTGGTGTACTGCCTTAATATTGGGAAGTTTTAACATGTGGGTAAGATTATCCATGTGTATGTTTGCTTGGTTTACCAAAAGTTGAGTGTAACACTGACAGACACGTGCTTTTTCTCCTGCTGGAATTAGTTTGTGCACTTGTATGAGCACTTCTAGGAGTGCTACTCTTAGTGAGAGTACATTCTCAAGAGCTACAAATTGTTTTTTGGATGCCTCTATTTCCTGCTTGGCCACTGTGATCCTGAAAATGAGTAACTGAAAAAATTGTTTAGTTTATTAAAGTTTATGGACAGAGAAAATGACTTCTGACCTCTTTTCCTAAGTCACTCGACATGTAAAGGACATAAGGACTGCGTGTGTATATTCCCCACACTAAGTACATAGAGACATTAGAAAATCTGGTGTCAAGATATAAAGGAAGATGTTCTTGCAATCAAGTAGTGTTTGAAAGTGGTAGCATTTCAACCCTGATGTAGAAAAGTGTCCTTATTCAGATGAACTTAAGGATGTGCTTAATTTGATTCACGTAAATTCTTACTGAAGACAATGAGACTTAGAATAGAATATTTTCAGTTGGAAGGGACCTACGTTGGTTTAAGTATTGCACAGAACAGAAATAGATCTAAAAATACATTTAAGTGCTTTTATAACCACAGATAATGGGGTGGGATTCATACTCATTATCTTGTTAAGACAGGTAAAATGCATCAGAATTCAGTAAAGATCTAAAGAAGTATTTTTGAAGGGATTGTTAAAAGCAAAGCAGGCGCAGTTTCTTCCAAATGCAATGCGAATACTTAAAATATAAACCAGTTCCACGGTGTCCAACTAAATTAATCAAAAACTTGCAAAGCTCTAGAAACTGTTTGTTCACATGGATTCACCTGAAAATGTTCCAATATCAATAAACAGAAATATGAAAGAAATATCTTTATAAAGTTAAATGATACTTATCAACAAAGAAGTAATCCTTGTTTCTAAGGCCAAAGAGATTTTGCTTTCAGCCTATAGGATCATGATACTCATGATTTTCAGATTTTTAAGACAAGTTACTCTGATTGTTGGTATCGCTGTAGCACTAGGGAATGTTTATGTAGTGGCAGCTAGACTACAGTCAGTACTTGTGCTGAAAGCTCACTCAGGTTCTCTGTATTTAATCTCCAGTTTGTTCTGTGATTGCAGTATCTTTCTTTTCTCCAGTTATAGTTCTTTAGTTACAGGAAGAAGGACAAAATAAATTTAGACCTAAATGAGTGGATATTCACATTTCTACTGTGGTAACCATAACATACCTGCTTGCTCCCAAGAAATACTTGTGGCAAGCTGCTCTCATTTTACTTCTGTATCTTTCTTCTTAGCTGATGTATATTCATCTCTTCTAGAAAGTTGATCTGATCTTATGATGCGTTGTTGAGATTCCTATTTCAAAGAGAACATAGTTTATGTTGGAGTTGTTGAAGTAGTTAGATTTAAAGTGGTGTTTGGAGAGTTCCCTGGAAGGATGACTCAGCTTCATTCACAACCTGGTCAACATCTCTTTTACTGTGTCATTTGCTTAAGTATATGAAAAATGTCCCATCTTATTTAGATGTGGTATCTGGGGTTTAACAGGTTGGCATGGACACAAAATGGCAACCTGAGTAATGAGTGAAAAAGGTTATTGTGAATTTTGCTTAAATTTGGCATTTTCCAAAGTTGAAAAATTATTAGGACAAATAAGGTTATTTTACATCACACTTTCAATTTTTTATACAGATGGTATTAATAGCTGAACAATGTCTCTGAAGTTGAATGCAAATGCATTTCTGTAGTTCATTCTGTGTTGTAGAGACATAAATGGTCATTAGTACCCTGTATTTATCTTTATTACCTAATACTTGATTAGAATCTGCTGTTGTACATCTCATACTCAATTTTTTATGGAGTGGGGTGCAAGGTATCTTTGGTATCTAAAAATGGGGAAGGTAGCATGTTGCTTTCTGGGGCGTTGGTGGGATTATGGCAAACAATAGCTGCACTATACATCCAGCCTTTGTAGCATACATTCTGTCCAGTGTCAGTAACTGATGACCCCTGTCCCACCCCAGGTATCATGTTTGCATCTCACAGAACTGGTATGTAGGCTGCAGGATCCGAATCACCCGTGTGTATGAACACTAGAAGAGGCAAAGATGTTTTTGTCATACTGTAATACTTTGAGTATGCTGGCAGGATATTTAGCCTACAGAGCTTCCTTTAGATCAACAAATTTAACTCATTTTTTTAGCCTCTTTTGGTAACATATGTGTTTGAAAACTGGAATCCTTCTTATGAACTCGGTTTTGGAGAGTTCTCTGGAAAAGTGACTTGGCTTCATTCACATCCTGGTCAGCATCTCTTTTCCCTGCTATGACATTTGCCTGAGTGTATGAAAGATATCCCATTTTATTTGGTTGCATAATGTGAGTCCAAATTTAGTACTGTTTTGAACTTTCTATGCATAGCCCTTTTTGGCTCGTTTTAATTCCTGGAAAGCTAAAGCCTGGGCCAGGTATACCAGTTTTAGTCTTTTGCAACAACTCTTACTCCAGTGATAATGTATCGATGCCATTATAATTAAACGTGGGTCACAGTTGTCTAGGCAATGGAAGCATTTTCCTCTGACACCTGTGCATCTTTCTCACTCCGTACCCTTAAAATGACCTGCTGCCATCCTGTCAGGGAAGAGCTGCCTGCTTTTAAGATAAGATCTTTCCAGCACTTCATGTCTTCCATTGATTGGTCTTATGATCCACAAAAGACACGCTGTAGTGAGTTAAGTCCGAAGACCATATTCATGTATGTCTATTTTCCTTCTCACTGTGATTTTAAAGGAAGATCTATCTACAAGGGATGAGTAGCCCAGAAATTTTTTTACATTATTTCTTGGTGTGGACTATCAGTTTGGATTGAGAACGTTCACATGGGGTTGATGGATAAGTAGCAATTAAGTAGGACTTTTTGCTATTTTGTATAGTCCCCGTTGAATGTAGATGAGAGATTTATTGGGACCACTGAGCAGCCCACAGGTGCTGTTCAACCTTACTCTGTGCACTCTTAGCATGAAATAAATTCTATACCTGGTATTGACCCACCCAGTGTATGTGGCATATGTAAATTTGAGGAGGACTTCATTCTTTTTCTGATTTTTGTCACGTTAAGGAAGGGATTGGTTTTAGTTATCATTTTGACTTGTGATTTGTATTTGTTATCCTTTAAAGTATTTTCACATTATGGTTCTCATTACTTAGTGTAAGCAAATTCAGTAAATTTGGCCTTGAAGTAGATATTGCCTTCTTTTGATGCTGAGTCTTTGGCTGCTTTTTACTATATAAAAGATTAAATTAGTATGTATTTCTACAGTTTTTAAATTTATGAGTTCTAAGGTCACTTGCAAGCAAATTAAAAAAATTAATACAATGAGAAAATTCCATTATTTTTATTTGTTTTGTAATCTCAGAAACACCCATAAGATATATGAAAAGACATGATTTTTAATCCTTTTTTAAATTGGTGTTCACTGAGAAAAAAACTACACCTCTGACCTCCAGTCAAATAGTGACACACAAAGAAAGTGCTGTAGGGTGATACTGAAGAGCAGATTGTGGTGCTTGTAAACCTCTTTTTAATTTTTTTCCTATTTTCCTTCTCTCTTTTGTATAACTTGTCATCTTTATACTAAGAAATGAGTGATATTTTTATCACTCTAATAAAAAGTGTGTTATTACTACATTGTTCAAATAAAATTCTTAGGGCAGAATGGTACATTATTTTCTGCACTGGGATGACATACAGTGTATGAGGGACACGCTGCAAAGAATGTTCAGTTTTACAATGTACACAGTGATGCTCTTGGTTGCTTGAATTTTTTGGGGCATAGTGTAGTAAATGTCAAGAGCCTTTGAAACATTTGAAGCAGATGTTCTACTGCCAAACTGAAGCATTTGAACTGAAAATGAAACAGTTCCCTTAAACCTTGACATTAAGTCTTAACAGTTTCACTTCCCAATTGGATGTGGTATGAAGAAGATAAATAATAGAACTGTAGCAGGATAAAATATTTATTCTCCCATGAGGTGGGGAAGAAAAACATGTTTAGCATTTGCTTTGCAATTTTATTTGTTCTGGCTCATTTCCCTCTTATACTCACATATATACAGTTCCAAGCACATGTTAAAAGCAGTAACTAGGGCTTGGCTGGGGCCCGGTGTCCTTCCTCTCCCCTTCCATTTCGTTCTGCATTTCTCTCACAACTTTCCTTAAACTCCCTCTTTGTCCCCATGTTCCTTTTGGGAAGCATTCATCAAAATGCTCTCACTTGTCCAGAATCTGTCTACTTAATCAAACTGATCAATTCCTATGTTAGTTGGTATCATCCTTTTCAAATAGGAGTGCCATATTTAAACACCTCAATAAAAATGGCTTGAATTTCCCAGGCTCTCAGTACCTGCTGCTCCCACTGACATTGGGAACAGTGTGGGTGCTAAGAGGTCACAGCAATGAAAATATTTTAATTAGGTGTCCACCTTCACTTTGGAAATGTCAGGCTCCATTTCCTATTTGTCTTGTGAATATATTCTCATAATGAGAGTTTCTGTCTGACATTTTAGTTATTCTACTGGCTCAATCCAAGTATCTCATCTTATATACTTTAGTGTTGTGTGCTTTGCTGCCTGACTGATAGCGTCACGTTATAAACACTCAGAACCAACTAACAAGCTTTTTAGGTCCTGTCACTCATCCCACTATTATGAAACCTCTGGCACTAGTTTTGGACCCTTTTCCACACGTTGTACGCCTGCTGTACTCTGTGCTTTCAGATCAGAGCTGCTTTTCTCCCATGCCTTCCCCAAGGCGAGTCGGTGCTATCCGCAGACCCTCTCTGCTTGAGCAATGCTGGGGAAGATCTGGAAGTGCGCTGGATCCCTTTTCTCTTAGCTGACAGCAGTTCTCCCTCCTGTGACTGCTTGTCTTTTTCTGTGAATCCATCCGATTGGGAAGCATGCAGGTTTGGGAGAGTGGAAGAGAAATTCAGTGGCTAGTGCTTTTTTTCTTTTCTTTCAGCACTGATAAAAGGTGGCATGAACAATGGGGAAATTATTATCCCTGTAGCGATGAAGCAATAACCTTTAAGAAAAAATGGAATTTTGGTCAATAAGCACATTCTTATCCACACACACACATATATGTATATAGTGTTAAGTCTACACTGATAGATAAATTATCTGTACTTACTAAATTTTCCCTGTCATTCCAGTTAATGGAATGGAATTTTCCACCAGAAAATACTCCTTGTCTCGCTTGGGGAAAAGGTTGATAAAAGGTAGATGTGCAGCATCCAATTTAATGTGTAAATTAATGGTTAACAGTGTGATCGCTCCATAAGCTTTATACAAATACGTGTGCTTGAAAGCAACGTGTACTCTTTTAAGGAAAATTCGGCATGAACAGACATCATTAGTGTGGTACAGCATGTCTAGTATTTGTTGATTATGGGTGGGGTATTTTTGTTCTATAATAAGGTCTGTGGAGCAAAATTGGCAAGAAAACTGTACCATGTACTTGACTAGATCTTGGAGCCAGAATGTACAAGCTCACTTTCAGTGGTAACCTTATAAAGCAATGCTTTTAAGTGAGGGAGCAGTACTTAACACAGCCTTTATAACATCTTGTACTGTGATTCTGTATTGCTGGTTGAATTAGGGTTTCATCTGCGCTGTTCCATCTTTTAATAATCTGGCTGCTTCATTTGGCTTCCTACCGCAACCTTTTTGTAGGGAAGCAAATGTTTTCTGTACAGGCTGCAAAGCAGCTAATGTTTTCTTCAGATCATGCTCTGTTTAACCCCTTATAGAATACAAGCTTCCCATGAGCTTTGTTTGTTCATCCTTCTGAAGGCTTAGTTTGTCTGATATTTTACAATAGCTGTCTAGAAAGGTCTTTCATGGGGTGAGTGTAAAAGATCTATTCAACACACACCTTTATAAGGGTGGAGTAGTGCTGTGGAATTCTGATCAAACTGCTTGGTTTCTGTATTTCAGTGGCCTTGGAAACAAAAAAATAACAGCAATTGTAGAACTCTTCCCCCCCCCCCCCCGGAATGTAGAATGTAAAGAAATTTGATTTGTGTCTTATGGATGAGCAACTTTATTCCTAGGACTGTCACAGTTTAAAGATAAAAGTTGAGTTAGGAGATACATACACACATATATATACACACACACACATACAGATGTACATATATATGTATATTTAGATATTTTGCTTTAACAATAATAAATACTTCTAGCAATATTGTCACCATCATTATCTAACTTACCTTTTTTCCATCACTTTTTTTACTCAACATCAAAAGGTTCTACAGAGTAAGTAAATCTCATTATACTTATTGTGTAAACGAGGAGGCTGAGACAGAAATGTAGTAACTTGTCTGAAGTCAGTCACCAGGCTAGCAAAAGTCCTGTTAGAAGTACCCAAAAAGTCACCAGTCCATTTTATGGTTTTCTCCATTAGGCAGCACTGCATCTCATTTGGTAAGGTCAACTGCATGATATTTAAAGAATATGTTTATATTCCTTATGCTTATTACGGGGATTGCTTAGCCTAAGGGTATGTTCCAGTAAGAACACATTCAAATGCAATTATGTTTTCATCATGAGGACAGTCAGTGAAACAGGTTGCCTGGAGAGGTTGTGCAGCCTCCATCCTTAGAGACTTTCAAAAAATGATTCAATAAAATCCCAAGTAACCCATTCTGATCTCATAGGTGACCCTGCAGGAGGATGGACTGGAGACTTCCTGAAGGCTCTTCTGACCTGACTCATCTGATGATCCTATGATCAGAGATGCAGATAAATAAAATGTCCCTCTCTCCTCAGTTCTGTTGTTGGGTGGATGTCGTGGTTTAATCTCAGTCAGCAATTAAGCACCACGCAGCCGCTCGCTCACTCCCCCCCACCCGGTGGGATGGGGGAGAGAATTGGAAGAGCACAAGTTAGAAAGACTCGTGGGTTGAGATAAAAACAGTTTAATAATTGAAATAAAATGATAATAATAATATGATAATAATAATAATAATACACAAAACAAGTGATGCACAGCACAATTGCTCACCACCCGCTGACCGATGCCCAGCCAGTCCCCGAGCAGCGGCCCCCCCGGCCAGCTTTCCCCAGTTTATGTACTGAGCATGACGTCACATGGTATGGAATGTCTCTTTGGCCAGTTTGGCTGTGCCCCCTCCCAGCTTCTTGTGCACCTCCAGCCTCCTCAGTCAGTAGAGCATGGGAAGCTGAAAAGTCCTTGGCTAGTGTAAGCATTACCTAGCAACAACTAAAACACCGGTGTGTTATCAACTTTGTTCTCATCCTAAATCCAAAACACTGTACCAGCTACTAGAAAGGAAAATTAACTCTATCCCTGCCGAAACCAGGACAATATCCACCCCTTATTCTATACCATTTGCATCATGCTCAAGTCTCACATTTTCCAGTACATTTTCATTAATCACCACCCCCTTTTATATATATATATATACACACATACACAGATATCATTCCCTTCATCTGTGGGCCATCCCTCTAAAATGTTCGGTGAGTTCATTTAGTCCATGACTTCAGGCTCCATCTGTCATAATAATCTTTCAGGGCAGGAAAAAATGGAGATGGTATGTGGTGTTGGATTGTTTCAGGTTGAAGTCAGTTCTGGTACCATCATCACTGTGATTTGCTTGGTTTCACTGAAGTTATTCTTCATTAATCTGGGTGATTCTTATTATAATAACATTAGTATGGCATATAATATTATTAGTATTATTAGTATATCTGTGTATTATTAGTATAACTATTATAACTATAATTAGTACTTAACATCACATAATTCAGATCATTGGCTATTCTCACCCAAAATTAAATCCCCTTGAGGCACACATCGGACTTCCCCATCCTTCCGCATTATCCACCAAGTGCACCCAGGTCCTTGAGCAAAAGCAATCCCACGGATGGGTCTGCCTCTGCCCGAGGCAGGAATAACCCAGACTGTCTTCCCCAGCATATTTTTTATGTGCACTACAGGGACTTTATTCCCATCTACAGTACGTAAAAGTTCTGACTGAGCAGGGCCTGCTCGATTGGCAGATCCCCGAGTGTTGACTAACCAGGTGGCCTTTGCTAAATGCGTATCCCAATGTTTGAACGTCCCACCACCCATTGCTCTCAGCGTAGTCTTTAACAGTCCATTGTATCGTTCAATTTTCCCAGAAGCTGGTGCATGATAGGGGATGTGATACACCCACTCAATGCCGTGCTCTTTGGCCCAGGTGTCTATGAGGTTGTTTCGGAAATGAGTCCCATTGTCTGACTCAATTCTTTCTGGGGTGCCATGTCGCCATAGGACTTGCTTTTCAAGGCCCAGGATAGTGTTCCGGGCAGTGGCATGGGGTACGGGATATGTTTCCAGCCATCCGGTGGTTGCCTCCACCATTGTAAGCACGTGGCGCTTGCCTTGGCGGGTTTGTGGGAGTGTGATATAATCGATCTGCCAGGCCTCCCCATATTTATATTTCAACCATCGTCCTCCATACCAAAAAGGCTTTAACCGTTTGGCTTGCTTGATTGCAGCACATGTTTCGCATTCATGGATAACCTGGGCTATAGTGTCCATGGTCAAGTCCACCCCTCGATCACGAGCCCATCTGTATGTTGCATCTCTTCCTTGGTGACCTGAGGTGTCATGGGCCCACCGAGCTAGAAATAATTCACCCTTATGTTGCCAGTCCAGATCCACCTGAGCCACTTCAATCTTAGCAGCCTGATCCACCTGCTGGTTGTTTTGATGTTCTTCAGTGGCCCGACTCTTGGGTACGTGAGCATCTACGTGACGGACTTTTACAACCAGGTTCTCCACCCGGGCAGCAATATCTTGCCACAATGCGGCAGCCCAGATGGGTTTGCCTCTGCGCTGCCAGTTGCTCTGCTTCCATTGCTGCAACCACCCCCACAGGGCATTTGCCACCATCCATGAGTCAGTATAGAGATAGAGCACTGGCCACTTTTCTCGATCAGCAATGTCTAAAGCCAGCTGGATGGCCTTTACTTCTGCAAATTGGCTTGATTCACCTTCTCCTTCAGCCGTTTCTACAACTTGTCGCATAGGACTCCATACAGCAGCTTTCCACCTCCGATGCTTTCCCACAAGACGACAGGACCCATCAGTGAACAGGGCATATTGCTTCTCATTTTCTGGTAGTTCATTATACATTGGGGCCTCTTCAGCACGCGTTACCTCCTCCTCTGGCAATATTCCAAAATCTTTGCCCTCTGGCCAATCCATGATCACTTCCAGAATTCCTGGGCGACTGGGGTTTCCTATTCGAGCCCGTTGTGTGATTAGTGCGACCCACTTACTCCATGTAGCATCAGTTGCATGATGTGTACAGGGGACCCTCCCTCTGAACATCCAGCCCAGCACCGGCAGTCGGGGTGCCAGGAGGAGCTGTGCTTCAGTGCCGATCACTTCTGAAGCAGCTCGAACCCCTTCATATGCTGCTAATATCTCTTTTTCAGTTGGAGTATAGCGGGCCTCGGATCCTCTGTATCCCCGACTCCAAAACCCTAGGGGTCGACCTCGAGTCTCCCCTGGTGCTTTCTGCCAGAGGCTCCAGGTAGGGCCATTCTCCCCGGCTGCGGTATAGAGCACATTTTTTACATCTTGCCCTGCCCGGACTGGCCCCAGGGCTACTGCATGAACTATCTCCCGTTTAATTTGTTCAAAAGCTTGTCGTTGCTCAGGGCCCCATTTGAAATCGTTCTTCTTCCGGGTCACTTGATAGAGAGGGTTTACAATCAGACTGTAATTTGGAATGTGCATTCTCCAAAAACCCACCACGCCTAAGAAAGCTTGTGTTTCTTTTTTGCTAGTTGGTGGAGACATGGCTGTTATTTTGTTGATCACATCTATTGGGATCTGACGACGTCCATCTTGCCATTTTATTCCTAAAAACTGGATCTCCTGTGCAGGTCCCTTGACCTTACTTTGTTTTATGGCAAAACCGGCCTTCAGCAGGATTTGGACTATTTCCTTCCCTTTTTCAAAAACTTCTTCTGCTGTGTTGCCCCACACGATGATATCATCAATGTATTGCAGGTGTTCTGGAGCTCCACCCTGTTCTAATGCAGTCTGGATCAGTCCATGGCAAATGGTAGGGCTGTGTTTCCACCCCTGGGGCAGTCGGTTCCAGGTGTACTGAACGCCCCTCCAAGTGAAAGCAAACTGTGGCCTGCACTCTGCTGCCAAAGGGATTGAGAAAAATGCATTAGCAATATCAATTGTGGCATACCACTTGGCTGCCTTTGATTCCAATTCATATTGAAGTTCTAGCATGTCTGGCACAGCAGCACTCAGCGGTGGCGTGACTTCATTTAGGCCACGATAGTCTACTGTTAGTCTCCACTCTCCATTAGACTTCCGCACTGGCCATATGGGACTGTTAAAGGGTGAGTGGGTCTTGCTGATCACTCCTTGGCTCTCCAGTCGACGAATCAGCTCATGAATGGGAATCAGGGAGTCTCGGTTGGTGCGATATTGCCGCCGGTGCACTGTGGTGGTAGCGATTGGCACTTGTTGGTCTTCGACCTTCAGCAACCCCACAACAGAAGGGTCCTCCGAGAGACCAGGCAAGGTGGACAGCTGTTTAATCTCCTCCGTCTCCAAGGCAGCTATACCAAAAGCCCACCTGTACCCTTTTGGGTCCTTGAAATACCCTCTCCTGAGGTAGTCTATGCCAAGGATGCACGGAGCATCTGGGCCAGTCACAATGGGGTGCTTCTGCCACCCATTCCCAGTTAGACTCACTTCGGCTTCCAATACAGATAGCTGTTGGGATCCCCCCGTCACCCCAGAAATATAGATGGGTTCTGTTCCTATATATCTTGATGGCATTAGGGTACACTGTGCACCGGTGTCTACCAGAGCCTTATACTTCTGTGGGTCTGATGTGCCAGGCCACCGAATCCACACAGTCCAGTAAACCCGGTTGTCCCTTTCCTCCCCCTGGCTGGAGGCAGGGCCCCTCTAATCCTCATCACAGTACTCGTTTCTCATTTCTTGTACGTATGAGTCAGAAGTTTCTTTATTAAGATCAAGAGTAAGATCAGCCCTTCTACTCTCTCTGGGGAACTGCCCGCTGGAAACTGGAGCAGCAATTTTCCTGGAAGAACCTCTTTCTGTGATTGTTTTCCCTTGTAATTCACGTACCCGTGCCCCTAGGGCTGCAGTAGGTTTCCCATCCCACTTCCTCATGTCCTCTCCGTGGTCACGCAGGTAAAACCATAGGGTGCCCCGTGGTGTGTATCCTTTATATTCTCTCTCTTGAGCAAAAGAACGCTTACTTCTAATAGCCGAGATACTGGTCCGTATAGGTGAGGAGTAGGACCTATCCTCTCTGAGTTGCTGGATCTCCCGGGACAGTTTTTCGGACAGTTTCTCCACAGCCGAGACGATGGAGGAAGAAAGACTTTCCTCGTATTGCCGGAGTTGACTAGCCAATTCATCCACTGTTTGTTCCTCTCCATCTTTCCAGGTTATCACTGCCAATGAATTGGCGTATGACGATGGTGCGCTCCTTATAAACTTCCGCCACATGGGTCGTGTGCACTTGACTTCGTCTGGATCTTTGGATAGTTGTTCATTGTTCAGGTCATCATAAATCACCTCCAGCACAGCTAATTCTCTCAGAAACTGGATACCCTTCTCCATGGTGGCCCACTTGCTTGGGCGACATATGACATCTTCCTTAAAGGGATACCTTTCCTTCACGCTTGACAGGAGTCGCCTCCAAAGGCTGAGGATACGTGTCCCTTTTCCAATTGCTTTGTCAATGCCCCCTTCCCTAGAAAGGGATCCCAGCTGCTTGGCTTCCCTACCCTCTAATTCCAGGCTACTGGCCCCATTATCCCAGCATCGGAGCAGCCAGGTGACAATATGCTCACCTGGACGGCGGCTGAAATCTTTTCGTATATCTCGCAGCTCACTCAGGGATAGAGATCGGGTGGTCACTGTCTCGTTTATGAGTTCTTCCTCTTCCTCCTCCCCGATCAGCGGCCGGCTTTCCTCCTCCCGTTCTCGTGATGGTCCTTCTCTAGGGTCATCTGTCTCGTATACTTCTTCCTCCGGTTCCCTTTTAGAAGAAGCTTCTTCCTCCCTTACTAAACGAGCTGACTTCCGCTTCCAAAATTTCTTCTTGTGTACAGGGGCGACTGATACCGGCACAGGCTCGTTCTTTGGTTCAGCCACAGGGCGTGTTGCTGGGGTTGGAGTGGCCGCAGTGCAAGTGCATGTCACCGGAGTCTGAGTGGCCGCAGGGCCTGTTGCTGGGGTTGGAGTGGCCGCAGTGCATGTCGCTGGGGTTGGAGTGGCCGCAGTGCATGTCGCCGGGGTTGGAGTGGCCGCAGTGCAAGTGCATGTCACCGGAGTCTGAGTGGCCGCAGGGCCTGTTGCTGGGGTTGGAGTGGCCGCAGTGCAAGTGCATGTCACCGGAGTCTGAGTGGCCGCAGGGCCTGTTGCCGGGGTTGGAGTGGCCGCAGTGCATGTCGCCGGGGTTGGAGTGGCCGCAGGGCCTGTCGCCAGGGTCTGAGTGGCCGCAGGGCCTGTCGCCGGGGTTGGAGTGGCCGCAGTGCATGTCACCGGGGTTGGAGTGGCCGCAGGGCCTGTCGCCGGGGTTGGAGTGGCCGCAGTGCATGTCGCCGGGGTTGGAGTGGCTGCACGGCCTGTTGCCCGGGTCTGAGTGGCCGCAGTGCGTGTCGTTTTACTGTCAGAGCCAGAGACCTTCTCTTCCCTTTGAGGGTACTGAATGGTGTTGAACAGGGCTCGGTAGGCATGGGCCAGGCCCCAGCACGTTGCAATGAGTTGCATCTCTCTAGAGTTGCCAGGGTGACAGCATACTTTTTCCAAATATTCTACTAACTTTTCAGGATTCTGCACTTGCTCAGGGGTGAAGTTCCAAAACACTGGGGGTGCCCATTGGCCTAGGTACTTGCCCATCTTGTCCCACACACCCTGCCACTCATAATTATTCAGCCTTGGGGCAGATCTCTGGATGATATTCTTAAATTGCTTACCAACTTTAGACAAAACCGAAACAATATTCCCAAGAAGTATTAATAGAAGTATCTTAACTGCCCAAGGATGCTCAAAATACTGAAAAATTACTGTAATGAAGGAGGAAACATCATAGAAGAAGGTAGTGACACTGCCATTCTGTATTTCCTCCGTAAAAAAACTCTCAGAAAAGTTACTGCAATTACTAGTTGTCTCCACGATATGGTATCCATGGTACAGTAACGGCTTCATTGCGAAGTTTACATACCACAGAAACGTCAAGGTCAATGTTCTAAAAACAAACCTCACAAGCGAGACATTACTATTCACTGCAGACCACAGCAAACTGCAAAACCCAACACCAATCTTTAACATGTACAGCAGGAAAAAGAGCGCGATGCAGATTATACAAATCAATATCGAGAACAGAGAAACCAACATTGTGACCCTCAACTATTAACAGATATAAGTTCCTTAATACACTCCGGTTAATCTGTTATTATCTCAAACCCTTCGTGCCCCACGTTGGGCGCCAAAAAGGACTGTCGTGGTTTAATCTCAGTCAGCAATTAAGCACCACGCAGCCGCTCGCTCACTCCCCCCCACCCGGTGGGATGGGGGAGAGAATTGGAAGAGCACAAGTTAGAAAGACTCGTGGGTTGAGATAAAAACAGTTTAATAATTGAAATAAAATGATAATAATAATATGATAATAATAATAATAATACACAAAACAAGTGATGCACAGCACAATTGCTCACCACCCGCTGACCGATGCCCAGCCAGTCCCCGAGCAGCGGCCCCCCCGGCCAGCTTTCCCCAGTTTATGTACTGAGCATGACGTCACATGGTATGGAATGTCTCTTTGGCCAGTTTGGCTGTGCCCCCTCCCAGCTTCTTGTGCACCTCCAGCCTCCTCAGTCAGTAGAGCATGGGAAGCTGAAAAGTCCTTGGCTAGTGTAAGCATTACCTAGCAACAACTAAAACACCGGTGTGTTATCAACTTTGTTCTCATCCTAAATCCAAAACACTGTACCAGCTACTAGAAAGGAAAATTAACTCTATCCCTGCCGAAACCAGGACAGTGGAACAACAGGAGAAGGGAATAATCACTGCAGAGCAAGCCCTGTGTTTATTCTGGTTGTATCATTTTATAGAGAAGGCAATGCCGGCGGCAGTGGCTGATGGTGGTGATGTTTTACAAATTGGTGCTGAGTGGCAAAGGCAGCAAAATGATGTGCACCGTCAAAGGAGTTGTTAGGAGGGAAGAACAGGCACGAATATTGGACAAATGGGGAAAAGGAGACAGGAAGACAAAAGAGTCTCCCCACCCTTCTGTAGCATAAAGAGGGTCACCATACATGTTGTATAAAAAAATGTTTGGAGATTCTCTTTAATCACCAGTGATGTCTGTTATGGCTCTGCCTGAAAACTGTGGTCTGAGAAAAACTGCCTAAAACTCTTCAAGATTGTTTTTGAAGTAAAGTTTTAGCCTTTACTGTTTCCATGACAATGCTTCAGTAATACATTTTTCAATGGAGACTTTATAGGGAACAAATGGGAAATAAGAATGTGACTCCAGCCCTTTGGAAAAAAGGTGCAATAAAGATCAGGAGTTACTTGGGGTGTGAGCCAGACCCCTGCTCCAGCATAGTTGTGATTTAGTTGTGCATCTTGGCTCAGTGTATGATGGTGTGAAAGCCATTAATATGGCAGAGGCGGATGCTGCAGACCTGCTGTGCTTCTACTCTGCAATGAGGAAAGGCTGTACGATGTAACGCTGCTGTTTGTATGTGACAGAGCTCTATTTTTTGATAGCTTTAAACTGCAGGTAGGGAAGTGTGGTGGAGCACAGAGAAGAGAATTGCAAACAGTGCTGTTGCTATAACATGCAGGTTGTTTGGAGGCTGCGTGCTCGCCCAGCATTCAGCCTGTTGGAAGGTGGTACTCCATTAGGTTCTCCAACACACTTTGCTACAGAGTTGTGCTGGTTATATGCCAGGGTTGATTGTTTCAGTGTTTTATGTGTAGCAGTTTATCACATAATATGTGCAGTTGTACAGAAACTGAATCCTTTCATGTGGTGAGATTCTTGCAATTTCAAAATATCTTTCGTCTCAGCACAACGAAGACCCATCTCCTCTCCTGATTCCATGCCCCTGCCCCAAACAGTTATTTTCCACAAGTTAAAACTACTGAAATAATGTTTCGCTTTGAGTCTACTTTTTCCACTGCATAGCATATTTTGCCATAAAATGTAAAGGAAATTAAAATGGAATTTTATTTCAGAATGAAAACATTTAACTGAAAAAGTCAAAATAATGAATGTTTTTAAATTACTGCAACTTTTGATTTTAATTTTCATTTTAAATGTATCTTGTTCTTTGACATTGTGTTATAGTGAGTTTTGCTGTTGATGAATAAACATTTTCTGTAGGAGAAAAATTCAGTCCTAGGAGTTCCTGGCGGTTCTACTTTTGAATATACGTATCAGATAACAGCTGCTGTACCCCTAAGCATACGTGCAGAAATAGGGAACAAACTAGGATCAGCAGAAAAAAACTACCCAACTGGATCAACATAGCTCCTGATAATGATGTTTTAAAAAAAAAAAAGCAAAGTTCAGCAGCTTTTCAGCCATTGCAGCCATTGCAGCAGTATGCATTTTTGTTTCAGCTTGATATCTCATATGTTCAAATGTGTTTTGTTTTTCAATTTAAGTACCATTTTACAAGTGAAACTGGCTTTTCTAGTTTAGCTTACTGTATTTCAAACAGAGTAAGTATAGAACTCTACTAGTATAGATACAGTTTCTGAATAGTTATGGTAAACGTTTCTGGAAAAGAAAGAAGGTAGAGCCTAAAGGCGTAAGTCCATTTTTTTTTAAAAAGTGACAACCTCTAGAAGTTGTCCATGTTGATTCACCAGGGCTCAACACGACGCACCCGCTTTGGGGTGAGAGGAAGTTCAGTTCCTGAACAGCTTAAGTCCTAGACTTCCCTCAACAAGAATGGCCAATTTTCTGCACTGTATGTGGTTTTAATGTTGAGGACTACTGTATTCTAGGGACTGAGGTGAGAATACCACAGGCTTTCCACTGGAGACATCAGATTGGACATCAACTTTTCAATCAGTTAGGGGTGACTGTATAAAGCCGCAGCTTAAGAAATGATTGTTCTCAAAGCAGCTATCTTTTCTCTCTGTGTAGCTTGTTTGATTCCCGCCCCAATATACTTTCTTACTTCCAGTAGACTTTCTTTTCTTGTTCCTCATAGCCTGCCCCTTTTCTTATGTACATTTTCCCATTTTCTTTTTTCCCTTTTGGACTGTATCATGTTTTAAAATACATTTAAGATGCATTAATTTTCTCTTTGCTGTCATTTTCCATAATTTTATTAGATTTTGTACAAAAGTGCAAGGCCTTCAGCTGCTGACCTGGCGGAAAATGCAAAGATGTGGATGAGCCAAACATCATTAAAGTCCTTCTGTCTAAAATTAAAGAGTCCCATGCAAGTTTTGTACTCTCATAAATAAAATAGGACCTGTCAGTTTGAAAAAAAATGCATGTAGACTTCATCCGGACTATGCAGCCTGGTGCAATTTATTAAAGATACTGTATTGCAAGATGAAATAAAATGTGTACAGGAACTTTGAATGTATCTGGTAGAGTGGCATGACTTAGGTGTTTTAGGAACAGCTACATTTTTAATCAGTCAAGCCAAGCATGTTGTCTGGTGACATCTGTGTAGTTACAGCAGACAACAGAATGAATTTAAAAAGTGTAGAACTGTTAGAAGCTTGGGTACGAAAACATTAAATTTAAACCAGAATATTTATCGAAGAGTATAGAAACCATACTGTTTAAACAGGAAGGGCAAAGAGCCAAAGATAAACATTTATCAGGCTCTTCAGAGAGTAATATTTTGTGGGAGAACATTATATCACTGTACTGTAAAATCTTAAGGACTGCGGAGGGGTCATCCAGGTCCTTGGAACTGTTTCCACGTAATAGTGTAGCGTAATACTGTACACTGAAAATGTTGGTAAGCCTTTTCTCTAAAATGATAATACAAAACACTAAAGCTTACAGTTTTGGTAGTGCATAGGAGTGACTACTGCAGTGGATTTTTTGATTGCTTATGTAAGGGAGTATGCTTTTCTTAAAATACATCTCATTATGTATTTGTATTCTCAGTAGCCAGGTAAACCTATAAATATAACTCAAAACAAATGATTTCATCTGAAGTTGAAATGTCATTGTCACAGTCCTGATTGAATCAATTTAGACAGGCAATCAAGTCTGACCTTTTAATCTCAGAGCCAGCTTTATGTTCTATCAAGAGAGAAGTATACAGGGGTGAAATCATTCCTGATGCTCTTTTCAGCCTCATGGGCAGAGTATGCATATAGGTTTCCAGTCCGTACTGAAGTTACAGTTATAAATAGTGTTTCATGATACAGGAAGGAATTCATAAAATGATGTAGATATTTTTGTAATTCATTAAATGTGTGTATCAAAGCTGATTCATTATTAAATGTGACAGGTAAACTTTTATTAAGATGGTGAGTATATAAGTGTCATCATTTGATCCAGTGGCCTAATTAAATTCCAAAAAACTATTTGAGTCTTCACAAAATTTTTGATGGCTGTACACAAACCACTGTCATGGAAGTATTTATCATCCAGATTTGATGATAATCTACAAAACTAAAAATAACTGAGGACATGAAATGGCTTGGGTTGTGTGGCAGTTCTGGGTCTTGCCTTATGAGTTGTATTATGTTCTGATTGTGTGAGTTACTGGGCATCTGACCCATAGTGAATGAACTGATTTGTTTTTCAGAGCAAATAATTAGAAGGAATGTGTAAAGGGTGTTTCAAACTCAAATTTTATGTCTAGGCTTTTGTTTATTTAAGAACTGTAATATTTTACTCTGACAGATTTAATTTGATTTAATTTACTACTGGATTTTCCCCAGTGATACAAGAACTAACCTAAAAGAAGGCCTGCCTTTCTCTTGAAACACAGTCACGAGACTATTTTGTAACCACCATGTTACTGGGAACCATGGAAGCAGCATGTGTGTGAAGCCAACGGAATTATGCACAGGAAAGATCCATGCACATAGATACATTTTGCTCGTAAATTTTGCTAGTCTGTGACTTTCTGTATTCATTGCAGACTACAGCTGCATAGAACTGTTTTGTTTTATTTTTATGTCAAGTAGCTCACACTTCTTCCATATCTTTCATATCTGACATACATCCTAGGGGAAAAAAATGTTCAGAACATTTTTCCGTCAAGGTTGGTGCACATGTAAATCTGAGCAGCCCCAAAGCTAGCTGGTACTTCCTTCATGAATAAAGAGGATCAGAAAATCCAGCTCTGTACTGAAGTCAGTCTTTCTTATTTTTGACTGCAGCTCAAAATGATAAGCCTTTTGAATTCTGAAGGGTAGTTATTATAAGAGAACAAAGTGTAATGGAATACAATCAAATGAAACAGATTGTAGCTCTCAATTTACTAAGATTAAAACTGTCCCAATATGAAACACACACAAATGTGTTGTAAATTCAGGATAATTTGAATCATGAAATTAATCCAAGCCGGGAACAGTTGACTCAAATGTTTCTTGTAATTAATGCAAGCAAGACACTGTTAATTAAAAAAAAAAAAAAAAAAAAAATTACTGCACACCCCCTAATCCTCCTTCATATGATGAAAATGCGGCAACATTTTCCTTTGACTATTGTTCTGTGTATCTTTTGTGGTGTTTCCTTCCAGTTGGCAAACAGGGCATTTGGGCTGACAGATTTTTAATAACCTTTCCATCTCACATAAAACTCGTATCACATGGAGACATGGAAAAAGATGATCTTTGCAATTGCTTCACATGCTAAGCTTGGCTATACTTGAAAGTGTTGCCGGCATAGTTATATTGGTAAGATGTGTGGGAAAAATCACAGTTCAACTGACATAGCCATGTTGGCAGAAGCTCTGCTCTAAACAGTTGTACTGGAAGTGGGGTTGCTTTCCTGGCATGTAACTATTTCGGGAACTCAAATAGGCTATACCAGCAAAATAACTTTTCTGACAGCGTAGGCTGTTCTCCCACCAGGAAAATTGCCTGCGTAGGTCTACCATAGCTCTGCTCTCTGGAAGGTCTTGGATTTGTTTCTTAAGCTGTTGGTAGAAGTAAAGTGTTAGGATATACATAGCTTGCTTGGCTTCTGAGGAAAAACAAAACAAGAGGCTGATCAGGTGTGCTTTCAGTGGTATTGTTGGTTTACAGTGTGGCAGTGCCAGAGGCTCCTCCCATACACAGATAACAGACAGTACCTACCCCAAGGGGACAGGGATTCACAGTCTAAACAGGGACAAGATACTCTTTTCAAAAAAGAAACATTAAGTCTAATGAGACCTTTAGTCATTCTAGGATATGGTTAATTTCTTTAAGTAATTATTCAGTGGAAGCCTCCTTTTAACTAAGATGCATATTCTATACAAAATCTGAAAGTATTAGAAGAAACATTGTAAAAGAATTTTGAAGTGAGTTTTCCTCTAGATTTTTCTTGTCGTCTTGACCACCAAGTGTTTGTAGCTCCATTTATTTTAATAAAAAGAAATAATTCTAGGCTTTCCTGCCAATTTGGATTACCACGTAAACTGTTGGTTGTGCTTGTTAAGAAAAAAAAGGCTGTGCAAAGTTTATCCTGAAGCAGATGAGAGAAGCTGTGTTAGATTAGAATTCTTTTGCTTAGCTGCTGATCAGCCATTTGTTTAAACATCCCTTGTTTAACATAGCTTGAAAGGGTGGTTGAGATAACAAATGAAATAACAAAAACTTTTATTTATTAAAATAAAGTGTTAACATCTTACATTCGTATAAATGTTCATGTAAATAAGACAAAACCAGAAAGGGGCTAGAACATTCATCCTTAAATCGGTCTTTGCCAGATTAGGTCAGTTGTTACAATTCAACAGCTATTAGTGCTCCAGATTACCAACAAATAAATAAAAAAAGTTTGGGTTTTTTTTCAGGAAGGTTCCTAAATAGTGAGATTACATGAATCCCTGTGGCCATTGGTATCCTGGCAGTAGGGTGGCCAAGGAGAACAGATTTATACCTCCATCCTGGAAGTATAGTATCTCCAGAGCTGGGCTGACTGTAGCAAATCTGTGTGGGAAGGCCTTACTTTTCTGAAGTCTCCTCTGTAGACAGAAAGCACACTTTAATTTTAATGCTAGGTTTAGCTTCCTTCATAAATAGTTACTTTAAAAAAAAAAAAAGTGTTTTACGTTGCACAATAATATTATGCATTATGGAAAGCAAACCAGTATGAATGTGTTCTTTTGTGTGTTGAAAAGAAAGATGCAGGCAAGATAAGTATTTTTTTGATGATGGTGTCAAATTCATTCTGATGAGAAAGTGTTTTTCCATGAAGAATGCAAATACAGTAGAACTTGGTTATGTAGATTATTTTACACCTTAGCCTATTCCTCCAGCATTATTAATTTATGGGACGTAGATATTTAAAGGCAATACGTATGTTCTGTGCAGCAATAATGTATTTATTTTTTTACTGTTTCCTCTATTGGATGTTTAGCCTCTTATTTTAAACATTTGGAATTGAGAGCAATATATTAAGAGCAATAAATAAAAATTACCGAAAGGTGGAAAAAAATCTAAAAAGCAAAATATCTTTCAGGTCTTAATATTCTTTTATTTACTTAAAGTTTAGACATTTTCTTTTGCCACCTTGTTTTTTTGAACGTTTTTAAAAACTTTATCTGATTGTTCCAATATTAGGAATATGCAAGACTGTGGCATCTGTGTGGGCCCTACAGATGGTCAGAAAACATTAATGAAATCAAGCGAAAGCCAAGCGTGGCAAAAACAAGAGAGAAGGTAGTCCTCTGAAAATGTAAGGTTACCATGTGGCACTGTATCGGTAGCTGCAGAGGGAACCAATCCTGCCTTAGACTGACTATCCTCTATGCTCCTACCGGGAGGTAGGTGTTACTTCTGAGAGACAAAACCTGTTAGAAAGAATGGCTGCAATCCCTGTGCGTTGTAAATAAAGGTTAAAGATTATATTACGAAAAGTCCAACCCCATTAAAAAAAACCCCAAACTATACTAATTTAAGCTTTTTTATTGTACATCGTTCTGTGAATTCCCAAAAGCACTGAGTGTGCCTCGCATCCATATAGATCATCTTTAGGCTTCGGCAGGTGCACCCAGAGCTACATTAAGCTCCCTGGTATATTTGGGTCTGCTGCCGAAGTCCCACATGCCCCAGAGCATGCCGTCCAGCTCTGCTGGGGGTTGTACTTGCAGGCAGTTTCTCTGTAATGACAATGAATTTGATTTTGAGAGTAGCACTGAAGATGCAACATGGATTTATTGATTGTGTCTGATCTGAATGCCAATCCCGTGTTACTCTGGAGTACGCAGACCAGAGTGGAGCCTTCTCTTCCTCCTGAAAGAGGAGAATAGAAAATACATGCTGCAACTCGTCTCCTTTTTGGGAATACTAACGCTCTGGGTGCCTCTAGTATACGACAGGTTTTGTATTCCTTGAGTAACAAGGCTGTTGTTGCATTTCTCTGTGCATGCCACAGAACTGGGTGCAAGAAATGGGTGCCTCTGTCTTATGTTTAAAAATGTTGTAGGAATGGAAACAATGTGTCCAGAGGTTTACCTGGCTGCAAAACAAAGGAATGACAGTCTGAGCAAAGAGTCTGGTTGTGCTACTCTTAGTTATATTGCAGAAGGTATAGTCTTCAATGAAATTTTGAGGGTTAAGGTGCTACTCTGTTTATACTGTGGTGTCGGAACTGACCAAAAGCTATTTTAACCTGGATTTCTGCAGTGGGTGCTTTTTTTAGCCGTTAATGAAGTTTCATCTGTGAAATAAAGTAGGGGGAGAGCATGCTTTGAAGAGCACTAGCATCTTAGTTCTGAATCCATAAGATGGAGTGGCACTGTCAAAATTAAGGAAACTTGAATGCCTATGTATTGTACTTACGTTTAGCATAGAATGAGGATCAGATCCAATATATTTAATAGGAAGGTGAAATATCAGGTAGATATCCAGAAAAGGTGTCATTTTTAATAGTATGTTAACATTTATAACATAAAGTTCTGTTTTTAGAAGCCTGTTCCTTTGTCTCTGAGATGAAACCAGGCATGCTTGAAGGAGGGAGTTGTTTTGGTCTTCCTGCCCAACTAGCAAAAAAAGTACCCCTTCCATCTTATTTAATAAAAGCTAAACAGTTTACATTTTCCAGAGGAACTTGAACAAAAGTTCTAAAACCTTCTGTATTGTAGAATTTCTCACTAATAACGGATGAGTTTATCTTTATTCAGCATCTTCGTAACTTTCTTTTTCATGCACCTATATTTTACATGGCCAGTATTGTAATAAAAAAAGAAAATAGGAGAATGAGGAGATAATTAGCTTGTGCAAATCGGTTTTATTTCATGAAATGGTGTGTTTTTATTGTTTGTTGACTGTAGTAAAGTCAAACCAGTTTGCAATGGCTGAAGAGAATCTGGTGCGGAATTCCAGTCACGTAGTCTTTATAAAATGAGAAGAACAAAGGGACTTGGTAATGCTGATGAAGGCTCTTTCCAGATACCTTCTTCTCTTTCCATTTGAGAATAATTTAGAATAAGTTTGGGGAATCATAATATTGCAGCCTTTAATTATAAGCATGCCATCTGATGCAGACATGGGTGACTGACGTTAAAAAAAAATCCACTACTTTGTTATGAATCCATTATCATTCCATGGGAAAAAAAATTGATTCGTTCAACCTTGAATGATATCATAGCATATGTGGTAAACAGTTAGATTTGGATGATGTGTTACTTTGTGGATCACTCAGGGCTGTATCATTGTATGTAAACACTTGAAAGAAAAGACCAAGAAAATTCACAAAAGGCAAGATTAAAACACAGCTATTGTTCTCTGGCTTAAGATCATAAAAGGAAGGAAATTCATAGTTAAGGATCCAAACCTCAAATATCTGGGCACAATGCAGTGCCAGCCTTAATTTTACATAACCGTACCCTGTTATGAGTAGACATTGGTGGTTTGATCCTGAACGATGAGTTACGTTGCTCTTAGCAGCTGAAACCAGAAAAATAATTTTATTTTAATGCTTGCCTTTGTTTGGTGAATAGACTTTTTGGAACAGTTGTAATTGTTTTCTTTATGTTTTCTTGCCAATTGAAATAAAACAAGTCCCTAATAAATAGGTTTTTTTTCCAAAAGTTATCCTTAAAACTCTGCTACGCAACATTCTGTTTAAAACGGAAATGGGAAATTATGAAGAGAAGCCAGTGTCATGCTTGGATTTCAGAAATGTTAAAAAATTAGTGGTAAGTTATAATGGCTATAATCTGCAGAAGCTTGATTAAAAAAACCCCAAAAATCCCAAAACACTTAACTGGTGAAGGAAGTAGTTAATAGTACTACTAACACAGAATAATGGAAGTATTACAGAGTTTTTAAAGTGTCTGCAATTAATTGAATTTCTGTCCTACTTTTCTTAAAAAGTTTAATTTCCCTCTGTTTCTTAGAAATTGTAGTGAGGGTAGCAGAAACTGTGCTTTATAGGATGCCAGACTGTGGATGCAAAATGCAGAGGAGAACGGGCAATGACATAAAATCTTATCTTGACATTTTAGCCTAAGGACATTGCTTCAAGGATTCCATAGGGAAGGCTCAGCAATTCTTTAGCAATCTCCAGTCAAGTCAGGGAAAGGCCCTTAGCACTTTAGAAGCCAGAGATGACCTGCCAAACAGTCAAAGAGTAAAATCTAGTATCTGATAAGGTGAGGCTGACTTGAGAGAAGGACGGTTGTAGATTTCTCAGAGGTATTTTGGTTCTTTCACTGATAGCAAGAAACCTCAACAGTGTCCAAGTCACTTGCGCCCTTTCTGTCTTTATTTGACATTTGGAGGGATGGAGCAGACAAGAGCTGGGAGGTGAAGAGACAAAAGTCTAAAATAATGTAGCTTTTTCACAACAGATGGAGCTCTAGTCAGTTTTGAATGGTAGTTTAAATTTTCTCTTGAGTAGAAATTACTGAAGGTGCAGGTAATTCACATTCCAGATAAACTAGTCTCTTGGGTGTTGCAGTGAAATGGAAAGGTCCCTCACCCACAGTCTAAAAAATTACAGCCCATGAGACGAGAGAGCTGAAGTGTTTAGTGATAAATCTTTTGCTCTTCAGTATAACTGAGTATATCACTAAAAAAGACTTACACATGAAAAAGAAAAGTCTGGAGACAGAGGGAGAAAGAAAACTGCTTTGTGAATATGACTGAACAGCATGGAGAATAGCTATGTAGAATGATAGTACCATGGTAGACCCACAGTACAGTTCAAACATCAAGATGTTGCTTCAGAGAATTGCTGAATGTCGGAGTTTCATGGCTGGGGATTTGGCAGCCCCTTCTCTATTCTAGTTTTCCTGTAATCTCTTTAGTAAAGCATTGATTGGGATTGTCTCTTAGCGAAGGGAAGTGACCCCCTTTCCCATCACAGCACCCATCCTTGGATTCCTCAAATACTCCCTGACATACATATGTGACCTTTTGATTTCCCCTCTCTGTCCATGAAACTGCGAGATCCAGGACTACGGATTTCTCTCTCATTCTCTGATGCAAACTCTTCCTTTCACATTAGAGTATTCTATTCTCTGTTGTTGTGACAGACCTGCTTATGACGGGATATTTTTTCAGCTGCTCCATGTGTTGGGGGTTTTTGGGGAGTTGGTTTGGGTTTCTTTTTTTTTTTTTTTTGCATAGTTGCTGTAAACTGTTTTTACTACAGAGCACCTACTTGTAAATCCATATGCAAGTCAGATCAGAGCACTGTGTCTACACTGGCACTGGGTTAAAGCACAGAAAGCTCTACAGGTACTTCACTAAGACACATCACTGTATGAATTTTTCTGCAGTGTATTGTGGGAAAACTTTTCTTCCACAGGCCACTATACAAAAATGTTTTTAACTCAGCTAGCTAAAGTACTTCCATGGCTTTTGTTCCATCCAGTAGCAAGGCATGGATCCAACTCTAGATGATGATATCTTCCATCTGTTGGCATGAATGCAACTCTTATTTTAGGAAGAGCAGAAAATTCTGGGCATGAACTGCAGTGCAAAAGCATTTCAAGAGTAGCTTGTTGCCCTAAGAAGTCAGCAGCATATTTTGCCAGGTCTCTTGTGTAGATGTGGAGACAGCTGATGCAGGTTGAATAGCTGCAGAATCCTCATGCATCTTCTTGCACATCTGGCATGGCTTCTTCTCCAACATGGAGGACACCCTCTTAGACCTTTGTAAAGAGCTTGCTGTGCCTGTGCATAACTAGGACTTACAGATGAAGGGGGTACTTACCAATACCAAAGCTTGCTGTGATCCTTTACTGCTGCTTTACTGCGATTTGTTCTTTGGCCAGTCCTTTGCTGGTGCCCAGGGCATGGAATTATGTATTTCAGTGACTGCTTCAAAGCCAGAGGGCTGCAAAATGTTGATCTCCCTGAAATAACATCATTTTTTTTTTTGAGAGAAAGTGTGAGACGTCTGTTGAAGCCACAAATTTGCCCAGCCTTCATCCAGAAAGGATAAAATTTGCTTGTTAGGCAAGCTGAGGTCATCCAGCTAAAAGGCCCATGAATGGGGATATGGGGGAAGAACGTGGGGGATAGAGATAATCTGGAGAGCCCATCTTTTTTTTTTATTTTTAAATTTAGACAGCAGTTTACTTTATTTCTGCCTCAAATGTGGAGTCACTAATCCACAGTTGTTTAATGGACCTAGACCATTCTCAGCCATCCTGCCTCAAAAAGAAGCAAAATGTGAGAACACCTGGCAGCAGAAAATTTGTGTTCTTAGCAGTATTTAATTACATGCTGTTGGTATGATTTGGCCAACTGAGGCAAAATGGCATGGTCAATGAAGTTTTTGGACAATAAAGTTGCTATATGTCTGCTTGCTTTTGAAACATGCAAACTTTGTGACATATCTGAGGGGGGAGCAGTGATGGATTTCATTAGGAGTAGATTGGTGCCTGTAATCTGGCTACGGGCTGTTTATGACTATGTCCATACTAAAAAAATAAGCAGTGTTAGAGCTTGTGTTTTATTTCAGTCTAAATGCCAGCTGGGCCAAGAAAGCAAACTGATCTCCTGAACACTTATCAAAATCTTTTATCCAAGTTTATGATTAGAGTCACATTTAGCTCTGCAGTGATGACATACGTTTTCCTGCATTCCTGTTTGGTACTTGCCACCCCTGTGCTGCTCTAGCCAACAAAGGCACTTGCATTCAAATTCTTCACAAAAAGGACAATCTTTGTTCTTTCACTCCTCAATTCGCACCTTATATTGCATTTTAAGAGCTTTGGTTCCTTAGCTCTTTTCCGCAGACTCTATATTCATCTGTTTTAGCCAGTAGGGTACAGAAAAACATGAAAAGCATGTAGAGATCGTTTCTCTATGGAGAGTCAGGCACTGTGTTTTTGCTTGGGAAAATTAAAGAAATGCAGCGTTAGGATGGAGATACCAGTTAGAATGAGTTACATGTTTTTGTTTTGATGACTTAACATGGAACGATGGTGATGATCTATCTGTAGATGACTTTCAGGCTACTGATGTGCTCTACGCAGTGACTCTCTAATTTTCCTTTATGTTAAGTCCATTAGCATTCAGTGGGTTAAAATGTTCCCTAAATGCTAATAGCTAAAATAATGGCCCCTCGAGTCATTGCTGCCACTAATTCTACAACTATTGCTATTGGTTCTAGCAGGAGGAAAACTGTTGGATACTTTAAACCACAACAGTAATTTTCAGAACAACAAATCATATTATGGTTCCTCAGAATGTAAAACAACAGTTCATCAGATTAGGTTGTCCTAGTTTGAGAGTTTAATCTAAAACACTGCACACTTTCTTTTTTTTTGCCATCTAAATTCTTTTTTTCTTCCAAAATATCCAGGTCTAACTCTGAAATCAGCTGTCAGGTTTAGAATGAGTACACCCTTTTTCAATCAGGTATTTGCTCATTTCTGTGGATCTAGTGAGGTTTAGGAACTTCTGCATCTGTCATTATTCAAGTTGACGCTGGTCCATATCCACAAAATACTGCTCTGCCAAACCACCGTCTCGGACATCTGGCTGTGGACACTTGCGTGGAAAGCGCAGCTTGCGGAGCAGTTGACAGAATGACTGGCAGCTGCGGTTGTTAGGGTTCGCAGAATTCCCATCCCTTCCTTCCTTCCCTTTCTTATGTGAAGAGGTGTTTTGGATAGAAGAGTTGGCCAGGAAAATGTTCAAGCCCTCTTACTATTTCCTACTTCTGTTGTTGTCTGGATGGGAGCAAACATGATCCCAGGTACATAATAATAATGCTTTTTCTTTCCTTTCTTCTGACGTGCCTGCGCCTTTCCCACCTCATACGTGACCCTTGTTTTAACACACATTTGTGACATAACTGCTTTCTGATCTTTAAGTTTACATTCTGCTAACTGATGTGAGAAGGGAGAGGGAAAACCTATCTGTGCCTCCTGACGCTGTCTTTCTGCAAACTATTTTTTGTAGGTGGTATTTTAACAGTGTAAATTTAATAACGATCAGTGGAAATCTTGATTCCCTTCTCCTTGCTGTCTTAAGTTCGTGATTCTGGATGTCAACAGCAGACTAGCAGCATGGGGTTTTCAGAAACATCCAAGTAGATGACCACTGCTGTACAAAGGGATGTACGCTGCTGTCCAAATAGGTATTATTGAAATACCCCTAGGTCCCAGCCTGAGTACTATTAGCAGTGTATTCATTGTGTATTGCATTTTACAAGTATCATTGCACTTGTAGCAGCTCAGGAAGGGCTGTTAGGAAGATGGGGCTCAGTTCACATTCTGTGAGCACAACTGAGCAAACCGTTGAAAACCAGGACAAATGTGAAGGCAGTTAGCCTGAGCTGGCCTCGGTATTTCTGCAGAGTCTCTTACAGAGGAACACAAATTGTCTAGTTTAAACCTTGAAATGCGAAAACACGCAAGGTAGGCAATCATATGCCACCATAGACTTCCTGTTATTTTGCCTGTTCCATCAGGTTTTAGGACCAAAATGATTTTGAGCGGGCTTTAAACTTCTGTGGGGGGAGGGAAAGGCTGTCCTCCTGTTTTATACATTTGGAAACCAGGGGTTTCTTTGTATGTGAAAAGAATACAAATTTTATTCTATAGGACCTCCATTTTCATTTGGAAGCTGAAGTCCAGTGGACAACCATATGTCCCATTTGTTTCAGTTGATTTTACATTCTTTATGGCAGCTTAAGGTTGCTTTGTTTGCTCACTTGGTGTATTTTGTTTTAACTTGTGCAGATTTTGAAAAGAAAAAGACAAATCAAGTGGCTGGAGAAATACATTCTTTGTCTAAAAAGCCTTATGCTTCAGTAGGTAACTTGATGTGAAAATTAGTATGCCTCCCTGCATAATTTTCACTAGCGATCTTTTCCACTTATAAGCACAGCTTTGTCAATGTCTAATAAAATGCCCAAGCTTTGTAACTGTGAAAGGAAACGTATACTGGAAGGAAATTAAAGGTACCAGTATCCCACTGCTACTGAAAGCTGTCTCTATTCATCTTAATTAATATAACCATTTAAATGCATTTTGTTACTCTTCTCTATGTATTACTTTTTGGTATTGTTATAAAGGAAGCTGTAAAACACCCTAATGCTTACATCAACGCCCTGGGGGGGAGGAAGAGTGCCCTTACAAATCCACGTACCTCTTCTCCCTATTTGCTCCTTCTTCCCCCTCCCCAAGTGAGGCAATCAGATAATCAGCTTCATATAATCGAGGGACAAGAACCTTGTTTCTGTGAAAGGTCATTTCGTAGCCAACTCCAGGGAACAGTGGGCAGGCAGCACTTCAGGCTGTCATCAGGGGTGCAAAAACAGGCCAAGCTGCTGCCAGCAGCCCATTTTAGTCCTTCCCAGCACAATGGCAGGTCTGTGTGCTGGGCTTGCTGCTGCCCATTTGATGCCAACCCCAGTGTCACCAGAAGGCCATCTGGATCATTAGGAGATCAGCCCTTTGACTTCACCAGCTCAACAAAGAGGGAGGCAAGAGCATGATGAAGGCCAGGTGCCAGGCTGTTCCTCCAGACTTGCTGGCACCATCCCTCAGCCATAGCCAGACTGGGCCCCTCAATAGTTGGGATCATTTCTGTAACAAGGATCATCCGCTCTTTATGAGATGTTCATTCTTACTGGAGATCTTTGCTGTTAGCGTGTAGACTGTAACATGGCTGTGCTATGGTATATGGGTAGCAGTAGCTGGGTAGCTTTAAACTTATATTTGACTACATGTGACTGACATCTAATTTAATTCCAGTGCTGTGTGTACTTGCTTTGGTTTAGTTTCTGTAAATTATTTGTTATGAAAGTATGTAAAACTATGTTTTTTGCAAAAGACACTAGCGGAAACGGTATATGTTCATGCTCACTTGTCAGTTGACTGAGGGACAGTGATGCTGGTACAGTGTTCAGTATCAACTTACGGCAATTATCTGTGGCAAAAATGTAGTAATTTTGCACTTTTCCTGATGTCACAGTGTTCGGCAGAGGTGAATATAGTCATGGTTCTTAACATTTTAAATTGCCACTGTGGTTTGCAATTGGGCATTTCTTTAAGAAAGTGAAAAGTAAGGGTTTAGATTGACAGTGGAAGTAAATTGACTGGTCATGCCAAGAAATCAAAACTCTGTGGTACTGGGCGATCTTCAGAGTCAGAATCCTGCCCTAAATAGGCCCAGACTCCTATGATTCTCCTATGATTAAATCAGAATTGTCATTTGGGTGTTCATACTCTCTTGTATGAGAGAGAGGCTGTCCCTTGGCCACCCAGAGCCAAAAAAAAATTATGACAGTATAAGGCAAGATGAAACCTTGAAATAAACCTAGTAATTAATAAGAATCAAGTGTGTTTGTTAAAGAACAGCATGATGTACCTGTGCGTGGAAACGAAGTTCTTTTTCCTTTCAAATCTGCAGGAGAAAAAATGGGGGATCTTTTTTGAAAGCTGGGATTTTCTACTTCTCCTTTTGTCTCCTCCTATTGCCTTCTCCCACCATTTGACTGGCATAGCTGTGTCTGTCAGACTTTGGGGGGGGCAAGGGGTGCAAGGAGATGATTTTGTACAAACATGGATAAAATCTGATGTAGATTTTAGGCTGTGATAATAGAAGCACACTTATACTGTGTTGATCCTCCAGAACAAGTTCTTTTGTAAAGGATAGTTATGTTTATTATGCAAAAACACTCTACAAGCCATACATGTAAAGAACTTCGCTAAAAAACAAAATAGTAGCTACTCCCATGCAGACTTCCTCAGCTCTTTCTCAGCAGATAATTTGACTTATTAGTTGCTAGAATGAAAAATTGGTTAAATATTGGCCAGCACAGTTTTAAACTGTCAAAAGCTGTAATGTTTTAATTTCTAATTCTAGTGATTTTCAAACTTTAACAATTGGAATAATGCTAAATTTGAGGTAGATGAAAAATTGTAATTGCAGTAATGTGATATTATATTTCAATATTTCTCAGACTAATGGGGAATGATAAAAAAAGAATATTAGAGAAAAACAGAAGTCTGACTTTTATAGTTTTAAGGAAATCTAATAGAAATTTACAGGACAGTGAAGAGGAAAGGGACTTCTGACTCTTTTAGACATATATGTGTTCCACTCATCAAGCGTTATTTTTCAGTTTTTTTTTAAATAGATCTCACTAGCATTATTCCTATGGCCTGGCAATGGGGGTTTTTTTTGGCATAAATTCAGGACTTTAAATAGTGTGCATCCTGGATGTCTGGGCAGTTCAATTTTTAAATCCTTGATTAGAGATAAAGTAGTGTTTTAAACCAAAAGAAACTACACACAATAAACCTTAATGAGTCTGACTTAAAACCACAAATCAAGGATACTGAAAGTCAAGGTTGAAATATTCGAAATCCATCCTTAGTTCACCATACTGTGTCTACTAAATAGTACATAGGATCACATACTGTTTGAGAGAGACATTGATTGAAAAAACTCCAAAATAGGGCAAAGGCACATTGGCAGAATGGAGTTTCTCCTGCCTTTGTCCATCCTGTTCTGCAGCTAAATGGCAGATTTCGAACATGAGTGCTGTTTATTTTAAGTTGTGAAAGTGCCAAATTGTGAAACGCAGCCAATTTTGCACCCCTGTAATTGTTATGTCCTCATTGGTGTGTTTGCTGATTTTCATCAGCATCAGTGCTAATTTGATCCCTTGCTCTTCTTGGTTGGCTGGTTGTCAGAGAAACAAATGATTCAGCTCGGCTTTTTGAAGAGCCTTCTTTATAGCAGGGCATTAAGTTATTAGGACCTTTAAGTTAATAGCACTGCCTGCCCAGTCTGAGTTCTAGTTTGCTTGCACTGGGTCATCTGTCTGCAGCTTGAAATGCCAGGCTGATTGGCTCAGTATAAGGTACCAAAAAGGTAGGCAGTATTACAAAGCTCACCTTCGGAAATTGTACCATGACATCACTTAAAGCCGAAGAGTAGAGAGGGAAAAGGGACAGCAATAATGACACAAATCCTGCTCTGATGATTTCTACTGAAAACAGAAATAGGACCTCATTTAGAATTAAATTCTAAATAGCACTCTTAAAACCTCATATTTGAGTACTCAGATTTTCCAGACAGCTATATCTTACGATTTTTGGAAGGTATAAGAACTATTTGTCATTTCTGTTTCAGTAATGCCTGGAGGCCTGTATCAGGATCAGACTGTGGTCATGTGTGTTGTTTTTCAAAAGAAATGTTTTCATTGCATTCTTTTACTTTAAAAGTGAAACAAAAAAACAATGCTTACAATCCCAAAATTGGAAGAAATTGTGTGAACTATTGTGTGAGAAGGAAAAAGGGTAAGGAAACATAGCTTGGATTCAGGCTTTTGAGAGATTGTTATAAATGTTGAGAAAAATATTGTTTAAAAAAAATAGCTCTGCAGTGCCCTTTAAAATCAGTAAGCGTCTATTTTAATTCCCATATAAGTAGTAACTGGCTGCTGTCTGTATATATACTTAAATGTTGCTTGCTGTATAAGACCTTGTTTGCTGAATTTCAACCTAACTGAATTTTTATGGCTGTGCTATAAACCTCTTGAAAATAGTGGCTTAAATGGAAATGCTGACACAACATTAATTACACTGGCTCCAGTGTGATACAGTGATTAAAGTTTATTTATTTTGTGTGTGCGTGTCTGCGTGTGTGTAATTTCATTGTTGAAAAACTAATGGAAAACTAATGTGGCAATGGAGAATGTGATTCTGTGCCTGATATTTTATTTTTCAACAGCAAGGAACAGTTTTAATGCCAGTTTACAATACCAGAGAATTTATTTTTAATTGAGGAATAGTTTAGGTATTTAAAATTTTAGAAATTTGGGAAAGTGACAAGTTTCCCACTTTTAAGCTGTTCACTGCTCTTCCAGGAGTTTTTAAATGGCTTTTTGGGTGGTAAGGCTAGATGTATATTGCATTCACATTAGAAAACAACGAAAATGGTTTCATTTCCTTGCAGCATATGTTCTTTGAGATGATCGGGGGAAAAGTCTCATCACTAAAAATAAGGACATGCAATCCAAAGTTAACGTTCATTGCACTATTGAATACGAAGTAACAGCTATAAAAGTCTTTTTGGTAAATAGTATGCCCAACTGATACTTTTAGATCACAAATCTATGTATTGCATCCAGTCAATTGGGAAATGAACAGTGCAAATGACCAGAAGAAGAGTAAGTGAGAGAGGGATCCTGTCTCCAACCTATTTCTTAGGACACTGAGCTGCGACTGGAGAGGCCTTGGTTGCAGTCTGTTCCCAGCACTTCATACTTCTCACATTAGGCAACAACTGGATAAAAACATGACACGGTCTGGAGAGCAGGATTAGGCTGTCCTGCTTCCTGAGTGAGTGTTGTGAGTAATACACTCTAATGCCAAATACAGATATCCCTGTTTGATGCTGTGATTTTGTGTTAATTTTGCTGCTCCCTTCAGTCAGGTGCATTCAGAGCACATTTAATGGTTCTCATCCACTTTGCTCCTGGATCAGTTAGGCAAAGTCATTTCTTCTGCACTCACACATATATGGAACTTGAAGGTTGATCAGAAAAATGGTCTAATGGATCGTGGGTTCTGTAGAAGTGAATGGTTTCCCCGCTTGGTAGTCTGTGGTGTGCTTTCCTTGACATTGGTACTGGTGTCCTGCCTCATCTCAGAGACCAAAGTAATAATTCCCAGTCTTACCATAAACACCTTTCCACAAGCTCATGGCATCCAGTCAAAATTCTCTTCTCTGCAAGGGAACTATTGCAGATATTCTTTAATACTGATCTGTCTGGTACACTGTGATAGCTGTGAAGTTTCAAGATAGTACATCCTGCAACATGGCAGTGAAGAGAGAGACAAGTAGTGCGGGTTGAGAAGACCAGAGGGAAAAAGTGAAATCTTTGTGTGGAATGCCCTTCTTCAGTTTGCTCAGTGAGAGCATTCAGCATACATTAATCCAGTCCATGAAATTTACATTTTTTATTTTTACTGTTTGCTTTCACTGGAAGAGAGTGCAAAGTAGGCAAATAGTTTCAAAGTGTGTGGTCTTTATGATTTATATGTATTGCTCAGAACTACCGCTGACCAAACTTCTTGGTCTTGTTCCCATTTGTTGCAGTAATTAAATATTAAGTTGTTATGAAAGGATTGTGCCCTTCCCTTGAAAGAAAAAAGAATGTGACTACTCCATGGTTCTGTGGCACAGCTGACGTTTTATTCAAACCAATGTGTAAAGGTAGAAAAATGATGTGCCAAGTTTATCCCATCTGGAAAGAATGTAATCGTTCTGGATCTGAAGCAAAACTGAGGATCTCCTACTCTTTAACGTATTTAGGAGCCAGAGTTCGATAGGGTTGGAGAGAGAAAAAAATCAACATATGGCAGGAGAAGAGAGCCTGCGTGCAGGTCAGTCAAATCCTGAATACATCACCTTCTTAATTGCAGCCTTTAATCTACATTAAGACTAGAGAATGCTTGTCCTTAAATGACCTTTGCGTTGAATCAAATATCACACTGAAAACTTCAAAGTGTAATTGAAGACAAAGTATGCAATAAATTAAAAGTAACATTGTAATTTTTCTGTGTTTCCAAGCCTGCAAGAGACCAGCTTTTCTCTTTGACCACATCCATTAATACCAGGGAAGTACTTCAAGCACATAAATGGAGACCTATGTATGGTCACATAGTGTTTTACTGAGTAATTATTTGCCGATTCTGTAAGTGAGTGAAGAGACTGCTGTAAATGGGAAGATGGAGGGGAAAGGAAGGAGTGGCATATGAAAATTAATCTCTTTTTAAACAATGTTGGTGATATGTTTCAAAACTTTGTTTGAAAATATTGGTTTAGCTTTTTCTGGTTTTATGTTTACAGACTTCTCAAGTAGGTGTCTTTGTTCTGCACTGTCCCCAGCTGGTCCCAAAGATTCATTCAGCCTTCACACAAAGCTGCTCACTCCTATGCCAACCTAGGGAAGTAGCTCAGAGGAGTGTTCTCCCTTAATGCCATCCGAGAGCGCTCCCTGTTGTGCTGACAAACAAATACCTTACAGAAATATTGTATCTAGCCTTTATAAAGGGATGGCATCTTTCCAAAATCTTAAGTAAGCTGCTTCATGATGCCAGTTGGAGCAATCAGCCTGTCGCTCTGTAAAACCAACAGCAGTTAGAAGGCATTCAAAAGCTACTACCCTTTAAGCCCTGCTCCAGAACTCACCAGTACATAGTGACTATCCGCAAGCCCTCAGCTGTTCCCTTCATGATCCATCAATGGATGCTTTTAGAGATGCTACTATTCAACTTTATGAATCAAAAGGCAGTGCTGTCTTGCAAGATACTTCAAATCTGAGGGTATCTAACCAGCTATTAACCAGGGTAACTAATCAGCTATTCCCAGTGAAAAGGGATTGTGAGTATCTTTACAGATCCCTACTGTTATTCACATAGGAACATCAGATAAGAAAACTCATAAAGACAAGTAATACACCCCTTTTACCATACCTGATGTAGTGCAAATCTTCCTCCAAGGGGAGGCCTGGAAGCTTTCAAATATTTCGACCATTGACTGCCATTATCAGTAAAGGAGCCAATACGGTAACTGGTAATGAAAATAATCAGTAGCTTGTTCAGATAATTAAAGCTATTAACCTCTCCTAAAAATGGAATAATCCTCCACTTTCAAAAGCCCAATGCTTTTTTGTTGGTCTCGACAAGTATTTTTTGGCCTCCAAATTCTTCTTCCTGAGAAGTCTCTGAAGAAGTAACATCTAGTTTCCGCCTGGATAGCGCTTGCATCCTTTGCAATTGACTGTGACAGTCCTTGTGGCGCTGGGAAGCTGCCTGCTAATGGTGATGGCTGGAGGCTATATTTCAGTGCGTGCTGGATTTGATCTGCCAGTAGCTTTTGAGACTAGACCATGACGTGCCCTCACTGTGCCCTCCCTCAACAGTGCTGATTTAGATTTTTGAGGTAGAATGAAAACTGGCTGACCTGTCGTGCTCAAAGGGTTGTGATCAGTGGCATGAAGTCCAGCTGGAGGCCAACCACTAGTGGCATCCCCAGGGGTACACTGGGCCAGTACTTTTTAACATGGTCATTAGTGACCTGGATGATGGACAGAGTGCACCCTCAGCAAGTTTGCAGAATATACAAAACTGGGAAGAGTGCCTGATACACCAGGTGGTTGTGCTGCCATTCAGAGGGACCTTGACAGGCTGGAGAAATGGGCTAACAGGAACTTAATGAAATTCAACAAAGGGAAATATGAAGTCCTGGACGTGGTAGGGAATAACCTCACGCATCAGTACAGACTGGGGGCTGACTGGCTGGAAGGCAGCTTTGCAGAAAAGGACCCGGAGGTCCTGGTGGACAAAAAAATGGAACATGAGCCAACAGTGTGCCCCTGTGGCAAAGGAGGCATCCTGGGCTGTATTAGGAGGAGCACTGCCAGCAGGTCGAGGGAGGTGATCCTTGCCCTCTGCTCAGCACCAGTGAGGACGAATAACCAGTGGATCCAGTTATGGGTCCACTTCTGGGGTTTGTAGGACAAGGACATGCTTATACTGGAGCAGGTCCAGCGCAGGGCCACGAAAATAATTTAGGGCTTGGAGCATCTCTCATGTGAGGAGAGGCTGAGAGAGCTGGGACTGTTTATCCTGGAGGAGTGGAGAGGAGGCTCGAGGAGATCTTATGAATGTGTATAAATACCTGATAGAGGGGAGTAAAGCATCACCATACGCAGCAGCAGATGTTCTGGTTGTTTTAATTTCTGTGTTTTGGATTCAAATGCTGAAAACTGACCTGGACTTTTGATCATTTTATTGGAATTGGCATAATCTTTTAATTGGTCCCTTACATTTTAAAGTTTTGTTTGTGGAATCAACATGCAAATAGAAACATATGGAAAGATATTTATGTATGATTGATGATTGCCATAGCATATATAGGCTTAAAATTCATAAAGCAGGCAATAAAACCAAGAGATTGACAGTCTTTCGTTAACACCATTAAAGCTGGCAAATTTTGAAAGGCTATTGACTTAGAGCAGTGCAAAGACTGGCTAGTTTGGCCTCGCATTATCTCAGCAAGTCTTTGTCCACTCTGATAATAAACTGAGGTTAAGTTTGGCCTGCATCTTTATTGTATAGTCTACATAGCATTTTTGGAGTATACTTGTAAACCACTTAGAACATTTCTGAAGGTGGGTAGAGTTTATATTCCATGTGTTTAGGGAGGTTAAAATGTTTCAGTACACAAAGTATCTCAGGTACACACAGTGTCCTAGGATCAAATTCGGAAAAGTGCTGAGTCTTAATGAGGTCCTGTAACATCCATTAGTCAGTGTGAGGTGTTGATGCATGCACACTGGACCTTGAGATCTGGCTTTGAACACACATATGTTGATGTCATGTACTATATATTGTTCAGTGTGAATTTGCAGGTTATCTTCCTAGAACCCCCTAAGCTTTTCACACCGTACTGAAAAGCTGCGTCTTTGGATGCTACGCAATCTGTCTCTGCCTTTTCCATGAATAAGATGCGGACTAATTTTTTTGCATGGTTTTTGTTTCTTGTCTTCACCGAGTGATGTCCTATTGCTCAGGGTACCACATGGGAGTAGCAGATTAAATCATGCTCGTGCTCTCAAGAATCTTATCAGAAGACCATTCTTAGCAAAAGGGGAAGGGAAAAAAGACTTTTGCCTTGTGTGTGTAGTGCCTTTTATTGCGCTAATGTGAAATGATTCGATGTGATGGACATCAGTTTATCAAAACAAAATCTCATTAAAATCTGTCTGCACTTTGCCCTTACTCTCCTTTGTATAATAAGATTGTGAAGCTTTCTGTGACCAGACAGTAACCTGTGGTAACCTGTAGTGTGCGTACATTTATGGGTGATGAATAAAACCATTGTTACCACCCTTAAATGTTGGCATCAATATTGTGCTAATAACATTTGGAAATTTCTGCTTTATCAGCAGCAATGACTGGCAAATAATCAGCTGTTTTGTAATGGGAAGCTTAAAATAGCAGCCAAAGACAGTTGAGTTAAGCTTCATGGAAAAAGACACTGCTGCATTTATTATGATACCATTTTTGTTGTGTAAGGATGGCATGATTGTTGTTTTAGCTTTTTAGACATACAATGCAATTAAGAATAATCAGTTTTCCCACACATTCCGCAAAGCAAATGAAGCACAAATGCTAATAACCAGGCCCTTAAATTTAGAGTGACTTCCGCTGCTGCATGGGCAGCCCATGGGTACAGATGCATGTTTCATAGTGGTATGCAGCTATTGTGTGATTGCAGTCTTCTTACAGAGATGCGAGTCTCAAAAGAAGTTGCTGATAAATAGTAAACTCTCTAAGATTTGCCCATACTACCAATTTAAATATATTCTGGAGTGCGGAGGAAGGGGATCTGTATATAAGTACATATGACATATATTGTAGGCTTTGCAGTCTGTAACAGGCATCCAGACTAGAAGTTTAAAAGAATGTGTAAAAGAATTTCTAATTTGTGTTTACTGGAAGTAGTAGGTGGTCGCACCAATAAAAACTATATTGTGTTACATATGCACACAGATACGTGTAGTGTTTAGCCCATAATTTGTGTGAAATGTGTGTGGCTGGTTTTAGAATTCAGAGCATCAGCAAAGACATGTCAGGATTTGGGCAGGGTGTTCAGAAAACAGATCTTGCCTGTAACTAAAGGTAGTAAGTTTATGCTGACAGTTTTAGTTCAACACTATTCCTACTAAAAGCCATTTATTTGGAGGGGGTGGAAGTCTCTCAAATATTCTTAGACCAGGCTCTGTCATGATTGTTTTAGACAGAAATCTGCATGAACAGATATATCTAAAAAATGTTTATGCATTCATATACAACTTTCTTTTCTGTATTCTTTTCCCCAATTTTTTCTGTGCTCATTGCTTTCGTCAGCGTGAGTATGCAGTACCTTTATATTATGCATGCTTCTAGACTTTTACTGTATTGGGGCCAAGTCAGTGGGACTTTTTTTGCATGCTTGGGACTAAATGTTTACTGAATTTCATCTTTGCTTGCTAAGAATCTTAGACTGAAGTGCTTAATTAAATGTGTGAAAAATAAATTGCTAAAATTTATCACTGACCAATACTATTTACCAGGAAATGAAACATAGCAAGAGCAAACAAGTGATATCCTAACTATGATGTTCAGTTTTTTGCATTTCAGTGGACATAATTTTCCACATATAATTTTAAAGTTTTGACTATACCAGGCGGTAAAAGAGTCTTAGTGTGGATGTAGTTGTATCTGTATGAATGATCCCAAGTTGGAAGAGCATATTCCTGTTTCTGAAGGAGAAAAAACCACAGTGGCATGAGAAGACTTTTTATTATTAAAGTGTTCCCACACCAGGGCTTATATTTGTGTGTTATTTTACCAAAATTTATAGTAAGAATTCATACCTTTAGATCAGGACATGATAGCTCATAAAAAAATTGATTTCTGAGAATGGAAAATGAGTTTTGCTGTCTGCAGGAAAGTATCGCAAGGCCTCATCACCATTAGTGCACCAGCCTGTGCTGGCCTCTTACAGTGAAGTCAAATTAATAGCGAAAGAATTTTTCCCAAATGCTTGTGAAAATTGTGGTTGTAACACATATGACTGAAACTGCAGTTACACACCCTTGTATAAGGAAGGGGTGTGGAGGAAAGGGGAATCTATTTCCATTATCCAATTTTAGAAGATGCCCTGACACAATGGTAAAAATTGAGGATGATGCCAATTACAGATTTTCTTTTTTCCAGTAAAAATCTAAGTGGAGATGATTTAGACTGAAATGAAAGCTGTTATGTCTTACCCAGTTAAATGTTTTGTCCACCATTAAATGTGCCAATAAGGCCACTGTAATGAAGTCAAAAGAAAAAAATAAATCCTCAAAGCTGGAAAAGAAGTCCCATTTTCTCCAGGAGCTCGATCTTGAGACCGCTGACCAGGGAGATAGCTTAATCTTCAGCTGAAGAGCTGGAAAGATACAGCCTATCCCTTTCATCCCCATGAGAGTCCCTAACTTATCATTGATATTTGGCAATTTTTTTTTTGTGTGTATTTGGTCAGGGTCTGTGACATCTCAATGCAGCTGTCTGCTCTCAGTCAGGCTAAGAGTGAAGCTGAGTAAATAACTCCTGGTGAGTACGTGTTATCCTGGTAAATCCTTCTCAGTCCCTGTGAGTGTGGGACACATTTGCAAAGTTTCAGGATGCCTCAAGACACATTTTCAGCAAATAAACTATTAACCAAGATAACTTCTCAACTGTAGAAAAATCAAAAGGTCCGCATCCATCCTTGTGGATGACTTTGAGCCACTTTTATAGGGCTAGAGATTGGATCTGAATGGAAATGTTTAAGGAAGTCATTTGAACGTTATTTACAAAGTTTTCACTTAAAAGATATGCTAATATTTTATAGTTTAGTTACAGCTAATCACCTATCTTTATTCTTCCAGGCTTTTAAGACCAAGGATGGCTACATTGTGGTGGGAGCTGGAAATGATCAGCAGTTTGTCACTGTATGCAAGGTAATGGTGTGTTAGGCAACGGTACAGAAATGTGTAATAGTTTCCATTCTGACTAGGAAAATAATTACTGATTGCTTCTTAATTCCCCTTTTTTGTGAAAATAAGTAGTGAGTATAAATTCGAACCCTGGGGTGCTGCCTGGTAGTTTAGGGGACTGATATGGGTTCTGTGCTTTGCCTTTGTTTTCAGAACACCCCAATTACCAAACTTGTGGGTGCTGAACCCCTTTTGAAGTCTGTGCAGCTGCACAGCTAATTAGCCAAAACCCGAAGAAGCTAACAACCTTCCAGTTCTGGAATGGTGAATGTCACGGAATTCACACTGGTGCCTTCTTCAGGAAGAAAAGTGATAGTTTCTCCATAAAATACATGGTAGGCACAGCTATTAGCAAAGCTAGGGGATGGATGGTTCTTGTGCCACTTTAATCAGTAGCTGAGGGCGTAGTCCTTTCACTAGTATGTGCTGGTCTGTGCTCACAGAGGAACGTGTGGACTTCTTAGAACAGAAATATTACAGGACTGCGGGCCGACTTTGGAGTGGTGCAGACATACGATGTTGAAGAACAAATCTTCAAACAGGACTGCTGCGTTCAAAATCTGGTATCTTCATTATTTTGAACTGAAGGAACACGACTCTGACAATTCTGTTTTCACAGAGGGTAGCTTGCAAAGTTGTAAAATAGTTTTGGATTTTTCACATATTCTTTTCCTGTTGTTTTAATACCTGGAATTGCTTTTCCCTGGACAGTGAATATATTTTAAAAGAGAAGGAGTGGTTGTAGGGAAACAATTGTTCTTAAATAAAGTGTAGCAACATTCCAAACAAAAGACCCCAGTAACATGTAAGCTGGGACAAGAGAAGTTTTGCGTATAGCATTAGACAGCATTTTTTAAAATGAGAGTTCTACATTTTTCCTGTCATTATGTTTTTTGTCTGGGAACTTGGGTATTTAGCCTAAATTAATCACACTCTAAATGAGCTAGCAGCCTCAGGAAATTGAGCATTATTTTCCCCCATTTGTTCATGTCAGACATTTCACATTTCCATGGATGTTCACAAATAATAACTGGAATATGTAGTAAGAAGATAGTGCAGTTGTGATTCTCTCTTAGTGCAGTTTGGGCTACATATCCCCACCTTGCTATCTGGAGGGGTCTGGTTTCATTTGCTTGAATTGGCTCTCTCAATAGGTAGCAAGTTAACTTCTAAGTCTTCTCAGCGGGTTTTCTTTATACAGTTGTCCAACCACGATAGTGTGGTCATTATCTTAACGTGAATTAAGACTAATGACTGAATAAGTGTCTACCTGCCACAACTCAGTGTTATCAAAGTCTTATTGTCTCATAAAGGAAATCTTTGCAGAAAGTCCCAGGACATAGCTGTGAATGTCTTCTTGGTGCTTTATCACCTGAAGAATTACGTACCAAATGCTGGTCTTCCTGCCATCCTTGAGTAAGGCAGAGCTGAAGATCTGGCTCAGAAGGTTCTGACACCATGGTGTGAGCTAGAAGGCACTAAAAATTCAGACCATGCATTCACCTCACTTTAGGGTGCAGCTGAGAGACTGTGTGACTTGTTGCTACACGCTCCCTCTGTAATCAGTAAGGAGTGAATGGTACCCCAGAAGATGAGGCAACGTTTCTACAGTTTGTGTTACCTCAGAATCTGTAGGACTAAAATTAAGTGAGATGAATATTGGCCCTAGTCTGCATGCTTGATGTTTTTTTGTTTTATCCTTATAAAGGTGTTCTGGTATTTCTAGAATTGAAAGTAGGAGGTACAGAACATGGAAAAATGATGATTGCTCTCATTTCAAAGGGATTAAAAAACCAGAAAAAATAGTTCAAGTTTTGGGTAACGGTTAGATTTTTGTCATATTTGTTTTTAAATAGAAAGGTCTTTTTACCCTTACTGAGTTATTGTAGGTATGGATTTGGGCCGTTAAATTGCCCAGAAATGGAGTGATGTGGAAGTCAGTGGAATGCTGTGAAATCCGTTAGAGGTATGCTCTGTGCTAAGTCGAAGGTGATTTGGAACTTAAAACACCATGAAGAGGGAGAGCCAATAAAGGAAGAGGACTTTATTACAGGAAGGCCCGCAACACCCTAGTGAACATTTAGTAAATACAGAGACCACTAATTCAAACATTGGAATTGCTATTAGAGAACCTTTCTGAGATGAGCTGGCGCTAAAAATATAGGCTGTATGGAAGCTGTTGCCCTGAAGACACATACTCTAGAGATGTAACAGCTGGCTCAAGCTGTAAACAACTGCAAACATTCTGCTTCAACCGTATCTTTTCAGGCAGGCAGAAAGAAAAAACTGGAATAATTCACTGTGTTATTTTCAAAATCAATGACAACTAACTGTAGCTTGTTTGGGGACTTGGATAATTGCAGAAAAACTTGTAACACTGCTGGCTGAAGTGCATTTCATAGTGGTCAGGTGTTACAAAAGCACATCCTGATGTGTGCTGCTCCAGTCTAAATAGGAATACTGAGCAAGAGTCTTCAGAAGACTGAGCTTTTGTGTACAGCAAAGGAGAGTACAAACAGGTTTGCTAGTGTTGAGGGACAAAATGCAGAGAGCGTAAACTCTGAATGTGCATCTTAGATCTTGAAGGAGGCCTAGAAACGGAGAACAGCAGTTTCATTCCAAGTGGTTACAGTGAAATGAAGAAACTAACATTGGCAGCGTGATGCAGAAAGATGAATGGCACATTAATGAATAACTTCTCAAATGTGCATTTGTTAGTCACAAAAAAATTGAGAAGAACATATATAGACATGCAGCTTTACAACAGATGGACATTAAGTTAAAGCTGAAGTCAGTAACGTTAATTAAAACGGTAGAGTGAGCAACTCCATATGATCAGTTTTCATATAACTCATCAAATGTAACCACAGTTTTCTGACTAATTTCTTGTTTTTTTAAGCTCTCATAAATAAGTATTCACTATCATTTACTTTGAACAGCCTTGCATGATTTTTTTCTCGAAAGCAATGATTTGTAACTCCAAAATAGCAGTATTAAAAAGAGGAGATAATTTTAAAGGGGGTACCAATATTATTGTTAAACTTTCAGATAGGAAAAGAACAACATTTTCTAAAGCTAGATTATGATATGTTATGATTTTCATAAACTAGATTGTATAAACATAGAAGGAAAAGAGAATATGTTGTGAATTAAGTGTTGATGGAAGATCCTAGATTGATGTTATGTTACCTTGCAGATAAAAATCTGCAGAAAAGTTATGCAATACAGTCATTGTTCTAACGTAACTTACTGATACCTTGGTTTCCATGCTTAGTTTTGTCACTCTAGGTGACAACTATGTCAAAGGTGACTATCTGTTTTGAGTATCTCTAAATACATGTTGAAAGAATACCTATTTTGCTGATGGTTTTAAGTCATCAACAGCTATTCACTTGGAAGGGAAGCCATATCCTTATTCACTCTAGCAAAGTGAGGAGTCATTAAATGATGGTGGCATTGGTCTGAACCACTCTCAGAGGAATTAGTAGAATTTTAGTTTTGAGGCAAATAGATAGATTGACACCAATCTATACATCACTTACATGTGGTAGTAGATAGGTGTATGTCTTCAAGGAGTGACTGAATAAGTTAATAAAACAAAAATCCATTGAGGATCGCTAAATACATAGAAAACAGCTCCAACTCAGAAATGCCCTAATCTAAGGATGGCTGGAGTTTGGATGAATATTAAGGTAGTATCATATGTACTGGCCCTGTTCTTAAGCTCTTCCTACGCATCAGCACTCAGCCACAGGCAGAGATAGGATGATGGGCTATAGGGACTTCAGCTTTGAGCCAGTACTGTTTTTTTTGTAAGCCATCTTGGAAATGGCCCTGTAAAAAAATGTAGCATGTTTAGAATGATTATAAGACTCATCATAAATAAAATTGATCCTGAGTGTGCGTTAGTGAGTAAAAATACATGAAGAATACATGACAGTCTCTTTCTTTGTAAGCTTCTATTCTGCCTTCCTCTGTAGCTGATATTGGGATATTTTTTATTAAATTTGGAAAGCACAACTCATTCTGTTTATTTATGTTCTATATGAATACATTGTGGCATGAACAGATAACTTATATAGTAAGTATTGATTGTCCACACAGCTACTCTGTCTCATAAATGCCTCTACAAAATTCTAAGACTCATTCTCCACATTTAATCCCCTTCATAGTATAATTCACATTGTCTTTGCATGATGGTTAAATTTCTAATGTGCCAGGTGGGAGTTACATATAGAAGATATATTTCTCCTTTCTTGGAGGTTATACCACCAATATTCTTTATTAATTCTTTTGGAAGAAATCATAAAGAAAAACTATGACATTTCAATAGAAAAGCACCTTTTCGTTTTTTTTGCCTTTTTGACAGAAATTATTGAAGTGGAAAGAAATATTCTTAGACATAGCTTTTCTCAGTATAGCATATGAAGTACAGTCATATTTCTTATTCTGTGACATATAACTTAGTGCAGGATAATCCTACAGATCTCTCCAACCTCACGGTAATAACTTACAAACTTCTACAATAAGAATTTCTCCTAGCTAATGGTGAAAGCTATCAACTAAGATTTGGATCTTCAGTTTAATTACTGTCTTTTTCTGTACTTGTTATGTAACATTAACTAGGAGGCATTATCTTTTCTTAATTTCCTAATCTATATTAAAAGATTAATGAGAAGTAGGGATTTTTGGAAAGCTATCTTAAATTGGTAATGAATTTCCTTAGCTATATAAATATCTCCTGCCAAGCACATTTCTTACTCACCTTTATTTTTACTTAGATCCTGAATTTGCCTGAAGTTAGTAAGGATTCCAGATACAAAACTAATACACTCAGAGTCCAGAACAGAAGAGAACTTATTGACATATTGTCAACCCGGTAAGTTAATTAAAAGGGAAGAAATGACATTTAAACTGTTAATGCAAATAGTCATGAATAAAAAGCTCTCATCATGTGAAAATTTTCCTTTACTCTTTTGAGATACTTTTTAAAAAAAAAAAAAAGTATTGAGAACACTTACTGATGTTAAATATACTGCCTTTTGCACACAGACTGTGGTGTGGACTAGCAAGAAGCCAGACCACAGATTAAGTTTTCAGAAACCATTTTAACTTATTTTTAACCATTAACTTGAACTTTAGTGAAACAACCAGTGCTTTCTGCTTTCCTGGATGAATGTAACTCCTGGAAATAAAATGCTTGGAGCACTGTTTGCTTTTGCTGTGACTGCGATTTTAAAGTTTTCACTGAGAGTTGCTGTATCCAAGGGTGTTCCACTTGATGCTACTCCCTCACTGCTGGTTCTATATTGTGGTACTCTGTGCCCCAAATTCTCCCTGGGTCAATCCTTTTGAAATCAAAAGGGTATGTGCTTAGTATTCTATGTGGGAATCATCCTATTAAATACTTTAATTAAAAATTATTCAAGAGGAAGCTCAGGAACCCTTTATTTGAGAGATTAAAATAGCTTAGTTATCTTCCTCATTCTGTTTGAGAAGGCCTTATTTCTGTGGAGTGCTCTTCTGTTTAATGGAGAGGATGATAAATTTATATAACATAAGAAAAAAATTAATCTGTGTAAAGCTACCCAAAGTGGCTTCAGCAACACTTCATACTTCAGGGGATGAGCAGAAGAGGCAGTATATCTACTGTTGTCAATGATTCAAGAAAAGTCACACTATCGTTTTGACACTTGGCCTGTATGAGTCTTTGTCAACAGAAGTATAACAATTATCATTCAGGCAATTTTGTTTTTTTTTTTTGGGAGCATTAAGTCAGATGCCTCCCCTTTTCATTCCATCTGAGAAAAGAGTTTCAGTAGCACACCCCTCCCTCTCCTCTCAACCCCACACATTTTTTGGATATTGAGAACTAGAATCACCTTACATTAAAGACTGTAGAGAGAGTGATTTTGCCTCTTCCTGCTGCACTTGCACTTTTGTCTCTGTCTTACCTGTCCATTTTCAGGTGTCCTGCCCCTGAATAAATACTGAAGTACCAGGTGATTTTGCATTTTCAAATAATTATGGTACAACTGTTCCTGATGAACTTTTGGAACTCGTCTTTACTTGCCTTCCTATAACAAATGTGTTGTGATAGCACAGATGAACCCACTCTTCCTATACGTTTTAAACCCTTGAAAGGGAATAGTTATCTTTTGACCTACTTTTGAGCTCTTACATTCTTGACACTTAATCTTAGTTTCAAAGTTGATTCATGTCAATTTATTACTTGGAGTTCATTTCATTTAATATGGCATTTATCTGATGTACTCTGGTACCTTATGAGAGTGCTGTTTTGCCATCCACGGATCAATTACTTAATAGCTTGTTGCTTGTGTTTAATTTTGAATGCAGGGTTTTTTTTATGGCCAATATTTGAATAAGAAGATAAAGTTCAAGGAAGAGTTGTTCTTTGAATGAATCACCAGAATTCTTATTTGTTTTTATATCTGTAGCTATTAGTTCATCAGATTACCTCATTGCTCTTTCAATTGCTGCTTTATGTCTTTTTTGTCAGAGTTTATGTTCTGTTTTATTAGCATCATTTAGGCTGAATTTCTGTGTAATTTATATGCAAGTGTGTGACTGTATACACACTTTTGGAGTAGATGTTTCCAATAGTATTCTGTTATGTCATATTCTTGTGAATTCATCTGGCATTCAGTTTTAAAACACTGACTGTAACAAACACCTTTGGCATTCTAATGGAGGTCGAATATGTTTCCATACACATTCCATGGTAACTTTGCTTTTATTCACTAATGTACAGTTATTTGTAAAATTATATGTGGTTCATTTTTGAAGTTACTTAGAGAATTAAATGAATAGTTTCTCAGTGCTGAAAAATGTCAACCCTTGAGAAATGAAGGGAAATGACAAAATAGTAATGGCCGAATTTCACTGAAAAATACCTTAATTAAATCACTGATTGCTTGATAGTATTGCAGCTTCCAGCACATGGAAAATATAAACCTAAGGTGCATTAGTTGGAAAGAAACACCTGCAGACCCTCCCATTCACTCGCTATATGTACACTGCTATCCACCTCACAATGAATTTGTGGTGACATGAGCTGGAGCAGCTTAGATGACTTGTGATTTTCTTGACATGGGTTCTACTACAGTCACTTTTGTTGAGATGAGCCCCTCCTTTGTGTGGTGGAAGGCAAAAAGGAACATGAAAGCTCTTTAAGGATTTAGTCAGGCCATTCATCCATGTCTCGTTTTGATGCTGTGCCAGGCGGGTAGCATACAACTTGAGACAAAGCAGCTTTTTTCCAGTGATGTTGCAATGGAAAAAGTCAGCAAACTTCTTTGGTGTGCCAGGCTGAGCAGGAAAAAGCAGGTAAAAATTTGCATCTATGTGTAGGAATCTGGTGATTCCTAAATGTTCCTTCTCTTTTGTCATGCTTGGAAACATAAATGGGAATTACGGTCCTGTAGTGGAATCCTTTGAGGGTGTTGCTGCTGCTAAGGCCAGTGAAAAGATTCACAGATATGGTCTATATCTCAGCATCTCAACAGTAATTATGGTGACTAGAAGCACATGAGAGGAAACATATAGTTGTGTTTCCTTCCCTTTCCCCCAACCTCTTTTGCTGCCATTTTCAGTTTATACATTCTTCCTGCTCCACTAAGTCATTGGTATTTTAAGCACCATTTATATGGCAGATACTTGGTATTCTGCAGTTGCTTGCATATATCACTGCTGTTGCACAGTACATACATGCATACTTTTTTTCCAAGCTGTTGATGCTGTTATAATCTTATTGAGCTGAGGTCCCACCAGAGCCTAGAGTAGGCTTCCATTGACCTATCTAACCTGTCCCCTTCCTCCTATCTCTATTGTGAACTATTTCCAGAGGTATGACTTACCTTTTCTTTTCCTATTTTTCTTAATTTTCAAAATGGACTAACTGTAATTCGTGTCTAACTTCTGAGTACTTAGTAAGTGTGGGAAGAAGGATTCTTGCCTCCTCCTCTTAAGGAAAGGGATTTCCCAGGTTTTATTTAGGAATAGGAGGAGTTGTTCAGACCTACTCAAATGGTCAGGAACTTCCTGAAGTCTTGAGCATTTAATTTGCTGCATGTGTGGAGCTGAAATTTTTAAAAACATCTGAACTCTGAATACCAAGGAGACAGTTGATGCCTTTCATTTGCTAAGGTAAATGTTAAGCAATTGAGACTCTGGCCACAGTTTTATTCTAGATGTGTGCACAAAGGAACATTGGTACAATCGGTCAATGTTAAGGAATGCTGTTTTTCTTTAAAAAGGCTGTAACTTGGGAATTCTTGACTCAAATGACCTCTAATTTAGATCAATAATTCTACTCACCACCTGCAGTAACTGTGCTAGATTTCAAGGCAGTTAGATAAGCATGGGGATTATATAGCACTTAGAAGAAATTGACCTTTAAACAGAAAAGTTTTCAGAAAGGTGTGAAATGACCTATTCATCACAGTCGGATGTCCTGAGCTGAGTGAGAATACAAGATGGAGATGAATATGGCTTGAGACATAAATGTAGCTTGAAACAACAGCTCTGAGAGGTGTGAATTGCTCCATTCATTTCAGAAAGAATTTTCTCATCCTCTCTCTTCCCTGACAGAAATGAAGAGTGAAACACATCTGTCCTTAGCTCTTCATCCCAACTTGCTGTCTGCTTACAAAATCTCAACTCCCTCTGTAGAGTACACATGAAAGCGAGCAGGGGAGAGCAGGTAGGGGAGGATAAATTCACATATCCATAGAGATTGTCAGATCTCAATAAAAGGGATAGGAAGGTAGACAACTTTGGAGTGATATGCTGCTTCTAAGAGACCCAGCTCTCACACTGGGGCAAGAGGAGGGAATTACAGAAACCAGTCCCAGACATCTTGAGAGGGGGAGTGTTTTTCAGTTCCATAGTCTATTGGGAAATGAATACAGTGCTGCAAGGACCATTGGGTCATAGGATATTCACAGGGAAGAAGAATATAGCCTGTGGGGTATTTTGTACTTGTTTTGCTACTAGTGGTGTTATCCCTTTCCCATCTCTGGTCCTCTTCCTGCTATGCTCTTTTTTTCCTGTCCCCATCACCTTCCTCCACTTCCTATGGCTCCCCCAGCTTCTTATTTCCTCTTTCTCCTCCTACTGCTGACATTTGCACATCTACTACGTTTGCTTTGCAAAAAAGGAAGTTTTGGTGCCTTCTGTATCTTCCTCTTTATTTAGGTGACATTTTCCCCAAATGACAACAAAGCAGAACTCTGACAAAAGCAAATTGCCTCTGAATGCCTTCCTTTCTTGGGTGTGTGCCAGGAGTCAAATTTAAATTGACCCTACCTGGGTGGAGGTCAGGTTCAATGGCTACCACAGAGACCCCTGAGACTCCCAGCTCATGTGAGAACTGACAGACTACAGAGCGCTCTGGTTTTTATGTTTCCACTGGAAACCTCTGGTTTGTGAGTTAGATGTATATCTATCCACGAGAACCAAGTTTTAATTGTTGCTCCGTTCTCCCCCACCTCCCTTCCACTTTTACCTTTGCTTCCTCTGGAACAGAATAGTACCAGGCACAATGTGGATTATTTTGTGTATGTGTGTATATACATACATATACGTATGTATATGTGCATACATACGTCAAGACATAGATATATAGTGTGCACATGTAATTTGAGATGCATCTGTGCAAAAGCTGGTATAATGCCAGTTTTAAGGGAAGCTGCTTTGGGGAAGGGGGCTTAATCTGTTGACCTCCTTCTTCAAATTACTCCAGAAGTTGAATGTTAATCCTACCCTGCATCTCAGCGATGTAGACATATTTTAACACAGTGCAGCTAAATGTGTAATCCAAGGTACTTCGGGAAAATAACCTGTAAATGGAACAGAGTGTGTGGGGTTGAATGAGTACAGGAGGAAGGGGAATAGCAGACATGCCATCAGCCTTTAAAGTGAAGCAGCTCACATAATGAAGAGCACATAAATTCATCATGATTAGTGCTCCTGCAGCTATAGCTAATTTATTGTAGACTTAAATCAGAAGTGTTAGGGCTGGAAACGATTCAGAGTGGAACTTCTATTCCTAGCACTTGTATTTTAAAGCCCTTATTTTTGACTGCGCACCACAGCTGCATATGGCGTATATAAGTGTGAGGGGAAAAGGAATGAGCAGGAAGGAAGCACAGAGGAACCTGATCCTCAGTTAATGAGATCTTTGCTAAATTGTTTCCACCTAGTAACAGAAGAGGAGGGCACCTAAAGGGGAAAGTGTATTGTAAAATGTTTAATTTGCTTGATGAGGAGCATTGTTAAATTCACACTTGTTGAGACACACCCAGTCTCTGTAAATCTCCTTCCCCCTCCCCACTGTTTCTTTTTTAAAACCAAGAGCCTTGCAGACTGAAGTCACTGTTGATAACATTACAGGAATGAGCATCTGGTTGTTTACTGCTTCAGCAAGACAGGTATCTGAAGTTTGAAAGATAATTGACTTCAGTGTGGCATAGCTGGTGAGGTTTGCTTTCCCCAGTCATCTACCTCACCATCAGTGCATAGATGGTTGAGCTGTGTGGGTATCAGCTGCCAAACTGCCAGTTTGCTTTAAAATGCTTTGTTTTAAATCGTTATTAGTTTTATGTTGACTTCTATGTGTGCAACAGAGTGAGATCCAAAATGTCTCAAACATCTGATTTTTGGACTGGGTAAGCTAACGTGTATTTTCTGTGTTCTTTTCTCACCATTTAATAAGCCTCTAAGCATTTTCATACGTAAGTGTGAAGTTCAAGATCCTTCCTGAAAAGGAACTTGCTATCTTTTTTCTGATGACATACATTACTACCTACAAGGCTGCTGAAATCAAGGGAGATCTTTTAATTGATTTTTGAATGAGCTTTTTGACCTGACCCTTGTTAGCTCTTTACTCCCCTGGAGTAGTTAAAAGAACAACAACAAAATCAATATAGTTTTCCATTATTCTCAATGTGCTTTTACTGATGTGTGTTTACCTAGCTGACCTGCAGTTAATTTGCACTTCCTTTGTCATAGCTATAGAAGTTACAGTCCTTTTGCTTACTTGAGAAAAAGAGAGGAAGGTTTGGGAGAAGGAGTACATTTCTGATGTGCATAGTCTAACATTATCTGAATCCAAAAAGAATTAGTTCTGGAACATGCTGGATTTTACTACTCAGGAGCCATAAGAAACATGTTTTACAATATGGACGTGTTTCCCTCTCTCTGGTATGCTCTTCTTTAAAAATCATGTATGGTTTTAAAACAGCATGCAAAACTTCATAAAGGAACATGAATGTCCATTCATCTCTAGCAGAAATTCTGCACATAAAGGTGAAGGTTTATTAATGGTTCTATCAAACTGGTAACAATATTTAAAGTATGCAGAAATTTAAAACAAGTTTCAGGGTGGATTTGTGGTACCTACAAATATCTGGACTGTACTTTATGTAGCTACCACTTACAATCTGCTATATGTGACATCTTTTAAAGTAGTTGACATATCCATCGGCAAAACATGTCAGTACAATCATGTTGATCCCAGAGATTTTAAGGGTCTGTTGTGGTTTGCTGAGTGATTAATCAGTAGCCAAGAGGATACTAGACGCTAACTCAGAGATGCTTACAGACTATTGAGTAAATACTATAGTATACATTTTGAAAACTCTAATTGTATATTTATTGTACACTAAGGGATAATGATCCATTATTTGAATTTTCCAAATAAATTTTTTTCCCATGACTTTTATTTTGTATAG